>NC_086444.1:738919808-739529808 GCF_028390025.1 Pseudophryne corroboree
ACCTTTTCTTTGCTTATGGTATGGGTCAAAAAAATATTACGATTGTTGTCATTCAGTAAATTGATGAAATCATATAGGAGTTGCTCATCACTGTCCCAGATCACAAGAATATCATCTATGAATCTGAGCCAGTTTAAAATATGTTGTGTGTATTTCTGATTCTCGTCACTGAACACAATGGTTTGTTCCCACCAGCCGAGAAACAGATTAGCATACGTGGGAGCACAGGCCGCTCCCATCGCTGTCCCTCGAATTTGCTGAAAAAATTGATCACCAAATGTAAAGAAGTTCTTGTTCAGTACAAAGTTTAACATTTCGCAAAGAAAGTCATTAAAGTCATTTTTTTCTTTCATGTCCAGAAAGAACTTAGTTGCTTGTACACCTTGTTGATGAGAGATACTACTGTATAGGGCCTCAACATCCAAGGTAACCAAAATACAATCTTTATCTACACAGATGTCATGTAATTTGCGTAGTAAGTCGGATGTATCTCTCAGATAAGAGGGTAGTGTTAAGACATGTTCCCTGAGATGTAGGTCCAAGAATTTGCTAGGTATCTCCAATAATCCCCCGTTTCCCGAGACAATGGGTCTACCTGGTGGTTTTTTGATATTCTTGTGTACCTTTGGTAAAAGATAAAATGTGGGTACTTTGGGATTGGAAACTGTGAGATATTTAACTTCTTGTTGTGTAATGGTTCCTAAGGCTAATGCTTCTTCAATCATGTGCATATACTGTCTATGAAATTTGACTGTCGGATTGAGTGGTAATCTTTGGTAACACGTGGTATCCAATAGTTGTCTTCGGGCTTCTTCCTCATACATAGAGACCGGCCAAATCACAATATTGCCCCCTTTATCTGAGGGCTTGAGAACTATGTCCCGCCATGACTGAATTTCTTTGAGAGCAAGTTTCTCTCTATATTTAAGGTTCTTCGTGTAGCATCTTTTATTGGGGTTCATTTCGATCTCATCAAATTCTCTCGATACCAGATCCAAGAAGACCTTAATCTCAGGACTGTTGTTGTCCGGTGGAAAAAATGTCGACTTAGCCTTACACGTAGGTCTGGTATTGGGTATCGGTAATGTGTTTGAGGATGATTCTATGTATAGTTCCTCCAGGGTCTGGATTGCTGTTATTTCTTCTTCCGATAGAGATGTAAGAAGGGATGTTGAGGTAGATGGTTCCTCCTGTGTATAGGTAGTCCGCATTGGTCCACTAATCATAGATGATGAGGTAGAAGGTTCCTCCAATGTGGGGGTAGTTGGAGTTGGTCCACTGATCATAGATGGTGGGGTATCCATCATATCCTTGTTCCTGAATTTAGCAAAAAAAATTTTAATAATAATTTACGACCAAGGAGCCTGAGATCTTTTTCCCATTTAAACCTATTAAATGATGATGTGGGTGAGAATGAAAGTCCTTTGCTTAGGACTTCCACCTGATCTTCCGTTAGGATTCTGGTACTGAGATTGATAATCTGTAGTCTGTCTGTAGTTAGTATTTCCTGGTTGTCCGTATTGGGTAATGGGAAGTCCTTGGGCGATCCCAGTCTCGATTGTTTTTGCCGGTGTTTCGTCCCCCCTCGTCTCGTCTTCCCCGATATTTGTTTCCGCCTCTTGAGCGTTGACCTTTCCCTAAAAAAGGATCCTCACTGTTGTATCGTTTAGGTGTCGCTGAAGCTTCTTCCAGATGTTCTGTGGAAGAGTCTTCACTGTATGAGGATTCTCTTTCAGATGAACTAATATCTTCTCTTATTTGTCCACCTCTACCTCTGGTAGTATAAGTGCTCCAGCGAAATATATTTCCTTGAGAGAAATCACTTTTATCCCTGTGGAATTTGTTACGTTTTCGTTCTATTATTGTAGTTTCGTACGTATCTAATTCCTTTTTATATTTGTCAAAGGTATTTTGGAAAGTGAGATCCTTCTCCCAGGTTTCTAATGTTTTGCCTAATTCCTCAATGTCCTTTTCAACTTGATCTAAAACTAGATTATCATGTTTGATAAGAATCAGGGTCAGCTCATGGGAGCATTTCAGTAAGACTGCTTCCCATTCTGCCTTTAAATTCTCTGTGGCTAGAGGAAAGGAAGGAAAGACACGGGGTCGCAGGCCTCTGGGTGAGATTTTGGTTTTATGATAATTTTCTAAAGTGGTAATGTCCCACGTAAGTCTAATCTTTTTTTGTAGGTTTTTCTGTAATTTGGAAAGATCGGTTCTCCAATCTTTGGGAGTGGTTGGGTTCTGAAATGTATCTGAAAAAATATCACCGTATTCTTCTAGATTTCTACGTTTAGATATCAGTGCTGTCTTTAATGAGAATGCAGTCATAGTCTTTGGTAAGGTTGTGAGTGTTAAAACAATCAGTCGGAAGTGTAACAAAATCTAATGAGGCCACTTGAGGAGCAAAGAAACAGGAAAGAGATCCTGATAACAAGAGAGATTGGTATAACCGTGCAGGTATTTAGAAACTGAGAATCTCCTCAGCATAAAATACTTAACGAAGGAAGGAGGGACTACCGCACAGGATATAATGAGTATAGATAAATAATGTTTTACAACCAAAATTAATAATACCAGAAAACAATGTTTTCTAATTCTAATATTGCTTGGTGGTGCACCCTGAGTCAGTATAAGAACATGAGAAATTACGGAGAAAAGAAGACTCTTTTGTGGGCGCACTCTTTGACTTGAAATGAATTTTAAATAATGGTCAGAATAGATTAAAAGTATAAATTTTTAATAATTCAACAAGATTAAGATAACAAGTGGTTCATGAAGAAGATAATAATCGAAGAAGATGATAGTATATTCAGATAGTACAAAGTACTTGATACACAATGAAAACTAAATTCTGACTGATAGAGGAGATTGAGTGTTTATAAACAAATTGTTTAGATTTTTAAACGGCACGTTCTACCACATTATAACCTGTTCCCTGTCAGTGTCAAATTCAAAATAAATACAACAGTCCAGATGCTGGTTAATCTTATCGATAATAAAGGGTGGAAAGTAAGGTGGCAGTGCGAATCATCTGTCAGTGTTAGACACTATAGGGCTAGACCAATGGGCTCTACTAAACTGAGTATTCCTCAATGGTCGCCCATTTGAGTACTGACCCAGCCCGACACTGATTAGCTTCCGAGATCAGACGGCTTCGGGCGTTTCCAATGTGGTATGATAGTAGAGAAATTTGAACAATAATTGGAAGCTCTGGAATCACTGATGAGAGTCCACGAAATTACATAGTTATTTAAGACAGATATTAGAGGTAGAGGAAGCCAGATGGATCTGCTGCCAATGTTAGACAGGTGCTTGGCCCTGAATCAAATGGTGAGAGTCCACGAAATACAGAGATGAATGAAAATAGATAAAACTGCTGGAGATAGAGATAATATTGAGATTCAGAAATTTGCAAGACACAAAGTGTCAGAGAGCGCAAAACAAAGCCCAAGTATAGAAAGAAATGACAATGTAACCAGCAGGCTGTAAAAAAGTATCCAGCTGCAGGATGTTGAATGTAAGAAGGAGACAATAAAAATGACAGGGAAATGTAGCAAATTTGACAGTGGTATATCTTAAAACAGCAAGTGTATAGGGGTTTAAATCAAATCCCAGCGATTATCCTTGTGTATATACAGTAAATAACAAATTAGGATATAGAGTACAAAAATTATTGTGGATGTTCATGTAACTGTAATGCTGGAACAGGTTAGCGGATAACCTGGAAAATCATTGAATTGACTTTAGTCAGACAAAATATTTTATAACATCCAGCATATTAAATGACTGTGCAAAAATAGCAGGTCATTATTTACTAATAAATATCTTGTATTCAAAATGATGAAATGCAATTACAAAGATGAAAAAAAGGGGGCTGATATTACCGCGCTGGGTATTGTGCTGAAAAGACCCTTACAGTAGTCCTGTGAGGCCGTCCCGTGATTGCAGGTACCGCTGGCTTAGTAGAGACCCCGGTGTCTCGATTGGTGATGGAGGAGAGGGCGCCGGGCGCCGCCGGCCTGGCGGGGACGATCGCAAGTGCGGGAAGCCGTCCACTGAGTGGTCCTGTGAAGCCGTCCCGTGATTGCAGATGCCGCTGGCTTGATGGAGACCCCGTGTCTTGATTGGTAAGGGAGGAGAGGGCGCCGGGCGCCGCCGGCCTGGCGGGGACGATCGCAAATGAGGGAAGCCGTTCACTGCTGCAACGGAGACAGAACAGTCAGAGGAGATTCTTGGTACACTGAGGCTGAGGAAAAAACCGTGGCTTCTATCAGTCAGAGAGAAATGGTGTAGTCGGAAGACGCGTTTCACCCGTACACCGGGCTTGGTCACTTCCTGTTGAAGACTGGATCCCGGCGGTGCTTTTAACTGCAGGATAACCTGGATCATCCAATCAGGCGTATATGTGTTGATTAATTAATTGGCTACTGTGATCGACTTGTATCCTCCGGATAAATTGCAATTGCTCATAATCAGTTGTTGATTACCAGGAGATGTCGTTGTACATGTAAAAGAAAAAAATATTTAAAAGAAGAAAAAGAAAGGTTTTTAAAAACACAACCAAAATTAGTAGTCATAGATATTCTGATATGTAAATTATAGGTAATAACCAAAGAAATGAAGACTGAATTAGATATTAGTGATTGCAGGTGATTAGTTAACTATGCAAACATGTAAGTACTGATGGAATCAACATAATGAGAGCGTGAAAGACGCGGTTTGTTAATAAATTAATTAAGGAATAATAACTTGACTAGGAACCACATGCTGGGTTGAAAGAATAAATGTGTAGCCTGATTTGAGGCTGCAAATAATCAGATTACCTTGGACTGTAACTAGGACAGTATAAAAATTAATTAATGGAACGAGTGCTGTGGAGTGCCCTGGTAAATGATAATAGGGGATTGGGTTAATGAAACTATATTATGTTATGCCTAGGTAAATGAACTGATTAAGAATAATACTGGAGAATAAATTTGAAAAAATGGGTGGTACATATGACACAATCAGTTCATACCTAATTAGGATTGGCATTATTCTGAAGCAAAGAGTAGTAAACACAGTTTAGATCTGTGACTGGTGAACTTAAGGGAACCCTTTTAATGTTCACCTGAGGGAGCTGGATGTGTCAGCTCATAATAGGTACCTATGTATTGATAGTAAAGGAATCTGGGAGGAATGAGGGGGAAGGGGGGTAGTATGGGTTAGAAAAGGGGGTGGCAGGGAGAGGGGGAAATGGGCAAGCGGAGGAGAGGATGGAAGGGGTGATGGACTATTGCAGGTTAAGGTTGCTTGCAGTATGGTGAACAGGGCGGGGGTTGGCAGTGAGCGCTGGGGGGATGAGAAATGGGTAAAGCAGAGTGCAGTGAGGAGAAAAGTGGAGAGTGCATATGTAGCTGGGGTATAGTGGGGTATGAAGTTATATTGTCAAATATATGTTGTAATGATAGTGGTATTGCAGGGGTTAGGAGGGGGGGGGGGGAAGGGAAAAAAAAGGGTGTGTAGGAGTGAATGGGATTGTGTGGTAGTGCTATGGGATGGTCAGGTGAGAGTAAGATAGATGTACTGTGGAGTCATGTGCAGATTCATTGGAAATAATGATGTAAGGTTAACGAGTAAGAACATATTGTTTGGTAATGTGAGTATCATAGAAATACACTATAGTTGATGTACTCGTTTAGTCCTAAAGGTTTAAGCCCTCCCAGCTTAAAGGTCCATTCACTTTCTTTCTTAATGAGTTCCTTACTTAGGTCACCCCCACGTATGCCTAAGTGAACTCTATCCAAGCCAAATGCCTGCATTTCACATGGAGAATCATGGTGATGAGCATGGAAATGTCTGGCTACCGATGTCAATTTTTTGCCTTTCTGAAGATCGGATGAGGCATTCCTGATAGTACCCATGTGTTCCAAGATTCGGGTTTTGAATTTCCTCGTGGTCATGCCGATATAACGTTGATTGCAGCTGCAAATTAAACAGTAGATCATTCCTTCTGTGTTGCAATTAAAGAAATGTCGTATTTGAATGTCACGTCCTAATCTATCTGTTACTTTGTCTGTAATCTGGATCTGAGGACAGGCTTTACACTGTCCACAGGGAAAGGACCCATTGGTATTGCTGGTTTTCATGGGATTACGTGTAAAGTAGCTCTGAACGAGCATATCCTTCACGTTGTTCGCTCGCCTCCAGCTAATTTGGAGCTTAGAATCCAAAAAGGGTGCCAGATCTGCATCAAGATGTAGAACCGGTAGATGTTTATGAATTGCATTTTTTATCTGACAATATAACTTCATACCCCACTATACCCCAGCTACATATGCACTCTCCACTTTTCTCCTCACTGCACTCTGCTTTACCCATTTCTCATCCCCCCAGCGCTCACTGCCAACCCCCGCCCTGTTCACCATACTGCAAGCAACCTTAACCTGCAATAGTCCATCACCCCTTCCATCCTCTCCTCCGCTTGCCCATTTCCCCCTCTCCCTGCCACCCCCTTTTCTAACCCATACTACCCCCCTTCCCCCTCATTCCTCCCAGATTCCTTTACTATCAATACATAGGTACCTATTATGAGCTGACACATCCAGCTCCCTCAGGTGAACATTAAAAGGGTTCCCTTAAGTTCACCAGTCACAGATCTAAACTGTGTTTACTACTCTTTGCTTCAGAATAATGCCAATCCTAATTAGGTATGAACTGATTGTGTCATATGTACCACCCATTTTTTCAAATTTATTCTCCAGTATTATTCTTAATCAGTTCATTTACCTAGGCATAACATAATATAGTTTCATTAACCCAATCCCCTATTATCATTTACCAGGGCACTCCACAGCACTCGTTCCATTAATTAATTTTTATACTGTCCTAGTTACAGTCCAAGGTAATCTGATTATTTGCAGCCTCAAATCAGGCTACACATTTATTCTATGAGGTATACTGAAGCTCCATTCCAGCCTACGCCACGGGCTCCCTGAGAAATAGCTCCTTTTGTAACTTGTACTGTAGGACCCAATGCATTTTTGAGGACGAGTACTTATCTTCCCTGTGATTATTTAATTGTCTGTGCATAACATATCTGACTACGGCTATTATTTGGGCATAAATTTGGATTTCTGCGTCCTACAACTTATGACGCATAAGCACGTAATATATCACACCATAAGAAATTTACCTGGGATGGTGTTGTATTTGCATATTAATGTGTTACTTTAACACTAATCATATGTATATATGATTTTATATATATATTTATTTGTACATACATATATACATATTTTTTTGAATTTTTTTGTATTTTATATGTATTTTTTATGTATCTATATTTTCATGTATATATATCTGGCACTTTTATTTATACCCTTTATCTCTAAATTATTTATGTACCTTAATTTATTCTACACATGTGCACTATGTACATTTGCATTATTTATTTATGTATGGTAATTGCTGCTGAGCATCCGTGACGATTCTGATTTCTCTATCACTCTAAAAATACATTCATGACGGTACCTATGGTATTTCCGCCAACCAGCCTGCCAACCAATAACAGGATGTGCTCAGCAATACTGCTGGAACGCACGCTGGTTCTGTAGCCTAACCGGAAGTGACGCGGCAGTGGCCGGGACGAGCCACGTCACTTCCGGTTTCACGGAGCACACGGATTGTATGTCCGATTTGCTCGGCTTATATAGACTGCTCTCATGGTTATGTTAACACTGCACCACCAATGCAATCTAATGATAAATGTCAAGCCATCCATGTATTTAGAATGAAAAGTCGGACCGAGTACTTCCGGTTCCGGAAATGACGCGAACCGGAAGTATCGGCTAAAACGAAACTGAAAGCACTATAAATATGTGTACTTCTTGATATGATGTATTCTCCTGAGGAAGCCCTGGAGGCGAAACGCGTTGAGACTGACCTGCCTACTGCCTATACCAATCAGCTAAGATTTTTGATTTGTTTTATTTTTTATCTGAATTTGTATATTATTTTTGTTGATTAAAAACTTTATTGATATTGCTATATAAGGCAGTAGCAGGCGATTGATTCAGCCATTACATCATATTGGACCGACTTGATCTACCTGGATATAAGTATATCCTATATGCTATATTGAATCTTTCTTTTGGTGGGGAACAGCTACAAAGAATCTAGTGAGACAGACAGGCCTAATCTCAAGAATTTATCCGGTACTTACATTTTATATACGTATCTACTTCTCCCATTCATTTGAAATACTACACCATATGGCGCTTGTTCTTCTCCCCTGCCTTCACAGAATTGCATGACTGAACATACCCAAGTCATATTTTGAAGAACTGAGCAGCCACCAAAGATGCTTGGGAGGTGTTTATTGACGGAGCATCCACGACCGACTAAGTCCAAACAGCAGGACTTTCTGACGACCCTTTCCTTTAAAGGAACATTTGGACGTTAGACTTAGCGCACTGACCTATAAAAAAACTCTCTACACATTTATTCTTTCAACCCAGCATGTGGTTCCTAGTCAAGTTATTATTCCTTAATTAATTTATTAACAAACCGCGTCTTTCACGCTCTCATTATGTTGATTCCATCAGTACTTACATGTTTGCATAGTTAACTAATCACCTGCAATCACTAATATCTAATTCAGTCTTCATTTCTTTGGTTATTACCTATAATTTACATATCAGAATATCTATGACTACTAATTTTGGTTGTGTTTTTAAAAACCTTTCTTTTTCTTCTTTTAAAATTTTTTTTCTTTTACATGTACAATGACATCTCCTGGTAATCAACAACTGATTATGAGCAATTGCAATTTATCCGGAGGATACAAGTCGATCACAGTAGCCAATTAATTAATCAACACATATACGCCTGATTGGATGATCCAGGTTATCCTGCAGTTAAAAGCACCGCCAGGATCCAGTCTTCAACAGGAAGTGACCAAGCCCGGTGTACGGGTGAAACGCGTCTTCCGACTACACCATTTCTCTCTGACTGATAGAAGCCACGGTTTTTTCCTCAGCCTCAGTGTACCCAGAATCTCCTCTGACTGTTCCGTCTCCGTTGCAGCAGTGAACGGCTTCCCTCATTTGCGATCGTCCCCGCCAGGCCGGCGGCGCCCGGCGCCCTCTCCTCCCTTACCAATCAAGACACGGGGTCTCCATCAAGCCAGCGGCATCTGCAATCACGGGACGGCTTCACAGGACCACTCAGTGGACGGCTTCCCGCACTTGCGATCGTCCCCGCCAGGCCGGCGGCGCCCGGCGCCCTCTCCTCCATCACCAATCGAGACACCGGGGTCTCTACTAAGCCAGCGGTACCTGCAATCACGGGACGGCCTCACAGGACTACTGTAAGGGTCTTTTCAGCACAATACCCAGCGCGGTAATATCAGCCCCCTTTTTTTCATCTTTGTAATTGCATTTCATCATTTTGAATACAAGATATTTATTAGTAAATAATGACCTGCTATTTTTGCACAGTCATTTAATATGCTGGATGTTATAAAATATTTTGTCTGACTAAAGTCAATTCAATGATTTTCCAGGTTATCCGCTAACCTGTTCCAGCATTACAGTTACATGAACATCCACAATAATTTTTGTACTCTATATCCTAATTTGTTATTTACTGTATATACACAAGGATAATCGCTGGGATTTGATTTAAACCCCTATACACTTGCTGTTTTAAGATATACCACTGTCAAATTTGCTACATTTCCCTGTCATTTTTATTGTCTCCTTCTTACATTCAACATCCTGCAGCTGGATACTTTTTTACAGCCTGCTGGTTACATTGTCATTTCTTTCTATACTTGGGCTTTGTTTTGCGCTCTCTGACACTTTGTGTCTTGCAAATTTCTGAATCTCAATATTATCTCTATCTCCAGCAGTTTTATCTATTTTCATTCATCTCTGTATTTCGTGGACTCTCACCATTTGATTCAGGGCCAAGCACCTGTCTAACATTGGCAGCAGATGCATCTGGCTTCCTCTACCTCTAATATCTGTCTTAAATAACTATGTAATTTCGTGGACTCTCATCAGTGATTCCAGAGCTTCCAATTATTGTTCAAATTTCTCTACTATCATACCACACTGGAAACGCCCGAAGCCGTCTGATCTCGGAAGCTAATCAGTGTCGGGCTGGGTCAGTACTCAAATGGGCGACCATTGAGGAATACTCAGTTTAGTAGAGCCCATTGGTCTAGCCCTATAGTGTCTAACACTGACAGATGATTCGCACTGCCACCTTACTTTCCACCCTTTATTATCGATAAGATTAACCAGCATCTGGACTGTTGTATTTATTTTGAATTTGACACTGACAGGGAACAGGTTATAATGTGGTAGAACGTGCCGTTTAAAAATCTAAACAATTTGTTTATAAACACTCAATCTCCTCTATCAGTCAGAATTTAGTTTTCATTGTGTATCAAGTACTTTGTACTATCTGAATATACTATCATCTTCTTCGATCATTATCTTCTTCATGAACCACTTGTTATCTTAATCTTGTTGAATTATTAAAAATTTATACTTTTAATCTATTCTGACCATTATTTAAAATTAATTTCAAGTCAAAGAGTGCGCCCACAAAAGAGTCTTCTTTTCTCCGTAATTTCTCATGTTCTTATACTGACTCAGGGTGCACCACCAAGCAATATTAGAATTAGAAAACATTGTTTTCTGGTATTATTAATTTTGGTTGTAAAACATTATTTATCTATACTCATTATATCCTGTGCGGTAGTCCCTCCTTCCTTCGTTAAGTATTTTATGCTGGGGAGATTCTCAGTTTCTAAATACCTGCACGGTTATACCAATCTCTCTTGTTATCAGGATCTCTTTCCTGTTTCTTTGCTCCTCAAGTGGCCTCATTAGATTTTGTTACACTTCCGACTGATTGTTTTAACACTCACAACCTTACCAAAGACTATGACTGCATTCTCATTAAAGACAGCACTGATATCTAAACGTAGAAATCTAGAAGAATACGGTGATATTTTTTCAGATACATTTCAGAACCCAACCACTCCCAAAGATTGGAGAACCGATCTTTCCAAATTACAGAAAAACCTACAAAAAAGGATTAGACTTACGTGGGACATTACCACTTTAGAAAATTATCATAAAACCAAAATCTCACCCAGAGGCCTGCGACCCCGTGTCTTTCCTTCCTTTCCTCTAGCCACAGAGAATTTAAAGGCAGAATGGGAAGCAGTCTTACTGAAATGCTCCCATGAGCTGACCCTGATTCTTATCAAACATGATAATCTAGTTTTAGATCAAGTTGAAAAGGACATTGAGGAATTAGGCAAAACATTAGAAACCTGGGAGAAGGATCTCACTTTCCAAAATACCTTTGACAAATATAAAAAGGAATTAGATACGTACGAAACTACAATAATAGAACGAAAACGTAACAAATTCCACAGGGATAAAAGTGATTTGTCTCAAGGAAATATATTTCGCTGGAGCACTTATACTACCAGAGGTAGAGGTGGACAAATAAGAGAAGATATTAGTTCATCTGAAAGAGAATCCTCATACAGTGAAGACTCTTCCACAGAACATCTGGAAGAAGCTTCAGCGACACCTAAACGATACAACAGTGAGGATCCTTTTTTAGGGAAAGGTCAACGCTCAAGAGGCGGAAACAAATATCGGGGAAGACGAGACGAGGGGGGACGAAACACCGGCAAAAACAATCGAGACTGGGATCGCCCAAGGACTTCTTATTACCCAATACGGACAACCAGGAAATACTAACTACAGACAGACTACAGATTATCAATCTCAGTACCAGAATCCTAACGGAAGATCAGGTGGAAGTCCTAAGCAAAGGACTTTCATTCTCACCCACATCATCATTTAATAGGTTTAAATGGGAAAAAGATCTCAGGCTCTTTGGTCGTAAATTATTATTAAAAATTTTTTTTGCTAAATTCAGGAACAAGGATATGATGGATACCCCACCATCTATGATCAGTGGACCAACTCCAACTACCCCCACATTGGAGGAACCTTCTACCTCATCATCTATGATTAGTGGACCAATGCGGACTACCTATACACAGGAGGAACCATCTACCTCAACATCCTTTCTTACATCTCTATCGGAAGAAGAAATAACAGCAATCCAGACCCTGGAGGAACTATACATAGAATCATCCTCAAACACATTACCGATACCCAATACCAGACCTACGTGTAAGGCTAAGTCGACATTTTTTCCACCGGACAACAACAGTCCTGAGATTAAGGTCTTCTTGGATCTGGTATCGAGAGAATTCGATGAGATCGAAATGAACCCCAATAAAAGATGCTACACGAAGAACCTTAAATATAGAGAGAAACTTGCTCTCAAAGAAATTCAGTCATGGCGGGACATAGTTCTCAAGCCCTCAGATAAAGGGGGCAATATTGTGATTTGGCCGGTCTCTATGTATGAGGAAGAAGCCCGAAGACAACTATTGGATACCACGTGTTACCAAAGATTACCACTCAATCCGACAGTCAAATTTCATAGACAGTATATGCACATGATTGAAGAAGCATTAGCCTTAGGAACCATTACACAACAAGAAGTTAAATATCTCACAGTTTCCAATCCCAAAGTACCCACATTTTATCTTTTACCAAAGGTACACAAGAATATCAAAAAACCACCAGGTAGACCCATTGTCTCGGGAAACGGGGGATTATTGGAGATACCTAGCAAATTCTTGGACCTACATCTCAGGGAACATGTCTTAACACTACCCTCTTATCTGAGAGATACATCCGACTTACTACGCAAATTACATGACATCTGTGTAGATAAAGATTGTATTTTGGTTACCTTGGATGTTGAGGCCCTATACAGTAGTATCTCTCATCAACAAGGTGTACAAGCAACTAAGTTCTTTCTGGACATGAAAGAAAAAAATGACTTTAATGACTTTCTTTGCGAAATGTTAAACTTTGTACTGAACAAGAACTTCTTTACATTTGGTGATCAATTTTTTCAGCAAATTCGAGGGACAGCGATGGGAGCGGCCTGTGCTCCCACGTATGCTAATCTGTTTCTCGGCTGGTGGGAACAAACCATTGTGTTCAGTGACGAGAATCAGAAATACACACAACATATTTTAAACTGGCTCAGATTCATAGATGATATTCTTGTGATCTGGGACAGTGATGAGCAACTCCTATATGATTTCATCAATTTACTAAATGACAACAATCGTAATATTTTTTTGACCCATACCATAAGCAAAGAAAAGGTTTCCTTTTTAGATCTTAACATTTACAAAAGTGCCAATGGAACCCTGGCCACTGAGCTCTATCGTAAAGAAACAGCAACCAACAGTATCTTGTATCAGACTAGCTCACACTTTCCGCCCACTGTCGAGAATATTCCCAAAGGGGAATTTCTCAGACACAGACGCAACTGTACAGAAGACAACATATACAAACAGAAAAGTCAGGAACTTGCGAACAGACTCCAAGTACGGGGGTACAGCAAACGTTCCTTGAAGAGAGCTCAGAAAGCTGTTCTCAAAACTAACCGAGATGCCTTAATTTTCCAAGACAAACCAAAGGATGATAAGGATGAAGCCACAATCCGCTTTGTAGGTACCTTCTGTCCAGAATGGCGCCAGATAAAAAATGCAATTCATAAACATCTACCGGTTCTACATCTTGATGCAGATCTGGCACCCTTTTTGGATTCTAAGCTCCAAATTAGCTGGAGGCGAGCGAACAACGTGAAGGATATGCTCGTTCAGAGCCACTTTACACGTAATCCCATGAAAACCAGCAATACCACTGGGTCCTTTCCCTGTGGACAGTGTAAAGCCTGTCCTCAGATCCAGATTACAGACAAAGTAACAGATAGATTAGGACGTGACATTCAAATACGACATTTCTTTAATTGCAACACAGAAGGAATGATCTACTGTTTAATTTGCAGCTGCAATCAACGTTATATCGGCATGACCACGAGGAAATTCAAAACCCGAATCTTGGAACACATGGGTACTATCAGGAATGCCTCATCCGATCTTCAGAAAGGCAAAAAATTGACATCGGTAGCCAGACATTTCCATGCTCATCACCATGATTCTCCATGTGAAATGCGGGCATTTGGCTTGGATAGAGTTCACTTAGGCATACGTGGGGGTGACCTAAGTAAGGAACTCATTAAGAAAGAAAGTGAATGGACCTTTAAGCTGGGAGGGCTTAAACCTTTAGGACTAAACGAGTACATCAACTATAGTGTATTTCTATGATACTCACATTACCAAACAATATGTTCTTACTCGTTAACCTTACATCATTATTTCCAATGAATCTGCACACGACTCCACAGTACATCTATCTTACTCTCACCTGACCATCCCATAGCACTACCACACAATCCCATTCACTCCTACACACCCCTTTTTTTTCCCTTCCCCCCCCCCCTCCTAACCCCTGCAATACCACTATCATTACAACATATATTTGACAATATAACTTCATACCCCACTATACCCCAGCTACATATGCACTCTCCACTTTTCTCCTCACTGCACTCTGCTTTACCCATTTCTCATCCCCCCAGCGCTCACTGCCAACCCCCGCCCTGTTCACCATACTGCAAGCAACCTTAACCTGCAATAGTCCATCACCCCTTCCACCCTCTCCTCCGCTTGCCCATTTCCCCCTCTCCCTGCCACCCCCTTTTCTAACCCATACTACCCCCCTTCCCCCTCATTCCTCCCAGATTCCTTTACTATCAATACATAGGTACCTATTATGAGCTGACACATCCAGCTCCCTCAGGTGAACATTAAAAGGGTTCCCTTAAGTTCACCAGTCACAGATCTAAACTGTGTTTACTACTCTTTGCTTCAGAATAATGCCAATCCTAATTAGGTATGAACTGATTGTGTCATATGTACCACCCATTTTTTCAAATTTATTCTCCAGTATTATTCTTAATCAGTTCATTTACCTAGGCATAACATAATATAGTTTCATTAACCCAATCCCCTATTATCATTTACCAGGGCACTCCACAGCACTCGTTCCATTAATTAATTTTTATACTGTCCTAGTTACAGTCCAAGGTAATCTGATTATTTGCAGCCTCAAATCAGGCTACACATTTATTCTTTCAACCCAGCATGTGGTTCCTAGTCAAGTTATTATTCCTTAATTAATTTATTAACAAACCGCGTCTTTCACGCTCTCATTATGTTGATTCCATCAGTACTTACATGTTTGCATAGTTAACTAATCACCTGCAATCACTAATATCTAATTCAGTCTTCATTTCTTTGGTTATTACCTATAATTTACATATCAGAATATCTATGACTACTAATTTTGGTTGTGTTTTTAAAAACCTTTCTTTTTCTTCTTTTAAAAAATTTTTTCTTTTACATGTACAACGACATCTCCTGGTAATCAACAACTGATTATGAGCAATTGCAATTTATCCGGAGGATACAAGTCGATCACAGTAGCCAATTAATTAATCAACACATATACGCCTGATTGGATGATCCAGGTTATCCTGCAGTTAAAAGCACCGCCGGGATCCAGTCTTCAACAGGAAGTGACCAAGCCCGGTGTACGGGTGAAACGCGTCTTCCGACTACACCATTTCTCTCTGACTGATAGAAGCCACGGTTTTTTCCTCAGCCTCAGTGTACCCAGAATCTCCTCTGACTGTTCCGTCTCCGTTGCAGCAGTGAACGGCTTCCCGCATTTGCGATCGTCCCCGCCAGGCCGGCGGCGCCCGGCGCCCTCTCCTCCCTTACCAATCAAGACACGGGGTCTCCATCAAGCCAGCGGCATCTGCAATCACGGGACGGCTTCACAGGACCACTCAGTGGACGGCTTCCCGCACTTGCGATCGTCCCCGCCAGGCCGGCGGCGCCCGGCGCCCTCTCCTCCATCACCAATCGAGACACCGGGGTCTCTACTAAGCCAGCGGTACCTGCAATCACGGGACGGCCTCACAGGACTACTGTAAGGGTCTTTTCAGCACAATACCCAGCGCGGTAATATCAGCCCCCTTTTTTTCATCTTTGTAATTGCATTTCATCATTTTGAATACAAGATATTTATTAGTAAATAATGACCTGCTATTTTTGCACAGTCATTTAATATGCTGGATGTTATAAAATATTTTGTCTGACTAAAGTCAATTCAATGATTTTCCAGGTTATCCGCTAACCTGTTCCAGCATTACAGTTACATGAACATCCACAATAATTTTTGTACTCTATATCCTAATTTGTTATTTACTGTATATACACAAGGATAATCGCTGGGATTTGATTTAAACCCCTATACACTTGCTGTTTTAAGATATACCACTGTCAAATTTGCTACATTTCCCTGTCATTTTTATTGTCTCCTTCTTACATTCAACATCCTGCAGCTGGATACTTTTTTACAGCCTGCTGGTTACATTGTCATTTCTTTCTATACTTGGGCTTTGTTTTGCGCTCTCTGACACTTTGTGTCTTGCAAATTTCTGAATCTCAATATTATCTCTATCTCCAGCAGTTTTATCTATTTTCATTCATCTCTGTATTTCGTGGACTCTCACCATTTGATTCAGGGCCAAGCACCTGTCTAACATTGGCAGCAGATCCATCTGGCTTCCTCTACCTCTAATATCTGTCTTAAATAACTATGTAATTTCGTGGACTCTCATCAGTGATTCCAGAGCTTCCAATTATTGTTCAAATTTCTCTACTATCATACCACACTGGAAACGCCCGAAGCCGTCTGATCTCGGAAGCTAATCAGTGTCGAGCTGGGTCAGTACTCAAATGGGCGACCATTGAGGAATACTCAGTTTAGTAGAGCCCATTGGTCTAGCCCTATAGTGTCTAACACTGACAGATGATTCGCACTGCCACCTTACTTTCCACCCTTTATTATCGATAAGATTAACCAGCATCTGGACTGGTGTATTTATTTTGAATTTGACACTGACAGGGAACAGGTTATAATGTGGTAGAACGTGCCGTTTAAAAATCTAAACAATTTGTTTATAAACACTCAATCTCCTCTATCAGTCAGAATTTAGTTTTCATTGTGTATCAAGTACTTTGTACTATCTGAATATACTATCATCTTCTTCGATCATTATCTTCTTCATGAACCACTTGTTATCTTAATCTTGTTGAATTATTAAAAATTTATACTTTAAATCTATTCTGACCATTATTTAAAATTCATTTCAAGTCAAAGAGTGCGCCCACAAAAGAGTCTTCTTTTCTCCGTAATTTCTCAGGAAAGCCAATAGTCCTGCAGGCCATGTCACTGTCAAGTCTGACGAGTCCTCTCCTGCCTGGGATTCCTCCGATGCATCCGTGAGTGTAACGCCTACTGCTGCTGGCGCTGCTGTTGTTGCTACTGGAAGTCGATCGTCATCCCAGAGGGGAAGTCGGAAGACCACTTGTACTACTTCCAGTAAGCAATTGACTGTCCAACAGTCCTTTGCGAGGAAGATGAAATATCACAGCAGTCATCCTGCTGCAAAGCGGATAACTCAGGCCTTGGCAGCCTGGGTGGTGAGAAACGTGTCTCCGGTATCCACCGTTAATTCACTTGATTGAGGTACTGTGTCCCCGGTACCAAATACCATCTAGGTTCCATTTCTCTAGGCAGGCGATACCGAAAATGTACACAGACGTCAGAAAAAGAGTCACCAGTGTCCTAAAAAATGCAGTTGTACCCAATGTCCACTTAACCACGGACATGTGGACAAGTGGAGCAGGGCAGACTCAGGACTATATGACTGTGACAGCCCACTGGGTAGATGTATTGCCTCCCGCAGCAAGAACAGCAGCGGCGGCACCAGTAGCAGCATCTCGCAAACGCCAACTCGTTCCTAGGCAGGCTACGCTTTGTATCACCGCTTTCCATAAGAGGCACACAGCTGACAACCTCTTACGGAAACTGAGGAACATCATCGCAGAATGGCTTACCCCAATTGGACTCTCCTGGGGATTTGTGACATCGGACAACGCCACCAATATTGTGCGTGCATTACATCTGGGCAAATTTCAGCACGTCCCATGTTTTGCACATACATTGAATTTGGTGGTGCAGAATTATTTAAAAAATGACAGGGGCGTGCAAGAGATGCTGTCAGTGGCCCGAAGAATTGCGGGCCACTTTCGGCATTCAGCCACCGCGTGCCGAAGACTGGAGCACCAGCAAACAGTCCTGAACCTGCCCTGCCATCAGCGCAGTGGAGTATGATTTCAACGTTGTGCAAGGTTCTGCAACCCTTTGAACTTGCCACACGTGAAGTCAGTTCAGACACTGCCAGCCTGAGTCAGGTCATTCCCCTCATCAGGCTTTTGCAGAAGAAGCTGGAGACATTGAAGGAGGAGCTAAAACAGAGCAATTCCGCTAGGCATGTGGGACTTGTGGATGGAGCCCTTAATTCGCTTAACCAGGATTCACGAGTGGTCAATCTGTTGAAATCAGAGCACTACATTTTGGCCACCGTGCTCGATCCTAGATTTAAAACCTACGTTGTATCTCTTTTTCCGGCAGACACAAGTCTGCAGAGGTTAAAGACCTGCTGGTGAGAAAATTGTCAAGTCAAGCGGAACGTGACCCGTCAACAGCTCCTCCTTCACATTCTCCCGCAACTGGGGGTGCGAGGAAAAGGCTAAGAATTCCGAGCCCACCCGCTGGCGGTGATGCAGAGCAGTCTGAAGCGAGTGCTGACATCTGGTCCGGACTGAAGGACCTGCCAACGATTACTGACATGTCGTCTACTGTCACTGCATATGATTCAGTCACCATTGAAAGAATGGTGGAGGATTATATGAGTGACCGCATCCAAGTAGGCACGTCAGACGTATACTGGCAGGAAAAAGAGGCAATTTGGAGGCCCTTGCACAAACTGGCTTTATTTTACCTAAGTTGCCCCCCCTCCAGTGTGTACTCCGAAAGAGTGTTTAGTGCAGCCGCTCACCTTGTCAGCAATCGGCGTACGAGGTTACTTCCAGAAAATGTGGAGAAGATGATGTTCATCAAAATGAATTATAATCAATTCCTCCGTGGAGACATTCACCAGCAATTGCCTCCTGAAAGTACACAGGGACCTGAGATGGTGGATTCCAGTGGGGACGAATTAATAATCTGTGAGGAGGGGGATGTACACAGTGAAAGGGGTGAGGAATCGGAGGAAGAGGAGGAGGTGGCCTCTATAGAGCCAGTTTGTGCAAGGAGAGATTTATTGCTTCTTTTTTTGGTGGGGGCCCAAAACAACCAGTCATTTCAGTCACAGTCGTGTGGCAGACCCTGTCGCTGAAATGATGGGTTTGTTAAAGTGTGCATGTCCTGTTTATACAACATAAGGGTGGGTGGGACAATTCCATCTTGCACCTCTTTTTTCTTTCATTTTTCTTTGCATCATGTGCTGTTTGGGGACTATTTTTGGAAGTGCCATCCTGTCTGACACTGCAGTGCCACTCCTAGATGGGCCAGGTGTTTGTGTTGGCCACTTGGGTCGCTTAGCTTAGTCACACAGCTACCTCATTGCGCCTCTTTTTTTCTTTGCATCATGTGCTGTTTGGGGACTATTTTTTTGAAGTGCCATCCTGTCTGACACTGCAGTGCCACTCCTAGATGGGCCAGGTGTTTGTGTCGGCCACTTGTGTCACTTAGCTTAGTCACACAGCTACCTCATTGCGCCTCTTTTTTTCTTTGCATCATGTGCTGTTTGGGGACTATTTTTTTGAAGTGCCATCCTGTCTGACACTGCAGTGCCACTCCTAGATGGGCCAG
Organism: Pseudophryne corroboree; assembly: GCF_028390025.1. Taxonomy (NCBI): domain Eukaryota; kingdom Metazoa; phylum Chordata; class Amphibia; order Anura; family Myobatrachidae; genus Pseudophryne; species Pseudophryne corroboree. The sequence continues at coordinate 738,939,611 of NC_086444.1, forward strand.
GTGTTTGTGTCGGCCACTTGGGTCGCTTAGCTTAGTCATCCAGCGACCTCGGTGCAAGTTTTAGGACTAAAAATAATATTGTGAGGTGTGAGGTGTTCAGAATAGACTGAAAATGAGTGGAAATTATGGTTATTGATGTTAATAATACTATGGGATCAAAATGACCCCCAAATTCTATGATTTAAGCTGTTTTTGAGGGTTTTTTGTAAAAAAAAAACACCCGAATCCAAAACACACCAGAATCCGACAAAACATTTTCGGGGAGGTTTTGCCAAAATGCGTCCAAATCCAAAACACGGCAGCGGAACCGAATCCAAAACCAAAACACAAAACCCGAAAAATTTCCGGTGCACATCACTATTATATATATATATATATATATATATATATATATATATATATATATTTGTGGAACAGCGTACAGGTGCGCTTCACGGTGATTTGCAGATAGTGATTTCCAGGAGTATACTCCAAACGTTTTAACAGCACCAAGTCTTTGTTTCAGACTGCAGCTACCTCTTAGAGAATCCCGGAATCCCACAGGATGATTTGTCTAGAAAAAGAAATTAGAGGAGCGCCTCATAGTGCAATATCGTTTATTCACACAATATATATTAAAACCAGCAATTGTCACAATGATGTTTGGCTTAATACCTCATAGTTCTTCTGAGTGGGCTTAAATATCACTTGGTTTGTTATAAAATATCCCCTGGTATCGCCTCCACCAACCGCCCTGGTACTCGTGCTGCCCGCCTCACGCTAACGATCCTCAGCACGCCGGGACACCGCTGCTGTCTGCACGGGGAGGAGGACGATTCAGGATGCTAGGCTCACGTCACCGGCCACACCCCAACGCGTTTCATCGTAAGACTTCGTCAGAGGGTTGGCCTTGGTGACGGGAGCTACTACTTTATACCGGCAACAGCCAATCAGTGCACTCATTAGGTGCACCTGTGCACTTAAAAACCTTTTTACACAGTTTAAAACTTGCTTATTTTACACAATATGTAAAACACACATATACGAATATAATATAAAATAGAAAACAGATATATATGTAGGAAAGAAGGAGCGGCACTCGGCGACTTAAATAGCAAAAAGGTGTATTTAAACAACACAACCAGAAAACCAACGTTTCGGGGCTCACATGCCCCTTTGTCAAGGTGTACATATCTTGTATGATGCCTGGCCACTCCCTGTGTATACAGTATATTAATTTGATATATATATATATATATATATATATTAGAGATGAGCGGATATGTATATATTAGGCAAATTGTCTGGCACTCCCCCGTTGGCTGCTTGTACAAAGCTCATGCTCTGGTGCCCTCCCAAACAGGCTATGCAGACTGTATATCTATTGCGACAAAAGGAAGAGGCGGCACTCTGGAGACTGTGGTAAATCAGTGAAAATCTGTCAAGTGAGACTTTATCAACGTTTCCGGGTGCAAGCCCCCGTCTTCAGGACACACAGTGAACAATCAAGTGAGAAATACACATTTAAATACACTTACCAGGCGCGCTTCCAGCCGTCCTCTCCACGCGCTGCCCAGCTTCCAGACTCAGCGCTTCCGGTCAGGTGATCCCGATTCGTGACGCGAGCTCCCAGTGCCGTCATGCAGGGGGTGGGGGAGGCCGTTGTCATGGTGCGTGCTGTCAATACAAAATACATTCAATAACAATCGTGCAGCATTAAGACAGATCGGGCAATGTAGTGCCTGTCTGATACATATATAAAACGTGTGAACCAACTCTGCTTTACTAAACACAGTTCATAGTGCCAGAAAACATTAAAATTAAACACACCTACAAACAAAGCTATAATACGTAAGTAAAACGTAGCAGCCAGCAACCCCAATTAAGACTAAAAGTTTATAATGCATTAAACAATATAAAAAAATCTTTGTATATTCATTAGTAACTACTTTTAACTGGTTTAAATAATGAAGATACTAGATAATTTGGTCAATTTGTCCATTACCTATATGGCACTGGCTATACCTAATGTCCTAGCACCGGAACTCTAGGCAAAACTGCTCATCCCCAAGGTCTCATTGAGACCTCTAGGACTTAGCGTGTCCAGTGCTATGATCCATCTTGTTTCTAATTGCAGGAGGCGTTTAACTCTATCACCTCCCCTAATGGAAAAAGGTACTTGATCCACGATCCGATACCTCAGGGATGATAATGAATGTTTGGCAGCCGCAAAATGCCGCGCCACCGGCTGTTCACTGGTTCCTGTCACTAATGCTGCCCTGATGGCAGATCTGTGCTGGGTCATCCTAACCTTAAACGTGCATTTTGTCTTGCCCACGTAGTGCTGACCACATGGGCAAGACAGGAGATATACCACAAATTTGGAATTGCACGTATATGCCGCCTTGAGGTAAATCTTTTTACCCGAATATGGGTGTTTAAACGAATCCCCCGGGACCAGGAAATTGCATGTAGTGCACCCGCATCTGTAACAGCCCTTTCTGGACCTAAGGAAACTCCCTTCAACTACAGATTTTTTGCCCACATCTGTCTTGACGACTAGACTTCTGATGTTCCGGCTCGTGTGTAGCTGGGCATCAATTTTGTATCTTTAAACATCCACAAATCTGGGTCAGTGCTTATGATTGTCCACAGCTCTTTAGCTCTACTACTAGTGTGTCTACTGGACGTATTAAATTGATTAACACATGGGAATATTTTCTCTTTAATTATAGGGTCACCTTCCGCAAGCAGCTGTTGTCTCGATTTGCGGGTAGCTTTAACACGGGCCCCATGTAACAAACTGTCAGGGTACCCCCGATCTTTGAACTTAAGAAACATCTCATCCAGCTGCTGATCCCTTACTTTCACATCGCTGTTAATCCTACATACCCTTAACATTTGTGAGTACGGTAAGTAGAGATGAGCGGGTTCGGTTCCTCGGAATCCGAACCCGCCAGAACTTCATGTTTTTTTTACACGGGGCCGAGCGACTCGGATCTTCCCGCCTTGCTCGGTTAACCCGAGCGCGCCCGAACGTCATCATCCCGCTGTCGGATTCTCGCGAGGCTCGGATTCTATCGCGAGACTCGGATTCTATATAAGGAGCCCGCGTCGCCGCCATTTTCACACGTGCATTGAGATTGATAGGGAGAGGACGTGGCTGGCGTCCTCTCCGTTTAGACTAGAGTACTAGAGAGAGACACAAATTTTGGGGAGCATATTATTAGGAGGAGTACTACTTGCTGCTGATAGTGTGACCAGTGACCACCAGTTTAATTAATCCGTTCTCTGCCTGATAAAAAACGATACACAGTGTGACACAGTCACATACCATATCTGTGCTCAGCCCAGTGTGCTGCATCATATGTAATACTGTATATCATTATCTGACTGTGCTGAGTGCTCACTGCTCACACAGCTTAATTGTGGGGGAGACTGGGGAGCAGTTATAGCAGGAGTACATATTTTAAGTACAGTGCACACTTTTGCTGCCAGAGTGCCACTGCCAGTGTGACTGACCAGTGACCACTGACCACCAGTATTGTGATTGTCTGCTGACCACCAGTATATTGTGATTGTCTGCCTGAAAAAGTTAAACACTCGTCGTGTGGTGTTTTTATAAACGCATTCTGCAGACAGTGTCCAGCAGGTCCGTCATTACATAATATATACCTGTCCGGCTGCAGTACTAGTGTGATATATATATATATTTTAATTTTATCTCATTATCATCCAGTCTATATTAGCAGCAGACACAGTACGGTAGTCCACGGCTGTAGCTACCTCTGTGTCAGCAGTCGCTCGTCCATCCATAATTGTATACCACCTACCCGTGGTTTTTTTTTTTCTATCTTCTTGATACTAGTAGCTTACTTTAGGAGTCTGCAGTGCTGACAGACAGTGTCCAGCAGGTCCGTCATTACATAATATATACCTGTCCGGCTGCAGTACTAGTGTGATATATATATATATTTTAATTTTATCTCATTATCATCAAGTCTATATTAGCAGCAGACACAGTACGGTAGTCCACGGCTGTAGCTACCTCTGTGTCGGCAGTCGCTCGTCCATCCATAATTGTATACCACCTACCCGTGGTTTTTTTTTTTCTATCTTCTTGATACTAGTAGCTTACTTTAGGAGTCTGCAGTGCTGAGTCTGACAGACAGTGTCCAGCAGGTCCGTCATTACATAATATATACCTGTCCGGCTGCAGTACTAGTGTGATATATATATATATATATTTTAATTTTATCTCATTATCATCCAGTCTATATTAGCAGCAGACACAGTACGGTAGTCCACGGCTGTAGCTACCTCTGTGTCGGCAGTCGCTCGTCCATCCATAATTGTATACCACCTACCCGTGGTTTTTTTTTTCTATCTTCTTGATACTAGTAGCTTACTTTAGGAGTCTGCAGTGCTGAGTCTGACAGACAGTGTCCAGCAGGTCCGTCATTACATAATATATACCTGTCCGGCTGCAGTACTAGTGTGATATATATATATATATATATTTTAATTTTATCTCATTATCATCCAGTCTATATTAGCAGCAGACACAGTACGGTAGTCCACGGCTGTAGCTACCTCTGTGTCGGCAGTCGCTCGTCCATCCATAATTGTATGCCACCTACCCGTGTTTTTTTTTTTTTCCTATCTTCTTGATACTAGTAGCTTACTTTAGGAGTCTGCAGTGCTGACAGACAGTGTCCAGCAGGTCCGTCATTACATAATATATACCTGTCCGGCTGCAGTACTAGTGTGATATATATATATTTTAATTTTATCTCACTATCATCCAGTCTATATTAGCAGCAGACACAGTACGGTAGTCCACGGCTGTAGCTACCTCTGTGTCGGCAGTCGCTCGTCCATCCATAATTGTATACCACCTACCCGTGGTTTTTTTTTCTTCTATCTTCTTGATACTAGTAGCTTACTTTAGGAGTCTGCAGTGCTGAGTCTGACAGACAGTGTCCAGCAGGTCCGTCATTACATAATATATACCTGTCCGGCTGCAGTACTAGTGTGATATATACATATATTTTAATTTTATCTCATTATCATCAAGTCTATATTAGCAGCAGACACAGTACGGTAGTCCACGGCTGTAGCTACCTCTGTGTCGGCAGTCGCTCGTCCATCCATAATTGTATACCACCTACCCGTGTTTTTTTTTTTTTCTATCTTCTTGATACTAGTAGCTTACTTTAGGAGTCTGCAGTGCTGACAGACAGTGTCCAGCAGGTCCGTCATTACATAATATATACCTGTCCGGCTGCAGTACTAGTGTGATATATATATATATATTTTAATTTTATCTCATTATCATCCAGTCTATATTAGCAGCAGACACAGTACGGTAGTCCACGGCTGTAGCTACCTCTGTGTCGGCAGTCGCTCGTCATCCATAAGTATACTAGTATCCATCCATCTCCATTGTTTACCTGAGGTGCCTTTTAGTTGTGCCTATTAAAATATGGAGAACAAAAATGTTGAGGTTCCAAAAATAGGGAAAGATCAAGATCGACTTCCACCTCGTGCTGAAGCTGCTGCCACTAGTCATGGCCGAGACAATGAAATGCCAGCAACGTCGTCTGCCAAGGCCGATGCCCAATGTCATAGTACAGAGCATGTAAAATCCAAAACACCAAATATCAGTAAAAAAAGGACTCAAAAATCTAAAATAAAATTGTCGGAGGAGAAGCGTAAACTTGCCAATATGCCATTTACCACACGGAGTGGCAAGGAACGGCTGAGGCCCTGGCCTATGTTCATGGCTAGTGGTTCAGCTTCACATGAGGATGGAAGCACTCAGCCTCTCGCTAGAAAAATGAAAAGACTCAAGCTGGCAAAAGCACAGCAAAGAACTGTGCGTTCTTCGAAATCCCAAATCCACAAGGAGAGTCCAATTGTGTCGGTTGCGATGCCTGACCTTCCCAACACTGGACGTGAAGAGCATGCGCCTTCCACCATTTGCACGCCCCCTGCAAGTGCTGGAAGGAGCACCCGCAGTCCAGTTCCTGATAGTCAGATTGAAGATGTCAGTGTTGAAGTACACCAGGATGAGGAGGATATGGGTGTTGCTGGCGCTGGGGAGGAAATTGACAAGGAGGATTCTGATGGTGAGGTGGTTTGTTTAAGTCAGGCACCCGGGGAGACACCTGTTGTCCGTGGGAGGAATATGGCCATTGACATGCCTGGTGAAAATACCAAAAAAATCAGCTCTTCGGTGTGGAAGTATTTCAACAGAAATGCGGACAACATTTGTCAAGCCGTGTTTTGCCTTTGTCAAGCTGTAATAAGTAGGGGTAAGGACGTTAACCACCTCGGAACATCCTCCCTTATACGTCACCTGCAGCGCATTCATAATAAGTCAGTGACAAGTTCAAAAACTTTGGGCGACAGCGGAAGCAGTCCACTGACCAGTAAATCCCTTCCTCTTGTAACCAAGCTCACGCAAACCACCCCACCAACTCCCTCAGTGTCAATTTCCTCCTTCCCCAGGAATGCCAATAGTCCTGCAGGCCATGTCACTGGCAATTCTGACGAGTCCTCTCCTGCCTGGGATTCCTCCGATGCATCCTTGCGTGTAACGCCTACTGCTGCTGGCGCTGCTGTTGTTGCTGCTGGGAGTCGATGGTCATCCCAGAGGGGAAGTCGGAAGACCACTTGTACTACTTCCAGTAAGCAATTGACTGTCCAACAGTCCTTTGCGAGGAAGATGAAATATCACAGCAGTCATCCTGTTGCAAAGCGGATAACTGAGGCCTTGACAACTATGTTGGTGCTAGACGTGCGTCCGGTATCCGCCGTTAGTTCACAGGGAACTAGACAATTTCTTGAGGCAGTGTGCCCCCGTTACCAAATACCATCTAGGTTCCACTTCTCTAGGCAGGCGATACCGAGAATGTACACGGACGTCAGAAAAAGACTCACCAGTGTCCTAAAAAATGCAGTTGTACCCAATGTCCACTTAACCACGGACATGTGGACAAGTGGAGCAGGGCAGGGTCAGGACTATATGACTGTGACAGCCCACTGGGTAGATGTATGGACTCCCGCTGCAAGAACAGCAGCGGCGGCACCAGTAGCAGCATCCCGCAAACGCCAACTCTTTCCTAGGCAGGCTACGCTTTGTATCACCGGTTTCCAGAATACGCACACAGCAGAAAACCTCTTACGGCAACTGAGGAAGATCATCGCGGAATGGCTTACCCCAATTGGACTCTCCTGTGGATTTGTGGCATCGGACAACGCCAGCAATATTGTGTGTGCATTAAATATGGGCAAATTCCAGCACGTCCCATGTTTTGCACATACCTTGAATTTGGTGGTGCAGAATTATTTAAAAAACGAGAGGGGCGTGCAAGAGATGCTGTCGGTGGCCAGAAGAATTGTGGGACACTTTCGGCGTACAGGCACCACGTACAGAAGACTGGAGCACCACCAAAAACGCCTGAACCTGCCCTGCCATCATCTGAAGCAAGAAGTGGTAACGAGGTGGAATTCAACCCTATATATGCTTCAGAGGTTGGAGGAGCAGCAAAAGGCCATTCAAGCCTATACAATTGAGCACGATATAGGAGGTGGAATGCACCTGTCTCAAGCGCAGTGGAGAATGATTTCAACGTTGTGCAAGGTTCTGCTGCCCTTTGAACTTGCCACACGTGAAGTCAGTTCAGACACTGCCAGCCTGAGTCAGGTCATTCCCCTCATCAGGCTTTTGCAGAAGAAGCTGGAGACATTGAAGGAGGAGCTAACACAGAGCGATTCCGCTAGGCATGTGGGACTTGTGGATGGAGCCCTTAATTCGCTTAACAAGGATTCACGGGTGGTCAATCTGTTGAAATCAGAGCACTACATTTTGGCCACCGTGCTCGATCCTAGATTTAAAACCTACCTTGGATCTCTCTTTCCGGCACACACAAGTCTGCTGGGGTTCAAAGACCTGCTGGTGAGAAAATTGTCAAGTCAAGCGGAACGCGACCTGTCAACATCTCCTCCTTCACATTCTCCCGCAACTGGGGGTGCGAGGAAAAGGCTCAGAATTCCGAGCCCACCCGCTAGCGGTGATGCAGGGCAGTCTGGAGCGACTGCTGATGCTGACATCTGGTCCGGACTGAAGGACCTGACAACGATTACGGATACGGACATGTCGTCTACTGGCACTGCATATGATTCTCTCCCCATTGAAAGAATGGTGGAGGATTATATGAGTGACCGCATCCAAGTAGGCACGTCACACAGTCCGTACTTATACTGGCAGGAAAAAGAGGCAATTTGGAGGCCCTTGCACAAACTGGCTTTATTCTACCTAAGTTGCCCTCCCACAAGTGTGTACTCCGAAAGAGTGTTTAGTGCCGCCGCTCACCTTGTCAGCAATCGGCGTACGAGGTTACTTCCAGAAAATGTGGAGAAGATGATGTTCATTAAAATGAATTATAATCAATTCCTCCGTGGAGACATTGACCAGCAGCAATTGCCTCCACAAAGTACACAGGGAGCTGAGATGGTGGATTCCAGTGGGGACGAATTGATAATCTGTGAGGAGGGGGATGTACACGGTGATATATCGGAGGATGATGATGAGGTGGACATCTTGCCTCTGTAGAGCCAGTTTGTGCAAGGAGAGATTAATTGCTTCTTTTTTGGTGGGGGTCCAAACCAACCCGTCATTTCAGTCACAGTCGTGTGGCAGACCCTGTCACTGAAATGATGGGTTGGTTAAAGTGTGCATGTCCTGTTTATACAACATAAGGGTGGGTGGGAGGGCCCAAGGACAATTCCATCTTGCACCTCTTTTTTCTTTCATTTTTCTTTGCGTCATGTGCTGTTTGGGGAGGGTTTTTTGGAAGGGCCATCCTGCGTGACACTGCAGTGCCACTCCTAGATGGGCCAGGTGTTTGTGTCGGCCACTAGGGTCGCTTATCTTACTCACACAGCTACCTCATTGCGCCTCTTTTTTTCTTTGCGTCATGTGCTGTTTGGGGAGTGTTTTTTGGAAGGGCCATCCTGCGTGACACTGCAGTGCCACTCCTAGATGGGCCAGGTGTTTGTGTCGGCCACTAGGGTCGCTTATCTTACTCACACAGCTACCTCATTGCGCCTCTTTTTTTCTTTGCGTCATGTGCTGTTTGGGGAGTGTTTTTTGGAAGGGCCATCCTGCGTGACACTGCAGTGCCACTCCTAGATGGGCCAGGTGTTTGTGTCGGCCACTAGGGTCGCTTATCTTACTCACACAGCTACCTCATTGCGCCTCTTTTTTTCTTTGCGTCAAGTGCTGTTTGGGGAGTGTTTTTTGGAAGGGCCATCCTGCGTGACACTGCAGTGCCACTCCTAGATGGGCCAGGTGTTTGTGTCGGCCACTAGGGTCGCTTAGCTTAGTCATCCAGCGACCTCGGTGCAAATTTTAGGACTAAAAATAATATTGTGAGGTGTGAGGTGTTCAGAATAGACTGAAAATTAGAGATGAGCGCCGGAAATTTTTCGGGTTTTGTGTTTTGGTTTTGGGTTCGGTTCTGCGGCCGTGTTTTGGGTTCGACCGCGTTTTGGCAAAACCTCACCGAATTTTTTTTGTCGGATTCGGGTGTGTTTTGGATTCGGGTGTTTTTTTCAAAAAAACCTAAAAAACAGCTTAAATCATAGAATTTGGGGGTCATTTTGATCCCAAAGTATTATTAACCTCAAAAACCATAATTTCCACTAATTTTCAGTCTATTCTGAATACCTCACACCTCACAATATTATTTTTAGTCCTAAAATTTGCACCGAGGTCGCTGGATGACTAAGCTAAGCGACCCTAGTGGCCGACACAAACACCTGGCCCATCTAGGAGTGGCACTGCAGTGTCACGCAGGATGGCCCTTCCAAAAAACACTCCCCAAACAGCACATGACGCAAAGAAAAAAAGAGGCGCAATGAGGTAGCTGTGTGAGTAAGATAAGCGACCCTAGTGGCCGACACAAACACCGGGCCCATCTAGGAGTGGCACTGCAGTGTCACGCAGGATGGCCCTTCCAAAAAACACTCCCCAAACAGCACATGACGCAAAGAAAAAAAGAGGCGCAATGAGGTAGCTGTGTGAGTAAGATAAGCGACCCTAGTGGCCGACACAAACACCGGGCCCATCTAGGAGTGGCACTGCAGTGTCACGCAGGATGGCCCTTCCAAAAAACACTCCCCAAACAGCACATGACGCAAAGAAAAAAAGAGGCGCAATGAGGTAGCTGTGTGAGTAAGATAAGCGACCCTAGTGGCCGACACAAACACCGGGCCCATCTAGGAGTGGCACTGCAGTGTCACGCAGGATGGCCCTTCCAAAAAACACTCCCCAAACAGCACATGACGCAAAGAAAAATTAAAGAAAAAAGAGGTGCAAGATGGAATTGTCCTTGGGCCCTCCCACCCACCCTTATGTTGTATAAACAGGACATGCACACTTTAACCAACCCATCATTTCAGTGACAGGGTCTGCCACACGACTGTGACTGAAATGACGGGATGGTTTGGACCCCCACCAAAAAAGAAGCAATTAATCTCTCCTTGCACAAACTGGCTCTACAGAGGCAAGATGTCCACCTCATCATCATCCTCCGATATATCACCGTGTACATCCCCTTCCTCACAGATTATCAATTCGTCCCCACTGGAATCCACCATCTCAGCTCCCTCTGTACTTTGTGGAGGCAATTGCTGCTGGTCAATGTCTCCACGGAGGAATTGATTATAATTCATTTTAATGAACATCATCTTCTCCACATTTTCTGGATGTAACCTCGTACGCCGATTGCTGACAAGGTGAGCGGCGGCACTAAACACTCTTTCGGAGTACACACTTGTGGGAGGGCAACTTAGGTAGAATAAAGCCAGTTTGTGCAAGGGCCTCCAAATTGCCTCTTTTTCCTGCCAGTATAAGTACGGACTGTGTGACGTGCCTACTTGGATGCGGTCACTCATATAATCCTCCACCATTCTTTCAATGGGGAGAGAATCATATGCAGTGACAGTAGACGACATGTCCGTAACCGTTGTCAGGTCCTTCAGTCCGGACCAGATGTCAGCATCAGCAGTCGCTCCAGACTGCCCTGCATCACTGCCAGCGGGTGGGCTCGGAATTCTGAGCCTTTTCCTCGCACCCCCAGTTGCGGGAGAATGTGAAGGAGGAGATGTTGACAGGTCGCGTTCCGCTTGACTTGACAATTTTCTCACCAGCAGGTCTTTCAACCCCAGCAGACTTGTGTGTGCCGGAAAGAGAGATCCAAGGTAGGCTTTAAATCTAGGATCGAGCACGGTGGCCAAAATGTAGTGCTCTGATTTCAACAGATTGACCACCCGTGAATCCTTGTTAAGCGAATTAAGGGCTCCATCCACAAGTCCCACATGCCTAGCGGAATCGCTCCATGTTAGCTCCTCCTTCAATGTCTCCAGCTTCTTCTGCAAAAGCCTGATGAGGGGAATGACCTGACTCAGGCTGGCAGTGTCTGAACTGACTTCACGTGTGGCAAGTTCAAAGGGCAGCAGAACCTTGCACAACGTTGAAATCATTCTCCACTGCGCTTGAGACAGGTGCATTCCACCTCCTATATCGTGCTCAATTGTATAGGCTTGAATGGCCTTTTGCTGCTCCTCCAACCTCTGAAGCATATAGAGGGTTGAATTCCACCTCGTTACCACTTCTTGCTTCAGATGATGGCAGGGCAGGTTCAGTTGTTTTTGGTGGTGCTCCAGTCTTCTGTACGTGGTGCCTGTACGCCGAAAGTGTCCCGCAATTCTTCTGGCCACCGACAGCATCTCTTGCACGCCCCTGTCGTTTTTTAAAAAATTCTGCACCACCAAATTCAAGGTATGTGCAAAACATGGGACGTGCTGGAATTTGCCCATATTTAATGCACACACAATATTGCTGGCGTTGTCCGATGCCACAAATCCACAGGAGAGTCCAATTGGGGTAAGCCATTCCGCGATGATCTTCCTCAGTTGCCGTAAGAGGTTTTCAGCTGTGTGCGTATTCTGGAAAGCGGTGATACAAAGCGTAGCCTGCCTAGGAAAGAGTTGGCGTTTGCGAGATGCTGCTACTGGTGCCGCCGCTGCTGTTCTTGCGGCGGGAGTCCATACATCTACCCAGTGGGCTGTCACAGTCATATAGTCCTGACCCTGCCCTGCTCCACTTGTCCACATGTCTGTGGTTAAGTGGACATTGGGTACTACTGCATTTTTTAGGACACTGGTGAGTCTTTTTCTGACGTCCGTGTACATTCTCGGTATCGCCTGCCTAGAGAAGTGGAACCTAGATGGTATTTGGTAACGGGGGCACACTGCCTCAATAAATTGTCTAGTTCCCTGTGAACTAACGGCGGATACCGGACGCACGTCTAACACCAACATAGTTGTCAAGGCCTCAGTTATCCGCTTTGCAGCAGGATGACTGCTGTGATATTTCATCTTCCTCGCAAAGGACTGTTGGACAGTCAATTGCTTACTGAAAGTAGTACAAGTGGGCTTACGACTTCCCCTCTGGGATGACGATCGACTCCCAGCAGCAACAACAGCAGCGCCAGCAGCAGTAGGCATTACACTCAAGGATGCATCGGAGGAATCCCAGGCAGGAGAGGACTCGTCAGAATTGCCAGTGACATGGCCTGCAGGACTATTGGCATTCCTGGGGAAGGAGGAAATTGACACTGAGGGAGTTGGTGGGGTGGTTTGCGTGAGCTTGGTTACAAGAGGAAGGGATTTACTGGTCAGTGGACTGCTTCCGCTGTCGCCCAAAGTTTTTGAACTTGTCACTGACTTATTATGAATGCGCTGCAGGTGACGTATAAGGGAGGATGTTCCGAGGTGGTTAACGTCCTTACCCCTACTTATTACAGCTTGACAAAGGCAACACACGGCTTGACAAATGTTGTCCGCATTTCTGGTGAAATACTTCCACACCTTAGAGCTGATTTTTTTGGTATTTTCACCAGGCATGTCAACGGCCCTATTCCTCCCACGGACAACAGGTGTCTCCCCGGGTGCCTGACTTAAACAAACCACCTCACCATCAGAATTCTCCTGGTCAATTTCCTCCCCAGCGCCAGCAATACCCATATCCTCCTCATCCTGGTGTACTTCAACACTGACATCTTCAATCTGACTATCAGGAACTGGACTGCGGGTGCTCCTTCCAGCACTTGCAGGGGGCATGCAAATGGTGGAAGGTGCATGCTCTTCACGTCCAGTGTTGGGAAGGTCAGGCATCGCAACCGACACAATTGGACTCTCCTTGTGGATTTGGGATTTCGAAGAACGCACAGTTCTTTGCGGTGCTTTTGCCAGCTTGAGTCTTTTCATTTTTCTAGCGAGAGGCTGAGTGCTTCCATCCTCATGTGAAGCTGAACCACTAGCCATGAACATAGGCCAGGGCCTCAGCCGTTCCTTGCCACTCCGTGTGGTAAATGGCATATTGGCAAGTTTACGCTTCTCCTCCGACAATTTTATTTTAGGTTTTGGAGTCCTTTTTTTACTGATATTTGGTGTTTTGGATTTGACATGCTCTGTACTATGACATTGGGCATCGGCCTTGGCAGACGACGTTGCTGGCATTTCATCGTCTCGGCCATGACTAGTGGCAGCAGCTTCAGCACGAGGTGGAAGTGGATCTTGATCTTTCCCTAATTTTGGAACCTCAACATTTTTGTTCTCCATATTTTAATTGGCACAACTAAAAGGCACCTCAGGTAAACAATGGAGATAAATGGATACTAGTATACTTATGGATGGACTGCCGAGTGCCGACACAGAGGTAGCTACAGCCGTGGACTACCGTACTGTGTCTGCTGCTAATATAGACTGGATGATAATGATATGAAATCAATATATATATGTATATATAATATCACTAGTACTGCAGCCGGACAGGTAGATATATATTTATTAGGTAATGATGACTGATGACGGACCTGCTGGACACTGTCAGCTCAGCAGCACCGCAGACTGCTACAGTAAGCTACTATAGTAGTATGTATCAAGAAGAAAGAAAAAAAAAACCACGGGTAGGTGGTATACAATTATGGATGGACTGCCGAGTGCCGACACAGAGGTAGCTACAGCCGTGGACTACCGTACTGTGTCTGCTGCTAATATAGACTGGATGATAATGATATGAAATCAATATATATATGTATATATAATATCACTAGTACTGCAGCCGGACAGGTAGATATATATTTATTAGGTAATGATGACTGATGACGGACCTGCTGGACACTGTCAGCTCAGCAGCACCGCAGACTGCTACAGTAAGCTACTATAGTAGTATGTATCAAGAAGAAAGAAAAAAAAAAACCACGGGTAGGTGGTATACAATTATGGATGGACTGCCGAGTGCCGACACAGAGGTAGCTACAGCCGTGGACTACCGTACTGTGTCTGCTGCTAATATAGACTGGATGATAATGATATGAAATCAATATATATATGTATATATAATATCACTAGTACTGAAGCCGGACAGGTAGATATATATTTATTAGGTAATGATGACTGATGACGGACCTGCTGGACACTGTCAGCTCAGCAGCACCGCAGACTGCTACAGTAAGCTACTATAGTAGTATATATCAAGAAGAAAGAAAAAAAAAAACCACGGGTAGGTGGTATACAATTATGGATGGACTGCCGAGTGCCGACACAGAGGTAGCTACAGCCGTGGACTACCGTACTGTGTCTGCTGCTAATATAGACTGGATGATAATGATATGAAATCAATATATATATGTATATATAATATCACTAGTACTGCAGCCGGACTGGTAGATATATATTTATTAGGTAATGATGACTGATGACGGACCTGCTGGACACTGTCAGCTCAGCAGCACCGCAGACTGCTACAGTAAGCTACTATAGTAGTATGTATCAAGAAGAAAGAAAAAAAAAAAAACACGGGTAGGTGGTATACAATTATGGATGGACTGCCGAGTGCCGACACAGAGGTAGCTACAGCCGTGGACTAACGTACTGTGTCTGCTGCTAATATAGACTGGATGATAATGATATGAAATCAATATATATATGTATATATAATATCACTAGTACTGCAGCCGGACAGGTAGATATATATTTATTAGGTAATGATGACTGATGACGGACCTGCTGGACACTGTCAGCTCAGCAGCACCGCAGACTGCTACAGTAAGCTACTATAGTAGTATGTATCAAGAAAAAAAAAAAAAAAAACACGGGTAGGTGGTATACAATTATGGATGGACTGCCGAGTGCCGACACAGAGGTAGCTACAGCCGTGGACTAACGTACGGTGTCTGCTGCTAATATAGACTGGATGATAATGATATGAAATCAATATATATATGTATATATAATATCACTAGTACTGCAGCCGGACAGGTATATATATTTATTATGTAATGACTGATGACGGACCTGCTGGACACTGTCAGCTCAGCAGCACCGCAGACTGCTGCAGTAAGCTACTATAGTAGTATGTATAAAGAAGAAAGAAAAAAAAAAAACACGGGTAGGTGGTATACAATTATAATATTATATATATATTAATTATATACAATTATATATATATATATATATATATATATATTAATTAAACTGGTGGTGATTATTAAACTGGTGGTCAGGTCACTGGTCACACTATCAGCAACTTGCAAGTAGTACTCCTAAGCATACAATCACAATATATATTATACTGGTGTGGCACTCTGGCAGCAAAAGTGTGCACTGTACGTTATATGTACTATGTACTCCTGAGTCCTGAGTCCTGCTCTCAGACTCTAACTGCTCCCCACTGTCAGTGTCTCCCCCACAAGTCAGATAATACAATACAGTCACACTATAGTATCTATCACTTCACTTCAGCAAGTACTAGTAGTAGTAGTACTCCTCCTAATGCTCCCCAAAATTACTACTGTGTCTCTCTCTAGTGAGACTGTCTCACTCTCTTCTCGAATCTCTATATATAAACGGAGAGGACGCCAGCCACGTCCTCTCCCTATGAATCTCAATGCACGTGTGAAAAATGGCGGCGACGCGCGGCTCCTTATATAGAATCCGAGCCTCGCGAGAATCCGACAGCGTGATGATGACGTTCGGGCGCGCTCGGGTTAACCGAGCAAGGCGGGAGGATCCGAGCCTGCTCGGCCCCGTGTAAAAAACCCTGAAGTTCGGGCGGGTTCGGATTCCGAGGAACCGAACCCGCTCATCTCTACTGAAAATGAGTGGAAATTATGGTTTTTGAGGTTAATAATACTTTGGGATCAAAATGACCCCCAAATTCTATGATTTAAGCTGTTTTTTAGTGTTTTTAAAAAAAAACACCCGAATCCAAAACACACCCGAATCCGACAAAAAAAATTCGGTGAGGTTTTGCCAAAACGCGGTCGAACCCAAAACACGGCCGCGGAACCGAACCCAAAACCAAAACACAAAACCCGAAAAATTTCAAGTGCACATCTCTAACGGTAAGCCGTTAATCGTTGCTCTAGGATGGAAACTATCGTACCTTAACAGAGTATTACGATCTGTATTCTTGGTATACAGGGATGTATTTATCTTACCACCTACGAGTGTGATGTGCACATCTAGAAAATCTACCTGCTGTGAGTCCAATGTCATAGTTAATTTGACAGGACTGGATGACGCATTGTGAGCCGCAATGGTATCCTCCAGAATACCTTGTGGCCCTGACCATAAAATCAGCAGGTCATCAATGTAACGAAGGTATAGGCCTAGACCGTTGTGTAATGGTAGGCTGGTTAAGAAATAAATCTTTATCTACTGCCCACATGTACGAGTTGGCGAACGACGGGGTATTTACATACTAAGTCACACTCACTATAAGGCGCCCATAATTTTATTGCGATTGACATAAACACTTCTTTAAGCTAGCTTATCACTAAAATAACGACACACTAAAATAACGACACGGACACGGTTAGCTGTAGTTAAAGGTCAGACGATATTTATTGATCGCTGACCTGTTCTTTAAACTATAATTGTAATTGAATTGATTTTATATTGGAGGATGGCAAAGGACCAGTCGCTACCAGACACCAGCTCCAGTCCCTTGGATGAAATCCAACCACCAAGGAGGGGAGTACCCAAACCCCGCCTCCTCCCTGCATAACCCGCATTGTGCAGGACTCACCACTCTTTTCTCTGGCAAACGTTCGGTTCCCGCAGGGGAACGTCTAAATGTCCAACCGCAAGGTAAGGACACACCTGCCGTCCTTCTAAAGAGGGTGCCCCACAATGACCACTTATGCCCATCTGACCGCTGGTTGGTAGCGACTTCCCGCCAATCTGGCTGTCAAGAGCCTACTGAGAAAGACAAGATGTAGGAAAAAAATATATATATATATATTCAGGGCGGTCGGGAGGGCATTCCAAAATGGCAAGAGGAAGCTGAGTCACATGACCATGGCTTATGTATTATTCCAAGACCAACCCCTAAACCCTTGATGGACGGCCCTATAATCCTATAGGAAAATACCCAAGAACACACTGATCTGCCTAGCAACTGCTTAGTCACAAACAACCAATCACAAAAAATTGGTCTCTTATATGGCTTCAGGCTTATGCAGCCTTCAGCTTATCTTTAGGCTGTAACTAGACAAGAAAGAGAGTTGTGCTCATGGGTTCATACCTTATACCTTATACCTAATACATATAATCAGAGCCGGTATATAAAAATATAAAAGCATTTCTGCTGCGGGGTACACTGGGATCCACAAGGAATGGACAAGGCTCAAAGCTTTGACTGTTCCCAGAATGCATAGCGCCGCCTCCTATATCACCCCGCCTCCCTGCACAGGATCTCAGTTTTGTAGTTGGTGCTGCAGTAGCAGGCACTTAACAGAGGGGCTGCTCCAGGCAGCCCTAAGAAGAGCTTTTTTTTTGAGGAAAAAAGTGAAGACTTCAAGGGCAGCAGCAGTGTTACATGTCAGTGGACATTCAAGGCTGCAGCCCTGGCTCTCCCCAGCGGCGCTGTACACTCCCGAGCCCTGGTTGCTGGATAACTACAGCAGGAGGCTCCGGTTTTCTTCTTGTCAGGCACACATGATGGGGGCTCTCCGGGATCGCGTGGCCATGCTTCGGGAGGTGGTAAGTGGGTCCCGCTTGCAGGACCCGGTCTTTATCGCGATCCGGCGCAGTCAGTGGGAGGCGGGCCGCGCGCGCTGGCGGTGGACACTGTGGCAGTACAGGCGATCCCACTAGATCACCAGGGCATGGGACAGGTCAGGTTTTCTCTATAAACCATTTTATTAGAGCCCGCAGTACCCGGTGGTTTTGCCAGCCGGGGGATAGAGCTTGGACCTGAAGCCCCTCCCCCAGCCCCAGAGCGCCATTTTCTGCAAATGTTCCCGCCCTGGAGCTGCATATCTGTCTCTCCCTCACTCCCTCGCAGTGTCTGCGGCGCCATTATCCCTCAGCTCACTGTTACTGGGAATGCTTGGG
Source organism: Pseudophryne corroboree (assembly GCF_028390025.1). Classification (NCBI taxonomy): domain Eukaryota; kingdom Metazoa; phylum Chordata; class Amphibia; order Anura; family Myobatrachidae; genus Pseudophryne; species Pseudophryne corroboree. The sequence goes on from NC_086444.1 coordinate 738,958,067, forward strand.
CAAATCCTCCTATGTAAAGCCGCCTGGTTGTCAGTGCTGTGACTTTACAAGACACTTAAGTATTCTACCTGCCTTTTTTAGTAAGTGTTAGTTAAGAAAGAGTGCATTTAGTCAGGGTTTCCTAGTACAATTACCCTGTGATATACATCCAGTTCTTACTGTGTACTGTTATGTCTATTGTTATATAGCTGTGTAAGCTAGTCCAGTGCAGTATTATTGTTAGTAATAACCTCTGCATTGTACAAACTGTGACTATTTGTGTGTGCATTTGATAGCTGAGTGGTGTCCATTTCGTGTCTTTCACTCAACCTGCTATCTCTATGTTCTATAACCTGAGGGGGCTTGGTGCATCAGGTTTTATCTAATATAGGATTTTCACAAAGATATACTGTATTACGTATTTTTCTCTGTGATTTAGTCACCATATCTCTCCTTTATCTCTGCTGGTGCTGACTACACTGCGCAGGGGTTTGGGCTAGAGGTATTGTGCTGCTGACAAACTGTACTGTGTTACCTGATACTGCAAGTTATATCATGTCTGCTTCTGAGGGTAACGGTTCTGGGGCTGAACACACTGCCGGTGTTGCTGAAGCCGCAGATACCTATGAGGAGAATATAGCGGTTTTGGGCTCTGGTTCTGGGGGCTTCTTGCCCCCCAGTGGGACGGTGACAACGGGGGCAAATAATGACCCACCGCGGGCCATTTTTTCCACGCTTCTGCATACGCTAGTTCATAAACTAACACCCCCTGTGGGACCCCCAATGCCGGTACAACCGTTTGTGGTCCCTGCAGCTAACCCGCCGTGGGCGGACGATTTATCTGCTCAAATAAAGAAGTTGAACCAGTCCCTGACTACTAAAAAGTCTGACCGTCGCTCGCCTACGTCCAAGGGGTCCTCTAAGCGAGCGCTTGACTCCTCATAATCAACTGCTGTCACTGACACCTCGTCGGATGAAGACGGCGCTTACACTGACCCCACAGGTTCTGACTCAGATACGGCTGATGGGGAGGGTGGTTCACATGTGGATGTTCCTGATCTATTGGAGGCTATTAGGTTAATTTTACAGATTACGGATGATCCCGAGCCATCCGTTCCTCCTCAGAAACCAGATAGGTTCAAGCGTCAGAAGGTGATTAAACAAGTTTTACCTCACTCTGACCACCTAATTGATATACGTCAGGAACCCTGGGAAAACCCGGGTATGAAGTTTGTGCCTCAAAAGAAGATACTGGCTCGCTATCCCCTCGAGCCGGAGCTGTCTAAGAATTGGAAACACCTCCTCCAGTGGACTCACATGTGGCTAGGATGGTGGTTTCCTCAGCTCTACCGGTCACCACCATCACGTCTCTAAAAGAGCCTACGGATAAACGTGTGCAGGGTTGTCTGAAAGTGATTTACACCGTCACAGGTGCTGCACAAAGGCCCACTATTGCAGCTACTTGGGCTGCAGAGGCCATTGAAGCATGGGCCTTGGAGTTAGATGCTGAAATCTCCTCTGACCATGCTAGACAATGCTTGTCTTATATTGTCACAGCTTCTCGTTATATTAAAGAGGTGGCTTCTGATGCCGGTATCCTGGCAGCCAAGGCCTCTACTACGTCAGTCCTGGCTCACCGGATATTGTGGCTGAGATCCTGGTCTGTGGATCTGGACTCTAGAAAAACCCTAGAGGTACTCCCTTTTAATGGAGATATTCTGTTTGGGGAGGACTTAAATAAGATTGTGGCTGACTTGGCTACTGCCAAAACTGCCTGTCTGCCAAGTACTGCTTCTTCTGTGTCGAAGGCTAAAGGTACTTCCTTTCGCCCCTTCATGCGGAAGGCTTATCTGTCTTGGAAGCTGGCTGACGGGCCACCCTCTGGGGGATCTCAGGGTGGGGGGCCTGCTTCTAGGGTATACCCAGGAATGGTTGAAGACCACTTCAGATGCCTGGGTACGGGAAGTCGTCACTCGAGGTTATGCCATAGCCTTCAAAAACCGACCCCCTCATCGATTTTGCCAGACAGATGTTCCGTTGGACAAGACAAAGGCAAACACTCTACATTCGGTGGTACAGACCCTCCTGGATACAGGAGTCGTAGTACAGGTGCCTCTTGTGCAGAGGGGCCGGGGGTACTATTCTCCGCTGTTTCTAGTCCCGAAACCGAATGGGTCCTCCCGGCCCATTCTCAACCTCAAGGCATTGAACAGGTTTGTGAAGGTTTCCAAGTTCCGGATGGAAACCCTTCGCTCTATAGTTCTGGCCTTGGAACCTGGGGACTTCATGGTCTCCCTGGATATACAGGATGCTTACCTGCATATTCCTATAGCAGTGTCTCATCAGCAAAACCTGAAATTTGCGATTGGCAACTGCCATTACCAGTTTTGGGCGTTACCTTTTGGTTTAACAACAGCTCCGCGAGTCTTTACAAAAGTCATGGTGGTGATGACGGTGGTACTCCGCCGTCAAGGGGTCAGGATACTGCCGTATTTGGACGACTAGTTTATCCTGGCAAATTCCCCAGAATTTCTCCTGCGTCATCTAGATGTGGCGGTCTGGTTTCTGCAAGCCCACGGGTGGCTCATCAACTGGAAGAAGTCATCCCTGATCCCTGCTCAGAGCATGGTGCATCTGGGAGCAATATTGGACACTCACAACCAGCGGTTGTTCCTGTCTCAGGAGAAAGTCCTGAAACTTCAGGACAGGATTTGTTGCTTCCTATCTCGTCCGCAAGTGTCGATACATTCGGCGATGCAGGTGCTAGGCCTCATCGTGTCAGCATTCGACATGGTGGAGTACGCTCAATTTCACTCTCGCCCTCTCCAGAGGCTGATTCTAGCCAAATGGGATGGCCTGCCTCACCGGATCAGGTCTCAAATGATCTCATTGACTCCGGAGGTTCGTCTGTCGCTGCTCTGGTGGCTCCGGGATCAACAACTGTGCAGGGGCCGTCCGTTCTGGATATCCGACTGGGTCCTGTTGACGACAGATGCCAGTCTAAGAGGTTGGGGCATGGTACTGTAGCAACACTACCTTCAGGGGCGGTGGACCAAGGAGGAGTCCCTCCTCTCAATCAATATTCTGGAGTTGCGGGCGGTCTTCAATGCGTTGAACCTAGCCCAGCATTTAATTCAGAACCGTCCTGTTCAAATACAGTCGGACAACGCCACCACAGTGGCTTACATAATTAATCAAGGCGGCACTCGAAGCCGCCTGGCAATGAAGGAAGTCTCACGGATTCTACAGTGGGCAGAACGCCATCTACCGGCCATATTGGCAATATTCATTCCAGGAGTCCTGAATTGGGAAGCGGACTTTCTCAGTCGTCAGGACGTGCATGCCGGCGAGTGGGGCCTCCATCCAGAAGTGTTTCAACTCCTAGTGGAAAGGTGGGGCCTTCCAGACGTAGATCTGATGGCGTCTCGACACAATCACAAGTTTCCGGTCTTCGGATCAAGGACAAGGGATCCTCAAGCAGCATTCGTGGATGCGCTGGCGGTACCGTGGAGGTTTCGGCTGCCGTACGTGTTCCCTCCGGTGTCACTCCTGCCCAGGGTAATTCGGAAGTTCAAGCAAGAAAAAGGAATTCTGCTTCTCATAGCTTCAGCGTGGCCCAGACGGCACTGGTTCTCAGACCTGCAAGGCCTATCGTCAGAGTGTCCAATTCTGCTTCCACAATGCCCAGACCTCCTCGTTCAGGGCCCCTGTGTCTACCAGGACCTAGCCCGGCTGTCTTTGACGGCGTGGCTCTTGAAGCTTCCGTCTTAAGGGCTAAAGGGTTTTCTGAGGCGGTCATTCAAACTATGTTGCGGGCCCGGAAACCGGCTTCGGCCCGGATTTACTATAGGGTCTGGCATTCTTACTTTGTTTGGTGCGCATCTAACGATTATGACGCTTGCAAGTTTAGTATAGCCAAGTTGTTGGCTTTTCTTCAGCAGGGCCTGGACTTAGGCCTGCGTCTGGCCTCCCTCAAGGTTCAAATATCTGCCTTGTCGGTGTGGTTTCAGAGAAAAATTGCGACCTTACCTGATGTGCATACCTTTATTCAGGGCGTATTGCGTATCCAACCTCCCTATGTCCCGCCTGTGGCTCCTTGGGACTTGTCGGTGGTTTTACAAGAGTCTCCGTTTGAACCTCTTGGTTCAGCTGACCTTAAGTGGCTTTCCCTTAAGGTGGTGTTTCTGCTGGCTATTGCTTCAGCTAGAAGAGTGTCGGATTTGGGTGCCTTGTACTGTAGTTCCCCATATCTGATATTTCACCATGACCGGGCGGTTCTTAGGACTCGTCCCGGCTATCTACCTAAGGTGGTTTCTCCGTTCCACCTTAATCAGGAGATTGTAGTTCCGGCACTTGTTTCTCCTGATCTGTCTCCCAAAGAGCGGTCTTTGGATGTGGTACGGGCTCTCCGTATCTATGTGAAGAGAACTGCTCCTATTAGGAAATCTGATCCTCTTTTTGTTGCGTTTGGGTTTCACAAACGTGGCTGGCCTGCTCACAAGCAAACTCTGGCCAAATGGATTAGAATGGTGATTGCACATGCTTATGTGAAGGCTGGTCTCTCTGCTCCTGATCACATTAAGGCCCATTCTACTCAGTCTGTTGGACCTTCTTGGGCGGCCCAACGTGGTGCGACCCTTGAACAATTGTGCAAGACGGCTACGTGGTCCTCTGTGAACACGTTCATAAGTTTCTATGCCTTCGATACTGCTGCTTCCCAGGATGCTTCCTTTGGACGCCGGGTTCTTGTGCCCGCTGCAGTGCGTCCCCTCCCATAAGGAACTGCTTTAGGACATCCCCATTGTCCATTCCTTGTGGAGCCCAGTGTACCCCGCAGCAGAAAACGAGTTTTATGGTAAGAACTTACCCATATTTATATAAGGCTTTAATCATCTTTAATATATTTTTGTACTAATCATTGATGAAATTTTAGTAGAATATTTTCAATAAAACGAGTTTTATGGTAAGAACTTACCTTTGTTAAAACTCTTCCTGCGAGGTACACTGGGCTCCACAAGGCACCCACCCTGACGCACTTAGCTTCTTTGGGTTGGTATGGCATTAGCCGCTGACACGTCTACTGTCGCGAGAATGTGGTGTTATGGCTACTAACCGTTGTCGTCTCTTTTCCTGCTACTGCATTGGACTGGTTAACTAAAAACTGAGATCCTGTGCAGGGAGGTGGGGTGATATAGGAGGCGGCGCTATGCATTCTGGGAACAGTCAAAGCTTTGAGCCTGTTGGTGCCTCGGATCAAGATCCTACTCTACACCCCATTGTCCATTCCCTGTGGAGCCCAGTGTACCTCGCAGAAAGAGTTTTAACAAAGGTAAGTTCTTACCATCAGCACATTGCAACTTTTTAACAGTCAATAGTGAAGACACTGTTAAGCTCAAGAGGATTTGAATGAGGTGTAGCGGTTATAAGTAAACATTACAGTGTGTCCAAATACCTCCTCCTTGGAAATCAGCGGTGTGGTCTTGCCCCCGGTTCCGAGCGTCCTCTGATTTTTTGTGTCCACGGGGGTTGCCTTTTCTTTCACCGGCTGTTAGTCCAAAGGGATTGATCCGTAGGAGGTGTGCAGATTGTCGGGCACTTGAAGCTGAGCCTAAACTCAGCATATGCGTCTCAGCTCACAGCAGGGATGGGCTCGTAGCAAAGTCCGGTGCTGATTCCGGCTGTTGTTAGCCGTACACATCAATACTTGCCAATATCGAATGCTGCAGCTGAGAGAAAAGTGGGCGGAGACTGACGCGTTTCATCACGACCTCACATGACTTTTTCAAAGTGATACCTCCTCACCCAAAAAGAATTACTTTTAAAGGGTTTCAGTAAATACCTACAGCTGTGTAGCTAACAGGGATTTTTACTAGAGATGTGCACTGGAAATTTTTCGGGTTTTGTGTTTTGGTTTTGGATTCGGTTCCGCGGCCGTGTTTTGGATTCGGACGCGTTTTGCAAAAACCTCCCTGAAATTTTTTGTCGGATTCGGGTGTGTTTTGGATTCGGGTGTTTTTTTACAAAAAACCCTCAAAAACAGCTTAAATCATAGAATTTGGGGGTCATTTTGATCCCATAGTATTATTAAACTCAATAACCATAATTTACACTCATTTTCAGTCTATTCTGAACACCTCACACCTCACAATATTATTTTTAGTCCTAAAATTTGCACTGAGGTCGCTGGATGGCTAAGCTAAGCGACACAAGTGGCCGACACAAACACCTGGCCCATCTAGGAGTGGCACTGCAGTGTCAGACAGGATGGCACTTCAAAAAAATAGTCCCCAAACAGCACATGATACAAAGAAAAAAAGAGGCGCACCAAGGTCGCTGTGTGACTAAGCTAAGCGACACAAGTGGCCGACACAAACACCTGGCCCATCTAGGAGTGGCACTGCAGTGTCAGACAGGATGGCACTTAAAAAAATAGTCCCCAAACAGCACATGATGCAAAGAAAAATGAAAGAAAAAAGAGGTGCAAGATGGAATTGTCCTTGGGCCCTCCCACCCATCCTTATGTTGTATAAACAGGACATGCACATGGTCACTGTCAGCAAACTGCAAAACTAAAATTCACCACAGGTATAGAATCTAGATGGATAGTATACTTGACGACACAGAGGTAGGTAGAGCAGTGGCCTTCCGTACCGTACTGCTATATATACTGGTGGTCACTGTCAGCAAACTGCAAAACTAAAATGCACCACAGGTATAGAATCTAGATGGATAGTATACTTGACGACACAGAGGTAGGTAGAGCAGTGGCCTTCCGTACCGTACTGCTATATATACTGGTGGTCACTGTCAGCAAACTGCAAAACTAAAATGCACCACAGGTATAGAATCTAAATGGATAGTATACTTGACGACACAGAGGTAGGTAGAGCAGTGGCCTTCCGTACCGTACTGCTATATATACTGGTGGTCACTGTCAGCAAACTGCAAAACTAAAATGCACCACAGGTATATAATCTAGATGGATAGTATACTTGACGACACAGAGGTAGGTAGAGCAGTGGCCTTCCGTACCGTACTGCTATATCTACTGGTGGTCACTGTCAGCAAACTGCAAAACTAAAATGCACCACAGGTATAGAATCTAGATGGATAGTATACTTGACGACACAGAGGTAGGTAGAGCAGTGGCCTTCCGTACCGCACTGCTATATATACTGGTGGTCACTGTCAGCAAACTGCAAAACTAAAATGCACCACAGGTATAGAATCTAGATGGATAGTATACTTGATGACACAGAGGTAGGTAGAGCAGTGGCCTTCCGTACCGTACTGCTATATATACTGGTGGTCACTGTCAGCAAACTGCAAAACTAAAATGCACCACAGGTATAGAATCTAGATGGATAGTATACTTGACGACACAGAGGTAGGTAGAGCAGTGGCCTTCCGTACCGTACTGCTATATATACTGGTGTTCACTGTCAGCAAACTGCAAAACTAAAATGCACCACAGGTATAGAATCTAGATGGATAGTATACTTGACGACACAGAGGTAGGTAGAGCAGTGGCCTTCCGTACCGTACTGCTATATATACTGGTGGTCACTGTTAGCAAACTGCAAAACTAAAATGCACCACAGGTATAGAATCTAGATGGATAGTATACTTGACGACACAGAGGTAGGTAGAGCAGTGGCCTTCCGTACCGTACTGCTATATATACTGGTGGTCACTGTCAGCAAACTGCAAAACTAAAATGCACCACAGGTATAGAATCTAGATAGATAGTATACTTGACAACACAGAGGTAGGTAGAGCAGTGGCCTTCCGTACCATACTGCTATATATACTGGTGGTCACTGTCAGCAAACTGCAAAACTAAAATGCACCACAGGTATAGAATCTAGATGGATAGTATACTTGACGACACAGAGGTAGGTAGAGCAGTGGCCTTCCGTACCGTACTGCTATATATACTGGTGGTCATTGTCAGCAAACTGCAAAACTAAAATGCACCACAGGTATAGAATCTAGATGGATAGTATACTTGACGACACAGAGGTAGATAGAGCAGTGGCCTTCCGTACCGTACTGCTACAGTATATATACTGGTGGTCACTGTCAGCAAACTGCAAAACTAAAATGCACCACAGGTATAGAATCTAGATAGATAGTATACTTGACAACACAGAGGTAGGTAGAGCAGTGGCCTTCCGTACCATACTGCTATATATACTGGTGGTCACTGTCAGCAAACTGCAAAACTAAAATGCACCACAGGTATAGAATCTAGATGGATAGTATACTTGACGACACATAGGTAGGTAGAGCAGTGGCCTTCCGTACCGTACTGCTATATATACTGGTGGTCATTGTCAGCAAACTGCAAAACTAAAATGCACCACAGGTATAGAATCTAGATGGATAGTATACTTGACGACACAGAGGTAGATAGAGCAGTGGCCTTCCGTACCGTACTGCTACAGTATATATACTGGTGGTCACTGTCAGCAAACTGCAAAACTAAAATGCACCACAGGTATAGAATCTAGATGGATAGTATACTTGACGACACAGAGGTAGGTAGAGCAGTGGCCTTCCGTACCGTACTGCTATATATACTGGTGGTCACTGTCAGCAAAACTCTGCACTGTACTCCTCCTATATAATACTGCTGGTCCCCAGTCCCCACAATAAAGCAGTGTGAGCACAGATATATGCAGCACACTGAGCACAGATATGGAGCGTTTTTCAGGCAGAGAACGGATAAAACTGGTGGTCACTGATCAGCAAAACTCTGCACTGTACTCCTCCTATATAATACAGCTGCTCCCCAGTCCCCACAATAAAGCAGTGTGAGCACAGATATATGCAGCACACTGAGCACAGATATGGAGCGTTTTTCAGGCAGAGAACGGATAAAACTGGTGGTCACTGATCAGCAAAACTCTGCACTGTTCTCCTATATAATACAGCTGCTCCCCAGTCCCCACAATTAAGCAATAAGCACAAATATTTGCAGCAACATTAATAAACGGAGAGGACGCCAGCCACGTCCTCTCCCTAACATTTCCAATGCACGAGTGAAAATGGCGGCGACGCGCGGCTCCTTATATAGAATCCGAATCTCGCGAGAATCCGACAGCGGGATGATGACGTTCGGGCGCGCTCGGGTTAACCGAGCTATACGGGAGAATCCGAGTATGCCTCGGACCCGTGTAAAATGGGTGAAGTTCGGGGGGGTTCGGTTTCCGAGGAACCGAACCCGCTCATCACTAATTTTTACCCTCAAGCAAATTTGCATAATTAATCACTGACAATTACCAGCTCTGTATAATCTCTTTTGTATATTAGACCTTGCATAGTTCATCAAACATTTAAAAAATTATATACATTACTCTCTCAATTAAAATATATGTTATAAAAATAACATTATAATACAATATTAATTAATTAAGTAAATATGTAAACACACAGACGATCAAAAGGAGCAGCATAGAAAAATATATCTGTAAATGACTCTTTATACTTGTGGCAAATCCTACCAATAATCTAAACATACCATACAGATAGATGCCCTAAAAAACATTAAGTTTAGGGAAGAGGACATTTAGAAGAAATAAACATTATTTATTATGCCCTAATACGTACTTTTACTGTACTAACAAAACCACCTTTTACAAACAAATGGTTTTATTTTATATATATAAAAAAATATATAAAAATATGAAGTAAAAAAATGAAAAATAATGATGGTAAAAAATTATACAGAATTTTTTTTTTAGATTAAATTTGATGACAAAACATGGATATGTGAGATTCTAAAGGTCTATTTCAATGGACTCATTGAGTCCCTCGGGAACAAGGGTCCTCAATTTGTGTATCCAGTAGTTCTCTCTCATGCACAGTTTTCTATATCTATCCCCACCCCTCTTGGTAGGGTTGATAAATTCTATGGCGTTCTAAAAAATGTCTGGAAATACTGTGGAACATGAAACCCTTTTCAATGTTCCTCTTGTGTTCCAGAAACCTGACCTTTAATTTGCATGTTGTCCTGCCTACGTAAATGAGACCACAACTGCAGACTAAAATATAAACAAGATATGTGCTATTACAGCTAATTAATGATTTGATAGCAAATTCATCATGAGTAGATGATTCAAAGGAATGTGTATTGTTTTTGATAAAGGAACAGGTGATACATTTGTTCAATCCACATCTGTAGCAACCCATGGTTTTTAATGGGAGCCATTGTGTGGATAGAGGTTGATTTTCAGATTCACCTGATCTCCTAGCAATAAAAAACTAGGTGAGATATGTTGTTGTAAACTTTCTGATGTCTTGAAGATCACAGACGGTGCATCTCCAATCTCGGTTCTAAGAACTCTGTCTGAGAGAAGGATAGAAAAATGATTAGATATTATTTTCTTTATTTTTTTAGCAGCATTATTGTATTTACAAACAAAATGTGGATTGCCTTTTTTAAAAGGTGAATTCTTAGTTTTATGAACTAAGAGGTCTTCTCTACTTAATTTATTGACCCTCTCTGTTGCGGAGTCAATAAGAGATTTTGGATATCCTCTATCTAACAGTGATAAGGTGAGTTCATGTGCTTGATTTTCATAAGCAGTGTAGTTACTACAGTTCTGTCATAGATGGCGCAATTGTCCATACGGAATATTCTTAACCCAAGGTTTAAAATGCATACTATTGTAATGCAAAAAATTATAATTGTCTACCTTTTTCCTAAAGGTTTTTGTAATGATGTTTCCGTCTATTACGGATAAAGTGATTTTGAGAAAAGAAACAGAGGCCTTATCGATGGTGCTCGTGAATTGTAAATTATAATCGTTTTGATTAAGAAGTGAAGTGAAATCTGTGAAAAGTGAAAAATCCCCGTCAAAAATGAAAAACAAATCATCTATGTAGCGGCCATAGTAGACAAGGTCCGTGCCGAAGTCCCGCCCCCAAATGTTAGTGTCTTCAAATGCTCCCATGTATAGGTTAGCGAAAGTCGGCGCGAACCTCATCCCCATGGTCGTGCCCAGTGTCTATAAATAAAATTAATTATTGAACAAAAAATAATTATGTGATAAAATGAAAGTGATAGAATCTACAATAAACCTTTGCAGTCTGGCTGATAGTACATCAGAATTACTTAATTTATGTTCTATAACTGAAACGCCTTTAGTGTGTGGAATATAGAGAATCTAGTATCTCCCAATTGTCTATCGGCCTCTGACAAATAGTCTGAGGTGTTTTGAATGACTATACCACCTCCCTTGTCAGCCGGCTTGATGACAAGGGAGAGGTCTTTAGTTAGTTTTCTGAGAGAGGCTCTTTCTTTTATTTCCAGATTTTGTCTGTATTTAGAGCGCTTAGATTCCTTTGAGCACAAAGTATTAAAATCATCCAGAGTTTTTTTTATAAAAAACATCTATCTGGGTACTCCTGTGTTGTAGCAGAAAAAACTGGGACTTAACTTTAAATTTTGACTGTCTATTGGTAGACCTATCTTGGTCATATAACAATACAGTTTCTCTAGAAGAACTGTTCTCTTGTAGAAGTGACTCAAGCATATCAATGCCCGTTCTGTCTATTTCATCTAATACAATAGGTATACCGTGTTCTCTATTTTTTGAGATGTTCTTATTAGCAAAATACCTCTTTCTAGCTAAGGTGCGAATGTACCTGTTTAAATCAACAAAAAGATTTAAAAATTTCGGGGGTTTTGAGGGGGCAAATTTTAAACCCTTACTCAATAGTTTAATATCCGTTGTGGTAAGGGGTTTGGAAGAGAGATTATGAATACTGCAGCTGTTTAATTCCTCAGATCTCTTTTTTTCCCCCCTGTACTAGTCTATATCCTTCTCGGTGTTCTCTATGCAGGGGTTTCTTCTTCTTTTTGGGGTCTCTGTCTGCAATGGGTCGTATCTGTTGTAATGATGATATGGGGAGAGTGTTCTATGTCTCCATTGGTTTTTACCTAAAACAGATGTTGTGTATTTAACTGATTTCTGATCCTGATTAATTTGTTTGGGTCTTACTACTTGTTCATCTGTTTGTGTGTAAATCTTTGTTTCCAATTTTTGTGTATACTTATTATCTCTGGGTGATAGAGGTCGGGAGTGTGTAACCTCAGATCTTAAGTCTCTACCTCCTTCATGCTGGTTAAAATCTCTCGTTTGAGAATGATTAACATAATTGGATATTTTGTTCAATCTGCTACATGGTCTCCCTCTTAATGATTGTTTTTTATTATATGAACGTACTCTGCTGGTATTGTAATCATCCACATCTCTCTCAAATTTCCTACTTTTACCTTCTATTATATCTTTTTCAAACTGTTCTAGTTTATGATTTAATTTCAGATCATTGTGTCTATATTTCGGATGATCTGAGAAGGACAGTAACATTTTTTTAGTCTCCTCGCTCTCTATAGTGATTAGGTCTATCCTCTCATTTTGATTTTTTATGAGGAGATCCAGTAAAGAAAAAGAACAATTGACCAATATTGTGTCCCATTTTTCCTTTAAATGCGGATCATCAATATGTGAAATCCCAAAAAATACCCAGGGGGCTCATGATCTTTAAAAATTTGTCCTTTATTGATGATTCGCATTTAAAGGAAAAATGGGACACAATATTGGACAATTGTTAAAAAATTGGAAACAAAGAGACCCCAGCATAGAGGACACCGAGGAGGATATAGAGTACAGGGGGGGAAAAAGAGATCTGAGGAATTAAACAGCTGCAGTATTCATAATCTCTCTTCCAAACCCCTTACCACAACGTATATTAAACTATTGAGTAAGGGTTTAAAATTTTCCCCCTCAAAACCCCCTGAATTTTTAAATCTTTTTGTTGATTTAAACAGGTACATTCGCACCTTAATTAATTTTCGTTCAATAATGAATTTTATTTACAGACTCTGGGCACGGCCATGGGGATGAGGTTCGCGCCGAGTTTCGCTAACCTATACATGGGAGCATTTGAAGACACTAACATTTGGGGACGGGACTTCAGCACGGACCTCATCTACTATGGCCGCTACATACAGTTGTGCTCATAAGTTTACATACCCTGGCAGAATTTGTGATTTTCTGGCCATTTGTCAGAGAATATGAAAGATAACTCACAAACATTTCTTTCACTCATGGTTAGTGGTTGGGTGAAGCCATTTATTGTCAAACAACTGTGTTTACTCTTTTTAAATCATAATGACAACAGAAACTACCCAAATGACCCTGATCAAAAGTTTACATACCCCAGTTCTTAATACTGTGTATTGCCCCCTTTAACATCAATGACAGCTTGAAGTCTTCTGTGGTAGATGTGGATGAGGCTCTTTATTTTCTCAGATGGTAAAGCTGCCCATTCTTCTTGGCAAAAAGCCTCCAGTTCCTGTAAATTCTTGGGCTGTCTTGCATGAACTGCACGTTTGAGATCTCCCCAGAGTGGCTCAATGATATTGAGGTCAGGAGACTGAGATGGCCACTCCAGAACCTTCACTTTATTCTGCTGTAGCCAATGACAGGTCGACTTGGCCTTGTGTTTTGGATAATTGTCATGTTGGAACATCCAAGTATGTCCCATGTGCAGCTTCCGGGCTGTTGAGTGCAAATTTTCCTCCAGTATTTTCTGATAACATGGTACATTCATCTTGCCATCAATTTTAACCAAGTTTCCAGTGCCTTTCCCCAAAACATCAGCGATCCACCTCTGTGTTTCACAGTAGGAATGGTGTACCTTTCATCATAGGCCTTGTTGACTCCTCTCCAAATGTAACGTTTATGGTTGTGGCCAAAAAGTTCAATTTTGGTCTCATCACTCCAAATGACTTTGTTCCAGAAGTTTTGAGGCTTGTCACTGTGCTGTTTGCAGTATTGTAAGCAGGGTGCTTTGTGGCATTTGCGTAGTAATGGCTTTCTTCTGGCAACTTGACCATGCAGCCCATTTTTCTTCAAATGCCTCTTATTGTGCATCTTGAAACAACCACACCACTTTTTTTCAGAGAGTCCTGTATTTCAGCTGAAGTTATTTGTGGATTTTTCTTTGCATCCCGAACAATTTTCCTGGCAGTTGTGGCTGAAATTTTTGTTGGTCTACCTGACCGTGATTTGGTTTCCACAGAATCCCTCATTTTCCACTTCTTAATTAGAGTTTGAACACTGCTGATTGGCATTCTCAATTGCTTGGATATCTTTTTATATCCCTTTCCTGTTTTATACAGTTCAATTATCTTTTCCCACAGATCCTTTGACAATTCTTTTGCTTTCCCCATGACTCAGAATCCAGACACGTCAGTGTAGCGCTGGATGAAAGATGCAAGGGTCTTTCAGGAGTCCAGAAACTCACTGACCTTTTATACACACACACTGATTACAAGCAAACAGATCACAGGTGAGGATGGTTACCTTTAGTAGCCATTCAAACCAGTTTGTGTCAACTTGTGTGCATGTTATCAGGCCAAAATCTCCAGGGTATGTAAACTTTTGATCAGGGTCATTTGGGTAGTTTCTTTGTCATTATGATTTAAAAAGAGTAAACACAGTTGTTTGACAAAAAATGTCTTCACCCAACCACTAACCATGAGTGAAAGAAAAGTTTGTGAGTTATCATTCATAGTCTCTGACAAATGGCCAGAAAATCACAAATTCTGCTAGGGTATGTAAACTTATGAACATATAAACACACAGACGATCAAGAGGAGCAGCATAGAAAAATATATCTGTAAATGACTATACTTGTGGCAAATCCTACCAATAATCTAAACACACTATACAGATAGATGCCCTAAAAAACATTAAGTTTAGGGAAGAGGACATTTAGAAGAAATAAACATTATTTATTATGCCCTAATATGTACTTTTACTGTACTAACAAAACCACCTTTTACAAACAAATGGTTTTATTTTATATATATAAAAAAATATATAAAAATCTGAAGTAAAAAAAAATGAAAAATAATGATGGTAATAAATTATACAGAATTTTTTTTTTAGGTTAAATTTGTTGACAAAACATGGATATGAGAGATTCTAAAGGTCTATTTCAATGGACTCATTGAGTCCCTCGGGAACGAGGGTCCTCAATTTGTGTATCCAGTAGTTCTATCTCATGCACAGTTTTCTATATCTATCCCCAACCCTCTTGGTAGGGTTGATAAGTTCTATGCCTATCAATATGATATCCTTGCTATTTTTGGCATGGTGTTCTAAAAAATGTCTGGAAACACTGTGGAACATGAAACCCTTTTCAATGTTCCTCTTGTGTTCCAGAAACCTGACCTTTAATTTGCGTGTTGTCCTAACTACGTAAATGAGACCACAACTGCAGAACACCCTCTGGATTCTTCTAAGTTACCTGTTTCACATGCCGAGAATCTTTCGCTGTCTGCAGAATCAGGCCATAGCTTTGACAGTAGGAGGGGCTTTCTTTCCTTCTGCCTGCAGTATTTATTCTGAAATTTCAGCCCCAAAGGTTAGAAAACCTATATTGTTCACGCAATCACCCTTGCCCAGCAGTCTTTTAGCCTCCTGTAGTCACAGACTTCACCTATAGCAGCCAAGATAGAACAATGTGGGCGCTCACTAGATAAGGATATAAAAGCAGCTGCTGGTTTATAAATATATAGTTTATTTATAAAATAATCAAAATAAGTTTAATATCACTTTAAAAATAATTCATACAATACAACATAGGAACATTAAAAATACTGGACACACATGTCCTTTTAACTTTGGACTTGCTGGTTTTAGTGCATAATAATAGTATAATGTTATTTAAAATGCCTGCATAAGTCGGCTGTTAGTGACCACAGATGTTAAAGCAGCAAAGCTCGGGGGGGGCGTGGCCTGGCTGGGGAAGAGAGCAGACGTGCTTCTGCTTCACTCCTCTCTCCAGCTTTAATAATCTCCTTTATTTCCTATACTGGTGCGTTATTGATCATCTCCGGGGGCTCCCCTCTCCACCTGTAGTCCCCCTGTGCCCTGCAGTGACCGCCGCGGAGCCGGGGAGCTGTTCTCACAGCTCCCGCAGGTTGTGGCCTACGATCATCCGGAAGCCGGGGACTCGCGTACTCCCGGTGCCCGCGTTCTGAGCTCCACAGCGGAGTCGCGGCGCCGTCAATCCCTTCTGACCCCCAGGGAGGATACCCTGTGGGGCAATAGGTCGTGGAGACGCATGGCAGTGGGGGAAATCCGGGGCACGGACGCCCAGGGAGACGCGGCGGCCATCTTGGACTGCACAGAGGGAGCTGCTCTAAGCTGCAGAAGCTAGTGTGTTTAGCCTTTCCAGCCTGCTCTCCTGGGTGGCAGCTATTGCTCACTTACTCCTCTCCTGCCTGCTGACTCCTGGATCCTGCAACAGTGAAGTGCCTAGAGGGAAGTGTACCATATCTGTCCAGCCCTGTCTCACATCATTTAACGTACAGTGCTGCTGGACCCGAGCTCTGTGCCTGACCGCTCACCCCTCTCTCCCGGCTGGGAGCCTTCCATCTGGGTCCCACAGAATAGAGATGACCCTCTGCCTGGCCATGTGTGATATCGATCTTCTGATGTAGCTCAGATCACTTGTCCGCCACCACCCGTGTTCTTTATGCTTGCCTAACTTTCCGCCATATATTCTACGAGATCCTGAGTTTCTCTACCATCGTCATTCCGCCTACGGAACCTCACTTCATTGAAATGCCTCCTAAAAAGGTCAAAGCGGTGCTGCCTCCCAGAGTATCTTTTCCGCCTTGGAAGGCGGCCCCTGCCGCCTCTTCTCTACGGAAGTCCCCGGTTGCCGCTTCTCCACAAGATACCCCTTTGCCGGGGTTTGACCCTGATTCTGATGCACCTCTCATGGTCAAAACTCTGTATCAGGCCCTCTCAGCATTCAAATCTGAGTTGACTCAGGACCTCACAGCCGCTCTTCTGGAGGTTAAGATGGAGCTGCACGCTATAGGAGACCGTACGGACCATCTAGAGAGGAAAGTAGAGGAATTGGTCTCGTCTCATAATGACCTCATAACGGCCCACGACCAGCAGCAAAGTGACCTTGAGGCGTTTAAACTCAAGATTGCGGATATAGAGGACAGATCCCGGCGTAATAATATTAAGATCCGAGGCATCCCCGACTCCGTGCAGAATTCCGAGTTGGAAAATTACGCTACCATGCTGTTCCAGAAGCTTCTGCCTAGATCCGACGCTAGAGAGCTGCTTATAGACAGGATCCATAGACTGCCTAAACCACGCTCAGTTGCTCCCTCGCTCCCGAGAGATACACTCCTGAGGGTGCATTTCTTTACAACCAAAGAACGCATCCTGAAAGCGGCCAGAGAGGCGGGAGGCTCCGACTCGGATGTTCTTGGCGGTTTACAACTGTTCCCGGACTTCTCCGCTCTGACCTTGGCCAAACGACGAGCATTCCTCCCCATCACTTTGGCACTTCGCGACCAAGACATCACGTACAGATGGGGTTTTCCGGTGAAGCTCGTCATCTTGTATGAAAATAAGTCCTACACAGTGACTTCATTGGAGACAGGAGTAAAACTACTGGCAGAGTGGGATATCTCTGTTACGCTGCCTCCTGGATCCAAGAAACAGCCCACCCTCCGCTCGGAATGGGTCACCGCCTGATGCTGATGCCTCCAGCTTGGGTTTTCAAGTTGAACTGTTTCCGGTACCGTTATCACGGAATGGACTTAGCCATTATCCTTGTTGGGATCACGTGAGTTGCCCTGCGTGCTGTTGTGATAATGGTGTCCTATCTTTTCATGTTATATCCGAGTTTATATGTATCTGTTTTTTCATGTGTTCTCATGTGTACTGTTGGTAGGCATATTTGCTCCTGCTTACTCTTATTTTTTCTGTTCAGTTTTATGGGTGGTGGCGCTAGGCCACATGTTCCCCCCAGGTAATATACTACTGCATTTTTTTGCCTTCCTTGCATTAGTTATGCCGACCCGATGTACTGGGTCGTTTTGGTTTATTCCTTTCCTCTCACCTCCCTTTACCCTCCCTCCCCCCCCCCCCACCCCCCATTTTATGATGTAGGTATTCGCTGTTCGAGACAATTCTATCTCTGTATGTGTCAAGGTCTTTCACCTCCCACAACGTGCATTAGTTTGCTCCGATGGTTCAGGTATTATCTATGAATATCAAGGGTGTGAACTCCCCCAATAAGCGTAGGCTGGCTTTGGGTTATTTTGCTAGGCATAAAGCTGATATTGTCACGCTGCAGGAGACACACTTTTCATCTGCAGCACCCCCTATTTTTAAAGATCGTAGATTCCCTCTAGGTTATTTTGCTAATGGCCCTTTTAAGAGGAATGGTGTGGCCATATTGTTTAGGGACTCCATCTCCTTTATTTTGCACTCTCAGATAGCTGATAAAAACGGCCGGTATCTTATACTGAGCGACTTTTTAAACGACAAGCTGGTCACTCTGGTCTCTGCATATGCCCCGAATTCAAACCAAGTTGCTTTTATCCGAAAGTTATGTCTAGCTATTCAGAAGATTCGTACGGGCTCCCTTTTACTCATGGGGGATTTTAATTTAGTCCTTGACTCTAAACTGGACAGGTCTCCTAGGTCCTCTCCCTCCTCTTCAGCCTCCCCCAATGCCCCTCCTTAGCCTTTCGTAACCTCTTAGCTGAATTTGACCTCTATGACATCTGGCGAGTGCAAAACCATATCGGTCGGGAGTACACCTATTATTCCCCCGTCCACAACTCTTACTCCCGTATTGATTTTATGTTTTCGGATAAGTGGATCCTCCAGTTTGCCAGATCCTGGGACATTCTCCTATAACTTGGTCAGACCATGCCCCACTGATTCTTAACTGGGATGTAGATAGTCAACACTCTCCCCCCCGCCCTTGGAGACTCTCTCCTCATTTGCTGTCCAACCCAGTCTCAAAAAAAAAATCATAGTTGACAGTATCTCGTCCTATATGGAATTTAATTCCCCCCTCGGACACGTCCACCCTGAACTTCTGGTGCGCACTTAAAGCTGTCACCCGGGGGGCAGCGATTCAGGCAGGAGCACAGCTTAAGAAACTTAATCTACAACGTCAGGCCGATTTGGAGCTCAAACTGAAGGAATTAGAGGACAAAAATCAATCTAGACCTACGAAAACCCTACAGAAGCAGTTAGCTGACATTAGGTCCCAACTCCAGAAATTACTTATGGCACGCACCCAGGCTTCATTAAATAGGATGCGTCAGAACATGAACAGGCCGGGGAAAATGCTTGCCCGTAGGCTTAGGGCTCAGCAGGCTCGGAATAGAATCAAGCTTATTGTATCCCCCACAGGCACCAAAATATCCAACCCAAGAGAGATAGCGAATCAGTTTGCCAACTTCTACTCCCAACTTTATAACCTCTCGACTGATCCTGCCACCCCCCAGCCTACCCCCTCCTCTATCAACTCCTTCTTAGCTGATATAAACCTCCCGAATATCTCAGACGATCAATTAGCATTACTGAATGACCCATGGTCCTTATCGGAAACCCTTCAGGTGATCAAGTCCCTTCCTCGGGGTTAGGCGCCGGGCCCCGATGGCTTTATTAATGACTTTTATGTTTCGCTCCAAGACCTCCTAGCTCCCTCTTTGGTGGCAGTCTACACCGACATTACCTCTCAGGGCACCCTCCCTGAGGAGATGCTCGAGGCGCGTATTGTCACGATCCCTAAACCGGGCAAAGATGTGACCTTTTGTCAAAATTACCGTCCCATTGCGCTACTGAATGGGGATATTAAAATATATGCTAAATTAATAGCCTCTCGTTTGAACGCCCTCCTCCCCTCTCTGATACATCCGGACCAGGTTGGCTTTATCCCGGGAAGACAAGCGTCTGATAATACACGCAGGGTTTTTAACCTTGTCGATTCCCTAACCCCTAAGCAAGGTCTCCTTCTGCTATCTTTGGACGCAGAGAAGGCCTTTGATCGTTTAAACTGGTCTTATATGCGAGAAGTCCTATTAAAATTTGGCCTGCGCGATCGCATCCTCTCTTCGATATTAGCCCTGTATAGCTCCCCGTCGGCCCGGGTCTTCAGTAATGTTTTTTTATCTCGCTCTTTTCCAATCTATAATGGCACCCACCAGGGCTGTCCTCTCGCCCCTCTCATTTTTGTACTGGCCATTGAACCACTGGCAGCTAGGCTTCGAGCGGACCTGCAGTTCCCTGGACTGCGATTAGGTGCCTCGTCGCTCAAACTATGTTTGTTCGCAGACGATGTTCTTTTATTTGTAAAGGACCCATCCACGACACTTCCCCATTTGCACAATGTTTTAGATATGTACTCTGCAGCATCCTATTATAAATTAAACGCCTCTAAAACCGATGCTTTGCCCATTAATCTCTCTCACTCCTTGCCCCCATTACGCGCTAAGTATCCATATAACTGGCAAACATCCTTGATACGATATCTGGGTATCTACATCTCCCCATCTACCTCTTCTGTATTTGATGTTAATCTTCCTCCTCTGCTGTCCTCCCTTCAGATGTTCACCAAATCATGTCTCAACTATGAAGTTTCTTGGTTGGGTTGTCTGGCCGCTTTTAAGATGTCGTTGCTCCCTAAATTAATGTTCCTGTTCCGAACTATCCCTTTTATTTTCCCCAAGAAGTATCTAGATAAGGCCACCACAATCCTCACTAATTATATATGGTCTTCGCGCCCGCTTAAACTTGCTCGCGCGAGGATGTCTCTACCGAGGAGAGTCGGTGGCCTGGATATGCCCAATTTCCTGCTGTACCAGGAGGCCTCCCTTCTCGCCCAGATTAAAGAATTCTACAAGGATGTGTGTCCGGGGTGGACGTGTCTGGAGGAGGCGACCTGCCCCCGTTTTCCCCTGAAAGATCTCTTTTGGATCCCTAAACCCTTTCGCCCACAGAGCTTAAACCTCCTCCCCTCTACCTGAGCCACGCTCCAGGTTTGGGACAAATTGACTGCGGCCATATCCCCTTCTTATCATAATATGTCCTTGATATCACTACGAACGGTGTCCGCCCTAGTCCCTAACCTTAACCTCGCGGGCTGGAGGTCCAGGGGGATGGTGGTCCTGGGAGACTTGTTTAATGGGTCTGTGCTCGCCTCCTTTTCTGATATTCAGGGACGCTTATCTCTGCCTGACTCTGAGAGGCTTCGATATTACCAAATACAGCACTGGTGGACTAGCCTCCACCTTACCCCCTCCCCACCACCCCCTGGTATTCTGCACATCATAGGCCGATTTTCTAGCGCTACTTCTAGAGGGGAGATCTCCTTCTGGTATAAAACACTACTCTCACTACTCCCCGTTTCTAAATCTAGAGCCCAAATCAGGTGGGAGGCGGATGTTGGCTGTGTTCTCCATGATTCTCAATGGCAACGCGTTTTTATGTCATCTTTTACTATGTCTAGATGCCTGAATCACTCCGAAATGCATGTCAAGCTACTCCATAGATTATACCTCACACAAGAAAGGTTGCATACGATTTGGCCTGCATGTTCGAAGTTTTGTTGGCGTTTATGCGGAGAGGTAGGCCACCTCTTCCATATTTTTTGGTCATGTTCCCATATTCAAGGGTACTGGATGGAGGTATTTGGCCTTATCAACAAAGTTTTGAATCTTGACTTGTCCCCCTCCCCCCTTATAGCTTTATTGAATATATACCCACGATGCGTGGGTGTACATCTACACTATGTCTTAGGCCATATCTGTCTCGCCGCACGTGCGGCTTTAGCCCAAAACTGGAAACAGCCCACACCGCCTCCACTGTTGAAGGTGATACACAAAATACAGCTGCACTTCTTGATGGAGACTGAACACATTCCATACTCCTTCACTGCTAAATCTCCCTTTGTGCGCTGGATGCCTTGGCATCTGTTTACCTCGGAGGGTGAGGGTGCTACACTGATGTTACGTTCCCCTCCCCTAGACATGCACCGCCCAGCCCCATCGGCTGAGAAGGCCCCCTCCCCCCCTAAGCCTGAGATGACCTTCTTTTTGTGCTGTATTTATGTTAAGCCCATTGCCGCCCTTCCATTTCCCTTAATTTTTTGTTTTCCTTATGATGTACCTGTTTGATCGACTTTGAACTGTTTGCACATGTCTGTCATAGCGTTGTCTCATGTGTTTATGTACCTACTTCCCCTCCCCCCTTTTTTCTTCCTTTTGTACCCCTGTTTTGCAACACAAAAAATTCAATAAAAAACTATTGATGGAAAAAAAAACAGCAGCAAAGCTCAGTTTCGTTAGTATAAGTGATAAGGCAGTCTCTGCTTAATAACATGAACTTAATACTTCATCAATTTGGGAGTGCTGATGTAGAGTGTCCTGGTGTTTAATGGAAATGCAGGTCCTGACATTTAGGAAATTCCACACTGAGTTTGCCAGCCGTTTGTGTGAATGCTGTGGGTCCCCACTCACTTGATGATGACGGTCAGGATGCCGCACTGCGGCGGCTTCCAAATGTACTGATACCGTGGGCTAGAGGACGGTGTTGTGGGCTGGTGGAAATCACATGCAGTCGTTGGGCATGTGGAGGCTGAGTAGCAAAGTCCGAAGCTGCAGGGGACGCTGTTTGTGATCGTGTGCCGTGACTTCCGGGTTCGGGGCTTCCGGCTGCATTCCACCTGCGTTCTACGATAGTAATGTGATCACTGACGCGTTTCTCCGCCTCTCAGGGGCAGTTTCATCAGAGGTTACCCCGAACCCGGAAGTCACTGCACGCAACCACAAACAGCGTCCCCTGCAGCTCCAGCCTTTGCTACCCAGCCTCCACCATGCCCAATGGCATGACTCTGGCAGGACAGGACACACAGGATACCCATTCAAACTGAACTGGGTATCACAAGCAATGCAATAGCACCAACTGCACAGGCTCAAGATTCCACCATAGGACAGGGACCAGACACAGGTACATACAGGAACAAGTCAGCTATCGCAGGACTCAGGTGAAGGGCAAGCTGGATAATAAAGGGAGCAAGCACAATCAGAGCAGCCAGGAAAACTATGCCCTCTGATGAGGCGATTCAATGCATCTGTTCGGCTACACACACACACAGACAAAAACTCCTAATTATACTGCAGCTGAAGCTGAACACACAGGGAACCTGCAGGAATAAGAAATGCACTGAGAATGCAGGAAAACATGGCATGCTGATCCAATAGAAACAGATAACACAAGGTAATGGCCTAGCTATCTGACAGGTTAAACTGCTCAGACCACACATACAGGAGACAGGCTGTAGTTACACAGAACGCAAACAGGAATGAGCCACAGCAGTGACAGCAGTCAAGCCCTTCAATCGCTTTCCCGGGATTCAAGGGTAATCAATCTCTTGAAATCAGAGCACTATATATTGGCGACAACACTTAATCCCAGGTTTAAGTCATATGTTGTGTCTTTCTTTCCAATAGGCACAAATCTGCTGCTGTTGAGAAAATTGTCATCTTAAGCGGAACGTGACAAGCTAAATCTCTTCCTTCATTTTCTCCGGCAACTGTGGCTGCAAGAAAAAAATGAAACTTTCCAAAGAGACCCACTGGCGGTGATGACCATCACTCAGGAAAGACTTTTGACATCTGGTCCTGACTGATGGATTTCCCTCAAATCACTGACATGTCTACTGTCACTGCATATGATGGTGTCACCATTGAAAGAAAGGTTGACAATTATTTCAGTGACACAATCCAAATTGGCATGTCAGACAGTCCGTTTGAATACTGGCAGGCAAAAACGACAACTTGGAGGCCCTTACACAACCTTGCTTTGTTTGACCTAAGTTGCCCACCCTCCAGTGTGTACTGAGAAAGAGTTTTTAGCGCAGCCGGCACCTTGTCAGTGATCGGCATAGGAAGTTACTTCCCCATTATGGGGAAAGGATGATGTTCATCAAAACGAATTACAAGTGCCACGAGAAAGGCTTTTACCAGCAATTACCTCCAAAAAGTACAGACTGACCTGGGATGGTGGATTCCAGCAGGGACGAATTAATAGTCTGTGAAGAAGAGGATGTAGACACTGATGGGGGTGAGGAATCAGATAATGATGATGACAACTACACATTATGGCTGTAAACTAAAGCCAGTTTGTGCACTGTCCATTGCCAGCTTGTTTTGTCGGGCCCAAACAAACCAATCGTTTCAGCCACAACTTAAGTGATAGTCCCTGTCACTGAAGTGATTGGTTTGTTAAACTTTGCATGTCCTGTTTAATATACAACATAAGGGTGGGTAGGAGGGTCCAAGAACAATTCCATCTTGCACCTTATTTCTTTGCATTATGTGCTCTTCGGAGCATTTTTTGGGCATAGTTTATAAAACTGATAACCTGTCTGCCACTGCAGTGCCACTTCTAGATTTGCAGGTCTTCGTGCTACCCACTTCTGTCACTTAGCTTAGTCATACAGCTACCTCGGTGCAACCTTTTGGCCTAAACTGAATGCAAACAATATTGTGAGCTGTGAGATGTTCAAAATAGACTGGAAATGAGTGGAAATGAATGTTATTGAGGTTAATAATACTGTAGGAACAAAAACAGGCCCAAATTCTGTGATTTTAGCTGTTTTTTATTATTTAAAAAACAAAAATAGAACCAAAACACACAAGGGCAGTTTTGGCAAAACCAATCCAAAACCAAAAAGACAAAAAACAAAAATAAAACCAGAATCAAAACCCGAAAAATGGCTAGGCGCACATCTGTAACAGATACAGTATATGCCACATTCCATGTCCAACAGACTACTTTGCTCCTGTCCTGGTCTAAATTTTGCTGGCACAAATCTATTAAGACATAGACTATCATCAACATTTTCTGGAATTGAGCAATGATTGAACCTTTGTGGCCTTAAAATTGCTTTGACTGCCTCTACCGCAGTATGGGCCTAATTCAAGGTTGATTGCAAAAGCAAAATCTTCCTCTAACGGGCATTACCATGTGCACTGCAGGGGGGGCAGATATAACATGTGCAGAGAGAGTTACAGATGTAGCCACCTTTATCTTGACTGTTTCTCCGCCGAGACGGGCGTCTAGCCACGCTAATGCGATAGCTGAGTTTCATCACAGGCAGGCGCGTTGAGACGATCTAGATACTCATCATGCATTACACATCTCCACCACTGTGTCGCTAATGCTCCACTAATCCAGTACTTTCGATCGTACAGTATAGCGGCGGATTGATCTACAGCTCTGGCAATACTGTAGGCGTAACGGGAGGCGGTGGAAAAAAGTATGGAGTACTGTACAGTATGTGTATGGAGACGCAACTACAGTAATTGTGTAAAAGGAAGAATGTACAGTACAATGTATAAACACCGTGCTTTTAAAATATATGAGCGTCTGAGTTCGCTAATGCATAATGGGAATGGAGGACTAGCAAATGCGAGCGTCCGAGTCCTCTAAGGCATAAACCAACAGCAATGGGGTGGGGGCCGGGCGCTGTTTGCAGTACTTTCACACATGAAATTGGAAATCTCTCATGAGGCGTCGTGGGCTAGGGGTGAAGGCTCCCACCTCCCTCGCTGGGAGTCCAGGGTTCGAGACCTGATGTGCTTTCTTTCTTTTTTTTTTTTTTTTCTGTAATAATGCACTGTATTATTTTATTTACATTGTAAGACAGTCAATGGAAGGATGCACACAGGTTTCACATAAATCAAAGTACATCTGCAGGAGCGATTCTTTACGCTAAATGCACCTAAACAGCGGGAATGAAATGAGTGTATTCTGACGCTACCAACTGAGCAAAACAGTACTGTACAGTAGATCTTCAGCGTTTGTGTATTGCACAGGACCTGAATTTCCTCCCTGTGCAGGCCCCCAGGGGGGAAGGGCGATGGGGGTAGGGGGGAGACGATGGAAAATACTGTGCCTTTGAAATGCAATTACATGAGCGTCCGAGTACACTACGGCATACTGTAAACCAACACCAATGGGAAGGAAGTGCCAACCTTATTTTTAATGTGTTCCCGTGACATTCACTTTAAAAAAAAAAAAATTATCTCCAATACAGTACATCCAATGGAAGGATGCACACAGGTTTCACATAAATCAAAGTACATCTGCAGGAGCGATTCTTTACGCTAAATGCAACCTACAGTACAGTACGGTACTGTAAGTGAGCAAAATAGTACTACAGTGGGCGTTTGTGTATTGCACATGACCTGCATTCCCTCCCTGTCTACTGCATGATCTGTGCAGGCTCCCATGGGGGAAGGGCAACAGGCTAGCAGGAGGCGGAGGAAAACACCGTGCTTTACAAATGCGAGCGTCCGAGTCCTCTAAGGCATAAACCAACAGCAATGGGGCGGGGGCCGGGCGCTGTTTGCAGTACTTTCACACATGAAATTGGAAATCTCTCATGAGGCGTCGTGGGCTAGGGGTGAAGGCTCCCACCTCCCTCGCTGGGAGTCCAGGGTTCGAGACCTGATGTGCTTTCTTTCTTTTTTTTTTTTTTTTCTGTAATAATGCACTGTATTATTTTATTTACATTGTAAGACAGTCAATGGAAGGATGCACACAGGTTTCACATAAATCAAAGTACATCTGCAGGAGCGATTCTTTACGCTAAATGCACCTAAACAGCGGGAATGAAATGAGTGTATTCTGACGCTACCAACTGAGCAAAACAGTACTGTACAGTAGATCTTCAGCGTTTGTGTATTGCACAGGACCTGAATTTCCTCCCTGTGCAGGCCCCCAGGGGGGAAGGGCGATGGGGGTAGGGGGGAGACGATGGAAAATACTGTGCCTTTGAAATGCAATTACATGAGCGTCCGAGTACACTACGGCATACTGTAAACCAACACCAATGGGAAGGAAGTGCCAACCTTATTTTTAATGTGTTCCCGTGACATTCACTTTAAAAAAAAAAAAATTATCTCCAATACAGTACATCCAATGGAAGGATGCACACAGGTTTCACATAAATCAAAGTACATCTGCAGGAGCGATTCTTTACGCTAAATGCAACCTACAGTACAGTACGGTACTGTAAGTGAGCAAAATAGTACTACAGTGGGCGTTTGTGTATTGCACATGACCTGCATTCCCTCCCTGTCTACTGCATGATCTGTGCAGGCTCCCATGGGGGAAGGGCAACAGGCTAGCAGGAGGCGGAGGAAAACACCGTGCTTTACAAATGCGAGCGTCCGAGTCCTCTAAGGCATAAACCAACAGCAATGGGGCGGGGGCCGGGCGCTGTTTGCAGTACTTTCACACATGAAATTGGAAATCTCTCATGAGGCGTCGTGGGCTAGGGGTGAAGGCTCCCACCTCCCTCGCTGGGAGTCCAGGGTTCGAGACCTGATGTGCTTTCTTTCTTTTTTTTTTTTTTTTCTGTAATAATGCACTGTATTATTTTATTTACATTGTAAGACAGTCAATGGAAGGATGCACACAGGTTTCACATAAATCAAAGTACATCTGCAGGAGCGATTCTTTACGCTAAATGCACCTAAACAGCGGGAATGAAATGAGTGTATTCTGACGCTACCAACTGAGCAAAACAGTACTGTACAGTAGATCTTCAGCGTTTGTGTATTGCACAGGACCTGAATTTCCTCCCTGTGCAGGCCCCCAGGGGGGAAGGGCGATGGGGGTAGGGGGGAGACGATGGAAAATACTGTGCCTTTGAAATGCAATTACATGAGCGTCCGAGTACACTACGGCATACTGTAAACCAACACCAATGGGAAGGAAGTGCCAACCTTATTTTTAATGTGTTCCCGTGACATTCACTTTAAAAAAAAAAAAATTATCTCCAATACAGTACATCCAATGGAAGGATGCACACAGGTTTCACATAAATCAAAGTACATCTGCAGGAGCGATTCTTTACGCTAAATGCAACCTACAGTACAGTACGGTACTGTAAGTGAGCAAAATAGTACTACAGTGGGCGTTTGTGTATTGCACATGACCTGCATTCCCTCCCTGTCTACTGCATGATCTGTGCAGGCTCCCATGGGGGAAGGGCAACAGGCTAGCAGGAGGCGGAGGAAAACACCGTGCTTTACAAATGCGAGCGTCCGAGTCCTCTAAGGCATAAACCAACAGCAATGGGGCGGGGGCCGGGCGCTGTTTGCAGTACTTTCACACATGAAATTGGAAATCTCTCATGAGGCGTCGTGGGCTAGGGGTGAAGGCTCCCACCTCCCTCGCTGGGAGTCCAGGGTTCGAGACCTGATGTGCTTTCTTTCTTTTTTTTTTTTTTTTCTGTAATAATGCACTGTATTATTTTATTTACATTGTAAGACAGTCAATGGAAGGATGCACACAGGTTTCACATAAATCAAAGTACATCTGCAGGAGCGATTCTTTACGCTAAATGCACCTAAACAGCGGGAATGAAATGAGTGTATTCTGACGGACTGTGCATCTTCGGTATTTGTGTATTGCATAAGAACTGTGAAGGCTCCCAGGAGGGAAGGGCGTAGGGCAAGACAGTGGAAAATACTGTGGTCAAAGAAAGGGCATATTTAAAACTAAGGGAAACTGTCACAAAGTACAGTAACTACAGTACTGTACGTTGAATGCCTGGACCGCACGACGTCTGAGACGCACGACGTCTGAGGCGCACGACGTCTGAGACGCTCATTGAGCATAAGGACGGTTATGGCTGCTGCACGGGACCGTCCCTATGCTCTTGGTGAGCTGCGTCTCCTCGTTCGCTGGCGGGACAGAACTCTCGCCAGCAACGAGGAGAAAGTGAGGGCATACCGGAGGGCCAGCAGGGATATCCTCCGGACCTACAACCGGAGGAGAACGGTGAGGTCTCTCCAGAGGAGGTGGAGTGACCTCGTGAGGCGGACCCCACGACGCCTGCAGGCCATAAGGGATTGTAAGTACAGTACATTACTGTAGATTACTGTACTTTAAGTTACTGTAGTTACAGGTACAGTACATTATAGCAGGGGCTGCTGTAGCAGCAGGTATCCGGTCTATACAGCACTGTACAGTATTTGTGGTAAACAAATGGTTAAACAAGGACCAAACGTTAACCCGGGTCAAAAGGTCAATTTGTTTTTTTGCGTCGACCTAGATGGTGCGGCTTTTGAAATTGGTTGACACCAGTTACTGTAGGTTGACATGGTCGTTAAGTTGACATGGAAAAAGATCGACATGCGTTTTACAAAAACAATTGTTATTTTTTTAAACTTGTGTATATACAGTACAGTAGTTCTTTACAATCCAGGTGGTCTACGATTGTGCAGTGTACAGTATCATGCAGTGTACAGTATATGCAATGTATCACAGTGTATCGTGCTGCGTAATTGCAGCGTGTCATGCAGTGTACATTCAGAATATGGTATTGTGCAGTGAGTGTAATACATAGTGAATCACATCGTGCAGCAGAGCAGGCCTTAGGCATAGGCAAACTACAGTAGGCAAATGCCTAGGGCATTTGCTATGCTTAGGGGCACCAGCAGCTTCTGCTGATTAAAATGATATGCGGCATGCCTATATTTTGCGTGACTGCGGCTGTATCTGTACCTGGCTAGGGCCAGCACTGTCGTGCAGTGTACTGTATACACATGTGGTAATTGCAGTTTTTTGTGTAGTGTACATTGTATCATATTTTGCAGGGAAATGTGCAGTTTGTCATATCACGCAGTCGTGCAGTGCATTGTGTGGTTTAATTGCAGTGTGCCGAAATTTGTGTTTCAGATATGTAGTACAGTGTTCTAAGGGATGTTACTTTGGCAGAAATTATTCTAAGGGATGTTACAGTGGCCTAATGTGTTCTGACGTGCATTACTCTTGCATAAGGTTCATGACTGGCAGATCTCTACTTTGTGACGTAATGTGGATATACTACTGCACTACTGTGACGTACAGTAACGTGAATAAGGTGCTCTACTGTGTGACACAACGTGAATCAAGGACAGTACTGTGACGTGAATACGGTGCTCTACTGTGTGACACAACGTGAATCAAGGACAGTACTGTGACGTGAATAAGGTGCTCTACTGTGTGACACAACGTGAATCAAGGACAGTACTGTGACGTGAATACGGTGCTCTACTGTGTGACACAACGTGAATCAAGGACAGTACTGTGACGTGAATACGGTGCTCTACTGTGTGACACAACGTGAATCAAGGACAGTACTGTGACGTGAATAAACTGCACTACTGTGACATGACGTGAATAAGATGAATTCAGGTGAGTACTGCATCATCTGTCATGAAATCAATTTGTAATGTAATGAACAGTACTGAGATGGTTAAGGGTGGGAGGGCTGCATGCTGATGTGTGTCATAATGTTTATAAGGGCAATGCTTATGTGTGTTACAATGTCTATAAAGGTAGTGTTCTGTCTAATACCCTGGACCTACTGTACTGTAGCGATACTGTAAGTGTACTGTTTGTCACATTTAGAAATGTGCCCCTTAAGTTTTGAAGACAGTACAGTACACTATGCCCTCCTGAGTGATTAGGTGCAGGGTACTAGAATGAACAATTCCATTTATTGTGATGTCATAAAGATGCTGTCAATGTTGAATTTCATTGGCTGTACAGTATGCTGCCATTATACTGTATATATATTTTTACAGGGCTGGTAGCACGACGTCACAGGAGGCGGGACAGGCGCCGCCAAGCTGGTAAGTATTGTCAAATACAGTAGTGTACAGTACATAGTGATTTCTATAGTCCCAACCCCCTGTCCTGACCATCACAGATAACTCGCTGCAATCCGTTAATGTTAAGAATGTCTGTTTACAAAACTAAATGTAAATATTAAACACAAAGTATAAATAACATTGTAGATAGCTGAATACCCGTGCTTCGCTACGGGATGAGGATGGTAAATTCCAGTGATAGTTGTTTGTTAATTTACGTTTGTTGGCGATCTACTGTAGTATATAGTACTGTATACTTTAAGCATACTGTATCTTGCTTCTCTGATGCAGATTGTTTATTGGCCGGACCCCTTTTTGGTCCTGGATACTGTGCAGTACATGTTTCAAATTGACAGCTTCACTTACAGTACTGTTATTTTTTTTCCCACAGTACCACCACCACCACCACCACCACCACCACCACCTGCTGCTGCGCTGCCAGGTATTGTGTAACGAGAATTCTGGTGCTACTGTCATCGTTGTTACACTACTGTACATGTGTCCTGGATACTGTGCAGTACATGTTTCCAATTGACAGCTTCACTTACAGTACTGTTATTTTTTTTCCCACAGTACCACCACCACCACCACCACCACCACCACCACCACCTGCTGCTGCGCTGCCAGGTATTGTGTAACGAGAATTCTGGTGCTACTGTCATCGTTGTTACACTACTGTACATGTGTCCTGGATACTGTGCAGTACATGTTTCCAATTGACAGCTTCACTTACAGTACTGTTATTTTTTTTCCCACAGTACCACCACCACCACCACCACCACCACCACCACCACCACCACCTGCTGCTGCGCTGCCAGGTATTGTGTAACGAGAATTCTGGTGCTACTGTCATCGTTGTTACACTACTGTACATGTGTCCTGGATACTGTGCAGTACATGTTTCCAATTGACAGCTTCACTTACAGTACTGTTATTTTTTTTCCCACAGTACCACCACCACCACCACCACCACCACCACCTGCTGCTGCGCTGCCAGGTATTGTGTAACGAGAATTCTGGTGCTACTGTCATCGTTGTTACACTACTGTACATGTGTCCTGGATACTGTGCAGTACATGTTTCCAATTGACAGCTTCACTTACAGTACTGTTATTTTTTTTCCCACAGTACCACCACCACCACCACCACCACCACCACCACCTGCTGCTGCGCTGCCAGGTATTGTGTAACGAGAATTCTGGTGCTACTGTCATCGTTGTTACACTACTGTACATGTGTCCTGGATACTGTACAGTACATGTTTCAAATTGACACCTTCACTTACAGCACTGTTGTTTTTTCTCACAGTACCACCACCACCACCACCACCACCACCACCACCACCAACACCGTCTGACCAGCAGAGCTCTGGAAGTGGTAATCATTATTTTTGTTACAGACACACTAGTTTCCTACAGTATTACTGTAATTTTTTTATTTTACAATACTTGTTATCTTGTACACACAGACCGCCTCGTTATTGATACAGAGGAGGAGGAAATGGGGGAGCCTTCAGGCCAGCCTGGTAAGAATTGTAATCTACTGTACAGTACTCTACATTCTACATTCATTGATTTATTAACAGTACCAATGGCTTGGGTTTGCGTGACCAGTGGTCAGGATTCCAGCAGTCAAGTGACCGACAGCGGTATCCTGATTGCAGAAATCCCATTGACTTTTCTTTTTGTTTTTTTTATATTCAACACAGATGTCACTTACGTGGACTCTGAGTCGTCGGAGCCGCCACAGTATAGTAAGTACAGTAGGATTTTCACAAGCCCATTCTTAAAAGTATTGACCAAGTCCACTTTTATTACTTTTCAGGCAGGGAATTCCAAACATGTACTGTACAGTATTTCCCTCACTGTGAAGACCCCTTTTCGCCTCTGTGTGCGAAATCGCCTCTCCTCCAACACGAGTTAAATACAGGCACAGTACAGTACTGTATGTCCCCTACCACTGGACAGTCATTCTGCTCCTACTGTATTATGAATATATCTCTGCCTCCTGTAGCACTGTACTACTGTGCAATTTTGTAGTAACTGTACTCTACTGTATTTTGTTTATAATATTTTTTTATTTTCCACTCAGTGATTATTGACAGTGATGAGGAAGGGGATGAGGAAGGGGAGAAAAAGCCCTCTCCCCAACTTGGTAAGTAAACTAAAGTATTGTACTGTACTGTACATTGTGTTAAACCAATGGGTTGGGTTTGCATGACCAGCAGTCAGGATTCTAGCGGTTAGGTGTAAAGTAGTGTATTTCCTGGAATGAACCTTTTTTTTCGCATTAATGTTTTTTCATAGTTCCTACACTGGAACAGGCCGCCGAGGAGGATGATGCATATGATGAGGCGGCATTTAGTGGTAAGAATTATCACTGACATTGATTTGATTCCACCAGAGTAGCACTTTTCATCAGATTTTTCTGGAAAATGCGTAGAAATCGGATAAAAATTGCACAAATCGGAATAGTGGATGGGGGACTTTAGATGATTGTTTTTGTTTGAACTGGTGATATTGCCCATACAGTAGCAACCAATCACATTCCACATTAACATTTATCTACAGTAGTTACACTTACAGACGATAATGCAGTACAGTAGGTAATATTTGTAATTGTCAGAGAAGTATCTTCATATACTGTAGTTAGAATTCTCATATTTGCCACTACAAATTACCACTACAGTAACTGCTAAATATTTTAAGTGTACTGTACAATATGCACATACAGTACAGTACTGTACAGTATGCATAATTCAAAGCAAAAAAGAGTTGCTACCTTAGTCTAGTCATAATCACCGGCATACGGGCCACTCACAAATTTTCTGATGGTCTCGGTGGGGTCCCTTGGAATCACCATGCCTGTCACAAGCATACCTTTTTTTTACCCACCTGTCACTAGGCCTGGACACTAGTTTACTATTACTATACTTTTTACTGTATACTGTATCTTATAATATTCTTCTCTTTTACCCACAGACGACGAGCCAGAATACCATTTTGGTAAATAAATATACTGTACAGTAGCAATAGTTGGTACTGCAATTACAGTATTTTTTTTCTCCAACATTACTTTAAGTCCAACTGATATGACTAACTGTATTTTATCTTTTTACAGTCCGTCGCCAACCAGTGGAGGAGACACCTGGTAATAAAATAGAAATACATAATGCACTGTACTGTATTCTAACTTACTGTAACATGTATAACACTGAGCTGATCATCTTCACACCCTCTGACATAACCTTACAGTACAAACTGTACTTTCTCTCCTTTTTCACCCTCTTCACTCCACAAATGCATGCTGCGTTTCCTGACTACTGATATAATAGTGTGTAGAGCGTAGCGAGGCACCGTGCCCACCGCGTGGCGAGCGAAGCAAGCATGCAAGGGGCTGCTTTCCGCTCGCCGCCCCTGTCGGGATTGTGTGGTCGGGATTCCGGCGTCTGTATTTTGACTGCCGGGATCCCGTCCAGCGGGATTACGTACTGATCTCCAGTCTGAGCCTGCCCTAGGCATAGGCATACTTGCCAAATGCCCAGGGGCACAAGCAGCTTCTGCTGATTAATATGATATGCAGCATGCCTACAGTATATTCTGTGCATACAAAATGCATTACTAATGTGCAGCATTATGTGTATACAGTACTTTGTTGTGTAACATATACTGTAGCAAGGGCACTACTGTGTGGTCTAATGTGAACAAAGAGCAATATGATGTGATGCAATGTGAATAAGTGGGAATACTTTGAGGAGTAATGTGGTACTATCATATGATGTAACGAGAAAAAGAGACACTATTGCATGATATGTTGTGAATAAAGTTGCAGTACTGTGTGGCGTCATTTCAGATTGGGGAATTACTGTGTGGCCTTGCCCCTTCCCAGCAAGAACATGCACCGTTTTGGGATGCACACCGAATGTGCACACTGTTGCTATTTTAAACATACAGTACAGTAAGTTGGAGGAGCACCAAAATGACGACTGCTATGGTTGAGGGGTGATGGTGCTGGGAAAGGGGTACAGGCTCAGAGGCGGAAATAGCATCTGTGCAAGGGGGCAGCATCCAAAAACTTGACTAGGGAATCATATTATTTATGGCTGGCTCTGAGTACAGTCCACTATTATGGATAGTACTCCCTACAACACCACCTACAGTACTGTAACCCTCTTTTTTCTGAAGCGGTCATGAAATGTCATGACTGCTAATACATACAGTAAATGTCTACAGTATTTGTACTGTGGTGTTTAATTCCTTTGACAATTTGTTTATGACCTATTGAAGCTAAACTCTTGTACAGTACTTTATATTTTGAATACCAGCAATACAGTATAATACTGTACCTACAGTATACAGTAATAATTGTTTACTATTTGAATGTGACTAAATGTTTTTTTTTCTCCAATATAGTGCCAATTATTTATGGGGGCCCCAGACAGGGGCAAGATAGGTGGGCTGGCCCAGAAGCGGGCAGGCAGCAGCCCACTTATACAAGAGGTAAACTAAAGCAATGTTTAAATTACCTCGACAGCATACAGTAGTGTTTGATTTACTGTACTGACAATACAGTACTGTACATTGTAAATAACAATATTGTCTAATATAGAGTAAAGTACAGTACTGTATTGCCATTACTACACTGTAAAGTATTCAGTATTTGTTTTGTAATACTGTCCTTTTTTTCCCACAGAACAGTTGCGGCGTGCCATCCAGCTCCAGCGGGTGGTGGTCCACCTCCTAGTGGACCACTATTTTAATATTTTATTAAGTTTTATTTAATTTTATTTAATAAAAAATTTTGTTCTTGTACTCCATTGTATAGTATCTTTTTCTACTGTATAAGATAGGCATACTGTACACCATACAATTATCTGGCAGATAATCTGCAAGATCTGGCTGTTTGTAATGAAATTCTCTCCTAATTTAGCTGTGGTGTACAGTACCTCCTGAGTGTGCTGGGGTGCTTTCTGGCCAGTTTGGGGTGATTTGGAGCAAGTTTGGTCGGCCATCTTGCCGACATGTGCTGTCGACTGTTTGGCAAACATGTGTTTTCACTCCAGCATGTGTGTGTCAGGCATTTTGTGTGTGTCAGGCATTTTGTGTGTGTCAGGCATTTTGTGTGTGTCAGGCATTTTGTGTGTGTCAGGCATTTTGTGTGTGTCAGCCATTTTGTGTGTGTCAGCCATTGCTGTGTGGTTCCACAAATGTTAGCGTGTCAAAGTGCTGACCACTGACACCACTATTTCACTTTGTACCGCATGCCTTTTGTGGAACCACACAGCCCAGCATGACTTATTGCTGGGCTGTGTGGTTCCACAAATTTTCTTGGAAAACAAATGAACATGAGTGTCTTTACTTTAATACTTTTTTTTTTTTTTTCCCCACAGATATCTATATACACAAGAAAAGAATGTAACGAAGAACAAACTACTTTTTTGTTTTAATTAACTTTCAAACTTTATTTAAAAAAAAAAACACCTTTTTTTTCTTCAATAAACTTTTAAAAATAGAAGTTTCCTGTGGTTTTTATTAAAATATGAAATGCAAGATGCCTAACCAAGTTGTTTTACATACAGTATACCACTCTTAATTGAATTCCCATCATACAGTAGTACTAATTTATACAGTACAGGAAGTTGGGAATACAAACATTGGAAACCACGTCATGTTTATTTTAAGAAACACTTTATTTACGGACAAAGTCATTTGGAACATGTAACATCACACATACTGTACTGTATTGTAATAAAGCCAACATCACACATACTGTACGGTACTTTAATCAAAAGGTAACAGCACAAATACAGTAACAATATCAACTTTAACATTTTTATAATTTATTTTTTTGTGGTGGTGGTGCGGGGTAATGGTTTTTGTACTTTATTTTTAGGTTTTGCTTTTTTGAATTATTTTTCGTTTTTGTCTGTTGCTTTTTAACACTGTCGCATACGGACACCAGAATAGAGGACTGACAACAGCAGCCCCTGGATGGAAACGCAGCCCAAGGCCCCAGATGGACACAGCACAATGGACTCGGCTGCTACTGGATAGATACAGCAGCGCCGAAAAAATCAACAGGAATAAAAGGGGCAACTTGTAACAGGCCCTTACATTACCAGGAATGTGGTGAGCCAAGTTCATGCACTCCCCTTTGAGTAACCGAGCTGCTCCAAGTGGATTCAGCACAGTGCATGCAGCCCCAGAAAATGTACAGGTAATACAGGTACATTGACACAATTTTTTAACTTCAGCTGTGTGAAGCTGATGTGCAGAAGCTAGGAGTTAGGTAATGATCTGGTTTCATCATAGTCGAGCTTCCAAGTCATTTTCCTCTTCGTTCTCAGCACAGAGTTTATGGTATCCCTTATCTTCCTCTTTTCTGGATCACCAATCCTCACGCGGCGTTCACACCTAGCCATGATGTCATGTACCAGATTTTTGGGCAGCGGAAGTTTGCCCTTGGAACCATCAAAGTTCACACGATTGGCCCACGTCAAGTATTTGTCGTACCGTACATGGTGCTGGAACAGAGAATATGCATATTTCTGAATATGTCCATTTGAAGCTCTGTACAGATGGTCGTCCAGGGAAGTTGAGATGACAGCCAGGGCAATATTGTTCAGAGAGCCTCCGAATGTATTGCGAAGTGGCCTGTGAGCAGGTGTGCTGGTCATCATTGGTGTTCCTGGCAACAGCACACTTGAATCCAGGCCTCTGCGGTCGTCCAGCCCTCTGCGGTCCTCCAGGCCTCCTCTGCGGTCCTCCAGGCCTCCTCTGCGGTCCTCCAGGTCTCTTCTGCGGTCCTCCAGGTCTCTTCTGCGGTCCTCCAGGTCTCTTCTGCGGTCCTCCAGGCCTCCTCTGCGGTCGTCCAAGTCGCTGACTTCGTCCAGTCCGCTGCTGTGGTCCAGGCCTCTGCGGTCCTCCAGGCCTCCTCTGCGGTCCTCCAGGCCTCCTCTGCGGTCCTCCAGGCCTCCTCTGCGGTCCTCCAGGTCTCTTCTGCGGTCCTCCAGGTCTCTTCTGCGGTCCTCCAGGCCTCCTCTGCGGTCGTCCAAGTCGCTGACTTCGTCCAGTCCGCTGCTGTGGTCCAGGCCTCTGCGGTCCTCCAGGCCTCCTCTGCGGTCCTCCAGGCCTCCTCTGCGGTCCTCCAGGCCTCCTCTGCGGTCCTCCAGGCCTCCTCTGCGGTCCTCCAGGTCTCCTCTGCGGTCCTCCAGGCCTCCTCTGCGGTCCTCCAGGTCTCTTCTGCGGTCCTCCAGGCCTCCTCTGCGGTCCTCCAGGCCTCCTCTGCGGTCCTCCAGGCCTCCTCTGCGGTCCTCCAGGCCTCCTCTGCGGTCCTCCAGGCCTCCTCTGCGGTCCTCCAGGTCTCTTCTGCGGTCCTCCAGGCCTCCTCTGCGGTCCTCCAGGCCTCCTCTGCGGTCCTCCATGCCTCCTCTGCGGTCCTCCAGGCCTCCTCTGCGGTCCTCCATGCCGCTGACTTCGTCCAGTCCGCTGCGGTCGTCCAGGCCTCCTCTGCGGTCGTCCAGGCCTCCTCTGCGGTCCTCCAGGCCTCCTCTGCGGTCCTCCAGGCCTCCTCTGCGGTCCTCCAGGCCTCCTCTGCGGTCCTCCAGGCCTCCTCTGCGGTCCTCCATGCCGCTGACTTCGTCCAGTCCGCTGCGGTCGTCCAGGCCTCCTCTGCGGTCCTCCAGGCCTCCTCTGCGGTCCTCCAGGCCTCCTCTGCGGTCCTCCAGGCCTCCTCTGCGGTCCTCCAGGCCTCCTCTGCGGTCCTCCAGGTCTCCTCTGCGGTCCTCCAGGCCTCCTCTGCGGTCCTCCAGGTCTCTTCTGCGGTCCTCCAGGCCTCCTCTGCGGTCCTCCAGGCCTCCTCTGCGGTCCTCCAGGCCTCCTCTGCGGTCCTCCAGGCCTCCTCTGCGGTCCTCCAGGCCTCCTCTGCGGTCCTCCAGGTCTCTTCTGCGGTCCTCCAGGCCTCCTCTGCGGTCCTCCATGTTTCCTCTGCGGTCCTCCAGGTCTCTTCTGCGGTCCTCCAGGCCTCCTCTGCGTTCGCCCAAGTCGCTGACTTCGTCCAGTCCGCTGCTGTGGTCCAGGCCTCTGCGGTCCTCCAGGTCTCTTCTGCGGTCCTCCAGGCCTCCTCTGCGGTCCTCCATGCCGCTGACTTCGTCCAGTCCGCTGCGGTCGTCCAGGCCTCCTCTGCGGTCCTCCATGCCGCTGACTTCGTCCAGTCCGCTGCGGTCGTCCAGGTCTCTTCTGCGGTCCTCCAGGCCTCCTCTGCGGTCCTCCAGGCCTCCTCTGCGGTCCTCCAGGCCTCCTCTGCGGTCCTCCAGGTCTCTTCTGCGGTCCTCCTGGTCTCTTCTGCGGTCCTCCAGGTCTCTTCTGCGGTCCTCCAGGCCTCCTCTGCGGTCGTCCAAGTCGCTGACTTCGTCCAGTCCGCTGCTGTGGTCCAGGCCTCTGCGGTCCTCCATGCCGCTGACTTCGTCCAGTCCGCTGCGGTCGTCCAGGTCTCTTCTGCGGTCCTCCAGGCCTCCTCTGCGGTCGTCCAGCCCTCTGCGGTCCTCCAGGCCTCCTCTGCGGTCCTCCAGGCCTCCTCTGCGGTCCTCCAGGCCTCCTCTGCGGTCCTCCAGGTCTCTTCTGCGGTCCTCCTGGTCTCTTCTGCGGTCCTCCAGGTCTCTTCTGCGGTCCTCCAGGCCTCCTCTGCGGTCGTCCAAGTCGCTGACTTCGTCCAGTCCGCTGCTGTGGTCCAGGCCTCTGCGGTCCTCCAGGCCTCCTCTGCGGTCCTCCAGGCCGCAGGGCGTGGTTTTAAAGAGATATGGTTACGTTTCCTGAATGACATTCTGGAGAACCGCTCAAGGGCAACAGACGATTCATCTGTGAAAATGACATCATCAAATGTTTCACCACTCTCAATCCATCGCCGTGCCTGTTCCACTCTCTTTTCTTTATTCACATCTCTTATCATTGGAGATATCCTGTGAAGAGCCAAAAATAATGAAATCAGATACAGTTATGAAATTACAGATTTACAGATTACTGTATATACAGTAGACTGTATGTGCAGTATACTGTATTATATACCTACTGTATACATTAAACTGTACATACAGTACATTAAGTTACATACAGAGTAATATATATATACATACTGTACATACACACAAACACAGTATACAGTATACAGTATGTAATCATCACAATAAGCCGGCAATGCTTCATTGCTGTCTCTGAGTGCCTATACAGTAGGTATCTCTTTTGGGATAGAATACTGTATATACAGTATATACACACACACATACTGTATATAGTATAAAGTACACACTCTGTATAATGATTTATGGCATTATTATATCACGTATCAAGGGATTATTAACAGTGCATTTACTGTATGGTTTATACTGCTTTCAGTATTTTACCTTGTTGCGCCAAAGGTCCATCCCATTTTCCGTCGCATCCTTCTGATGCTGGTGGCCGATATGTCCAGGTCATACTTGGAATGGAGAATTCGTTTTATTTGCAGAGCAGTACGCTCATCATCCTCACGAGTTAGTTCCTCCACAATTTGTTGCACTCTCCTACAGTACAATACAGTATGAAAAATATGAATTCATGAACAGCACAATCACAGTTACAATTGATGAAGTTTTTATTTTATTTCAAAAAAATTGTTTATGGTATAAAGCAAGTCATTTAAACATTACAGTAGTGTACAGTACGTACCATGTGCATTTTGTAGGAAATACAAATCTGGGCGTTGTTCTCTCGAATGCATGATAGCGCACTGTTTCTAAAGTGACTATAATGCCACTTTCCTTGAGCCATGCATGGATCTCTTTGATGGTTTTATTTTCTTTTTTCATGTTGGCGATTATCTTGCTCATCGTTTTGTTGATAGTTACTGGCATGTTGTCCAACTATAATTCCTGTATGGAGAGAAAACATTTGTGAATACTGTAGTCTAAAATTTACACATCTGAAAATGCATAAGAGTTTTATGATAGAAGTTAATACTGTACATGTTTACTATCCAGTACCTGATGTTCAAATTTAAGTATTGTATACTGTACAGTACTGAAAATACAACTTCAGTGTTATGGACTGCAATTAGTTTCCTGTATGAAACAGATACAGTACAGTAAATAACCCTCCTTGGAAGTGCATGGGCCCTGTGAGACTTACAGTAGTGTACAGCATAAGGGTCGACTGACATGATGTACAAGCATTACATACAGTACATGTCAGTACTGTATGTAAATTCTTCAATTATTGCCTAACAACAATGCTGCTTACTGTATATTAAATACTGTAGGCCTAGAAATGTGCATCTCAATATAGTAGTTAAAAACACAGGGGCCTATGTGGATAAGCGAGTTCTATGCACACTAAAAATGGCCACCGACCGTGAACCCCCAGCACGTGGCAGCGCTCGGATATGTAGTGAGATACAATATGGCATACATTTCACAGTTCAGGGGGCAATGCTGAAGGAGCGTCACAATCCCCTAGCTCAATTACATTGGGATAAGCGAGGTCTATGCACATTACGGTATACCGAGCTGGATCGCTTAGCAACCTGACAAAATGGCCGCCGACCGTGAACTCCCAGCACGTGGCAGCGCTCGGATATGTAGTGAGATACAATATGGCATACATTTCACAGTTCAGGGGGCAATGCTGAAGGAGCGTCACAATCCCCTAGCCAAAATACACAGGGGAGGGATAAGCTACTGTAGGATTGCATACAGTATTACGGTACACCGGACTCAATCGCATAGCACACTGTCAAAACGACCACTACCCATGAACCCCCACCTCCTGAACCCCCACCTCGTGGCAGGCAGCAGTTGGGTATGGAATGAGAAATGGCATAAGCTGTGCAGGCTACGGGGCGATGCTGAAGGAGCGTCACAATCCCCTAGCTCAATTACATTGGGATAAGCGAGGTCTATGCACATTACGGTATACCGAGCTGGATCGCTTAGCAACCTGACAAAATGGCCGCCGACCGTGAACTCCCAGCACGTGGCAGCGCTCGGATATGTAGTGAGATACAATATGGCATACTGTACATTTCACAGTTCAGGGGGCAATGCTGAAGGAGCGTCACAATCCCCTAGCTCAATACAGTATCTCACGCTTACAGTATCTTACAGTATACGCTTACAGTATCTGTGTATTTTGGCTAGGGGATTGTGACGCTCCTTCAGCATCGCCCCGTAGCCTGCACAGCTTATGCCATTTCTCATTCCATACCCAACTGCTGCCTGCCACGAGGTGGGGGTGAATAAAAAAAATAATAAAGTGTGAAAAAAACTACAGTAACATGCATTAGTACTTAAGGAATCGAACCCTGGACTCTGAGTATAGGAAGCGAAACACTTCACCACTTCGCCGCAGACAAATGTATAAATCCGTTGGTTTTGATTATGCTGTAATGGCTACGGGATTAAGACGATAACATACTGTAGAAAATTCCTAATCTTGAGAGGCAATAGTGAACTTGTAACACACATCCATTTGCGACAGTGTACACTACTGGTTTTACAGTACTGTGTTTTGTCTGCGGGACTCGGACGCTCACATACAGTATTCATAAAGTATTGTAGATGGATCATATACTGTATGCTGTACTACTGTATTTGCGTCGGTGTCGTACTGTATATACTGTACAGTACTGTATTAAATAATGCAGCGTAATGAGTACAGTATTTGCTGTATGCAGCGTAATGAGACGCCTTAGTAAAGTAGTCCTTATTATGTATGTCAGTATTGTATTTTACGGGAGACCACACGCATGCGCAGTGGTGATTGTAAAAAGCGACATCTGGTGGCTGATCGCAGGTATTACACGTAAAGGTAACGCCAAACGTCAAATGTCTGTCTCCGTGCGATTAGATAGCCTCTCTGTGGCTATGCGCGCCTCGCTACGCCACAGTGCGCTGCGTATGGTCGAACGGGCCAACCGCCGCGGCCACTCAAGATAAAGGTGGCTACATCTGTAGATTTGCATGGGGTCTGTTCAAACTGAAATCTAAATAGCAGTGGAAAAATAAAGCAGCCAGTATTTACCCTGCACAGAAACAATATAACCCACCCAAATGTAACTCTGCACATGTTACATCTGCCCCACCTGCAGTGCACATGGTTTTGCCCATTAGAGGAAGATTTTGCTTTTGCAATCAACCTTGAATTAGGCCCTACATCTCTACTATCTGCAAATACTCAAAATTGGTATAGTTTTCATAAATTGTAGAGATATGATGATATTATGTACACGTACAAATCTGACAATGTATTTCTATGTGATACATGCAGCGCCAAGGAAATTATCAAAGATGTACCCTAAAATGTGCTTGTTCCCTCCCCATATCTCTACCCATTATACTATTATGATCCCCCATTCTCTCCATTTTTACCATTTACCTCTAAGATTTAATTAATTGTTTTCATCAAAAAATATTGATGGGGGGAGGGAATAATTTCACCCATTGCCGACTTTACATTCTACACAATGCTTTGGAACTGTTAGATTTATAACACAAGTATTACCTTTTTATATTTTTACTGAAACATAATTTAATATATGGTGGCCAATCCCGGGATCGGGTTCGGCAGGCCTAAAATTGGCCGGGATTGGAGATTCCAATCCCTGGGATTTCGGGAATGGCCACCACCTTACTTTTTTCTTTGCTGGGAAGCGTTGAGCCTCCTCAGGAGGCTCAGATGCTGCCCGTCTACCCCTGCTCCCGGCTGTGTGCACTGCGCAGTGTGACGTGAAGTCAGAGGTCATGCTGCGCAGCCAGCCACCCGCTGACCAGACCTCACCGCTGCCCTGCACTGCCCCACATCTCACCTCCTCTCCTTGCAGCAAGTGACCATTCCCCCCACCCGCCCAGATTAGGGTGAGTTATCTGGGCTGACCTTGGCAGGACACATTGAAAAGAAGCCAATCCCAGGTTCCCCGAGATTTATCATTTTTCAATCCCGATTCCTGTGAATTCCTGCATTGGCCACCCTAATTCAATACAAAATCTTAGTCTTCTGCCTGAAGTTAGGAGTTTTGGCATGACCATCTGTTCTCTTGTACATTCTATACAACCCTTAAAACTTTCTACTAAATGAGTAATAGCTGGTGTTTGTTAAGTGAGTCAAACTATTTGGTTTCAGCACCAATAAGAGGCCATAAGACTCCTGATTGTAATCATGTATTGTTGGTACAGTAGGTGCCAGTTTCAGGTGGTTCATTTTTTTTCCTGTTGCCTACGTGAGATCAAAGTTCAAGTGAGCACAACAGACTTGCTGGGTTGATATAACAGCTGCAAGTACTGACTTTTTCTTGAACTGTAAGTAGGTGTGGGTAGGGCATGTGTGCAGTTTGTTCACTCCAAAATGTATTTGAGTATTTTGCCTTCAGAATGCTACTAATTAATACATATTTTAAAAGGGTCGGGATTATGTGCTCTATGCTCAAATGAAAGTTTATTTGAAAGCAATACAAGTAATTTATGAGCTGTAAACTGGTGATTAGACTTATATTGCGCAATTGTACTTGTTTTTACAGTAAGGAACTATATTACCAGAACAGATTTATTTTTTTTGAAATGCTTCATTCTTGAAATAAAGCTTTTGTTTAATGCAGTACCAACATGATGTGGCCAGCAAAGCTGGATTAAGAGCATGGGGGGCCCGGGGCACTTAAAACAGAGAGGACCCTATTCATCAAGAGAAGGGAATGGGGGGTGGGGAGGTGGGGGTGTGTCGTGTGTGTGTGTGTGTGTGTGTGTGTGTGTGTGTGTGTGTGTGTGTGTCACATACCAGCCACCGCACGATCACACTGTGCTCCTGTCCCCAGCAACCGCACAGACAGCTGAGTGACGGCTCAGCTCTCCAATCATGTATGAGTGAAGCAGCCTGCCGCTCAGCCATTGGAGCAGACTACTTCAGTCATACATTATTGGATAGCTGAGCCGTCGCTCAGCTGTCCTGTCTGTACGGCTGCAGTGCAGACGAGAGTGCAGCACCGCAGATCGGATCGGAAGAGAGATCCGATCTGTGGTGTAACAGGGGGCCCTTTTGGAAAGGGAGTGCGGGGTGCGTATCCCCGGGACCCCCCCTTAATCCGGCTCTGGTGGCCAGCACTTCTGACATGCTTGACCACCACACATACTATTCTCTATTTTCTCAAAAACGCACACGTATTCAACCTGTAAACTACTTACCTCCCAAATTTTTCATATGATTATCCTCGCTATGTACAGTACTTGGGCATTTGTATCAAAATCTAGAGAGAGATAAAGTGTAAAGAGATAAAGTATCAACCAATCAGCTCCTAACTCTCAGTTCACAGGCTG
This sequence comes from Pseudophryne corroboree, assembly GCF_028390025.1. Taxonomy (NCBI): domain Eukaryota; kingdom Metazoa; phylum Chordata; class Amphibia; order Anura; family Myobatrachidae; genus Pseudophryne; species Pseudophryne corroboree. Next base: position 739,002,943 of record NC_086444.1, read on the forward strand.
TGGTTGAAAAATGACAGGAGCTGATTTGTTGGTACTTTATCTCTGTCCAAGGTTTGATACATACAGTATGCCCCATATGTCACTTTCCGGAGACAGAAAGAGGCTGCTGGAGAGGGATCGTATGATCCACTTGTTGCAAGAATGCCCCAATAGGCAGAAAGTGGTTTATGCCATCTGAGGTTTGTGTAAACGAATGGGTCAGAAGGCAGTCCCCACTGACAATAATGGGTTACCCTTCTATGTTAGCCTTCCGCAGGAGATTTTAGTGAAATCTCTTGTATTAGGCTGTTCTTACATAGCAGTAATACATTAAATGATACATAAAATGATGCAGAAGCTGTAGTTTCTGCATAATGTTATGAAAAAAACAAGCACCAAATCACAGTTTTTTATTGTATTAAACCAGAAATCATAACATTTCATTATCAAATACATGCATTTTAAAAATATACAAACATTTTTTCAATGAACTCTCCGCTTCTAGCAGTGCACTTTTCTGTCCTTCTATATCTTATGCTCTATGAACTAGCTGTGGCAGCTGGGTTCAGGCTGCAGTTCCTTATGGCTTTTTGTCTTCTTGATGTGTGGGAAGCAGAGACGGGGACAGGAGGAGGCAGGAGTTGGGGACAGAATAAGGTGGGAGCAGGGGACAGCAGGAGTTGCTAGGGACAGGAGAAGGAGGGTATAGGAGGTGGAGGGGATCCAAATAAGTAGGAGGTGGGGAGCTGGGGATTAGAGTCAGGGAGCCCAGGACTGTTGGGGCCAGCATGTGCTGGTTCTGGCATATCCTCAATCGTGGCAGGTACCTGGCCATTCAGTAAATGAGGCTGACACTAAATGAGCCTGGTGATGCCCGCTCTGCCATCATAAAGCAGTCAGAGAAGGAAAGAGGCATAATGATTTGCTGAAAATGGAACTGGCAAGAGTGGCATCTGTTACCCTGCCTTCTGACCCAGCCTGACCCTGCCCAAAGGCCAAAAGCTTCTTCTTAAAAAATCCAGCAAAAATGATTAAATTAAGTAAAGTGTGCATCCTTAGTTTTACATATATGCACAGGGTTGTGCTTCTGTTTGGCCACATATGTTATGATTGGCAGCCACTAGCACTAGTTTTGCCTTTCACATTGACCATAAATAATTTGGTTTGGTATTGGACCACCAAGCTGTGGTGCCCATGCAAGTGCTCTACGACATCCAGTTTGGAAACCACTGCTCTAGTGGAAAGAACTGAGTAGATTAAGATGTTCTGAATTTGTATAAAATTTGGTAATCCATCTGGCTGTGAGTCAATGCAAAAATTAGATGTTTCAGGTAGAGATGAGCGCCGGAAATTTTTCGGGTTTTGTGTTTTGGTTTTGGGTTCGGTTCCGCGGCCGTGTTTTGGGTTCGACCGCGTTTTGGCAAAACCTCACCGAATTTTTTTTGTCGGATTCGGGTGTGTTTTGGATTCGGGTGTTTTTTTAAAAAAACCCCTAAAAAACAGCTTAAATCATAGAATTTGGGGGTAATTTTGATCCCAAAGTATTATTAACCTCAAAAAACATAATTTACACTCATTTTCAGCCTATTCTGAACACATCACACCTCACAATATTATTTTTAGTCCTAAAATTTGCACCGAGGTCGCTGTGTGAGTAAGATAAGCGACCCTAGTGGCCGACACAAACACCGGGCCCATCTAGGAGTGGCACTGCAGTGTCACGCAGGATGGCCCTTCCAAAAAACCCTCCCCAAACAGCACATGACGCAAAGAAAAAAAGAGGCGCAATGAGGTAGCTGACTGTGTGAGTAAGATTAGCGACCCTAGTGGCCGACACAAACACCGGGCACATCTAGGAGTGGCACTGCAGTGTCACGCAGGATGTCCCTTCCAAAAAACCCTCCCCAAACAGCACATGACGCAAAGAAAAAAAGAGGCGCAATGAGGTAGCTGTGTGAGTAAGATTAGCGACCCTAGTGGCCGACACAAACACCGGGCCCATCTAGGAGTGGCACTGCAGTGTCACGCAGGATGTCCCTTCCAAAAAACCCTCCCCAATCAGCACATGATGCAAAGAAAAAGAAAAGAAAAAAGAGGTGCAAGATGGAATTATCCTTGGGCCCTCCCACCCACCCTTATGTTGTATAAACAAAACAGGACATGCACACTTTAACCAACCCATCATTTCAGTGACAGGGTCTGCCACACGACTGTGACTGATATGACGGGTTGGTTTGGACCCCCCCCAAAAAAGAAGCAATTAATCTCTCCTTGCACAAACTGGCTCTACAGAGGCAAGATGTCCACCTCATCTTCACCCTCCGATATATCACCGTGTACATCCCCCTCCTCACAGATTATCAATTCGTCCCCACTGGAATCCACCATCTCAGCTCCCTGTGTACTTTGTGGAGGCAATTGCTGCTGGTCAATGTCTCCGCGGAGGAATTGATTATAATTCATTTTAATGAACATCATCTTCTCCACATTTTCTGGATGTAACCTCGTACGCCGATTGCTGACAAGGTGAGCGGCGGCACTAAACACTCTTTCGGAGTACACACTTGTGGGAGGGCAACTTAGGTAGAATAAAGCCAGTTTGTGCAAGGGCCTCCAAATTGCCTCTTTTTCCTGCCAGTATAAGTACGGACTGTGTGACGTGCCTACTTGGATGCGGTCACTCATATAATCCTCCACCATTCTATCAATGTTGAGAGAATCATATGCAGTGACAGTAGACGACATGTCCGTAATCGTTGTCAGGTCCTTCAGTCCGGACCAGATGTCAGCATCAGCAGTCGCTCCAGACTGCCCTGCATCACCGCCAGCGGGTGGGCTCGGAATTCTGAGCCTTTTCCTCGCACCCCCAGTTGCGGGAGAATGTGAAGGAGGAGATGTTGACAGGTCGCGTTCCGCTTGACTTGACAATTTTGTCACCAGCAGGTCTTTCAACCCCAGCAGACCTGTGTCTGCCGGAAAGAGAGATCCAAGGTAGGCTTTAAATCTAGGATCGAGCACGGTGGCCAAAATGTAGTGCTCTGATTTCAACAGATTGACCACCCGTGAATCCTTGTTAAGCGAATTAAGGGCTGCATCCACAAGTCCCACATGCCTAGCGGAATCGCTCCGTGTTAGCTCCTTCTTCAATGCCTCCAGCTTCTTCTGCAAAAGCCTGATGAGGGGAATGACCTGACTCAGGCTGGCAGTGTCTGAACTGACTTCACGTGTGGCAAGTTCAAAGGGCATCAGAACCTTGCACAACGTTGAAATCATTCTCCACTGCACTTGAGACAGGTGCATTCCATCTCCTATATCGTGCTCAATTGTATAGGCTTGAATGGCCTTTTGCTGCTCCTCCAACCTCTGAAGCATATAGAGGGTTGAATTCCACCTCGTTACCACTTCTTGCTTCAGATGATGGCAGGGCAGGTTCAGTAGTTTTTGGTGGTGCTCCAGTCTTCTGTACGTGGTGCCTGTACGCCGAAAGTGTCCCGCAATTTTTCTGGCCACCGACAGCATCTCTTGCACGCCCCTGTCGTTTTTTAAAAAATTCTGCACCACCAAATTCAAGGTATGTGCAAAACATGGGACGTGCTGGAATTTGCCCATATTTAATGCACACACAATATTGCTGGCGTTGTCCGATGCCACAAATCCACAGGAGAGTCCAATTGGGGTAAGCCATTCCGCGATGATCTTCCTCAGTTGCCGTAAGAGGTTTTCAGCTGTGTGCGTATTCTGGAAAGCGGTGATACAAAGCGTAGCCTGCCTAGGAAAGAGTTGGCGTTTGCGAGATGCTGCTACTGGTGCCGCCGCTGCTGTTCTTGCGGCGGGAGTCCATACATCTACCCAGTGGGCTGTCACAGTCATATAGTCCTGACCCTGCCCTGCTCCACTTGTCCACATGTCCGTGGTTAAGTGGACATTGGGTACAACTGCATTTTTTAGGACACTGGTGAGTCTTTTTCTGACGTCCGTGTACATTCTCGGTATCGCCTGCCTAGAGAAGTGGAACCTAGATGGTATTTGGTAATGGGGGCACACTGCCTCAATAAATTGTCTAGTTCCCTGTGAACTAACGGCGGATACCGGACGCACGTCTAACACCAACATAGTTGTCAAGGACTCAGTTATCCGCTTTGCAGTAGGATGACTGCTGTGATATTTCATCTTCCTCGCAAAGGACTGTTGAACAGTCAATTGCTTACTGGAAGTAGTACAAGTGGGCTTACGACTTCCCCTCTGGGATGACCATCGACTCCCAGCGGCAACAACAGCAGCGCCAGCAGCAGTAGGCGTTACACGCAAGGATGCATCGGAGGAATCCCAGGCAGGAAAGGACTCGTCAGACTTGCCAGTGACATGGCCTGCAGGACTATTGGCATTCCTGGGGAAGGAGGAAATTGACACTGAGGGAGTTGGTGGGGTGGTTTGCGTGAGCTTGGTTACAAGAGGAAGGGATTTACTGGTCAGTGGACTGCTTCCGCTGTCACCCAAAGTTTTTGAACTTGTCACTGACTTATTATGAATGCGCTGCAGGTGACGTATAAGGGAGGATGTTCCGAGGTGGTTAACGTCCTTACCCCTACTTATTACAGCTTGACAAAGGGAACACACGGCTTGACACCTGTTGTCCGCATTTCTGGTGAAATACCTCCACACCGAAGAGCTGATTTTTTTGGTATTTTCACCTGGCATGTCAACGGCCATATTCCTCCCACGGACAACAGGTGTCTCCCCGGGTGCCTGACTTAAACAAACCACCTCACCATCAGAATCCTCCTGGTCAATTTCCTCCCCAGCGCCAGCAACACCCATATCCTCCTCATCCTGGTGTACTTCAACACTGACATCTTCAATCTGACTATCAGGAACTGGACTGCGGGTGCTCCTTCCAGCACTTGCAGGGGGCATGCAAATAGTGGAAGGCGCATGCTCTTCACGTCCAGTGTTGGGAAGGTCAGGCATCGCAAACGACACAATTGGACTCTCCTTGTGGATTTGGGATTTCAAAGAACGCACAGTTCTTTGCGGTGCTTTTGCCAGCTTGAGTCTTTTCAGTTTTCTAGCGAGAGGCTGAGTGCTTCCATCCTCATGTGAAGCTGAACCACTAGCCATGAACATAGGCCAGGGCCTCAGCCGTTCCTTGCCACTCCGTGTGGTAAATGGCATATTGGCAAGTTTACGCTTCTCCTCCGACAATTTTATTTTAGGTTTTGGAGTCCTTTTTTTTCTGATATTTGGTGTTTTGGATTTGACATGCTCTGTACTATGACATTGGGCATCGGCCTTGGCAGACGACGTTGCTGGCATTTCATCGTCTCGGCCATGACTAGTGGCAGCAGCTTCAGCACGAGGTGGAAGTGGATCTTGATCTTTCCCTAATTTTGGAACCTCAACTTTTTTGTTCTCCATATTTTATAGGCAGAACTAAAAGGCACCTCAGGTAAACAATGGAGATGGATGGATTGGATACTAGTATACAATTATGGACGGACTGCCACGGTTAGGTGGTATAAAAAAACCACGGTTAGGTGGTATATATTATAATAATAATACAATTATGGATGGACGGACTGCCTGCCGACTGCCGACACAGAGGTAGCCACAGCCGTGAACTACCGCACTGTACACTGGTTGATAAAGAGATAGTAGTATACTCGTAACAACTAGTATGACACTATGACGACGGTATAAAGAATGAAAAAAAAACCACGGTTAGGTGGTATATATTATAATAATAATACAATTATGGATGGACGGACTGCCTGCCGACTGCCGACACAGAGGTAGCCACAGCCGTGAACTACCGCACTGTACACTGGTTGATAAAGAGATAGTAGTATACTCGTAACAACTAGTATGACACTATGACGACGGTATAAAGAATGAAAAAAAAACCACGGTTAGGTGGTATATATTATAATAATAATACAATTATGGATGGACGGACTGCCTGCCGACTGCCGACACAGAGGTAGCCACAGCCGTGAACTACCGCACTGTACACTGGTTGATAAAGAGATAGTAGTATACTCGTAACAACTAGTATGACACTATGACGGTATAAAGAATGAAAAAAAAACCACGGTTAGGTGGTATATATTATAATAATAATACAATTATGGATGGACGGACTGCCTGCCGACTGCCGACACAGAGGTAGCCACAGCCGTGAACTACCGCACTGTACACTGGTTGATAAAGAGATAGTAGTATACTCGTAACAACTAGTATGACACTATGACGACGGTATAAAGATTAAAGAATGGAAAAAAAACCACGGTTAGGTGGTATATATTATAATAATAATACAATTATGGATGGACGGACTGCCTGCCGACTGCCGACACAGAGGTAGCCACAGCCGTGAACTACCGCACTGTACACTGGTTGATAAAGAGATAGTAGTATACTCGTAACAACTAGTATGACACTATGACGGTATAAAGAATGAAAAAAAAACCACGGTTAGGTGGTATATATTATAATAATAATACAATTATGGATGGACGGACTGCCTGCCGACTGCCGACACAGAGGTAGCCACAGCCGTGAACTACCGCACTGTACACTGGTTGATAAAGAGATAGTAGTATACTCGTAACAATTAGGATGACACTATGACGGTATAAAGAATGAAAAAAAAACCACGGTTAGGTGGTAGGTATATAATAATAAATAATACAATTCTGGTCGGACGGACTGCCTGCCGTGTGCCGACACAGAGGTAGCCACAGCCGTGAACTACCGCACTGTACACTGGTTGATAAAGAGATAGTAGTATACTCGTAACAATTAGGATGACACTATGACGGTATAAAGAATGAAAAAAAAACCACGGTTAGGTGGTAGGTATATAATAATAAATAATACAATTCTGGTCGGACGGACTGCCTGCCGTGTGCCGACACAGAGGTAGCCACAGCCGTGAACTACCGCACTGTACACTGGTTGATAAAGAGATAGTAGTATACTCGTAACAATTAGGATGACACTATGACGGTATAAAGAATGAAAAAAAAACCACGGTTAGGTGGTAGGTATATAATAATAAATAATACAATTCTGGTCGGACGGACTGCCTGCCGTGTGCCGACACAGAGGTAGCCACAGCCGTGAACTACCGCACTGTACACTGGTTGATAAAGAGATAGTAGTATACTCGTAACAATTAGGATGACACTATGACGGTATAAAGAATGAAAAAAAAACCACGGTTAGGTGGTAGGTATATAATAATAAATAATACAATTCTGGTCGGACGGACTGCCTGCCGTGTGCCGACACAGAGGTAGCCACAGCCGTGAACTACCGCACTGTACACTGGTTGATAAAGAGATAGTAGTATACTCGTAACAATTAGGATGACACTATGACGGTATAAAGAATGAAAAAAAAACCACGGTTAGGTGGTAGGTATATAATAATAAATAATACAATTCTGGTCGGACGGACTGCCTGCCGTGTGCCGACACAGAGGTAGCCACAGCCGTGAACTACCGCACTGTACTGTGTCTGCTGCTAATATAGACTGGTTGATATTTAAAGAGATATTAGTAGTATACAACAATACTATACTGGTGGTCAGGCACTGGTCACCACTCCTGCAGCAAAAGTGTGCACTGTTAATTAATATAATTGTACTCCTGGCTCCTGCTAACAACCTGCAGTGCTCCCCAGTCTCCCCCACAATTAATTATAAGCTTTTAATTTATACATTGATGACTGTGCAGCACACTGGGCTGAGCTGAGTGCACACAGACTGAGTCACACTGTGTGACTGACTGTGCTGTGTATCGTTTTTTTTTTCAGGCAGAGAACGGATATAGCAGAGAGAAGTGAACGGATATATTATATTAAATAAAAGTTAACTAGCAACTGCACTGGTCACTGACTGTGGTAAACTAACTCTGTCTGCGACTCTGCACAATCTCTCTCTATCTAATCTATCTATCTCTATTCTAATGGAGAGGACGCCAGACACGTCCTCTCCCTATCAATCTCAATGCACGAGTGAAAATGGCGGCGACGCGCGGCTCCTTATATAGAATCCGAGTCTCGCGATAGAATCCGAGCCTCGCGAGAATCCGACAGCGTCATGATGACGTTCGGGCGCGCTCGGGTTAACCGAGCAAGGCGGGAAGATCCGAGTCGCTCGGACCCGTGGAAAAAAAAGTGAAGTTCGTGCGGGTTCGGATTCAAAGAAACCGAACCCGCTCATCTCTAGTTTCAGGGCAATATATTCTAATGAAGTTTAAAAGGGTGATGTTTCCAAAATAGTGTACTGCAGCTGGTGTCCACTGAATCAGTCGCAGAACATCCAAAGGTGTAGGTGAGGCAGCAGGAGTTGTGGGTGAGCTGACAATGCCAATCACCACTCCCGATACCCCACTCTGCTCTATTGACCAAGCATGGAAAACCCCTGCACATGCTTAGTAGAGCAGAAAGGGGTTCATCAGGATGGTGGGAAAACATCATCACCGTGTTCCACCCCAAATTATTATATGGGAGCCAGTATTGCTTTGCTCTGCTTTTGCGCAGAACAATTTTAAGTCATTGATTTGTGATGCTGGGAATATGAGTAAATATATTGTTGCAAAACAGGTTTTAAAGCAATCACAGATTACTGTTTATTCAAAGTTTACATTTTATCTTGTATGTAGTGAAATGCACATTGTACAAAGTAATTAGTTATGTTACCAGTGCAGGAACATATTTTTATTTCACTTTTATCAATAAAGCACTGAGCACTTAAGTTGAAAGCAAACACGTCTATTCAACGCAGAAAATGGTAAGCGCCAATCTTAAAACAAAGAGATTGTTCTGCTAGGCTGCAGTACTGTACTTCTTGGTAACTGAAAATGATTACTCAGAAAATTATGTTCTGAGGTAAAAAAAAATAAAAATAAATCCCACCTCTGATGGTATCATCATGCTTTCTGAATGAGATATATTATGCCATGAAAATCATTTTAAATCTACTTCTCCAGCTTTATCACCTCTTGCTGTTATGACAGTGATATATAAAGTTGCTTTCGTTCCTGTAGACTATGTTACTAAAGTACCTGACTTTGTTGGCATTTTAAAATCGACCAGTAAAGACGAAATAAGCCCCCTGATATGACTCTATGTGTATATACACCCTGGTTGAGTCAGCTTTGCACAGTAGACCTAACATGTAAAACAGTTTATTTTTGTAACATGAAGGTATAATGGGATTTAGTTAATACACCGGCTGTTGGGATTCTGACATTCAGGATTCTGACGCTGGAATCCTGACAGCTGGTTAAATGCCGGTGGTCGGAATACTCGGGTGGTGAGTTCATGCCACTACCCGAGGGAGAATAGAACCCGTGGCAAGCGCAGCTTGCTCGTGGTATTGCAGCTGATGGGATGCCGCTGTTGGCATCCTGACAGCCGGCATCCCGTCAGCCGACATATCCTACTGAACCCATTATAATACCTTCCAAACTCCTGCAAATTGGGTTGAATGTGCCAATCATGGGATGATTGAACAGTCCCCACGTATTGGCACTGTCCTCCCTGTAAGGTAAGTGGTTGGAGTTCTGCTTTAAGGGGGTATCCAATTAGATCCGATCCATTTTTGGGAGGATGAAAATGGACGGATATCATGATTAATGAATGATGGTCATTATCGTGGTATCCAATTAGGGTCCATTTTCATCTGCTGAAAACAGACCCGCGATCGCGCAAAAATACATAGGATCAGGAATAAGTCTGCCACATCGGGGCTAAGAAGATTGCCCCCGGCAATACAATTACCTGCGGTCATCAGCAGCAGTGTGTAATTATTATTTATATACATTTCTGACTCATTTGTGCTACGCTGTTGGTGAAGTCAACTGCAGTGTGTAATTATTTCTTATATATAGTTCTGACTAATTTGCGTGATGCTGTCGGTAAAGGTCAACCCCACTTTGTGTTGATAATGGAGGCTACTACTAGTGCTGAAGCTGCTGCCACTCTTCATGAAACTGACAATGCAAGTCCGTCATTGTCATCTGCTAAGGCAGATGCCCAGGGGCATAGAGGGCTTAGGCCAGGGTATGTAAAATCATGTAATTATAGAGTGATAAAGAAAAACTAAAGGAAAGTTAGCTGCAGGGGCAGTAAGACAAACTGCGTATTCAGAATCAGAACCAACAGACATTCTTGAGGAACGTTTAGGGGTGTCCATGTCAGCTGACATTTCTCACACTGTCCTCATAGAAAAGCCTCTTTCACCTCCTTCCACCATTCTGAACCATCTGAACATATTGGGAGCAGTACAAGTAAAGATGGTGATGATGAATCTGATGAGGAGGATAAATTGAGGATTTGTGTGTGGAAGTGGGACAGGATGAGGCTGATATGTGTGTACTATCTGACAGTGAGGGTGTTGATGATGATGATGTTGTTTGTGTAAGTCAGCCACCAGTGGCTGCAATTGTTGACCATGATAAAAAAAAAGCCATTGCGATGCCTGGGCATAAGACTAAAAAAGCCACCTCTCGGGTGTGGGATTATTTATACCCCAATCCTGACAATGTTTATGAAAGCATCTGCTCCATTTGTAAGGCCAAATGTAGTAGACGTAGTAACGTTAGCCATCTAGACACCTCCTCCATGTTACGTCATTTGCGGCAAAGACATGACATTTATTGTGCAAGATTATAATGTAATTAACACCTCATCATCAACATACTCAGAGCAATTACTTAATGGAGGAAGTCCTTCTAAAAAATTGTTTTGTGGGGGCCCAAACAAACCAATCATTTCAGTGACGTTCTTTTCTGGCCTTCACACACAGCTGCTGCAACCCTGACAGCGACAGGTCACTCCCTGCCAGCAGGTAGGGAGCTACTCGTCAACTACAAAAGCATCACCGATGTGCGATGCTTTTGTACTAGTGCGGGGGGGGGGGGGGGGTTGGGCCAGACATGTGGGGCAGACTAGCCCTGTGCTGGGTGTCCCCCTGCATGTCTGAGTAACTGATCGTAGCCGATCAGGTCTGAATTAGGTCCTGATTTTTAAAAAACAATCATAAATACAGCTAAAATCACAGAATTTGGGGGTAATTTTGCTCCTACTGCATTATTAACCTCAATAACATTAATTTCCACTAATTTGAACACCTCACAACTCACAAAATTGTTTTTATCCAGTTTAGGCCAAAAGGTTGCACCGAGGTAGCTGGATGACTGAGCTATGCGACAGAAGTGGGTGGCACAAACACCTGGCACATCTAGGAGTGGCACTGCAGTGGCAGACAGGATGGCAGATTTAGAAACTATGCCCAAAAAATGCTCCAAAGAAAATATAACACAGCCGCTGGAGGCGCAGATTTACTCCATTAGAAGGAGCAAGCGAAAAAAGAGGCTTCTCACAGCATAACAACCTCCTCCTCCTCCTCCACCCCCAACTGATTTCTGTAAGCATCTGCAGGCCAATAGAATGCTGCTGAATTGTGACACGTGTGTTCTATGATGTCACAATGCGTAGCTGCAGCTTGGCAGCAGTCTTTTGGCCTGCAGCTGCACATTGTGACATCATAGAATACAAGTGTCACAATGGGCAGAAGCATTCTATTGGGCTGCAGCTGCTTAAATAAATCAGTTGGCGGGGGAGTGAGGAGGAGGAGGAGGAGGAGGGGGGTGTTATGCTCTGAGAAGCATACTTTTTTTGCTGTCTCCTTCTAATGGAGTAAATTTGCGCCTCACACGGCTGATCGGAAAACAAAACAATGCCCAAAAGGGGGTAATTCTGAGTTGATCGCAGCAGGATTTTTGTGAGCAGTTGGCAAAACCATGTGCACTGCTGGTGGGGCAGATATAACATGGCAGAGAGAGTTAGATTTGGGTGGGGTGTGTTCAATCTGCAATCTAAATTGCAGTGTAAAATAAAGCAGCCAGTATTTACCCTGCACAGAAACAAAATAACTCACCGAAATCTAACTCTCCACATGTTACATCTGCCTCCCCTGCAGTTCACATGGTTTTGCCCAACTGCTAACAAAAATCCTGCTGCGATCAACTCAGAATTACCCCCACAGGCACTTGTGGAAATGAAAAGCAGCAATTTTTTTATTTTGTTTGGATAACAGAGGAAATGTGTACCGGTCCTGGAAGTACTGCATTACCCTTCCTTTTCCAAATATCTATTTAATATATGGTCCCCAGATGGGGCGAGGGCGATCTGATAAGAACAGATACTACGCTTGATCATAGCTTAATTTCCTACTTACACATTAATTTCTCTGACGTCCTAGTGGATGCTGGGAACTCCGTAAGGACCATGGGGAATAGACGGGCTCCGCAGGAGACTGGGCACTCTAAAAGAAAGATTAGGTACTATCTGGTGTGCACTGGCTCCTCCCTCTATGCCCCTCCTCCAGACCTCAGTTAGATTTCTGTGCCCGGCCGAGCTGGATGCACACTAGGGGCTCTCCTGAGCTCCTAGAAAGAAAGTATATGTTAGGTTTTTTATTTTACAGTGAGACCTGCTGGCAACAGGCTCACTGCAACGAGGGACTAAGGGGAGAAGAAGCGAACCTACCTGCTTGCAGCTAGTTGGGCTTCTTAGGCTACTGGACACCATTAGCTCCAGAGGGATCGACCGCAGGACCCGTCCTTGGTGTTCGTTCCCGGAGCCGCGCCGCCGTCCCCCTTACAGAGCCAGAAGCATGAAGATGGTCCGGAAAATCGGCGGCAGAAGACTTCAGTCTTCACCAAGGTAGCGCACAGCACTGCAGCTGTGCGCCATTGCTCCTCATACACACTTCACACTCCGGTCACTGAGGGTGCAGGGCGCTGGGGGGGGGGGGGGGGGGCGCCCTGAGCAGCAATAAAAACACCTTGGCTGGCAAAATAATCACAATATATAGCCCCAGAAGCTATATATGTGATAATTACCCCTGCCAGAATCCATAAAAAAGCGGGAGAAAAGTCAGCGAAAAAGGGGCGGAGCTATCTCCCTCGGCACACTGGCGCCATTTTCTCTTCACAGTGTAGCTGGAAGACAGCTCCCCAGGCTCTCCCCTGTAGTTTTCAGGCTCAAAGGGTTAAAAAGAGAGGGGGGGCACTAAATTTAGGCGCAATATTGTTTATACAAGCAGCTATTGGGGAAAATTCACTCAGTGATAGTATTTATCCCTACATTATATAGCGCTCTGGTGTGTGCTGGCATACTCTCTCTCTGTCTCCCCAAAGGGCTGTGTGGGGTCCTGTCCTCAGTCAGAGCATTCCCTGTGTGTGTGCGGTGTGTCGGTACGGCTGTGTCGACATGTTTGATGAGGAGGCTTATGTGGAGGCGGAGCAGATGCCGATAAATGGGATGTCGCCCCCTGGGGGCCGACACCAGAGTGGATGGATAGGTGGAAGGTATTAACCGACAGTGTCAACTCCTTACATAAAAGGCTGGATGACGTAACAGCTATGGGACAGCCGGCTTCTCAGCCCGCGCCTGCCCAGGCGTCTCAAAGGCCATCAGGGGCTCAAAAACGCCGCTCCCTCAGATGGCAGACACAGATGTCGACACGGAATCTGACTCCAGTGTCGACGAGGTTGAGACATATACACAATCCACTAGGAACATCCGTTACATGATCCCGGCAATAAAAAATGTGTTACACATTTCTGACATTAACCCAAGTACCACTAAAAAAGGGTTTTATGTTGGGGAGAAAAAGCAGGCAGTGTTTTGTTCCCCCATCCAATGAGTGAATGAAGTGTGAAAAAGCGTGGGTTCCCCCGATAAGAAACTGATAATTTCTAAAAAGTTACTGATGGCGTACCTTTTCCCGCCAGAGGATAAGTTACGCTGGGAGATATCCCCTAGGGTGGATAAGGCGCTCACACGTTTGTCAAAAAAGGTGGCACTGCCGTCTTAGGATACGGCCACTTTGAAGGTACCTGCTGATAAAAAGCAGGAGGCTATCCTGAAGTCTGTATTTACACACTCAGGTACTAGACTGAGACCTGCAGATAGTGCTGCTGCAGCGTGGTCTGTAACCCTGTCAAACAGGGATACTATTTTGCGAACATAAGACGTCGTCTTATATATGAGGGATGCACAGAGGGATATTTTGCCGGCTGGCATCCAGAATTAATGCAATGTCCATTCTGTCAGGAGGGTATTAGAGACCCGACACTGGACAGGTGATGCTGACTTTAAAACGCACATAGAGCCTTATAAGGGTGAGGAATTGTTTGGGGATGGTCTCTGGGACCTCGTATCCACAGCAACAGCAGGGAAGAAAATTTTTTACCTCAGGTTTCCTCACAGCCTAAGAAAGCACTGTATTATCAGGTACAGTCCTTTCGGCTTCAGAAAAGCAAGCGGGTCAAAGGCGCTTCCTTTCTGCACAGAGACGAGGGAAGAGGGAAAAAGCTGCACCAGTCAGCCAGTTCCCAGAATCAAAATTCTTCCCCCGCTTCCTCTGAGTCCACCGCTCCACAGGCGTAGCCAGGTACGGTGGGGGGCCGCCTCAAAAATGTCAGCGATCAGTGGGCTCGCTCACAGGTGGATCCCTGGATCCTTCAAGTAGTATCTCAGGGGTACAGGCTGGAATTCGAGGCGTCTCCCCCCCGCCGTTTCCTCAAATCTGCCTTGCCGACAACTCCCTCAGGCAGGGAGGCTGTGCTAGAGGCAATTCACAGGCTGTATTCCCAGCAGGTGATAGTCAAGGTGCCCCTACTTCAACAAGGACGGGGTTACTATTCCACACTGTTTGTGGTACCGAAACCGGTCGGTTCGGTGAGACCCATTTTAAATTTGAAGTCCTTGAACACATACATTAAAAAATTCAAGTTCAAGATGGAATCGCTCAGGGCGGTTATTGCAAGCCTGGAGGAGGGGGATTACATGGTATCCCTGGACATTAAGGATGCTTACCTACATGTCCCCATTTACCATCCTCACCAGGAGTACCTCAGATTTGTGGTACAGGATTGCCATTACCAATTCCAAACACTGCCGTTGGGACTGTCCACGGCACCGAGGGTCTTTACCAAGGTAATGGCAGAAATGATGATACTCCTTCGAAAAAAGGGAGTTTTTAATTATCCCGTACTTTGACGATCTCCTTATAAAGGCGAGGTCCATGGAGCAGTTGTTGGTCGGAGTAGCACTATCTCGGGAAGTGCTACAACAGCACGGATGGATTCTATACATTCCAAAGTCACAGCTGGTTCCTACCACACGCCTGCTGTTCCTGGGGATGGTTCTGGACACAGAACAGAAAAAAGTGTTTCTCCCGCAGGAGAAAGCCAAGGAGCTGTCATCTCTAGTCAGAGACCTCCTGAAACCAAAACAGGTATCGGTGCATCACTGCACACGAGTCCTGGGAAAAATGGTAGCTTCTTACGAAGCTAAATTCCATTCGGCAGGTTCCATGCAAGAACCTTTCAGTGGGACCTCTTGGACAAGTGGTCGGAATCGCATCTTCAGATGCATCGGCTGATAACCCTGTCTCCAAGGACCAGGGTATCTCTACTGTGGTGGCTGCAGAGTGCTCATCTTCAAGAGGGCCGCAGATTCGGCATACAGGACTGGGTCCTGGTAACCACGGATGCCAGCCTTCGAGGCTGGGGGGCAGTCACACAGGGAAGAAATTTCCAAGGACTTTGGTCAAGTCAGGAGTCGTCCCTACACATAAATATTCTGGAACTGAGGGCCATTTACAATGCCCTAAGTCTGGCAAGGTCTCTGCTTCAAAACCAGCCGGTACTGATCCAATCAGACAACATCACGGCAGTCGCCCATGTAAACCGACAGGGCGGCACAAGAAGCAGGATGGCGATGGCAGAAGCCACAAGGATTCTCCGATGGGCGGAAAATCACGTCTTAGCACTGTCAGCAGTGTTCATTCCGGGAGTGGACAACTGGGAAGCAGACTTCCTCAGCAGACACGATCGACACCCGGGAGAGTGGGGACTTCATCCAGAAGTCTTCCAACTGTTGGTAAACCGTTGGGAAAGGCCACAGGTGCACATGATGGCATCCCGCCTAAACAAAAAACTAGATATTGCGCCAGGTCAAGGGACCCTCAGGCAATAGCTGTGGACGGTCTAGTGACACCGTGGGTGTACCAGTCGGTTTATGTATTCCCTCCTCTGCCTCTCATACCAAAGGTACTGAGAATAATAAGAGAACGAGGAGTAAGAACGATACTCGTGGTTCCGGATGGGCCAAGAAGAGCTTGGTACCCAGAACTTCAAGAAATAATATCAGAGGACCAATGGCCTCTACCGCTCAGACAGGATCTGCTACAGCAGGGGCCCTGTCTGTTCCAAGACTTACCGCGGCTGCATTGGACGGCATGGCGGTTGAATTCCGGATCCTAAAGCAAAAGGGCATTCCGGAGGAAGTCATTCCTACACTGATAAAAGCCAGGAAAGAAGTAACCGCAAACCATTATCACCGTATTTGGCGAAAATATGTTGCGTGGTGTGAGGCCAGGAAGGCCCCAACAGAGGAATTTCAGCTGGGTCGTTTTCTGCACTTCCTACAGTCAGGAGTGACTATGGGCCTAAATTTGGGTTCCATTAAGGTCCAGATTTCGGCTCTGTCGATTTTCTTCCAGAAAGAACTGGCTTCACTGCCTGGAGTTCAGACATTTGTAAAGGGAGTGCTACATATTCAGCCCCTTTTTTGTGCCTTCTGTGGCACCTTGGGATCTCAACGTGGTGTTGAGTTTCTTCAAATCACATTGGTTTGAGCCACTTAAAACTGTGGATTTGAAATATCTCACGTGGAAAGTGGTCATGTTATTGGCCTTGGCTTCGGCCAGGCGTGTGTCAGAATTGGCGGCTTTGTCATGTAAAAGCCCTTATTTGATTTTCCATATGGATAGGGCAGAATTGAGGACTCGTCCCCAGTTTCTCCCTAAGGTGGTATCAGCTTTTCACTTGAACCAACCTATTGTAGTGCCTGCGGCTACTAGGGACTTGGAAGATTCCAAGTTACTGGACGTAGTCAGGGCCTTGAAAATTTATATTTCCAGGACGGCTGGAGTCAGGAAAACTGACTCGTTTTTTTATCCTGTAGGCACCCAACAAAATAGGTGCTCCTGCTTCTAAGCAGACTATTGCTCGCTGAATTTGTAGCACAATTCAGCTGGAGCATTCTGCGGCTGGATTGCCGCATCCTAAATCAGTAACAGCCCATTCCACGAGGAAGTGGGCTCATCTTGGGCGGCTGCCCGAGGGGTCTCGGCTTTACAACTTTGCCTAACTGCAACTTGGTCAGGGGCAAATACGTTTGCTAAATTCTACAAATTTGATACCCTGGCTGAGGAGGACCTTGAGTTCTCTCATTCGGTGCTGCAGAGTCATCCGCACTCTCCCGCCCGTTTGGGAGCTTTGGTATAATCCCCATGGTCCTAACGGAGTTCCCAGCATCCACTAGGACGTCAGAGAAAATAAGATTTTACTCACCGGTAAATCTATTTCTCGTAGTCCGTAGTGGATGCTGGGCGCCCATCCCAAGTGTGGATTGTCTGCAATACTTGTATATAGTTATTGCCTAACTAAAGGGTTATTGTTGAGCCATATGTTGAGAGGCTCAGTTATATTTCATACTGTTAACTGGGTATAGTAACACGAGTTATACGGTGTGATTGGTGTGGCTGGTATGAGTCTTACCCGGGATTCAAAATCCTTCCTTATTGTGTCAGCTCTTCCGGGCACAGTATCCTAACTGAGGTCTGGAGGAGGGGCATAGAGGGAGGAGCCAGTGCACACCAGATAGTACCTAATCTTTCTTTTAGAGTGCCCAGTCTCCTGCAGAGCCCGTCTATTCCCCATGGTCCTTACGGAGTTCCCAGCATCCACTACGGACTACGAGAAATAGATTTACCGGTGAGTAAAATCTTATTTACTTAATTCATGACTTACTTTATATCTGTATTATATCTTTCCAGCCTTCACTTTTGGGCATTGTTTTGTTATCTGATCAGCTGCATGAGGCGCAAATGTACTCCATTAGAAGTAGAGATGAGCGGGTTCCCGAACCCTACCGGACGTTGCCTTCCGAGTTCGGTTCCGAGCCCAGCTCGGGTTTTCCCGCCTGACTCGGAAACCTGAACGCGGCAAAATGTCATCATCCCGCTGTCGAATTCTTGCGGGTTTGTATTCCATATATGGAGTGTTCAGTGTCTGTGTTGTGTGGGGGCGGAAAAATGGAGTGGCGAGTCTTGTGCTGTGTTGTGCTGCTCAGTCCAGTCCAGTGTAGTCACAGTGTTGGTGTCCTCTGCTGCCCTATATCCAGTGTAGCTGTATAAAGCGGTGCTGTGTTGTGCTGTCCAGTCCAGTGTAGTCAGTGTATTGTGCTGCATCAGTCCAGCCAGTCACAGTGTTGGTGTCCTCTGCTGCCATATTTCCAGTGTACAGTAGCTGTATAAAGTGGTGCTGTGTTGTGCTGCATCAGACCAGTGGTAGTGTCCTGTCTCATCAGTCATTCCAGTGACGAGGCAGTCACAGTGGTATATGCTGCTGCTATATGTCCACTGCTGTTGTATAATAATAATAACAACAACCACAAGTCCCTTACAGTGTTGTTGTGTTGTGCTGCATCAGACCAGTGGTAGTGTCCTGTTCATCAGTCATTCCAGTGACGAGGCAGTCACAGTGGTATACGCTGCTGCTATAAGTCCACTGCTGCCGTATAATAATAATAATAACAACAACAACAAGTCCCTTACAGTGTTGCTGTGTTTGTGCTGCATCAGACCAGTGGTAGTGTCCTGTCTCATCAGTCATTCCAGTGACGAGGCAGTCACAGTGGTATACGCTGCTGCTATATATTCACTGCTACAGTATTATAATAATTATAACAACAACCACAGGTCTCTTATAGTGTTGTTGTGTTGTTCTGCATCAGACCAGTGGTAGTGTCTTGGCCATCAGCCATCAGTCATTCCTGTGCCTCATATTGTGTTATATAACTCTAAAAAAAATGGAGAACAAAAATTTGGAGGAAAAAGTAGGGAAAGATCAAGAACCTCTTCCTCCTAGTGCTGAAGCTGCTGCCACTAGCAATGACATAGACGATGAAATGCCATCAACGTCGTCTGCCAAGGCCGATGCCCAATGTGATAGTAGAGGGCAAGTAAAATCCAAAAAGCCAAAGTTCAGTAAAAAGACTCAAAAAAAGAAATTTAAATGGTCTGAGGAGAAACGTAAACTGGCCAATATGCCATTTACAACACGGAGTGGCAAGGAATGGCTGAGGCCCTGGCCTATGTTCATGACTAGTGGTCCAGCTTCACATGACGATGGAAGCCCTCATAACTGAGGCCTTGACACTTATGTTGGTATTAGACGTGCGCCCGGTATCTGCCATTAGTGCAGTGGGATTTAGACAATTGATGAAGGTATTGTGTCTCTGGTACCAAATCCCATCTAGATTCCACTTCACTAGGCAGGCGATAGCGAGATTTTGCCATATAATTCCAGTGATTTGGACATATAGTTACAGTGATTTTGCCAATTAATTTCAGTGATTTATAATTATTAATTACAGTGATCTTGCCATTTAATTCTAGTGATTTGGATGTATAATTACAGTGATTTTGCCAATTAATTTCAGTGATTTATAATTATTAATTACAGTGATCTTGCCAATTAATTCCAGTGATTTGGATGTATAATTCCAGTTGGAATTGTTTGTGTCACTTGGCTTAGTCATACAGCTACCTCATTGCACCTCTTCGACATCTTTGCATGAGGTGCTGTTTGGGGCCTAGTTTTTGAAAAGTGCCATCCTATGTGACACTGCCATATGAGTCATGGGGTACTGCTGTATTAGTCCTGGGGTACTGCCGTATAAGTCCACCAATTGCAGAATTTTTTTCAAAGTGACTGGAGCATGCTGGAAATGCTGTTAGTGGACCGAACAATTGCGGCCCACTCTCGACATTTAGCCACTGCGTGACACTACTAGATAGTAGAGATGTGCACCGGAAATTTTTCGGGTTTTGTGTTTTGGTTTTGGGTTCGGTTCCGTGGCCGTGTTTTGGGTTCGAACGCGTTTTGGCAAAACCTCACCGAATTTTTTTTGTCGGATTCGGGTGTGTTTTGGATTCGGGTGTTTTTTTCAAAAAACCCTAAAAAACAGCTTAAATCATAGAATTTGGGGGTCATTTTGATCCCAAAGTATTATTAACCTCAATAACCATAATTTCCACTCATTTTCAGTCTATTCTGAACACCTCACACCTCACAATATTATTTTTAGTCCTAAAATTTGCACCGAGGTCGCTGGATGACTAAGCTCAGCGACCCAAGTGGCCGACACAAACACCTGGCCCATCTAGGAGTGGCACTGCAGTGTCACGCAGGATGGCCCTTCCAAAAAACACCCCCCAAACAGCACATGACGCAAAGAAAAAAAGAGGCGCAATGAGGTAGCTGTGTGAGTAAGCTAAGCGACCCTAGTGGCCGACACAAACACCTGGCCCATCTAGGAGTGGCACTGCAGTGTCAGGCCGGATGGCCCTTCCAAAAAATACTCCCCAAACAGCACATGACGCAAAGAAGAAAAAAAAGAGGCGCAATGAGGTAGCTGTGTGACTAAGATAAGTGACCCTAGTGGCCGACACAAACACCTGGCCCATCTAGGAGTGGCACTGCAGTGTCACGCAGGATGGCCCTTCCAAAAAATACTCCCCAAACAGCACATGATGCAAAGAAGAAAAAAAAGAGGCGCAATGAGGTAGCTGTGTGACTAAGATAAGCGACCCTAGTGGCCGACACAAACACCTGGCCCATCTAGGAGTGGCACTGCAGTGTCACGCAGGATGGCCCTTCCAAAAAACACTCCCCAAACAGCACATGACGCAAAAATAAATGAAAGAAAAAAGAGGTGCAAGATGGAATTGTCCTTGGGCCCTCCCACCCACCCTTATGTTGTATAAACAGGACATGCACACTTTAACCAACCCATCATTTCAGTGACAGGGTCTGCCACACGACTGTGACTGAAATGACGGGTTGGTTTGGACCCCCACCAAAAAAGAAGCAATTAATCTCTCCTTGCACAAACTGGCTCTACAGAGGCAAGATGTCCACCTCATCATCATCCTCCAATTCATCACCGTGTACATCCCCCTCCTCACAGATTATCAATTCGTCCCCACTGGAATCCACCATCACAGCTCCCTGTGTACTTTGTGGAGGCAATTGCTGCTGGTGAATGTCTCCACGGAGGAATTGATTATAATTCATTTTAATGAACATCATCTTCTCCACATTTTCTGGAAGTAACCTCGTACGCCGATTGCTGACAAGGTGAGCGGCGGCACTAAACACTCTTTCGGAGTACACACTTGTGGGAGGGCAACTTAGGTAGAATAAAGCCAGTTTGTGCAAGGGCCTCCAAATTGCCTCTTTTTCCTGCCAGTATACGTACGGACTGTCTGACGTGCCTACTTGGATGCGGTCACTCATATAATCCTCCACCATTCTTTCAATGGTGAGAGAATCATATGCAGTGACAGTAGACGACATGTCCGTAATCGTTGGCAGGTCCTTCAGTCCGGACCAGATGTCAGCATCAGCAGTCGCTCCAGACTGCCCTGCATCACCGCCAGCGGGTGGGCTCGGAATTCTGAGCCTTTTCCTCGCACCCCCAGTTGCGGGAGAATGTGAAGGAGGAGATGTTGACAGGTCGCGTTCCGCTTGACTTGACAATTTTCTCACCAGCAGTTCTTTGAACCCCTGCAGACTTGTGTCTGCCGGAAATAGAGATACAACGTAGGTTTTAAATCTAGGATCGAGCACGGTGGCCAAAATGTAGTGCTCTGATTTCAACAGATTGACCACCCGTGAATCCTTGTTAAGCGAATTAAGGGCTCCATCCACAAGTCCCACATGCCTAGCGGAATCGCTCTGTGTTAGCTCCTCCTTCAATGTCTCCAGCTTCTTCTGCAAAAGCCTGATGAGGGGAATGACCTGACTCAGGCTGGCAGTGTCTGAACTGACTTCACGTGTGGCAAGTTCAAAAGGTTGCAGAACCTTGCACAACGTTGAAATCATTCTCCACTGCGCTTGAAACGGGTGCATTCCACCTCCTATATCGTGGTCAGTTGTATAGGCTTGAATGGCCTTTTGCTGCTACTCCAACCTCTGAAGCATATAGAGGGTTGAATTCAACCTCGTTACCACTTCTTGCTTCAGATGATGGCAGGGCAGGTTCAGGCGTTTTTGGTGTTGCTCCAGTCTTCTGTACGTGGTGCCTGTACGCCGAAAGTGTCCCGCAATTCTTCTGGCCACCGACAGCATCTCTTGCACGCCCCTGTCGTTTTTTTAAATAATTCTGCACCACCAAATTCAAGGTATGTGCAAAACATGGGACGTGCTGGAATTTGCCCAGATTTAATGCACACACAATATTGCTGGCGTTGTCCGATGCCACAAATCCACAGGAGAGTCCAATTGGGGTAAGCCATTCTGCGATGATCTTCCTCAGTTGCCGTAAGAGGTTTTCAGCTGTGTGCGTATTCTGGAAAGCGGTGATACAAAGCGTAGCCTGCCTAGGAAAGAGTTGGCGTTTGCGAGATGCTGCTACTGGTGCCGCCGCTGCTGTTCTTGCGGCGGGAGTCAATACATCTACCCAGTGGGCTGTCACAGTCATATAGTCCTGAGTCTGCCCTGCTCCACTTGTCCACATGTCCGTGGTTAAGTGGACATTGGGTACAACTGCATTTTTTAGGACACTGGTGAGTCTTTTTCTGAGGTCTGTGTTCATTTTCGGTATCGCCTGCCTAGAGAAATGGAACCTAGATGGTATTTGGTACCGGGGACACAGTACCTCAAACAAGTCTATAGTTGGCTCTGCAGTAATGATGGATACCGGAACCACGTTTCTCACCGCCCAGGATGCCAAGGCCTCAGTTATCCGCTTTGCAGCAGGATGACTGCTGTGATATTTCATCTTCCTCGCAAAGGACTGTTGGACAGTCAATTGCTTGGTGGAAGTAGTAAAAGTGGTCTTACGACTTCCCCTCTGGGATGACCATCGACTCCCAGCAGCAACAACAGCAGCGCCAGCAGCAGTAGGCGTTACACTCAAGGATGCATCAGAGGAATCCCAGGCAGGAGAGGACTCGTCAGAATTGCCAGTGACATGGCCTTCAGGACTATTGGCATTCCTGGGGAAGGAGGAAATTGACACTGAGGGAGTTGGTGGGGTGGTTTGCGTGAGCTTGGTTACAAGAGGAAGGGATTTACTGGTCAGTGGACTGCTTCCGCTGTCGCCCAAAGTTTTTGAACTTGTCACTGACTTATGATGAATGCGCTGCAGGTGACGTATAAGGGAGGATGTTCCGAGGTGGTTAACGTCCTTACCCCTACTTATTACAGCTTGACAAAGGCAACACACGGCTTGACACCTGTTGTCCGCATTTCTGTTGAAATACTTCCACACCGAAGAGCTGATTTTTTTTGGTATTTTCACCAGGCATGTCAATGGCCATATTCCTCCCACGGACAACAGGTGTCTCCCCGGGTGCCTGACTTAAACAAACCACCTCACCCTCAGAATCCTACTGGTCAATTTCCTCCCCAGCGCCAGCAACACCCATATCCTCCTCATCCTGGTGTACTTCAACACTGACATCTTCAATCTGACTATCAGGAACAGGACTGCGGGTGCTCCTTCCAGCACTTGCAGGGGGCGTGCAAATGGTGGAAGGCGCATGCTCTTCACGTCCAGTGTTGGGAAGGTCAGGCATCGCAACCGACACAATTGGACTCTCCTTGTGGATTTGTGATTTCGAAGAACGCACAGTTCTTTGCTGTGCTTTTGCCAGCTTAAGTCTTTTAATTTTTCTAGCGAGAGGCTGAGTGCTTCCATCCTCATGTGAAGCTGAACCACTAGCCATGAACATAGGCCAGGGCCTCAGCCGTTCCTTGCCACTCCGTGTGGTAAATGGCATATTGGCAAGTTTACGCTTCTCCTCCGACAATTTTATTTTAGATTTTTGAGTCCTTTTTTTACTGATATTTTGTGTTTTGGATTTTACATGCTCTGTACTATGACATTGGGCATCGGCCTTGGCAGACGACGTTGATGGAATTTCATCGTCTCGGCCATGACTAGTGGCAGCAGCTTCAGCACGAGGTGGAAGTGGATCTTGATCTTTCCCTATTTTTGGAACCTCAACATTTTTGTTCTCCATATTTTAATAGGCACAACTAAAAGGCACCTCAGGTAAACAATGGAGATGGATGGATACTAGTATACTTATGGATGACGAGTGACTGACGACACAGAGGTAGCTACAGCCGTGGACTACCGTACTGCGTCTGCTAGTATAGAGATGATAATGATATAAAAAATATATATATATCACTACTGCAGGTATATATAATATAATGACGGACCTGCTGGACACTGTCAGCAGACTCCTAAACTACTAGTATGAAGAAGATAGAAAAAAAAAAACCCACCACAGGTAGGTATACAATTATGGACGAGCACTGACGACACAGAGGTAGCTACAGCCGTGGACTACCGTACTGCGTCTGCTAGTATAGAGATGATAATGATATAAAAAATATATATATATATATATCACTACTGCAGGTATATATAATATAATGACGGACCTGCTGGACACTGTCAGCAGACTCCTACTACTAGTATGAAGAAGATAGAAAAAGAAAACCCACCACAGGTAGGTATACAATTATGGACGAGCACTGACGACACAGAGGTAGCTACAGCCGTGGACTACCGTACTGCGTCTGCTAGTATAGAGATGATAATGATATAAAAAATATATATATATATCACTACTGCAGGTATATATAATATAATGACGGACCTGCTGGACACTGTCAGCAGACTCCTACTACTAGTATGAAGAAGATAGAAAAAGAAAACCCACCACAGGTAGGTATACAATTATGGACGAGCACTGACGACACAGAGGTAGCTACAGCCGTGGACTACCGTACTGCGTCTGCTAGTATAGAGATGATAATGATATAAAAAATATATATATATCACTACTGCAGGTATATATAATATAATGATGGACCTGCTGGACACTGTCAGCAGACTCCTACTACTAGTATGAAGAAGATAGAAAAAAAAAACCCACCACAGGTAGGTATACAATTATGGACGAGCACTGACGACACAGAGGTAGCTACAGCCGTGGACTACCGTACTGCGTCTGCTAGTATAGAGATGATAATGATATAAAAAATATATATATATCACTACTGCAGGTATATATAATATAATGACGGACCTGCTGGACACTGTCAGCAGACTCCTAAACTACTAGTATGAAGAAGATAGAAAAAAAAAACCACCACAGGTAGGTATACAATTATGGACGAGCACTGACGACACAGAGGTAGCCACAGCCGTGGACTACCGTACTGCGTCTGCTAATATAGAGATGATAAAGATGATAGAGATGAACAAAAAAAATATAACACTACTGCAGGTAAATATTTATATAATATAATGAATGACGGACCTGCTGGACACTGTCAGCAGAATGCGTTTATAGAATAAAAAAAAAACACCACAGGAGTGTTTAACTTTTTCAGGCAGACAATATACTGGTGGTCACTGATCAGTCACACTGGCAGCAAAAGTGTGCACTGTACTCCTGCTATAACTGCACCCCAGTCTCCCCCACAATTCAGCTGTGTGAGCAGTGAGCACTCAGCACAGTCAGATATACATAGATGATATTATCATGCAGCACACTGAGGCTGAGCACAGATATGGTATGTGACTGTGTATCGTTTTTTTTCAGGCAGAGAACGGATTATATTAAATAATAAATAAAACTGGTGGTGGTCACTAGTAACTATCAGCAAAACTCTGCACTCTGAGTACTCCTAATGCTCCCCAAAATTACTAAGTTAGTAGTAAATCAACTCAAGTGTCTCTATCTATTCTAACGGAGAGGACGCCAGCCACGTCCTCTCCCTATCAATCTCAATGCACGTGTGAAAATGGCGGCGACGCACGGCTCCTTATATAGAATCCGAGTCTCGCAATAGAATCCGAGCCTCGCGAGAATCCGACAGCGGGATGATGACGTTCGGGCGCGCTCGGGTTAACCGAGCAAGGCGGGAAGATCCGAGTCTGCCTCGGACCCGTGTAAAAAGGCTGAAGTTCGGGGGGGTTCGGATTCCGAGGAACCGAACCCGCTCATCTCTACTAGATAGGCCAGGTGGTTGTGTCGCTTAGGTTAGGCCTACAGCAACCTCGGTGCACCTTTTTTTCTTCTTTGCATCATGTGCTGTTAGGGGCTTTTTTTTTATATCTGCCCTCCTGTCTGCCACTGCAGTGCCACTCCTAGATGGGCCAATTGTTTGTGTCGCTTGGCTTAGTAATACAACTACCTCATTGCAATTCTTTTTCTTCTTTGCATGATGTGCTGTTTGGAGCCTTTTTTTTATATCTTCCCTCCTGTCTGCCACTGCAGTGCCACGCCTAGATGGGCCAATTGTTTGTGTCGCTTGGCTTAGTCATACAACTACCTCATTGCAATTATTTTACTTCTTTGCATGATGTGCTGTTTGGGGCCTTTTTTTTTTATATCTGCCCTCCTGTCTGACACTGCAGTGCCACTCCTAGATGGGCCAGGTGTTTGAGTTGTCTACTTGTGTCGCTTAGCTTAGTCATCCAGCAACCTCGGTGCAACCTATTGGCCTATAAACAATATTGTGATGTGTGAGGTGTTCAGAATAGACTGGAAATGAGTGGAAATGATTGTTATTGAGGTTAATAATACCGTAGGAGCAAAATTACCCCCAAATCCTGTGATTTTAGCTGTTTTTATGTTTTTTTTGTTTTTTAAATCATCCAGATCCAAAACCAAAACCAAAACACGAAAGGGTGGTTTTGGCAAAACCAAGCCAAAACCAAAACACGAAAGTGGAATTAGAACCAAAAAACAAAACACGAAAAGTGCCCGCCGCACATCTCTAATTAGAAGTGACCAGCAAAAAAACGATGCTTCTCACAGCATAACACCCTCCTCCTCCCCTCCCTCAACTTATTTCTGTAAGCAGCTTCAGACTAATAGAATGCTACTGTCCATTGTGACACATGTGTTCTATGATGTCATAATCATGGGCAGATGCAGACAGGGGTGGATTTAGGGGTAAGGGCGCCCCTAGGCATAACAGTAATGGCCGCCCCCTACCTGCCTAATTTTATTATTTTTATTGATTGGTTATAAGCCTCATTTGATGATAGCCAATTTAATAGAATAATAAACAAAAAGCCACTAACTATGACATTTTTTATTTTTTATTATGTGTACATATTTACTAAGTAGGACAGCTTACAGGGGTAGTATGTGCATGTCCTACCCATTTACATTCCATTTAAGATGGCATATGGTACAGTACAGTGGAAATATTTTGAAGTTACTGATTCTTTTTGAGCTGACAGTACCAACACAAGTATCCAAGTGCCACGCCCAAACAAGTGCTGCCGCTAGGCATGTGCCTAATGGGAAATTTGCCACTGATTACTGTATGAGGTGCAGTGTGTTACATTGGACATTACTTTGTGAGGCATAATGTGGTAAAATGGGCATTGCTGTGTAGGGCATAATGTGGAACAATGAACATTACTTTGTGGGGTGTAACGTGGTGCAAATGTTATTACTGTGTGAGGCATAATGTGGCAAAATGGGCATTGCTGTGTGGGGCATAATAAGTGCAAGTATCATTACTGTGTAGGGCGTAATGTGGCATAAGGGGGATTACTGTGTGTTAGGCATAATTTAATTACAAGACTCTGAGTGCCACCTTCATTCCTGTTGCTATATATGCCATCATCTACTGTCACGCCTGTTCCACTCTGATTTTCTGACCCCAATACCTCAAAGTCACTTCCCAACATCCCCCCCCCCCCCCACCCCCGTCACTCTTACAGAGCACAGGGGAGCCCTTTCAAAATCTTGCTACGGGGTCCACAAAGGTCTAGTTATGCCCCTGACTGTGTATATGTGTGTGACTATGTACAGTATGTATGCATATCCCCCCAATCATCACAATTTGGTGGGACAGTCCTGTGTTTTGGGTTACTGTCCCACCTGTGGACTGGAGGAAATGTAGGATGGGAATGCTCCCACATGCTGAGTGCATGAGGCTGTGGAAATTATATAAAATCTACTTGTGTGAAGTTAAATGGTATCCTAAATGTTGGGCTTTTGGACCCCGCAAGTCTTAAGTGCCCTGGGCCCCCCAAAGTCTTAATCAAGCTCTGGTGGCACAACAAGTCTCAGCACAGTAGCACCTCTTTTTTAAAATTAGGGTGTGCAGTCCATCTCCCCTTTCTTCTGTTATTGTGTATACAATGAAGGTGAGAGTCCTTCTGCTAAGACTAGCACCCTGCCACCTGCCATGGGTTATTTTAATTGGTGTAGGTCCTTGCATTTCTTGTCTAGATATTATAATGGGCACTGTTATAGTTAAGTCCTGGATACCTTTACATAATGTGTCAGTATAAGGGATGTTAGAAGAACCCATTTGATGGGGAGCCATGTTTGCCCAAACATGTGCTAAGAGCCTCAGATGTATAGTACTCCATGTTAAATTGTCAAGTTTATTATAATTGTTCTAATTATCAGTTTTCTTAGTGCTTAGAATGTGCACCTACATTTTCCTTTTTTCTGTGTGGCACTAGAAATGTCAGCATGGTAGTACCTCTTATGTTTAAAATTACAGTATGCAGCCCTAACTTTTTCTGCAATTGTGTATATATGTACACTGGAATGTGAAACTCCTTCCCAGGGGATTAGCACCCCACCCACCTGTCATAGGTTGACACCTACAATGACATAGTGAAATTGCTCATTGAATTTTTTTTTTTTTTCTTAAAGTGCTGTGTCCAAATTCTTTAACTGATTGTAATGATTTACATACAGTAGTGTACCGGCCATGTTTTGTCTGTCTTTTATGAAGCAGTACACCCAGTCCATGAAATCACAAGTGTCATGGGGGTGGGATTGGGAGTGGGGGAAGCTGTCTATTAAAGCAATGGGGAGGCCCAGGAAGAAGTACAGTGAACTGTGTCTCATAAAGATAAGACTTGCATAATTTGAAAAGCCACACTTGTATTGTATATCTGTGTAAAAAGTAGTGATGAGCGGGTTCGGTTCCTCGGAATCCGAACCCCCCCGAACTTCAGCCTTTTTACACGGGTCCGAGTCAGACTCGGATCTTCCCGCCTTGCTCGGTTAACCCGAGCGCGCCCGAACGTCATCATCCCGCTGTCGGATTCTCGCGAGGCTCGGATTCTATCGCGAGACTCGAATTCTATATAAGGAGCCGCGCATCGCCGCCATTTTCACACGTGCATTGAGATTGATAGGGAGAGGACGTGGCTGGCGTCCTCTCCGTTTAGAATAGAAATAGATAGAGAGTGAGAGTGAGACACTTGATTTATTGGAGCTTAGGAGTACTCAGAGAGTGCAGAGTTTACTAGTGACTGACCAGTGACCACCAGTGCAGTTTTATTATTATTTAATATAATCCGTTCTCTGCCTGAAAAAAAACGATACACAGTGACACAGTATACCATATCTGTGCTCAGCCTCAGTGTGCTGCATCATCTATGTATATCTGACTGTGCTGAGTGCTCACTGCTCACACAGCTTAATTGTGGGGGAGACTGGGGAGCAGTTATAGCAGGAGTACATTAACAGTGCACACTTTTGCTGCCAGAGTGCCACTGCCAGTGTGACTGACCAGTGACCACTGTCCACCAGTATATTGTGATTGTCTGCCTGAAAAAGTTAAACACTCGTCGTGTGGTGTTTTTATTCTATAAACGCATTCTGCTGACAGTGTCCAGCAGGTCCGTCATTATATAATATATACTGTCCGGCTGCAGTAGTGATATATATATTTTTTATATCATTATCATCCAGTCTATATTAGCAGCAGACGCAGTACGGTAGTCCACGGCTGTAGCTACCTCTGTGTCGGCAGTCGCTCGTCCATCCATAATTGTATACCACCTACCTGTGGTGTTTTTTTTTTTTCCTATCTTCTTGATACTAGTAGCTTACTTTAGGAGTCTGCAGTTTTGACAGTGTCCAGCAGGTCCGTCATTATATAATATATACCTGTCCGGCTGCAGTAGTGATATATATATATTTTTTATATCATTATCATCCAGTCTATATTAGCAGCAGACGCAGTACGGTAGTCCACGGCTGTAGCTACCTCTGTGTCGGCAGTCGCTCGTCCATCCATAATTGTATACCACCTACCTGTGGTGTTTTTTTTTCTTCCTATCTTATTGATACTAGTAGCTTACTTTAGGAGTCTGCAGTGCTGACAGTGTCCAGCAGGTCCATCATTATATAATATATACCTGTCCGGCTGCAGTAGTGATATATATATATTTTTTATATCATTATCATCCAGTCTATATTAGCAGCAGACGCAGTACGGTAGTCCACGGCTGTAGCTACCTCTGTGTCGGCAGTCGCTCGTCCATCCATAATTGTATACCACCTACCTGTGGTGTTTTTTTTTTCTATCTTCTTGATACTAGTAGCTTACTTTAGGAGTCTGCAGTGCTGACAGTGTCCAGCAGGTCCGTCATTATATAATATATACCTGTCCGGCTGCAGTAGTGATATATATATATTTTTTATATCATTATCATCCAGTCTATATTAGCAGCAGATGCAGTACGGTAGTCCACGGCTGTAGCTACCTCTGTGTCGGCAGTCGCTCGTCCATCCATAATTGTATACCACCTACCTGTTGTGTTTTTTTTTCTATCTTCTTGATACTAGTAGCTTACTTTAGGAGTCTGCAGTGCTGACAGTGTCCAGCAGGTCCGTCATTATATAATATATACCTGTCCGGCTGCAGTAGTGATATATATATATATATATATTTTATATCATTATCATCCAGTCTATATTAGCAGCAGACGCAGTACGGTAGTCCACGGCTGTAGCTACCTCTGTGTCGGCAGTCGCTCGTCCATCCATAATTGTATACCACCTACCTGTGGTGTTTTTTTTTTTTTCTATCTTCTTGATACTAGTAGCTTACTTTAGGAGTCTGCAGTGCTGACAGTGTCCAGCAGGTCCGTCATTATATAATATATACCTGTCCGGCTGCAGTAGTGATATATATATATTTTTTATATCATTATCATCCAGTCTATATTAGCAGCAGACGCAGTACGGTAGTCCACGGCTGTAGCTACCTCTGTGTCGGCAGTCGCTCGTCCATCCATAATTGTATACCACCTACCTGTGGTGTTTTTTTTTTCTATCTTCTTGATACTAGTAGCTTACTTTAGGAGTCTGCAGTGCTGACAGTGTCCAGCAGGTCCATCATTATATAATATATACCTGTCCGGCTGCAGTAGTGATATATATATATTTTTTATATCATTATCATCCAGTCTATATTAGCAGCAGACGCAGTACGGTAGTCCACGGCTGTAGCTACCTCTGTGTCGGCAGTCGCTCGTCCATCCATAATTGTATACCACCTACCTGTGGTGTTTTTTTTTTTTTCTATCTTCTTGATACTAGTAGCTTACTTTAGGAGTCTGCAGTGCTGACAGTGTCCAGCAGGTCCGTCATTATATAATATATACCTGTCCGGCTGCAGTAGTGATATATATATATTTTTTATATCATTATCATCCAGTCTATATTAGCAGCAGACGCAGTACAGTAGTCCACGGCTGTAGCTACCTCTGTGTCGGCAGTCGCTCGTCCATCCATAAGTATACTAGTATCCATCCATCTCCATTGTTTACCTGAGGTGCCTTTTAGTTGTGCCTATTAAAATATGGAGAAAAAAATGTTGAGGTTCCAAAAATAGGGAAAGATTAAGATCGACTTCCACCTCGTGCTGAAGCTGCTGCCACTAGTCATGGCCGAGACGATGAAATGCCATCAACGTCGTCTGCCAAGGCCGATGCCCAATGTCATAGTACAGAGCATGTAAAATCCAAAACACCAAATATCAGTAAAAAAAGGACTAAAAAATCTAAAATAAAATTGTCGGAGGAGAAGCGTAAACTTGCCAATATGCCATTTACCACACGGAGTGGCAAGGAACGGCTGAGGCCCTGGCCTATGTTCATGGCTAGTGGTTCAGCTTCACATGAGGATGGAAGCACTCAGCCTCTCGCTAGAAAAATGAAAAGACTCAAGCTGGCAAAAGCACAGCAAAGAACTGTGCGTTCTTCGAAATCACAAATCCACAAGGAGAGTCCAATTGTGTCATTTGCGATGCCTGACCTTCCCAACACTGGACGTGAAGAGCATGCGCCTTCCACCATTTGCACGCCCCCTGCAAGTGCTGGAAGGAGCACCCGCAGTCCAGTTCCTGATAGTCAGATTGAAGATGTCAGTGTTGAAGTACACCAGGATGAGGAGGATATGGGTGTTGCTGGCGCTGAGGAGGAAATTGACAAGGAGGATTCTGATGGTGAGGTGGTTTGTTTAAGTCAGGCACCCGGGGAGACACCTGTTGTCCGTGGGAGGAATAGGGCCATTGACATGCCTGGTGAAAATACCAAAAAAATCAGCTCTTCGGTGTGGAAGTATTTCAACAGAAATGCGGACAACATTTGTCAAGCCGTGTGTTGCCTTTGTCAAGCTGTAATAAGTAGGGGTAAGGACGTTAACCACCTCGGAACATCCTCCCTTATACGTCACCTGCAGCGCATTCATCATAAGTCAGTGACAAGTTCAAAAACTTTGGGCGACAGCGGAAGCAGTCCACTGACCAGTAAATCCCTTCCTCTTGTAACCAAGCTCACGCAAACCACCCCACCAACTCCCTCAGTGTCAATTTCCTTCTTCCCCAGGAATGCCAATAGTCCTGCAGGCCATGTCACTGGCAATTCTGACGAGTCCTCTTCTGCCTGGGATTCCTCCGATGCATCCTTGCGTGTAACGCCTACTGCTGCTGGCGCTGCTGTTGTTGCTGCTGGGAGTCGATGGTCATCCCAGAGGGGAAGTCGTAAGACCACTTTTACTACTTCCACCAAGCAATTGACTGTCCAACAGTCCTTTGCGAGGAAGATGAAATATCACAGCAGTCATCCTGCTGCAAAGCGGATAACTGAGGCCTTGGCATCCTGGGCGGTGAGAAACGTGGTTCCGGTATCCATCATTACTGCAGAGCCAACTAGAGACTTGTTGGAGGTACTGTGTCCCCGGTACCAAATACCATCTAGGTTCCATTTCTCTAGGCAGGCGATACCGAAAATTTACACAGACCTCAGAAAAAGACTCACCAGTGTCCTAAAAAATGCAGTTGTACCCAATGTCCACTTAACCACGGACATGTGGACAAGTGGAGCAGGGCAGGCTCAGGACTATATGACTGTGACAGCCCACTGGGTAGATGTATGGACTCCCGCCGCAAGAACAGCAGCGGCGGCACCAGTAGCAGCATCTCGCAAACGCCAACTCTTTCCTAGGCAGGCTACGCTTTGTATCACCGCTTTCCAGAATACGCACACAGCTGAAAACCTCTTACGGCAACTGAGGAAGATCATCGCGGAATGGCTTACCCCAATTGGACTCTCCTGTGGATTTGTGGCATTGGACAACGCCAGCAATATTGTGTGTGCATTAAATATGGGCAAATTCCAGCACGTCCCATGTTTTGCACATACCTTGAATTTGGTGGTGCAGAATTATTTAAAAAACGAGAGGGGCGTGCAAGAGATGCTGTCGGTGGCCAGAAGAATTGCGGGACACTTTCGGCGTACAGGCACCACGTACAGAAGACTGGAGCACCACCAAAAACGCCTGAACCTGCCCTGCCATCATCTGAAGCAAGAAGTGGTAACGAGGTGGAATTCAACCCTCTATATGCTTCAGAGGTTGGAGGAGCAGCAAAAGGCCATTCAAGCCTATACAAATGAGCACGATATAGGAGGTGGAATGCACCTGTCTCAAGCGCAGTGGAGAATGATTTCAACGTTGTGCAAGGTTCTGCAACCTTTTGAACTTGCCACACGTGAAGTCAGTTCAGACACTGCCAGCCTGAGTCAGGTCATTCCCCTCATCAGGCTTTTGCAGAAGAAGCTGGAGACATTAAAGGAGGAGCTAACACAGAGCGATTCCGCTAGGCATGTGGGACTTGTGGATGGAGCCCTTCATTCGCTTAACAAGGATTCACGGGTGGTCAATCTGTTGAAATCAGAGCACTACATTTTGGCCACCGTGCTCGATCCTAGATTTAAAACCTACCTTGGATCTCTCTTTCCGGCAGACACAAGTCTGCTGGGGTTCAAAGAACTGCTGGTGACAAAATTGTCAAGTCAAGCGGAACGCGACCTGTCAACATCTCCTCCTTCACATTCTCCCGCAACTGGGGGTGCGAGGAAAAGGCTTAGAATTCCGAGCCCACCCGCTGGCGGTGATGCAGGGCAGTCTGGAGCGACTGCTGATGCTGACATCTGGTCCGGACTGAAGGACCTGACAATGATTACGGACATGTCGTCTACTGTCACTGCATATGATTCTCTCACCATTGAAAGAATGGTGGAGGATTATATGAGTGACCGCATCCAAGTAGGCACGTCAGACAGTCCGTACTTATACTGGCAGGAAAAAGAGGCAATTTGGAGGCCCTTGCACAAACTGGCTTTATTCTACCTAAGTTGCCCTCCCACCAGTGTGTACTCCGAAAGAGTGTTTAGTGCCGCCGCTCACCTTGTCAGCAATCGGCGTACGAGGTTACATCCAGAAAATGTGGAGAAGATGATGTTCAT
Source organism: Pseudophryne corroboree (assembly GCF_028390025.1). Taxonomy (NCBI): domain Eukaryota; kingdom Metazoa; phylum Chordata; class Amphibia; order Anura; family Myobatrachidae; genus Pseudophryne; species Pseudophryne corroboree. Next base: position 739,037,686 of record NC_086444.1, read on the forward strand.
TAAAATGAATTATAATCAATTCCTCCGTGGAGACATTCACCAGCAGCAATTGCCTCCACAAAGTACACAGGGAGCTGAGATGGTGGATTCCAGTGGGGACGAATTGATAATCTGTGAGGAGGGGGATGTACACGGTTATATATCGGAGGATGATGATGAGGTGGACATCTTGCCTCTGTAGAGCCAGTTTGTGCAAGGAGAGATTAATTGCTTCTTTTTTGGTGGGGGTCCAAACCAACCCGTCATTTCAGTCACAGTCGTGTGGCAGACCCTGTCACTGAAATGATGGGTTGGTTAAAGTGTGCATGTCCTGTTTATACAACATAAGGGTGGGTGGGAGGGCCCAAGGACAATTCCATCTTGCACCTCTTTTTTCTTTCATTTTTCTTTGCGTCATGTGCTGTTTGGGGAGTAGTTTTTGGAAGGGCCATCCTGCGTGACACTGCAGTGCCACTCCTAGATGGGCCAGGTGTTTGTGTCGGCCACTTGGGTCGCTTATCTTAGTCACACAGCTACCTCATTGCGCATCTTTTTTTTCTTCTTTGCGTCATGTGCTGTTTGGGGAGTAGTTTTTTGAAGGGCCATCCTGCGTGACACTGCAGTGACACTCCTAGATGGGCCAGGTGTTTGTGTCGGCCACTAGGGTCGCTTAGCTTAGTCACACAGCTACCTCATTGCGCCTCTTTTTTTCTTTGCGTCATGTGCTGTTTGGGGGGTGTTTTTTGGAAGGGCCATCCTGCGTGACACTGCAGTGCCACTCCTAGATGGGCCAGGTGTTTGTGTCGGCCACTAGGGTCGCTTATCTTAGTCATACAGCTACCTCATTGCGCATCTTTTTTTTCTTCTTTGCGTCATGTGCTGTTTGGGGAGTAGTTTTTTGAAGGGCCATCCTGCGTGACACTGCAGTGCCACTCCTAGATGGGCCAGGTGTTTGTGTCGGCCACTAGGGTCGCTTAGCTTAGTCACACAGCTACCTCATTGTGCCTCTTTTTTTCTTTGCGTCATGTGCTGTTTGGGGGGTGTTTTTTGGAAGGGCCATCCTGCGTGACACTGCAGTGCCACTCCTAGATGGGCCAGGTGTTTGTGTCGGCCACTAGGGTCGCTTAGCTTACTCACACAGCTACCTCATTGCGCCTCTTTTTTTTCTTCTTTGCGTCATGTGCTGTTTGGGGAGTAGTTTTTGGAAGGGCCATCCTGTGTGACACTGCAGTGCCACTCCTAGATGGGCCAGGTGTTTGTGTCGGCCACTTTGGTCGCTTATCTTAGTCACACAGCTACATCATTGCGCCTCTTTTTTTCTTTGCGTCATGTGCTGTTTGGGGGGTGTTTTTTGGAAGGGCCATCCTGCGTGACACTGCAGTGCCACTCCTAGATGGGCCAGGTGTTTGTGTCGGCCACTTGGGTCGCTTATCTTAGTCACACAGCTACCTCATTGCGCATCTTTTTTTCTTTGCGTCATGTGCTGTTTGGGGGGTGTTTTTTGGAAGGGCCATCCTGCGTAACACTGCAGTGCCACTCCTAGATGGGCCAGGTGTTTGTATTGAAATAACAATTGAAGCGCTGCACTGCCAGAATCTTTATATTAAAATTAAATTTATTTATCCCACCACATCCTACAATAATAAAAAAGAAAATATATATACATACAATAAAAACAAAAAAGGACAAAAAAATGTGTATACACACGGCCGGTGTCAATAATTAAAAATATTACAATAAAAACACCAACAGTGAATTATTAGTCATATCGTTGGGGGATTAGAGCTTCTATACAAGAAGTAATTAATTAATTTAATCTGGGTAAAAAGATCACCCCAAATTCAACAATTGAAAACATCCAATCTTAATAACCAATAATCACTGCCATCATTTCAAGTCTACAATACTTCATTGAGTTTTTAGCATAATAGATATCAGCAATTTAGACATACATAATTCACCGACTGCTATTATAAATAACAATTGATTCCTTAGCTTAAGTTCAGTTTGTTTCAGAGCGGTATGTTGATAAAAATACTTTTGCCACTGTTCTAATTAGTGGCTGTGATCCTTAGTTAATTCCAGCAGTCTCCTCCAATATGACTAATTGAAACACAGTCCATTCACTAAAATCCCGTCAGCTCTCACTGGTGGATTAATCAGCACTAATATGATCGGCTCTCGCTTAGATGATTAGTGGTCATAAATTGACCTTATTTCGTAAGTCCCGCAAAGTTCAATCATTTATTAATGAGGGTCCAAGATTACTGTGTTTGTAGACAGCATTTTCAGCAATCTATAACCATGATGTTAAGGTCAGTCTCAAACATCACCTTTATAATGGGATACACGGATCCGGTTCTGACGGCCATTACTCTGAGGGGACACGGTGGACCAACTTGCGGCACGTATTTACTGAGGCTCCAAGGAGGGAACATTTCACGGTGAGAACAGCCAGTTCCATTGGGAGTGCTCTAGCTGCATTAGCAAGATAACAAGGTCCTTGAATTGTTGTGCCCCGCATCCCATTATAAAGGTGATGTTTGAGACTGACCTTAACATCATGGTTATAGATTGCTGAAAATGCTGTCTACAAACACAGTAATCTTGGACCCTCATTAATAAATGATTGAACTTTGCGGGACTTACGAAATAAGGTCAATTTATGACCACTAATCATCTAAGCGAGAGCCGATCATATTAGTGCTGATTAATCCACCAGTGAGAGCTGACGGGATTTTAGTGAATGGACTGTGTTTCAATTAGTCATATTGGAGGAGACTGCTGGAATTAACTAAGGATCACAGCCACTAATTAGAACAGTGGCAAAAGTATTTTTATCAACATACCGCTCTGAAACAAACTGAACTTAAGCTAAGGAATCAATTGTTATTTATAATAGCAGTCGGTGAATTATGTATGTCTAAATTGCTGATATCTATTATGCTAAAAACTCAATGAAGTATTGTAGACTTGAAATGATGGCAGTGATTATTGGTCATTAAGATTGGATGTTTTCAATTGTTGAATTTGGGGTGATCTTTTTACCCAGATTAAATTAATTAATTACTTCTTGTATAGAAGCTCTAATCCCCCAACGATATGACTAATAATTCACTGTTGGTGTTTTTATTGTAATATTTTTAATTATTGACACCGGCCGTGTGTATACACATTTTTTTGTCCTTTTTTGTTTTTATTGTATGTATATATATTTTCTTTTTTATTATTGTAGGATGTGGTGGGATAAATAAATTGAATTTTAATATAAAGATTCTGGCAGTGCAGCGCTTCAATTGTTATTTCTTTCCTTCGGTTTTCTGTGGAGATTCAGTGATCTCCCAAAGAAGCAGCAGTACTCTAGAATCGATTAAATCTTAAAGAGAAAGATTAGACCATCCCTGAAATAGTCAGCGCCCGGCATTTGTTTATATTTATTGTCAGGTGTTTGTATCAGCCACTAGGGTCGCTTATCTTAGTCACACAGCTACCTCATTGCGCATCTTTTTTTTCTTCTTTGCGTCATGTGCTGTTTGGGGAGTAGTTTTTTGAAGGGCCATCCTGCGTGACACTGCAGTGCCACTCCTAGATGGGCCAGGTGTTTGTGTCGGCCACTTGGGTCGCTTATCTTAGTCACACAGCTACCTCATTGCGCCTCTTTTTTTCTTTGCGTCATGTGCTGTTTGGGGAGTATTTTTTTGTTGGGCCATCCTGCGTGACACTGCAGTGCCACTCCTAGATGGGCCAGGTGTTTGTGTCGGCCACTTGGGTCGCTTAGCTTAGTCACACAGCTACCTCGGTGCAAATTTTAGGACTAAAAATAATATTGTGAGGTGTGAGGTGTTCAGAATAGAGTGGAAATTATGGTTATTGAGGTTAATAATACTATGAGATCAAAATGACCCCCAAATTCTATGATTTAAGCTGTTTTTTAGGGTTTTTTTAAAAAAACACCCGAATCCAATTTCCTCCTCAGCGCCAGCAACACCCATATCCTCATCCTGGTGTACTTCAACAGTGACATCTTCAATTTGACTATCAGGAACTGGACTGCGGGTGCTCCTTTCAGCACTTGCAGGGGGCGTGCAAATGGTGGAAGGTACAAGCTCTTCCCGTCCAGTGTTGGGAAGGTCAGGCATTGCAACCGACACAATTGGACTCTCCTTGGGGATTTGTGATTTCGAAGAACGCACAGTTCTTTGCTGTGCTTTTGCCAGCTTAAGTCTTTTCTTTTTTCTAGCGAGAGGATGAGTGCTTCCATCCTCATGTGAAGCTGAACCACTAGCCATGAACATAGGCCAGGGCCTCAGCCGTTCCTTGCCACTCCGTGTCATAAATGGCATATTGGCAAGTTTACGCTTCTCCTCAGACGCTTTTAATTTTGATTTTTGGGTCATTTTTTTACTGATCTTTTGTGTTTTGGATTTTACATGCTCTGTACTATGACATTGGGCATCGGCCTTGGCAGATGACGTTGATGGCATTTCATCGTCTCGGCCATGACTAGTGGCAGCAGCTTCAGCATGAGGTGGAAGTGGATCTTGATCTTTCCATATTTTTTTAACCTCCACATTTTTGTTCTCCATATTTTAATGCGCACAACTAAAAGGCACCACAGGTATACAATGTAGATGGATGGATAGTATACTTTATGTATGACGACGAGTGACTGAAGACACAGAGGTAGGTACAGCAGTGGCCTACCGTACTGCTATATACAGTATAATGGACCTGGTGGACACTGTCAGCAGACTGCGTTTATAGTATAAAGAAAAAAAGACACCATAGGTATACAATGTAGATGGATGGATAGTATACTTTATGTATGACGACGAGTGAATGAAGACACAGAGGTAGGTACAGCAGTGGCCTACCATACTGCTATATACAGTATAATGGACCTGGTGGACACTGTCAGTAGACTGCGTTTATAGTATAAAGAAAAAAAGACACCACAGGTACACAATGTAGATGGATGGATAGTATACTTTATGTATGACGACGAGTGACTGAAGACACAGAGGTAGGTACAGCAGTGGCCTACCGTACTGCTGTATACAGTATAATGGACCTGGTGGACACTGTCAGCAGACTGCGTTTATAGTATAAAGAAAAAAAGACACCATAGGTATACAATGTAGATGGATGGAAAGTATACTTTATGTATGACGACGAGTGAATGAAGACACAGAGGTAGGTACAGCAGTGGCCTACAGTACTGCTATATACAGTATAATGGACCTGGTGGACACTGTCAGCAGACTGCGTTTATAGTATAAAGAAAAAAAGACACCACAGGTATACAATGTAGATGGATGGATAGTATACTTTATGTATGACGACGAGTGACTGAAGACACAGAGGTAGGTACAGCAGTGGCCTACCGTACTGCTGTATACAGTATAATGGACCTGGTGGACACTGTCAGCAGACTGCGTTTATAGTATAAAGAAAAAAAGACACCACAGGTATACAATGTGGATGGATGGATAGTATACTTTATGTATGACGACGAGTGACTGAAGACACAGAGGTAGGTACAGCAGTGGCCTACCATACTGCTGTATACAGTATAATGGACCTGGTGGACACTGTCAGCAGACTGCGTTTATAGTATAAAGAAAAAAAGACACCACAGGTATACAATGTAGATGGATGGATAGTATACTTTATGTATGACGATGAGTGACTGAAGACACAGAGGTAGGTATAGCAGTGGCCTACCGTACTGCTATATACAGTATAATGGACCTGGTGGACACTGTCAGCAGACTGCGTTTATAGTATAAAGAAAAAAAGACACCACAGGTATACAATGTAGATGGATGGATAGTATACTTTATGTATGACGACGAGTGACTGAAGACACAGAGGTAGGTACAGCAGTGGCCTACCGTACTGCTATATACAGTATAATAGACCTGGTGGACACTGTCAGCAGACTGCGTTTATAGTATAAAGAAAAAAAGACACCACAGGTATACAATGTAGATGGATGGATAGTATTCTTTATGTATGACGACGAGTGACTGAAGACACAGAGGTAGGTACAGCAGTGGCCTACCGTACTGCTATATACAGTATAATGGACCTGGTGGACACTGTCAGCAGACTGCGTTTATACTTATAGTATAAAGAAAAAAAGACACCACAGGAGTGTTTTTCAGGCAGACAAACGTATACTGGTGGTCACTGTCAGCAAAACTGTGCACTGTACTCCTGCTATAGCTGCTCCCCAGTCTCCCCCACAATTAAGCAGTGTGAGCACTCAGCACAGTCAGATATATCATGCAGCACACTGAGGCTGAGCACAGATATGGTATGGAGCGTTTTTTTCAGGCAGAGAACGGATAAAAAAAAACTAGCAAAACTCTGCACTGTACTCCTCCTAACAGCTGCTCCCCAATCCTCCCCACAATAAGCTAAGCAGTAGCAATCAGATCAACTAACTATAACTATATAAACGGAGAGGACGCCAGCCACGTCCTCTCCCTATCAATCTCAATGCACGTGTGAAAATGGCGGCGACGCGCGGCTGCTTATATAGAATCCGAATCTCGCGAGAATCCGACAGCGGGATGATGACGTTCGGGCGCGCTCGGGTTAGCCGAGCCATACGGGAGAATCCGAGTATGGCTCGGACCCGTGTAAAAAGGGTAAAGTTCGGGGGGGTTCGGTTTCTCGGAAACCGAACCCGCTCATCAATAGTAAAAAGTAGCATTCACAGCTTTTTTCAAATGTTGATTGTATATCTATTTTTTATAGTGCTGTGTCTTAACTCTATAACTGATTGAAATGATTTTTTTCTTTTAGAGAACTCTGTAGATCTCTGAACTGTGTTTTTCTTTGTGCGCATTGGAGACGCTGACCAAATCTTTTTCTGTGTTCACATTTCTACTTAATGTAGGGATCATTTTATACACTGTACTGTACTTTTCAATAGTGGAACAACCGCCACCCAGTGGTGAAGCTATGTATTGCATGCTGTTATCACACCTTACTTGGCTCAGCAGCACAACGATGAGCATGGCTATATCTGTACCTGAGTGCAGTAGTTTCAGAGTTGGCTCCACAGTTAAGCATTATACATCTGCTGCTGTGTTAATCTCAGTGACAGTCACTACTACTACTGGGTGCTCTCTATCATTTCTAGTCAGGGCCATTTTAACATATAGGCACACTGAGCAACTGCCCAGGACCCCATGAGCCTAGAGGCCTTTGAGCAGGCAGAGCTTATGTTTCCAGATCCTCTTGGGAAGCAAATACTGCCCAGCCACTGTGATGGAGAACTGCATGCAATCAGAGCAGCCAGGCAACATTCACTACCTGCCTCACAGTGTGCAGCTAGACAGTAAATGGCTGTCACCATGCTAATTGGTGGAGAGGTGGAGCTATCCACCATTGACAGTGCCGACAGCCATTCTCCATATGGAAGCATATGGAGAAATAGCATGGGACTGCATGATGGGTAAGTTATTGGTTGTTGTTTTTTAAACAAATAAATTCCCATGAATAGATGGGTAGAGGTCCCAACATTGCTTTACTCAGGGCCTACAATGCTGTAGGCCCTTTTTCAGTGTGCTCCTCTGTTGCTCTCAGCACCAGCCATCATTGTTAAGTGCTCTCCACAGTTTCCAGTGAGCTCCTATGTTTCTTTAAGCACTAGTCAACACAGTTGGTTGTTCTGCAGTTTCCAGTGTGTTCTTGTGATACTCTCAGCATTAGTCACATCTGCTTGGTGCTCATAGTTTCCAGGGGATCCGGTCTCTAGGTCGACAGTAACTAGGTCGACAGTGTCTAGGTCGACCTCTATTGGTTGACAGTAACTAGGTCGACAGGGTCTCTAGGTCGACATGTTTTAGGTCGACAGGTCAAAAGGTCGACATTAGTTTTTCACAATTTTTTTCTTTTTTTGAACCTTTTCATACTTAACGATCCACGTGGACTACGATTGGAATGGTAATCTTGCCTGAAGCATGGCGAGCGAAGCGAGCCATGCGAGGGGACATGGTGCACTAATTGGGGTTCCCAGTCACTCTATAAAGAAAATGACACAAAAAAATAAAAAAATGCATGTCGACCTTTTGACTTGTCGACCTAAAGACCCTGTCGACCTAGTTACTGTCGACCACTAGTGGTCGACCTAGACACTGTCGACCTATTTACTATCTACCTTCCATACCACACCCGTTTCCAGTGTCCTCCTGAGATACTATCAGCATCAGTCACCATTGCTGGGCATTCTCCACAGTTTCCAGTGTGCTCCTGTGATACTCTCATTACTAGTCATTATTACTGGGCACTCATCACAGTTTCCAGTATACTATGTGCTATTGTATAAACATCACTCACAAGAGTGTCAGAATCTCCATCTGCATTGACCACTGTAGAGTGCAGACAGCAGAGCAGTGGTTATAGTACATTTAAGGCAACCAGTAACCATAATCCTCTCTCCAAGCCATAACCGGTGATTGCATACCCTATTGGTAGTGGGTGGACCTGTGCGCATCTGGACAGTGCTTGCATATTCCACAGTGCTATACAGAAAGTATTTCATCAGTCCCAATAGACTGAACAATCTATGGCCCAAATGTATGAAGCCTTAAAAAGTGATAAAGTGAAGATAGATAAAGAGTGATAAATGACCAGCCAACCAGCTCCTAACTGTCATGTTTCAAACTCAGGGTCAGATTTATTAAGCCTGGTGAAGTGATAAAGTGGAAGGTGATAAAGTACCAGCCAATCAGCTCCTAACTTCCATGTTACAGGCTGGGTTTGAAAAATGACAGGAGCTGACTGGCTGGTGCATTATCACCTTCCACTTTATCACTTCACCAGGCTTAATAAATCTACCCCACAGTCTGTTACATGGCAATTAGCAAGCTGATTGGCTGCTTATTTATCACTCTTTATCGGTCTCCACTCACTTTTTAAGACTTAATACATTTGGGCCCCAATGCTTTATTATATGGCCATACCTGCCAACTGTCCTGATTTTTCTGGCACTATCCCACTGTCACACAGATAGGCCACAGTGATCCAAAGTCTGTGGGGCGGGGGAGGAAGGGGGGAGTTGGGAGACCCCCTGTCACTTGCAGCTCTGTTTAGCAGAGCAGCAGTGAATAGACACTGACTGAATGCATATATTCAAGGGAGACAGAGGGACTGTGGGCATGGACAGCAGCTTACAGAGTGCTGGTCATGCCCCCACAGTGATGAAAATTGGAGGCATGGCTTGCAATAGCAGTATTCCTATGATGTCATGCCCCCTTTTCGGGCGCAGGTGTCACTGACATGTGCAGGTGTCCCGGCTTGGATCTACACAGTGTTGGGAGGTATGCATGGACACATACACTAGGGTTCATTTTGTGAGCAGCAATTTTGGAGTGCGGAAGACAACCAGAGCACCTGGCGGACACCCATACGACTATAGGAGAATATACAATACCCAAAAAGGGCCCTGATCAGATATTAAGCCACAAGTCTAGTTCTGCAAACCATCAGCTTTAATGTAAATACTGTAGTTAATATTATTTTTAACTGTTTTCCATGCAAACCCTGATCTTCAAATTAGAACGTCAAACTCAAAATTATAATGATTGATACTGTAATTTAAGGAATAAACATTCTAAATAGCATAAAATTAGGTATTTAGTCTCGAATATCCAACATTTATAGGTTGCAATGTAATGTAGGGAAAGTTTGGTGCTTCATAGCGGAGTGCAGCTAAACCTTCAAGCCCACCTGTAGGGCAAAATATAGGAATTGTAAAAGAGTGTAGGTTCAGGTTCAGATATGAAAGAATTCTTGGGCTATTTTTGAGACAATAGACATGTGACCATGGACATCTGACTTTCTGTGAAGATCTTCACCCATTACTTTGGGTGATGGGAGAATTTGTATATTTTTAATTTAAAATTTTACCCCTCCAGGAGTTTGCGCTGAACCTGCACTCTTTTACAACATTTATAGGTAATTTACAGTCCTTTATTTTAACCGTGGTCGCAACATTAACATTTGACAGAAATGATCTTACCATAGTTGCCGATTTCTGCGGGAGAGAGTAGCCAGGTCGGCTCAGCTGGGGGAAGGCGTAACAATATAAAGGAGGCAGAATAGGGGTGTGGTAACCAAGATTGTGTCATTGTAGCCACACTGCCCACTATACATTGCAGAGATTACCAGCATTATATAGTAAGGGGGCATGGCTACGATGATGCAATTCAGCGAGAGTCATGTCATCTGCCGCCCGGACCGCCAAGTTTACTAAGTGGGCAGCTGGGCAGGGAGGTGTCTATGAAATCAGGAGAATTGCCTGTTTTTCCAGGGGGCCGGGAGGGCAACCCAGTTTATTGGAGCCTCCTGGCCATTCCGGGAGAGTAAGCAAGTATGTGTCATATCATAAACAAGTTTAAGAATCCCAAACTCTGAAATTTTTTAACTTGTTTTTATTTAAGCAATATGCATATTAGAAGAATAACATGACAAGAAAATACAAGCAAAGGTCATTAGCAACACAGAGTCTCAACAGAGATCAAATATTAAACAAGATACAAGAAAAAACTATACAGTAAAATAGGATAAACATCATTCATCATCATAATCATTAGGACATAAATACAGTGTTGAGTAAAACAGGAGTGGCGAACCAATTAATAGAGATGTGTGATTCAGTTTTTACAAAATCCTAACATCCCCGAACTTAGGGGATCCAAGTGTTTCCGAGTTCTGGCTCGGGTCTTCCCACCACACTCAGATCCCAGAATGAGGCAAAACATCATGTTCCCACTTCCCAGTGATGGATCTTGCATGTTTTGGGTTCTATATAAGTCCCTTGCTCATGGTCACGGGTGCCATTTCACACTGGAGAGAGCGGAGGGAGAGGGTATGGGATGGGGCTAGAAGCTGGATCAGATAATTAAAAAAAAGCCATTAGCAAGCATTTATTCATTGGCACATCATCAGGCACCATTAGGGTGCTATGAGGAGTAGGAAGACTGTAATAAACATATACTATGTGGTTACTGCCTGGCTGTCAGTGTCTGCGGCATCATAACTGTGGTGCTGCGAAAACAAGTTGAAATAATAAAAAAAAGCCTCTTGTTTGTTAAAGTGAACCTGCACTTTTCATTTTTAGATTAGCTAGGTTGTGTTACATGATAATACGGGTGTAGTATGGTATGCCGGCGGCCGGGCTCCCGGCGACCAGCATACCGGCACCGGTAGCCTGACCGCCAGCATACCGACAGTGTGGTGAGCGCAAATGAGCCCCTTGCAGGCTCTCCGCGCTAAGCGCGCCACGCTATTTTATTCTCCCTCCAGGGGGGTCGTGGACCCCCACGAGGGAGAAAAAGTGTCGGTATGCTAGCTGTCGGGATTCCGGCGCCGGTATACTGTGCATCGGGATCCCGACAGTCGGCATACTGAAGACCACCCGATAATACATACTGGGTACCTAGCTGACACATAACGCTTATCTGACTACTAGAAAATAATTCTTATTATTATTATTATTATTATTATTGAAGTTGACCAATTGTTCCTGCTGCTTTTAAAAATTAAAACAGGTGATGCAGCATTTATCATATTAGCTGTGTTGTGTTTCATAATACATACTGGGTGCCTGGCCTGCCTGTTATGTACTGCCTATCTGTCCACTAGAAAATGCTGATGATTATTCTTATTCTTATTATTATTATTATTATTATTATTATTATTAGTAGTAGTAGTAGTAGTAGTAGTATTGTTATTATTATTTATTTATATACCGCCCATCTGACTACTAGAAAATAATACTTATTATTACTATTGAAGTTGACCAATTATTCTTGCTGCTTTTAAAAATGAAAACAAGTGACACAGCATAAATCATATTGTATTAGCTGTGTTATGTTACATACTGGTTGCCTGCTTGGTGCGTACGGCTTATCTGTCTACTACAAAATAATTCTTATTTTTACCAAAATCCTTATAACATTTGTCAAGGCATCTGTACCATTTGTGAGGCCAAAGTTAGTAAAGTAGGAATGTTAACCATCTAGGCACCTTGTCCCTCTTATGTTATTTGCATTGAATTCATGCTAATTATTTATAAAAATCTGAAAAATCCTGCAAATAACAAGCAGTCCAGCATTAGCTACCAGCAGGGTATGCGGTTAACATGCCGACTCCAGAATTCTGACACTGATTGGAATGCCGAACGCCCGAATCCCTATTGAGACGCCGCCAGTCTTCACTACTGGTAAGGCGCGGATTGGAGGACTTAAGTTTAGGCTGAATAGGGAAAGTTAGGGTTAGGCTGTGGGGGTGAGAGGGTTAGGGTTAGGCTGCGGGTAAAGTGTGTTAAGGTTAGACAACCATGGGGAGGGTTATGGTTAGGCTGCGGGGGAGGGAGGGTTAGATTTATACTGTGGGGAGGAGGTGTTAGGGTTAGGCACCACTGGGGATGGTTAGGGTCAGGCTGCAGGAATGGTGGGTTAGGGTGAGGGGGGGGGGGGGGGATCAGTGTTAGCTTATGTTTTGGAGGACTGTCAAGATTTTCACATCTTGGATGCCACTGTCAGTATTTTGACAGCCGGCATCCCAGTCTCCAGGATATCGTAAGTATTCAACCAGCAGTTTGGAACCTTGTGAGCATTCAGTGTAGGAGGCTACTTTAAAAAATTGTGGAAAAGCTGATAAGTGTGTTAGCTGATTTGGAGTTTGCAGCTATGCAGTGCAACTGAATCTTCTTGGTTGCTCTTTGAACTGTTGTTGTTGGGAATCCTTGGCTGTCAACATTGTATTCTTTTTTAAATTAAACGTTTCTTAATTAATTAATTAATCAATCAATTTCAATCAATGAATCATTCAATCAATCAATCAAATCAATCAATCAATCAATCAATTAATTCTTTACCTGCCTATCGCTACATACTCCACCTGCATTTCCTTTTACTGCCTTGGGGCCTCTTCTGGATTAATGAAAATATTAAACTGCCATCCTGTGTTTCATAGAAACTGCCATGTGTTTGTGCCGCTACTCTGTTGCTTAGTTTAGCCAGCCAGCCTTTAGCCAATAATATAGTGAATAAAATTGTGAGCAGTGTGGTGGTCACAATTCACTGGAAATGCTGGAAATTATTACTATGTTATTGAGGCAAATAAAACTATAGGAACAAAAACAGGCAGAAGTGTTGCTGATGAATGCGTTGGCCGAGGAGAGACCAGTGTGAACAAGAGACCCAAAATATACATCAATACCTGCATATCTTACCTTATTTTATGAACTTAAACTCATTTACGTTATTAATAAAACATCAATAATTTCTTTTAGGATATTTTATTTCAAATTTCTAATTTCACCACAAGTTTGAATTAGAATGATGTAATATCAGTACTTCATCCAATTTAGTTAAACAAATACTTTACAACTTATTTCGATAATTTAAAAAATAAATGAAAAGTAAAAAGTTATTCTTCAAAACAATTGTTATGGCGGCATATCCAAACAAGGTATATTACTTATCTACAAGAAGGAGTAATATTATAATTATCACTTGGCTAGGACTCTTGCAACCTGAGAATCCTGAAAACCAACTCTCATTTGTTATGTTGGTATGCCATTTTAACTATGTCTAAAAATTCTAGCTAATATGGTATTTAGCTGTAAATAATATAATTAACCTTGAACACTCCTTTCTACTGCTGTCTGTAAATTCATGTTTCCATGTTATCCTGGTTAACTATTACTTGCTTTCGTCTTCCGCTCTCACTGCTGCTGCCACTTGCTTTTACCTATTCCCCTGCTGCCCTATTGCTCTTGTCATTACTATTCTGGATCCAACCATACTCCAATATTATACTTATTTCTTTTTCTATGGCTTTCTTATTTAATTAATTAATTATTTAGTTCATTCATTCATTCATTCATCATTCATTCATTTTTTTTTCTTTATTTTTAACTGTGTTACCAATCTGTCCCCGGAGTCAAGGAAAATATATCCATTCCATATCTTAGAGGGCTTTTCAGCTTAGCCAGGTTTGTGCCACCCAGCATCACTGTGGTTCTCAGTTGCACTCATCTGATATATATGATTCCAGCAAAATTACTAGTTTTCCTGTGTATCTCTTAGGAGTTCAAGGAACAACTGCAATGTTGTTGGTTTCCATGTGCGGTTCACTTTCAGACTATTTTTTCCAATTGTCTAACTCTTCCTAACAGATACAAGAGTTCTGTTCCTTCCACTTCCTGCACTATGACCCAGGGATATATTAAAAACTGAGGAGCCCTTCCATCATGAAGCTGCCTACTCCCGCCTGTACCTTTTTGAATGTGCTTCCCACACAGTGCACCAACTACCTAAACTTCTCCCCCGGGGCGCTTTCTTTCCAGTGATAAATTCATAAATATGGCGTATGTGTCATCTTTCTGAATGCATCACTAAAATGATGATGCCACTAGGTATATGAAGATATATGACGACCCCGTAGCAAATGTTTGGTAGGGTCCCATTATACCATCCATTGTGGAAAAATGTATACAACACATTTAACTTTGACAGGGAAAGTGGGCCGTCCTCAGCTCTTGTCCCCATAGCAGCTACATTCCCTGCAGAAATGATACATTCTTGGTGTCTCGGGGAAAGCATAGTGAGTCAGTGAGGTGCAGGGCCCCGTTGTACGTATGGAATGGTGTTAAATGCACACTGCTAAGGACAGCAAATGAGCCTACTGCTTAGCTGATACTATTATACATGTGAATGTATGAGAAAATAATTGAGATGTGTGGCGGACACTTTTCATGTTTTGTGTTTTGGATTAGGATCCCTGCTCGTGTTTTGGATCTGGATTGGTTTTGCCTAAATCATCCTTTCGGGTTTTGGTTTTGGATCTGGATAATTTTTGAAAAACAACATAAAAATAGCTAAAATCACAGAAATTGGGGGTAATTTTGATCCTACGGTATTATTAACCTCAATAAAATTCATTTCCACTTATTTGCAGTCTATTCTGAACTGGATAAGACTTTGATATTACATCTGTAAAACGTGCCACCAATACCTTCTATCAAAAAGGACGGTAATAAGGAATACATTATTTCTCATTAAGCACATTAAGCTACGTTGTTTTAATTGTTATATCTTTAAGGTGTAACTAATACATTTATTCTTTTAAATTACTTATTGCAAGCGCTCCCTTGATATACTTTTGTACCTCTCTATATATTTTTATCTATTCTGAACACCTCACACCTCACAATATTGTTTTAGGCCAAAAGGTTGCACTGAGGTTGCTGGATGACTAAGCTGAGCGACACAAGTGGGCAGCACAAACACCTGGCCCATCTAGGAGTGGCACTGCAGTGGCAGACAGGATACAGTTTTAAAAACTAGGCCCCAAAGAGCACATAATGCAAATAAAAAAAAGAGGTGCAAGATGGAATTGTCTTTGGCCCTCCCACCCACCCTTATGTCGTATAAACAGTACTTGCACACTTTAGCAAACCAATCATTTCAGTGACACGGTCTGCCACACAACTGTGGCTGAAATGATTGGTTTGTTTGGGCCCCCACAAAAAAGTAGCAATTAATCCCCCCCCCCCACCAAAAAAGAAGCAATTAATCTCTCCTTGCACAAACTGGCTCTACAGAGGCAAGATGTCATCCTCATTCTCATTCTTTGATTCCTCACCCCTTTCAGTGTGTACATACTCCTGCTCACCGAGTATTAATTAATCATCCACCATTCTTTCAATGGTGACAGCACCATATGCAGTGACAGTAGACATGTCAGTAATCGTTGGCAGGTCCTTCAGTCCGGACCAGATGTCAACACTTGCTCCTGACTGCCCTGCATCACCACCAGTGGGTGGGCTAGGAAATGTTATTCTTTTCCTCGCAGCCCCAGTTGTGGGAGAGAAAATGAAGGAGGAGCTGTTGACGGGTCACGTTCCACTTGAGTTGACAATTTTCTCACCAGCAGGTCTTTGAACCTCTGCAGACTTGTGTCTGCCGGAGAGAGAGATACAACGTAGGCTTTAAACCTAGGATCGAGCACGATGGCCAAAATGTAGTGCTCTGATTTCAGCAGATTGACCACCCTTGAATCTTGACAAAGCAAATGAAGGGCTCCATCCACAAGTCTCACATACTTAGCAGAATCACTTCATCTTAGCTACCCCTTCAATTTCTCCAGCTGCTTCTGCAAAAGCCTGATGAGGGGAATGACCTGACTCATGCTGGCAGTGTCTGAACTGACTTCCCATGTGGCAAGTTCGAAGGGTTGGAGAACCTTTCCCAACACGGAAATCATTCTCCACTGCACTTGAGTCAGGTGCAATCCCCCTCCTTTGCCTAAATTGTAGGTGAATGTATAGACTTGAATGGCCTTTTGCTGCACCTCCATCCTCTGAAGCATATAGAGTGTTGAATTCCACCTCTTTACCACCTCTTGCTTCAGGTGATGGCAGGGCAGGTTCAGGAGTGTTTGCTGGTGCTCCAGTCTTCAGCAAGCAGTCGCTGAATGTCGAAAGTGGCCCGCAATTTTTTGGGCCACTGACAGCATCTCCTGCACGCCCCTGTAATGTTTCAGAAAAATTTGCACCATCGAATTAATTGTATGTGCAAAACATGGGTCGTGCTGGAATTTGCCCATATGTAATGCACGCACAATATTGGTGGCATTGTCCGATATCACAAATCCCCAGGAGAGTATAAGTGGGGTAAGCCATTGTGCAATGATGTCCCTCAGTTTCCGTAAGAGGTTGTCAGCGGTGTGCCTCTTATGGAAACCGATGATACACAGTGTAGCCTGCCTAGGAATGAATTGGTGTTTGTGAAATGCTGCTAATGGTGCCGCTGCTGTTGTTGCTGTGGGAGGCCATACATCTACCCAGTGGGCTGTCACAGTCATATAGTCCTGAGTCTGCGAACACTTTTCTGAATGTCCCTGTACAGTCCAGGAATCGCTTACCTAGTGAAGTGGAATCTAGACGGGATTTGGTACCGGGGACACACTACGTCCATCAACTGTCTAAATCCCACTATACTAATGAGGGATACCGGATGCACATCTAACACCAGCATAATTGTTATGGTCTCAGTAATCTGATTTTCAACAGGGTGACTACGGTCATATTTCATCTTCCTTGCAAAATACTGTTGGACAGTCAATTGCTTATTTGAAGTAGTAAAAGTGGTTTTTCAACTTCCCCTCTGGTATGACGATCGACTCCCAGCAGCAACAGCAGTGGCAGCAGCAGTAGGCGTACCACTCAAGGATCCTCCGGAGGAATCCCGGTTAGGAGAGGACTCATCAGTCATGCCAGTGACATGGCCTGCAGGACTACTTACGTTCCTGACTGAGGAAGACATTGACGTTGAGGGAGTTGGTGGTGTGGCTTGCAGGAGCTTGGGTACACCAGGAAGAAGTGATTTAGGTGTCAGTGGACTGCTTACACTCTTACCCAAAGTTTCTGAACTTGGAAATGACTTCTGATGAATGCGCTGCAGGTGAGGTATAAGGGAGGATGTTCCTAGTTGGTTAACGTCCTTACCCCTACTTATTACGGAATGACTGAGGCAACACACGGCTTGACACCTGTTGTCCGGATTTGTAGAGAAATAATTTCACACTGAAGAGTTGGCTTTTTTGGTATTTTGCCCAGGCATGACAATGGGCTTTTTCATCCCACGGACAACAACTGTCTCCACTGGTGCCTTATTCAAACAAAACACATCACCATCAGAATCCTCATCATCAACTTCCTCCTCAGCGTCAGCTACACCAATATCCTTCTCATCCTGGTGTACATCTACAGTGACATCTTCAATCTCAATATCAGCAACTGGACTGGCGATGCTCTTCCCAGCACTTGAAGGGGGCGTTCAAATGGTGGTAGGAACCTCCTCTTCCATACTGTCTTGGGAAAGTCAGGCCTAGACATTGCAACCGCGGACACACTTGGACTCTCCTTGGGGGTTTGTGATATCTCTGAACGCAAAGTTGTTTTTTCCTGTGCTTTAACAAGCTTAATTTTTTTAATTTCTGCTTCGGGGTACACTGGGCTCCACAAGGATAGACATTGGGGGGTAGTGTAGGATCTTGATCCGAGGCACCAACAGGCTGAAAAGCTTTGACTGTTCCCAGAATGCATAGCGCCATCTCCTCTATAACCCCGCCTTCCTGCACAGGAGCTCAGTTTTGCAGTTGGTGCCGCAGATAGCAGGCACATAACAGAGGGGCTGCGCTGGGCAGCCCTGAGAAGAGCTTTTTAGAAGAAAAGTGAAGACTTCAAGGGCAGCAGCAGTGTGTATATGTCTTTTGACATTCACTGCTGCAGCTTCGTCTGTCCCCAACGGCGCTGTACACTCCCGAGCCCTGGTTGTCGGGTAACTACAGCAGGAGGCTTCGGTTTTCTTCCATGGTCAGGCACACACAACGGGGGCTCTCCGGGATCGCGTGGCCATGCTTCGGGAGGTATTGAGTGGGTCCCGCTTGCGGGACCCGTACTTTATCGTGATCCGGCGCGGTCAGTGGGAGGCGGGCCGCGTGCGCTGGCGGTGGACACTGTGGCAGTACAGGAGATCCCACTAGATCACCAGGGCATGGGTGCAGGTCAGGTTTTCTCTTAAAGCCATTTTAATAGTAGCCCGCAGTACCTGGTGGTTTTGCCAGCAGGGGGATAAGGATAAGGATAAGGCTTGCGGGCACCATTTCCCGCAAATGTTCCCGCCCTGGAGCTGCATATCTGTCTTTTCCTCACTCCCTGTCAGTGTCTGGGCGCCATTTCTCTCAGCTACACTGTTCCTGGGAATGCTTGGGCAAATCCTCCTATGTAAAGCCGCCTGGTTGTCAGCGCTGTGACTTTACATGACACTTAAGTATTCTACCTGCCTATTAGACAGTGTTAGTTAAGTAAGAGTGCATTTAGTCAGGGTTTTCTAGTACAATTACCCTGTGATATACATCCAGTTCTTACTGTGCAGTGTTATATCTATTGACTACATAGCTATATCAGCTGGTCCAGTGCAGTATTATTGTTGGTAATAACCTCTGCATTGTATAACTGTGACTATATGTGTGTGCATTAGCTTGCTGAGTGGTTTCCATTTCGTGTCTCTCACTCAACTTGCTATCCCTATATTCTATAACCTGAGGGGGCTTGGTGCGTCAGGTCTTATAATAATATAGGATATTCACAAGATATACTCTAATACGTATTTTTCTCTGTGATTTTAGTCAACGTATCTCTACTGTGTCCATGCTTGTGCTGACTACACTGCGCAGGGGTTTGGGTAAGAGGTATTGTGCTGCTGCCAATTGTACTGTGTTACCTGATACTGCAAGTTATATCATGTCTGCTTCTGACGGTAACGGTTCTGGGGCGGAACACACTGCTGGTGTTGCTGAAGCCACAGATCCATATGAGGAGAATATAGCAGCTGTGGGTTCTGGTTCTGGGGGCTCCTTGCCCCCCAGTGGAACTGTGGCAACGGAGGTCCATTATGACCCTCCGTGGGCTGCTTTTTCCACGCTTCTGCATACGCTAGTTAATAAATTAACACCCCCTATGGGACCCCCTATGCCGGTACAACCGTATGTGGTCCCTGCAGCTAATTCGCCGTGGGCGGACAATTTATCTGTTCAGTTGAAGAAGTTGAACCAGTCCCTGACAACTAAAAAGTCTGACACTCGCTCGCCTAAGCCCAAGCGGTCCTCTAAGCGAGCTCTTATCTCCTCACAATCCACTGCTGTCACGGACACCTCGTCTGATGAAGATGGCACTTACACTGACCCCACAGATTCTGACTCAGATACTGCTGATGGGGAGGGTGGTTCACATGTGGATGTTCCTGATCTTTTGGAGGCTATTAAGTTGATTTTACAGATTACGGATGATCCGGAGCCATCCGTCCCTCCTTAGAAACCAGATAGGTTCAAGCGTCAGAGAGGGGTTAAACAAGTTTTACCTCACTCTGACCACCTAGTGGATATACGTCAGGAACCCTGGGAAAACCCGGGTAAGAAGTTTGTGCCTCAAAAGAAGATGCTGGCTCGCTATCCCCTCGCGCCAGAGCTGTCTAAAAATTAGGAAACACCTCCTCCTGTAGACTCACATGTGGCTAGGATGGTGGTTTCCTCAGCTCTACCAGTCACTACCGTCACGTCTCTAAAAGAGCCTACGGATAAACATGTGGAGGGTTGTCTAAAAGCGATTTACACCCTCACGGGTGCTGCACAAAGGCCCACTATTGCAGCAACATGGGCTGCTGAGGCTATTGAAGCATGGGCCTTGGAGTTAGAAGCTGAAATCTCTTCTGACCATGCTAGACAATGCTTGTCATATATTGTTACAGCTTCTCGCTATATTAAAGAGGCGGCTTCTGATACCAGTATCCTAGCAGCCAAGGCCTCTACTACATCAGTCCTGGCTCGCCGGATTTTGTGGCTGAGATCCTGCTCTGTGGATCTGGACTCTAGAAAAACCCTGGAGGTACTCCCTTTCAAGGGAGATATTCTGTTTGGGGAAGACTTAAATAAGATTGTGGCTGACTTGGCTATGGCCAAAACCGCCTGTCTGCTAAGTAACGCTCCTTCTGTCTCGAAGGCTAAAAGGTACTTCCTTTCGCCCCTTTCGTCCTTCAGGTAAAGCAAAAGGTCAGGCGTACAACAAGCAGGTCCGCACTTCCAAACCTGGTAAGCCAAAGCCCAAAAGAGCCTGGGCGGCCTGTCAGCCAGCTTCCAAGACCGATAAGCCTGCCGCATGACGGGGCGGGCCTCCCCCTGGGGGATCCCAGGGTGGGGGACCGGCTTCTAGGGTATACCCAGGAATGGTTGAAGACCACTTCAGATGCCTGGGTACGGGAAGTCGTCACTCAAGGTTACGCCATAGCCTTCAAAAACCGACCCCCTCATCGATTTTGCCGGACAGACGTCCCGTTGAACCAGACAAAGGCAAACACTCTACATTCGGTGGTACAAACCTTCCTGGATACAGGAGTCGTAGTACAGGTGCCTCTTGCTCAGAGGGGCCGGGGGTACTATTCTCCGCTATTTGTAGTCCCGAAACCGAATGGGTCCTCCCGGCCCATTCTCAACCTCAAGGCATTGAACAGGTTTGTGAAGGTTTCCAAGTTCCGTATGGTAACCGTTCGCTCTATAGTTCTGGCCTTGGAACCTGGGGACTACATGGTCTCCCTGGACATACAGGATGCTTACCTGCATATTCCTATAGCAGCGTCACATCAGCAATACCTGAGATTTGCGATTGGCAATCTCCATTACCAGTTTCGGGTGTTACCTTTTGGTTTAACTACGGCTCCACGAGTCTTCATCAAAGTTATGGCGGTAATGACGGTGGTACTCCGCCGTCAAGGGATCAGGATACTGCCATATCTGGACGACTTGTTAATCCTGGCAAATTCCCCAGAACTTCTCCTAAATCATCTGGATATGACTGTCCAGTTTTTACAAGCCCACGGGTGGCTCATCAACTGGAAGAAATCCTCCCTGGTCCCTGCTCAGAGCATGGTGCACCTGGGAGCGCTATTGGACACTCACAGCCAGAGGTTGTTCTTGTCTCAGGAGAAAGTCCTGAAGCTTCAGGACAGGATTCGTTGCTTCCTTTCTTGTCCGCAAGTGTCGATACATTCGGCGATGCAGGTGCTGGGCCTCATGGTGTCGGCGTTCGACATGGTGGAGTATGCTCAATTCCATTCTCGCCCCCTCCAGAAGCTGATTCTAGCCAAATGGGATG
Source organism: Pseudophryne corroboree (assembly GCF_028390025.1). Taxonomy (NCBI): domain Eukaryota; kingdom Metazoa; phylum Chordata; class Amphibia; order Anura; family Myobatrachidae; genus Pseudophryne; species Pseudophryne corroboree. The sequence continues at coordinate 739,059,404 of NC_086444.1, forward strand.
GCCTGCCTCACCGGATCAGGTCTCACATGATCTCATTGACTCCGGAGGTCCGTCTGTCGCTGCTATGGTGGCTCCAGGGCCGACAATTGTGCAGGGGCCGTCCATTCTGGATATCCAACTGGGTCCTGTTGACGACAGATGCCAGTCTAAGAGGTTGGGGTGCAGTGATGGAGCAACACTCCCTTCAGGGTCGGTGGACCAAGGAGGAATCTCTCCTCTCGATCAACATTCTGGAATTGTGGGCGGTCTTCAATGCGTTGAACCTGGCCCAACATTTAATTCAGAACCGTCCTGTTCAGGTACAGTCGGACAACGCCACAACAGTGGCTTATATAAATCATCAAGGCGGAACTCGAAGCCGCTTGGCAATGAAGGAAGACTCACGGATTCTACATTGGGCGGAACGCCATCTACCGGCCATATCGGCAATATTCATTCCGTGAGTCCTGAATTAGGAAGCTGACTTTCTCAGTCGTCAGGACGTACATGCCAGCGAGTGGGGCCTCCATCCAGAAGTGTTTCAACTATTAGTGGAAAAGTGGGGCCTTCCAGACATGGATCTGATGGCGTCTCGACACAATCACAAGGTTCCGGTCTTCGGAGCAAGGACAAGGGATCCTCAAGCAGCATTCGTGGATGCGCTTGCGGTGCCGTGGAGGTTTCGGCTGCCGTTCGTGTTCCCTCCGGTGTCACTCCTGCCCAGGGTAATTCGGAAGTTCAAGCAAGAAAGAGGAATTCTGCTTCTCATAGCTCCAGCGTGGCCCAGACGGCACTGGTTCTCACACCTGCAGGGCCTATCGTCAGAGCGTCCAATTCTACTTCCGCAACGCCCAGACCTCCTCGTTCAGGGCCCCTATGTCTACCAGGACCTAGCCCGGCTGTCTTTGACGGCATGGCTCTTGAAGCTTCCGTCTTAAGGGCTAAAGGGTTTTCTGAGGCGGTCATTCAAACTATGTTGCGGGCCCGGAAACTGGCTTCTGTTCGGATTTACTATAGGGTCTGGCATTCTTACTTTGTTTGGTGCGCATCTAACAATTATGATGCTTCCAAGTATAGTACAGCCAAGTTGTTGGCCTTTTTTCAGCAGGGCCTGGACTTAGGCCTGCGTCTGGCCTCCCTCAAGGTTCAAATATCTGCCTTGTCGGTGTGGTTTCAGAGAAAGATTGCGACCTTACCTGATGTCCATTCCTTCACTCAGGGTGTGTTGCGTATCCAACCTCCCTATGTCCCGCCTGGGGCTCCTTGGGACTTGTCGGTGGTTTTGGAGGCGTCACAAGAGTCTCCGTTTGAACCTCTTGGTTCAGCTGATCTTAAGTGGCTTTCCCTTAAGGTGGTGTTTCTGCTGGCTATTGCTTCAGCTAGAAGAGTGTCAGATTTGGGTGCCTTGTCTTGTAGTTACCCATATCTGATATTTCACCGTGCCCGGGCGGTTTTTAGGACTCGTCCTGGTTATTTGCCTAAGGTGGTTTCTTCGATCCACCTTAACCAGGAGATTGTGGTTCCAGCAGTTGCTTCTCCTGATCTGTCTCCCAAAGAGCGGTCTTTGGATGTGGTACGGGCTCTCCATATCTATGTGAAGAGAACTGCTTCTATTAGGAAATCTGATTCTCTCTTTGTGCTATTTGGATTTCACAAACGGGGCTGGCCTGCTCACAAGCAAACTTTGGCCAGATGGATTAGAATGGTGATTGCACATGCTTATGTGAGCGTTGGTCTATCAGCTCCTGCTCACATTACGGCCCATTCTACTCAGTCTGTTGGACCTTCTTGGGCGGCCCGCCGTGGTGCGACCCTTGAACAATTGTGCAAGGTGGCTACGTGGTCCTCAGTGAACACGTTCATAAGGTTCTATGCCTTCGATACTGCCGCTTCCCAGGATGCTTCCTTTGGATGCTGGGTTCTTGTGCCCGCTTCAGTGCGTCCCCTCCCATAAGGAACTGCTTTAGGATATCTCCAATGTCTATCCTTGTGGAGCCCAGTGTACCCCACAGCTGAAAACGAGTTCTTACCATAAATCTCGTTTTTTCAAGAGGGAGGAGGGCTTCCATCCTCATGAGAAGCTGAGACATCAGTCATGACCATAGGCCAAGGTCTCAGCCTTTCCTTGTCACTTCGTGTCGTGAATGGCATATTGCCAGTTTTACATTTCTCATCAGATAATTTCTTTTTTTCTGAATATTAATTTTTGCTTCTTGGATTTTACATGCCCTCTATGACATTGGGCATCGGCCTTAGCAGACGACGTTGATGGAATTGCATCATCAGTATCATGACTGGTGGCAGCAGCAGCAGCTTCAGCACTAGTACTAGGAACTTGGAAGTGGTTCCTGATCTTCCACTATTTTTCCTCCAAATTGTTATTCTCCATTTCACAGGGCAGCACCCCTTTATTATTACAGCACACAGAATAGTGCCCCTTTATTTTCACAGTGCCCCTGTGTTCTTACAGCATACGGGACCAGTGTGCTTTTAATTTGAACAACCGAAGCACCCCTGAACTTTTACAGCATACAGGGCCAGTGTAATATTAATTTAACAGCAGCACCCCTATATTTTTACAGCATACAGGACCGGTGTGCTTTTATTTGAACAACTGCACCCCTGAATTTTTACAGCATACAGGGCCAGTGTAATATTATTTTAACAGCAGCACCTCTATATTTTTACAGCATACAGGAGCAGTGTGCTTTTATTTGAACAACAGCTGCACTCCTACATTTTTACAGCATACAAGACTGGGCCAGTACCCCTGTATTTTTACAGCATACCAGACCAGTGTGCTTTATTTTAACAACTGCACCCCTGAATTTTTACAGCATACAAGACTGTGCCAGCACCCCTGTATTTTTACAGCATGCAGGAGCAGTGTGCTTTTATTTTAACAACTGCACCCCTGAATTTTTACAGCATACAAGACTGGGCCAGCACCCCTGTATTTTTACAGCCTACAGGAGCAGTGTGCTTTTATTTTAACAACAGAAGTACCCCTGCATTTTTACAGCATACAAGACTGGGCCAGCACCCCTGAATGTTTACAGCATACAGGAGCAGTGTGCTTTTATTTTAAAAACTGCACCCCTGAATTATTTTTTTTTTACAGCATTCAGGGCCAGTGTAATGTTATTTTAACCTCAGCACCCCTATATATTTACAGCATACAGGAGGACAGTGCCCCTGCCACCTGTACAACACAGTGACAGCCAGGACTGCAACACCCATGTTCAGCAGCCCTAACAGCACATTAAATACCAGTGACAGTCAGGAAAGCACCCCTAACAGCACATGTACACCACAGTGACTGGAGCAGCACCCCTACAGAGCACACACTAACCCCACCCGACGCCACCACCCACAGGGAGAAACAGAGGTCTGTCTCCCTCACTCTCCAAGTCTGGAGTGAAAATGGCAGCAACGTGCAGCTGTTTATATGGGAACCAAAACCCGTGAGAATCCGACAGTGGGATGATGATGTTCTGCCTCGTTCTGGTTTCCTGGTCTGGCAGGAACGGGATGTTCGGGGGGGTTGGGGGGAAGTTGGGTTGGGTTCGGTTCTCTGGGAACCGAACCCGCTCATCTCTAGAAATTAATTAGACAATCATATAAATATTAAATATATATTTTTATTCTTTTTATAGGCCATTGCACATTTCCATTCCAGATGCATGCCCATACATTGATATATACAATAAAACAAACTGAATCTTACCCAGTGATTGTCAGTAGTTTCATCACAGTCATAGAACCAAGAACTCAATAGTTGATGAATATGTAATCTAGCCTGTAAGCCAGAATGATCATAGTCTTAAAACTGATGCAGAGGAAAAGGTTGTGACACCAATAACAACTTTCACTACAAAAAAATCAAGAATCAAGAAATCAGTCATAGCTATCACGATTTTCCCGTGCACCAGTTTCCAAGTATTTTCCCCTATCACATTTCTAAAAGTTACAAAATAAACTTTCATAAGACCATATTACTCTCCTTGAATTTCCCCACATCCTGGCACGAATGGTTGTGAATCACATTTTAACAGCCTCGCCCCTCATGGCATATTACATCACAGGATGGGGATGTGATAATGCGATGGCGGTTCCAAGCCCCGTCCCTCCCTGTATCTTGCAGAGTATAAAAAAGATAAAGTAGGTAAATACAGTATGTATTAGATAAGCATGCTCTGCCAGTGAGTTCATTGGTAGGAATATATGACTCTATGTTATGACTTCCTGTAATAGAAATCTAAATTGCAAAATAGTCTAGAATGGCTAAAACAAGAATAAGTTCAATGAGTGTTCATTCCGGAAGCATTATAAAGATTAGATATACTGCAGCTCATTGCTTTTGTATAGCTCAGTGCCAAAAGGAATCACAGGGCCTAATTCAGTAAGGATTGCATGCTGGGGACTGTCCATCGCTGGGCAAGGCTTTGTGAGCAGACACGGAGGAAGCCTCCTACCGGTGCAGCTTAGCTGCACCCGTAGGAGTTCCGCCGCCATGTTTGAGATCACGGCGGCTGCATGTAAAGTCACGCAGCTGCCATGATCATGCCCCTGACATGCCCCCGCTTGGCCGCCTCCATTCCCCGTTCGTGCCAGACCGCCCCCGCATCGCTCCGACTCCTCCCTGGAAACGGAGCGTTGTCATCGCCCCCCCCCCCCCACCCTCCCGGCGCCCCGTCTCTCCCTGATTGACAGGCAGAGGTGATTGCATTTTCTGCAGCCCCCCTGCAGAAAATGCAGGTGCATGCACAGGATGGGCCACTGCGTATGCGCCCACATCTTTTTCTCAAATTTGCGGTTGGATCACACACTAACCTGAGTAGGGCCACTAATCCACTACTCTGTACTATTAATGCTTTTCATACATGTTACAATAATGTTTTTGTTTTTTATGTAAAAGTAAATATTATTACCCCCACCTCAAACCCCCCTCCCTCACAACTGTGCTCTTTTCTTGCTGTCTTTCTGCTTTGTCTCTTTACACTTGATTCAGATGCATGTTTGAAACAGGTTGCACAACAAACTACAATCTGCTACCAGTATGCGTGGTACAAGATGATAAAAGCACTTGTCTGTCCACTCTCTCAAAGATTACCTCTTTTACAGCCAATCCATTAGCACATAGTAACAGTAACATTCAGTCCCATAATTCATTGATGTCTGAACATTTCTATTCCACAAATGCTCAATCAAGGGAAAACAAACTGTGAATAAATTAAGATAATAATATTGTCTATTTTATTGTGAAGATCCAATGTCAACTGTGATTTTAGTATAAAGCTGGTGCTTTGTGTATCTGATGGTGTCATAGTCTAAGGAACTCAGTCCATCCAGGTGCATGTACCTGGCAGCCTGTTGTATCAGGTGAAAACTAGACCAAAGAAAGATAAATACATATTAGTTGCATATATTGTACAAAGTATTAATTACAAAAAATGACGGCTTGTGTGTTTTGTTTACTGTAGCTGCACAAGGCAGGGGACCAACGTGCTTGGACCAAAGTATAAAGCCCTAGGGAATAAGCTGACACTATATTGGATCATCCATGATATTAGTTCAAACTAGGCTTTGAGATGCCTATTAGATGCATCAGATTAAATTATTTCCATGTGTGGGTGATGATCAACTGAAAACTTGACTGTTTCAACTAGAAAATGTTTGTTGAACAACACTGGATTGGACATGGAATTGAAAATGTTTTATGTGTGTATTAATCTATGTACATTTTTAATGATGCAAGAGCACAGGTGGGTTTAAATTGCTCATACCCCTTTCATACTGACAAATATTTCCCGGGTTATTGCACATGAACGTGCATCAACCCGGGAATTTGCTCAGTGTGAAAGGGTCCTGCAAGAAAATCCTGGGTCAAGCGTTCCGGCATTTCATCCCAGGTCTTGACCTGGGTTGAATCCGGAGTCGACCTGGGATGTGGTGCAGTGTGAACAGGTAAGCCGGGTCAGGGTGACCCGGCACCCGTTCTCTGCATAGGAGGAGGCGGTGCTTGGAGATGATTATCTCCAAGCACCGCCTCCAGTAGCGTCAGCGGTGACGTCACGGCAATGTCTGAAGGGGTCTCAAGCCGGGTCGCACCTGGGAAGCACCCGTGTACACATTCACAGGTGCGACCCGGCTATTGTCAGTCTGAAAGGGGTATCACTGTTCTTATCGGCAATTACATGATTAATCAGAAACAAAAATTTAATCCAAAAGAAGGTATCTTAGTATGTAAGTGTGGTAATAATGTACTATTGTAAAACTAACCATTTCCTGGAGAACAATAATGTAGCTATGAGGGCTACTTCACGTACTGGAAAATTACCAAACCAGATTGACTGTACAGTTTATATGCGCCACACCAGTTAGAAACCTTTAGTTTTTAAAACATTATATATGACATTTTTTATATGTACCAAATTGCTTTGCTTCTTACAAAGAAAAATGCTAATCATTCCATACATACTAACAATGTGAGTACTTTGAAGATGCAGCATATCTCTCCCAGTTACAGTATATATGTCAAAGCCTTATATTAATGTTAAATGACAGCTTAAAAAAAAAAAAAAAAAAAAATTAATGCTTAAACTACATTTCTGATATGTGTCAGTAAGTGAAAAGACACCCACCTTTGAGTCAGGGCCGGCTCCAGGCCTAGTAGCACCCTCAGCAAGATTATTTAAAGCGCCCCCTCCCTGGGAAAGTGGACGTGGCCTCGCAGCTATATATTATGTTACCAAATTATAAATATATATACCATATTATCACCCCCCCATCTACACACAACATATTTATCAATGACCTAGAAATAGGCCTGGAAAGCACAGTGTCAATCTTTGCAGATGATACTAAACTGTGTAGGGTAATTAATTCAGAAATAGATGTGGAGTCTCTGCAGAATGATCTATCTAAACTTGAAATCTGGGTGTCTAAATGGAGAATGAGGTTCAATATAGAAAAATGCAAGGTTATGCATTTCGGGACTAAAAACAAACTTGCATCCTACATATTAAACAGGGAAAGTCTAGGGGTAACAGTTTTGGAAAAGATTTGGGGGTACTCATTGATAATAAGCTTAATAACCATATACAATGTCAAAGCACAGTAAAGAAGGCAAGTAAGGTGCTTGTGTGCATAAAACTGGGAATTGAGACAAGGGACGAGGATGTAATCCTGTCGTTGTACAAATCATTGGTACGTCCGCACCTGGAATATTGTGTTCAGTTTTGGGCACCGTAATATAAAAAAGATATCGGGGAACTCGAAAGGGTTCAAAGGCGAGCTACTAAATTTATTAAAGGGCTAGAGGGACTGGATTATGAGGAAAGGCTTACTAGGTTGAATATGTATATGCTCGAAAAAAGGTGTCTATTTGAATACATTATTAATACATTAAATATTATTAATGTATTCAAATATGTAAAGGGGCACTACAAGGACTTATCAGAGGAATTATTTATTAAAAGAACTCTGTTTTGGACACGTGGGCACTCGTTGAGGCTGGAGGAAAAAAAATGTCATACGCAATGGAGGAAAGGGTTCTTTACTGTTAGGGCAATAAGGATTTGGAATTCCTTGCCAGTGAGAGTGGTAATGGTGGACTCTGTAAATGCATTTAAAAAAGGATTGGATGAATTTCTGATTGAAAAGGATATCCAAGGTTACAACATTTAAAATATTGACGTTGTTAATCCGGGTGTAACATGACTTATAGCTGTTAACTAGTCATAAAACATTCTTCAGCAGGTACATTAAAATCAACTCAACTTGATACAGAATACAGGTTGAACACAATGGGCATTTTGCCTCTTTTCAACCTCAATTACTATGTTACTATGTTACACACATAATGGCAACCTTACACATAATGCTCACAGTAGTGCTCCTTACCCGTAATGGCCCAAGTATAGTGCCAGATACACATAGTGCCCCCAGTAAAGTGCCAGTTTCATGTAATGCTCACAGTAGTACCAGATATATACGTAATGCCCACAAGTAGTGCCAGATACAGATGATGCCCCCAGTATAGTGCCAGATACATGTAATGCCCCCAACAGTGCCAGATACACATAATGCCACCAGTATAGTGCCAGATACATGTCATGCCCCCAACAAAGCTTCAAACAGGCACTAAAAACTAGTGATGAGCACCGGAAATTTTTCGGGTTTTGTGTTTTGGTTTTGGGTTCGGTTCCGCGGCCGTGTTTTGGGTTCGAACGCGTTTTGGCAAAACCTCACCGAATTTTTTTTGTCGGATTCGGGTGTGTTTTGGATTCGGGTGTTTTTTTCAAAAAACCCTAAAAAACAGCTTAAATCATAGAATTTGGGGGTCATTTTGATCCCAAAGTATTATTAACCTCAATAACCATAATTTCCACTCATTTTCAGTCTATTCTGAACACCTCACACTATTATTTTTAGTCCTAAAATTTGCACCGAGGTCGCTGGATGACTAAGCTCAGCGACCCAAGTGGCCGACACAAACATCTGGCCCATCTAGGAGTGGCACTGCAGTGTCACGCAGGATGGCCCTTCAAAAAACTACTCCCCAAACAGCACATGACGCAAAGAAGAAAAAAAAGAGGCGCAATGAGGTAGCTGTGTGACTAAGATAAGCGACCCTAGTGGCCGACACAAACACCTGGCCCATCTAGGAGTGGCACTGCAGTGTCACGCAGGATGGCCCTTCCAAAAAACACCCCCCAAACAGCACATGACGCAAAGAAAAAAAGAGGCGCAATGAGGTAGCTGTGTGACTAAGATAAGCGACCCAAGTGGCCGACACAAACACCTGGCCCATCTAGGAGTGGCACTGCAGTGTCACGCAGGATGGCCATTCCAAAAAACACCCCCCAAACAGCACATGACGCAAAGAAAAAAAGAGGCGCAATGAGGTAGCTGTGTGACTAAGATAAGCGACCCAAGTGGCCGACACAAACACCTGGCCCATCTAGGAGTGGCACTGCAGTGTCACGCAGGATGGCCCTTCCAAAAAACACCCCCCAAACAGCACATGACGCAAAGAAAAAAAGAGGCACAATGAGGTAGCTGTGTGACTAAGATAAGCGACCCAAGTGGCCGACACAAACACCTGGCCCATCTAGGAGTGGCACTGCAGTGTCACGCAGGATGGCCCTTCCAAAAACTACTCCCCAAACAGCACATGACGCAAAGAAAAATGAAAGAAAAAAGAGGTGCAAGATGGAATTGTCCTTGGGCCCTCCCACCCACCCTTATGTTGTATAAACAGGACATGCACACTTTAACCAACCCATAATTTCAGTGACAGGGTCTGCCACACGACTGTGACTGAAATGACGGGTTGGTTTGGACCCCCACCAAAAAAGAAGCAATTAATCTCTCCTTGCACAAACTGGCTCTACAGAGGCAAGATGTCCACCTCATCATCATCCTCCGATATATCACCGTGTACATCCCCCTCCTCACAGATTATCAATTCGTCCCCACTGGAATCCACCATCTCAGCTCCCTGTGTACTTTGTGGAGGCAATTGCTGCTGGTCAATGTCTCCACGGAGGAATTGATTATAATTCATTTTAATGAACATCATCTTCTCCACATTTTCTGGATGTAACCTCGTACGCCGATTGCTGACAAGGTGAGCGGCGGCACTAAACACTCTTTCGGAGTACACACTTGTGGGAGGGCAACTTAGGTAGAATAAAGCCAGTTTGTGCAAGGGCCTCCAAATTGCCTCTTTTTCCTGCCAGTATAAGTACGGACTGTCTGACGTGCCTATTTGGATGCGGTCACTCATATAATCCTCCACCATTCTTTCAATGGGGAGAGAATCATATGCAGTGACAGTAGACGACATGTCCGTAATCGTTGTCAGGTCCTTCAGTCCGGACCAGATGTCAGCATCAGCAGTCGCTCCAGACTGCCCTGCATCACCGCCAGCGGGTGGGCTCGGAATTCTGAGCCTTTTCCTCGCACCCCAAGTTGCGGGAGAATGTGAAGGAGGAGATGTTGACAGGTCGCGTTCCGCTTGACTTGACAATTTTGTCACCAGCAGTTCTTTGAACCCCAGCAGACTTGTGTCTGCCGGAAAGAGAGATCCAAGGTAGGTTTTAAATCTAGGATCGAGCACGGTGGACAAAATGTAGTGCTCTGATTTCAACAGATTGACCACCCGTGAATCCTTGTTAAGCGAATTAAGGGCTCCATCCACAAGTCCCACATGCCTAGCGGAATCGCTCTGTGTTAGCTCCTCCTTCAATGTCTCCAGCTTCTTCTGCAAAAGCCTGATGAGGGGAATGACCTGACTCAGGCTGGCAGTGTCTGAACTGACTTCACGTGTGGCAAGTTCAAAAGGTTGCAGAACCTTGCACAACGTTGAAATCATTCTCCACTGCGCTTGAGACAGGTGCATTCCACCTCCTATATCGTGCTCAGTTGTATAGGCTTGAATGGCCTTTTGCTGCTCCTCCAACCTCTGAAGCATATAGAGGGTTGAATTCCACCTCGTTACCACTTCTTGCTTCAGATGATGGCAGGGCAGGTTCAGGCGTTTTTGGTGGTGCTCCAGTCTTCTGTACGTGGTGCCTGTACGCCGAAAGTGTCCCGCAATTCTTCTGGCCACCGACAGCATCTCTTGCACGCCCCTCTCGTTTTTTAAATAATTCTGCACCAACAAATTCAAGGTATGTGCAAAACATGGGACGTGCTGGAATTTGCCCAGATTTAATGCACACACAATATTGCTGGCGTTGTCCGATGCCACAAATCCACAGGAGAGTCCAATTGGGGTAAGCCATTCCACGATGATCTTCCTCAGTTTCCGTAAGAGGTTTTCAGCTGTGTGCGTATTCTGGAAAGCGGTGATACAAAGCGTAGCCTGCCTAGGAAAGAGTTAGCGTTTGCGAGATGCTGCTACTGGTGCCGCCGCTGCTGTTCTTGCATCGGGAGTCCATACATCTACCCAGTGGGCTGTCACAGTCATATAGTCCTGAGCCTGCCCTGCTCCACTTGTCCACATGTCCGTGGTTAAGTGGACATTGGGTACAACTGCATTTTTTAGGACACTGGTGAGTCTTTTTCTGAGGTCTGTGTACATTTTCGGTATCGCCTGCCTAGAGAAATGGAACCTAGATGGTATTTGGTACCGGGGACACAGTACCTCCAACAAGTCTCTAGTTGGCTCTGCAGTAATGATGGATACCGGAACCACGTTTCTCACCGCCCAGGATGCCAAGGCCTCAGTTATCCGCTTTGCAGCAGGATGACTGCTGTGATATTTCATCTTCCTCGCAAAGGACTGTTGGACAGTCAATTGCTTGGTGGAAGTAGTAAAAGTGGTCTTACGACTTCCCCTCTGGGATGACCATCGACTCCCAGTAGCAACAACAGCAGCGCCAGCAGCAGTAGGCGTTACACGCAAGGATGCATCGGAGGAATCCCAGGCAGGAGAGGACTCGTCAGAATTGCCAGTGACATGGCCTGCAGGACTATTGGCATTCCTGGGGAAGGAGGAAATTGACACTGAGGGAGTTGGTGGGGTGGTTTGCGTGAGCTTGGTTACAAGAGGAAGGGATTTACTGGTCAGTGGACTGCTTCCGCTGTCGCCCAAAGTTTTTGAACTTGTCACTGACTTATGATGAATGCGCTGCAGGTGACGTATAAGGGAGGATGTTCCGAGGTGGTTGACGTCCTTACCCCTACTTATTACAGCTTGACAAAGGCAACACACGGCTTGACAAATGTTGTCCGCATTTCTGTTGAAATACTTCCACACCGAAGAGCTGATTTTTTTGGTATTTTCACCAGGCATGTCAATGGCCCTATTCCTCCCACGGACAACAGGTGTCTCCCCGGGTGCCTGACTTAAACAAACCACCTCACCATCAGAATCCTCCTGGTCAATTTCCTCCCCAGCGATAGCAACACCCATATCCTCCTCATCCTGGTGTACTTCAACACTGACATCTTCAATCTGACTATCAGGAACTGGACTGCGGGTGCTCCTTCCAGCACTTGCAGGGGGCGTGCAAATGGTGGAAGGCGCATGCTCTTCACGTCCAGTGTTGGGAAGGTCAGGCATCGCAAACGACACAATTGGACTCTCCTTGTGGATTTGTGATTTCTAAAAACGCACAGTTCTTTGCTGTGCTTTTGCCAGCTTGAGTCTTTTCATTTTTCTAGCGAGAGGCTGAGTGCTTCCATCCTCATGTGAAGCTGAACCACTAGCCATGAACATAGGCCAGGGCCTCAGCCGTTCCTTGCCACTCCGTGTGGTAAATGGCATATTGGCAAGTTTACGCTTCTCCTCCGACAATTTTATTTTAGATTTTTGAGTCCTTTTTTTACTGATATTTGGTGTTTTGGATTTTACATGCTCTGTACTATGACATTGGGCATCGGCCTTGGCAGACGACTTTGATGGCATTTCATTGTCTCGGCCATGACTAGTGGCAGCAGCTTCAGCACGAGGTGGAAGTCGATCTTGATCTTTCCCTATTTTTGGAACCTCAACATTTTTGTTCTCCATATTTTAATAGGCACAACTAAAAGGCACCTCAGGTAAACAATGGAGATGGATGGATACTAGTATACTTATGGATGGACGAGCGACTGCCGACACAGAGGTAGCTACAGCCGTGGACTACCGTACTGCGTCTGCTGCTAATATAGACTGGATGATAATGATATAAAAAATATATATATATCACTACTGCAGCTTGACAGGTATATATTATATAATGACGGACCTGCTGGACACTGTCAGCACTGCAGACTCCTAAAGTAAGCTACTAGTATCAAGAAGATAGGAAAAAAAAACACCACAGGTAGGTGGTATACAATTATGGATGGACGAGCGACTGCCGACACAGAGGTAGCTACAGCCGTGGACTACCGTACTGCGTCTGCTGCTAATATAGACTGGATGATAATGATATAAAAAATATATATATATCACTACTGCAGCCGGACAGGTATATATTATATAATGACGGACCTGCTGGACACTGTCAGCACTGCAGACTCCTAAAGTAAGCTACTAGTATCAAGAAGATAGAAAAAAAAAACACCACAGGTAGGTGGTATACAATTATGGATAGACGAGCGACTGCCGACACAGAGGTAGCTACAGCCGTGGACTACCGTACTGCGTCTGCTGCTAATATAGACTGGATGATAATGATATAAAAAATATATATATATCACTACTGCAGCCGGACAGGTATATATTATATAATGACGGACCTGCTGGACACTGTCAGCACTGCAGACTCCTAAAGTAAGCTACTAGTATCAAGAAGATAGAAAAAAAAAACCCACCACAGGTAGGTGGTATACAATTATGGATGGACGAGCGACTGCCAACACAGAGGTAGCTACAGCCGTGGACTACCATACTGCGTCTGCTGCTAATATAGACTGGATGATAATGATATAAAAAATATATATATATCACTACTGCAGCCGGACAGGTATATGTTATATAATGACGGACCTGCTGGACACTGTCAGCACTGCAGACTCCTAAAGTAAGCTACTAGTATCAAGAAGATAGAAAAAAAAAAACACCATAGGTAGGTGGTATACAATTATGGATGGACGAGCGACTGCCGACACAGAGGTAGCTACAGCCGTGGACTACCGTACTGCGTCTGCTGCTAATATAGACTGGATGATAATGATATAAAAAATATATATATATCACTACTGCAGCCGGACAGGTATATATTATATAATGACGGACCTGCTGGACACTGTGAGCACTGAAGACTCCTAAAGTAAGCTACTAGTATCAAGAAGATAGAAAAAAAAAACACAACAGGTAGGTGGTATACAATTATGGATGGACGAGCGACTGCCGACACAGAGGTAGCTACAGCCGTGGACTACCGTTCTGCGTCTGCTGCTAATATAGACTGGATGATAATGATATAAAAAATATATATATATCACTACTGCAGCCGGACAGGTATATATTATATAATGACGGACCTGCTGGACACTGTCAGCACTGCAGACTCCTAAAGTTAACTACTAGTATGAAGAAGATAGAAAAAAAAAACCCACCACAGGTAGGTATACAATTATGGACGAGCGACTGCCGACACAGAGGTAGCTACAGCCGTGGACTACCGTACTGCGTCTGCTGCTAGTATAGACTGGATGATAATGATATAAAAAATATATATATATCACTACTGCAGGACAGGTATATATTATATAATGACGGACCTGCTGGACACTGTCAGCAGAATGCGTTTATAGAATAAAAACACCACACGACGAGTGTTTAACTTTTTCAGGCAGACAATCACAATATACTGGTGGTCACTGGTCACTGGTCAGTCACACTGGCAGTGGCACTCTGGCAGCAAAAGTGTGCACTGTTAAATATATGTACTCCTGCTATAACTGCTCCCCAGTCTCCCCCACAATTAAGCTGTGTGAGCAGTGAGCACTCAGCACAGTCAGATATACATAGATGATGCAGCACACTGAGGCTGAGCACAGATATGGTATACTGTGTCACTGTGTATCGTTTTTTTTCAGGCAGAGAACGGATTATATTAAATAATAATAAAACTGCACTGGTGGTCACTGGTCAGTCACTAGTAAACTCTGCACTCTCTGAGTACTCCTAAGCTCCAGTAAATCAAGTGTCTCACTCTCACTATCTATTTCTATTCTAAACGGAGAGGACGCCAGCCACGTCCTCTCCCTATCAATCTCAATGCACGTGTGAAAATGGCGGCGACGCGCGGCTCCTTATATAGAATCCGAGTCTCGCGATATAATACGAGCCTCGCGAGAATCCGACAGCGGGATGATGACGTTCGGGCGCGCTCGGGTTAGCCGAGCAAGGCGGGAAGATCCGAGTCTGCCTCGGACCCGTGTAAAAAGCGTGAAGTTCGGGGGGGTTCGGTTTCCGAGAAACCGAACCCGCTCATCACTACTAAAAACCCACCTATTCATCAAAGCATACCCTCCCAATGCATAACCTAGTCCTGAGGCCGCTCCACCATCCCCCTGCCTCTTGCCTTGAACATCTCAGCTTTGCTTGCATACTGCCATCAGGCTACCTCCCGCTTGCTTGCAGCTCAAGTCATCTATCTGTTGACTCTTCCCACTAGATTGTTTAGCTCTTCAGAGCAGGGCCCTCTTTCCTCTTGTTATCTGAGCCCTCTTCTCGACACATTTCACTTGCAGCTCTCCCCTACTCAGCGACCATCTTTACCACTTTTTCTGCTGCTGGTAAAGGCTCATCTCCATATATGGCCACCAGCCCCTAGTAGTATGATGACCACTCCCTTACTACTTACATCTTAGCTGTATTATGTCTTGAGAATGTGTGGTGCTCCTTGTTACCTGTACTCTATTTTTGTTATTTATATACTGTAATGCTAAGTTTTGTCTCCCTGTACTGTCCTTTATATGGTGCTGCGAAACACTTGTGGCGCCTTATAAATAATATGTAATAATAATTAGTGATGAGCGGGTTCGGTTCCTCTGAATCCGAACCCGCCCGAACTTCAGCTTTTTTCCACGGGTCCGAGCAGGCTCGGATCCTCCCGCCTTGCTCGGTTAACCCGAGCACGCCCGAACGTCATCATCCCGCTGTCGGATTCTCGCGAGACTCGGATTCTATATAAGGAGCCGCGCGTCGCCGCCATTTTCACACGAGCATTGAGAGTCATAGGGAGAGGACGTGGCTGGCGTCCTCTCCGTTTAGAGAAGAGAGAGACACAGTATTTTGGGGAGCATTATTAGGAGGAGTACTACTATACTGTATACTACTCTACTACTTGCTGAAGTGATATTTATAGAGTCATAGGGAGAGGACGTGGCTGGCGTCCTCTCCGTTTAGAGAAGAGAGAGACACAGTATACTATTTTGGGGAGCATTATTAGGAGGAGTACTACTATACTGTATACTACTATACTACTTGCTGAAGTGACATTTATAGAGTCATAGGGAGAGGACGTGGCTGGCGTCCTCTCCGTTTAGAGAAGAGAGAGACACAGTATTTTGGGGAGCATTATTAGGAGGAGTACTACTATACTGTATACTACTCAGACACAGTATTTTGGGGAGCATTATTAGGAGGAGTACTACTATACTGTATACTACTCTACTACTTGCTGAAGTGATATTTATAGAGTCATAGGGAGAGGACGTGGCTGGCGTCCTCTCCGTTTAGAGAAGAGAGAGACACAGTATTTTGGGGAGCATTATTAGGAGGAGTACTACTATACTGTATACTACTCTACTACTTGCTAAAGTGATATTTATAGAGTCATAGGGAGAGGACGTGGCTGGCGTCCTCTCCGTTTAGAGAAGAGAGAGACACAGTATTTTGGGGAGCATTATTAGGAGGAGTACTACTATACTGTATACTACTCTACTACTTGCTGAAGTGATATTTATAGAGTCATAGGGAGAGGACGTGGCTGGCGTCCTCTCCGTTTAGAGAAGAGAGAGACACAGTATTTTGGGGAGCATTATTAGGAGGAGTACTACTATATTGTATACTACTCTACTACTTGCTGAAGTGATATTTATAGAGTCAAAGGTGAAGGCCGTGGCTGGCGTCCTCTCCGTTTAGAGAAGAGAGAGACACAGTATTTTGGGGAGCATTATTAGGAGGAGTACTACTATACTGTATACTACTATACTACTTGCTGAAGTGATATTTATAGAGTCATAGGGAGAGGACGTGGCTGGCGTCCTCTCCGTTTAGAGAAGAGAGAGACACAGTATACTATTTTGGGGAGCATTATTAGGAGGAGTACTACTATACTGTATACTACTCTACTACTTGCTGAAGTGATATTTATAGAGTCATAGGGAGAGGACGTGGCTGGCGTCCTCTCCGTTTAGAGAAGAGAGAGACACAGTATTTTGGGGAGCATTATTAGGAGGAGTACTACTATACTGTATACTACTATACTACTTGCTGAAGTGATATTTATAGAGTCATAGGGAGAGGACGTGGCTGGCGTCCTCTCCGTTTAGAGAAGAGAGAGACACAGTATACTATTTTGGGGAGCATTATTAGGAGGAGTACTACTATACTGTATACTACTCTACTACTTGCTGAAGTGATATTTATAGAGTCATAGGGAGAGGACGTGGCTGGCGTCCTCTCCGTTTAGAGAAGAGAGAGACACAGTATTTTGGGGAGCATTATTAGGAGGAGTACTACTATACTGTATACTACTCTACTACTTGCTGAAGTGATATTTATAGAGTCATAGGGAGAGGACGTGGCTGGCGTCCTCTCCGTTTAGAGAAGAGAGAGACACAGTATTTTGGGGAGCATTATTAGGAGGAGTACTACTATACTGTATACTACTATACTACTTGCTGAAGTGATATTTATAGAGTCATAGGGAGAGGACGTGGCTGGCGTCCTCTCCGTTTAGAGAAGAGAGAGACACAGTATTTTGGGGAGCATTATTAGGAGGAGTACTACTATACTGTATACTACTCAGACACAGTATTTTGGGGAGCATTATTAGGAGGAGTACTACTATACTGTATACTACTCTACTACTTGCTGAAGTGATATTTATAGAGTCATAGGGAGAGGACGTGGCTGGCGTCCTCTCCGTTTAGAGAAGAGAGAGACACAGTATTTTGGGGAGCATTATTAGGAGGAGTACTACTATACTGTATACTACTCAGACACAGTATTTTGGGGAGCATTATTAGGAGGAGTACTACTATACTGTATACTACTCTACTACTTGCTGAAGTGATATTTATAGAGTCATAGGGAGAGGACGTGGCTGGCGTCCTCTCCGTTTAGAGAAGAGAGAGACACAGTATTTTGGGGAGCATTATTAGGAGTACTACTATACTGTATACTACTATACTACTTGCTGAAGTGATATGTATAGAGTCATAGGGAGAGGACGTGGCTGGCGTCCTCTCCGTTTAGAGAAGAGAGAGACACAGTATACTATTTTGGGGAGCATTATTAGGAGGAGTACTACTATACTGTATACTACTCTACTACTTGCTGAAGTGATATTTATAGAGTCATAGGGAGAGGACGTGGCTGGCGTCCTCTCCGTTTAGAGAAGAGAGAGACACAGTATTTTGGGGAGCATTATTAGGAGGAGTACTACTATACTGTATACTACTATACTACTTGCTGAAGTGATATTTATAGAGTCATAGGGAGAGGACGTGGCTGGCGTCCTCTCCGTTTAGAGAAGAGAGAGACACAGTATACTATTTTGGGGAGCATTATTAGGAGGAGTACTACTATACTGTATACTATACTACTTGCTGAAGTGATATTTATAGAGTCATAGGGAGAGGACGTGGCTGGCGTCCTCTCCGTTTAGAGAAGAGAGAGACACAGTATTTTGGGGAGCATTATTAGGAGGAGTACTACTATACTGTATACTACTATACTACTTGCTGAAGTGATATTTATAGATTAGATAGTGTGACTGTAAGTGTATTATCTGACTTGTGGGGGAGACACTGACAGTGGGGAGCAGTTAGAGTCTGAGAGCAGGACTCAGGAGTACATATAACATACAGTGCACACTTTTGCTGCCAGAGTCAGTGCCACACTGCCATTGTTGTGACCACACTGACCACCAGTATAATAATATATTTTGTGATTGTCTGCTTAGGACTCGGAGTACTAGTTGCAAGTTGCAACGTGACCTGACCACCAGTTTAATAATCAATCACCACCAGTTTAATATATATATAATTGCATATAATATATATATATATATATATATATAATATTGTATACCACCTACCCGTGGTTTTTTTTTTTCTTTCTTCTTTGTACATACTACTATAGTATAGTAGCTTACTGTAGCAGTCTGCGGTGCTGCTGAGCTGACAGTGTCCAGCAGGTCCGTCATCAGTCATCATTACCAATACCTAATAAATATATTATCTACCTGTCCGGCTGCAGTACTAGTGATATTATATATACATACATATATATATTGATTTCATCTCATTATCAATCATCCAGTCTATATTAGCAGCAGACACAGTACGGTAGTCCACGGCTGTAGCTACCTCTGTGTCGGCACTCGGCAGTCCATCCATAATTGTATACTAGTATCCATCCATCTCCATTGTTTACCTGAGGTGCCTTTTAGTTGTGCCTATTAAAATATGGAGAACAAAAATGTTGAGGTTCCAAAATTAGGGAAAGATCAAGATCCACTTCCACCTCGTGCTGAAGCTGCTGCCACTAGTCATGGCCGAGACGATGAAATGCCAGCAACGTCGTCTGCCAAGGCCGATGCCCAATGGCATAGTACAGAGCATGTCAAATCCAAAACACCAAATATCAGTAAAAAAAGGACTCCAAAACCTAAAATAAAATTGTCGGAGGAGAAGCGTAAACTTGCCAATATGCCATTTGCCACACGGAGTGGCAAGGAATGGCTGAGGCCCTGGCCTATGTTCATGGCTAGTGGTTCAGCTTCACAGGAGGATGGAAGCACTCAGCCTCTCGCTAGAAAACTGAAAAGACTCAAGCTGGCAAAAGCACCGCAAAGAACTGTGCGTTCTTCGAAATCCCAAATCCACAAGGAGAGTCCAATTGTGTCGGTTGCGATGCCTGACCTTCCCAACACTGGACGTGAAGAGCATGCGCCTTCCACCATTTGCACGCCCCTTGCAAGTGCTGGAAGGAGCACCCGCAGTCCAGTTCCTGATAGTCAGATTGAAAATGTCAGTGTTGAAGTACACCAGGATGAGGAGGATATGGGTGTTGCTGGCGCTGGGGAGGAAATTGACAAGGAGGATTCTGATGGTGAGGTGGTTTGTTTAAGTCAGGCACCCGGGGAGACACCTGTTGTCCGTGGGAGGAATAGGGCCGTTGACATGCCTGGTGAAAATACCAAAAAAATCAGCTCTTCGGTGTGGAAGTATTTCACCAGAAATGCGGACAACATTTGTCAAGCTGTGTGTTGCCTTTGTCAAGCTGTAATAAGTAGGGGTAAGGACGTTAACCACCTCGGAACATCCTCCCTTATACGTCACCTGCAGCGCATTCATAATAAGTCAGTGACAAGTTCAAAAACTTTGGGTGACAGCGGAAGCAGTCCACTGACCAGTAAATCCCTTCCTCTTGTAACCAAGCTCACGCAAACCACCCCACCACCAACTCCCTCAGTGTCAATTTCCTCCTTCCCCAGGAATGCCAATAGTCCTGCAGGCCATGTCACTGGCAATTCTGACGAGTCCTCTCCTGCCTGGGATTCCTCCGATGCCTCCTTGCGTGTAACGCCTACTGCTGCTGGCGCTGCTGTTGTTGCTGCTGGGAGTCGATGGTCATCCCAGAGGGGAAGTCGTAAGCCCACTTGTACTACTTCCAGTAAGCAATTGACTGTCCAACAGTCCTTTGCGAGGAAGATGAAATATCACAGCAGTCATCCTGCTGCAAAGCGGATAACTGAGGCCTTGACAACTATGTTGGTGTTAGACGTGCGTCCGGTATCCGCCGTTAGTTCACAGGGAACTAGACAATTTATTGAGGCAGTGTGCCCCCGTTACCAAATACCATCTAGGTTCCACTTCTGTAGGCAGGCGATACCGAGAATGTACACGGACGTCAGAAAAAGACTCACCAGTGTCCTAAAAAATGCAGTTGTACCCAATGTCCACTTAACCACGGACATGTGGACAAGTGGAGCAGGGCAGGGTCAGGACTATATGACTGTGACAGCCCACTGGGTAGATGTATGGACTCCCGCCGCAAGAACAGCAGCGGCGGCACCAGTAGCAGCATCTCGCAAACGCCAACTCTTTCCTAGGCAGGCTACGCTTTGTATCACCGCTTTCCAGAATACGCACACAGCTGAAAACCTCTTACGGCAACTGAGGAAGATCATCGCGGAATGGCTTACCCCAATTGGACTCTCCTGTGGATTTGTGGCATCGGACAACGCCAGCAATATTGTGTGTGCATTAAATATGGGCAAATTCCAGCACGTCCCATGTTTTGCACATACCTTGAATTTGGTGGTGCAGAATTTTTTAAAAAACGACAGGGGCGTGCAAGAGATGCTGTCGGTGGCCAGAAGAATTGCGGGACACTTTCGGCGTACAGGCACCACGTACAGAAGACTGGAGCACCACCAAAAACTACTGAACCTGCCTTGCCATCATCTGAAGCAAGAAGTGGTAACGAGGTGGAATTCAACCCTCTATATGCTTCAGAGGTTGGAGGAGCAGCAAAAGGCCATTCAAGCCTATACAATTGAGCACGATATAGGAGGTGGAATGCACCTGTCTCAAGTGCAGTGGAGAATGATTTCAACGTTGTGCAAGGTTCTGATGCCCTTTGAACTTGCTACACGTGAAGTCAGTTCAGACACTGCCAGCCTGAGTCAGGTCATTCCCCTCATCAGGCTTTTGCAGAAGAAGCTGGAGACATTGAAGGAGGAGCTAACACGGAGCGATTCCGCTAGGCATGTGGGACTTGTGGATGGAGCCCTTAATTCGCTTAACAAGGATTCACGGGTGGTCAATCTGTTGAAATCAGAGCACTACATTTTGGCCACCGTGCTCGATCCTAGATTTAAAGCCTACCTTGGATCTCTCTTTCCGGCAGACACAAGTCTGCTGGGGTTGAAAGACCTGCTGGTGAGAAAATTGTCAAGTCAAGCGGAACGCGACCTGTCAACATCTCCTCCTTCACATTCTCCCGCAACTGGGGGTGCGAGGAAAAGGCTCAGAATTCCGAGCCCACCCGCTGGCGGTGATGCAGGGCAGTCTGGAGCGACTGCTGATGCTGATATCTGGTCCGCACTGAAGGACCTGACAACGATTACGGACATGTCGTCTACTGTCACTGCATATGATTCTCTCAACATTGAAAGAATGGTGGAGGATTATATGAGTGACCGCATCCAAGTAGGCACGTCACACAGTCCGTACTTATACTGGCAGGAAAAAGAGGCAATTTGGAGGCCCTTGCACAAACTGGCTTTATTCTACCTAAGTTGCCCTCCCACAAGTGTGTACTCCGAAAGAGTGTTTAGTGCCGCCGCTCACCTTGTCAGCAATCGGCGTACGAGGTTACATCCAGAAAATGTGGAGAAGATGATGTTCATTAAAATGAATTATAATCAATTCCTCCGTGGAGACATTGACCAGCAGCAATTGCCTCCACAAAGTACACAGGGAGTTGAGATGGTGGATTCCAGTGGGGACGAATTGATAATCTGTGAGGAGGGGGATGTACACGGTGATATATCGGAGGATGATGATGAGGTGGACATCTTGCCTCTGTAGAGCCAGTTTGTGCAAGGAGAGATTAATTGCTTCTTTTTTGGTGGGGGTCCAAACCAACCCGTCATTTCAGTCACAGTCGTGTGGCAGACCCTGTCACTGAAATGATGGGTTGGTTAAAGTGTGCATGTCCTGTTTATACAACATAAGGGTGGGTGGGAGGGCCCAAGGACAATTCCATCTTGCACCTCTTTTTTCTTTCATTTTTCTTTGCGTCATGTGCTGTTTGGGGAGGGTTTTTTGGAAGGGACATCCTGCGTGACACTGCAGTGCCACTCCTAGATGGGCCCGGTGTTTGTGTCGGCCACTAGGGTCGCTTATCTTACTCACACAGCTACCTCATTGCGCCTCTTTTTTTCTTTGCGTCATGTGCTGTTTGGGGAGTGTTTTTTGGAAGGGCCATCCTGCGTGACACTGCAGTGCCACTCCTAGATGGGCCCGGTGTTTGTGTCGGCCACTAGGGTCGCTTATCTTACTCACACAGCTACCTCATTGCGCCTCTTTTTTTCTTTGCGTCATGTGCTGTTTGGGGAGGGTTTTTTGGAAGGGACATCCTGCGTGACACTGCAGTGCCACTCCTAGATGGGCCCGGTGTTTGTGTCGGCCACTAGGGTCACTTATCTTACTCACACAGCTACCTCATTGCGCCTCTTTTTTTCTTTGCATCATGTGCTGTTTGGGGAGTGTTTTTTGGAAGGGACATCCTGCGTGACACTGCAGTGACACTCCTAGATGGGCCCGGTGTTTGTGTCGGCCACTAGGGTCGCTTATCTTACTCACACAGCTACCTCATTGCGCCTCTTTTTTTCTTTGCGTCATGTGCTGTTTGGGGGGTGTTTTTTGGAAGGGACATCCTGCGTGACACTGCAGTGACACTCCTAGATGGGCCCGGTGTTTGTGTCGGCCACTAGGGTCGCTTATCTTACTCACACAGCTACCTCATTGCGCCTCTTTTTTTCTTTGCGTCATGTGCTGTTTGGGGAGGGTTTTTTGGAAGGGACATCCTGCGTGACACTGCAGTGACACTCCTAGATGGGCCCGGTGTTTGTGTCGGCCACTAGGGTCGCTTATCTTACTCACACAGCTACCTCATTGCGCCTCTTTTTTTCTTTGCGTCATGTGCTGTTTGGGGAGGGTTTTTTGGAAGGGACATCCTGCGTGACACTGCAGTGACACTCCTAGATGGGCCCGGTGTTTGTGTCGGCCACTAGGGTCGCTTATCTTACTCACACAGCTACCTCATTGCGCCTCTTTTTTTCTTTGCGTCATGTGCTGTTTGGGGAGGGTTTTTTGGAAGGGACATCCTGCGTGACACTGCAGTGACACTCCTAGATGGGCCCGGTGTTTGTGTCGGCCACTAGGGTCGCTTATCTTACTCACACAGCTACCTCATTGCGCCTCTTTTTTTCTTTGCGTCATGTGCTGTTTGGGGAGGGTTTTTTGGAAGGGACATCCTGCGTGACACTGCAGTGACACTCCTAGATGGGCCCGGTGTTTGTGTCGGCCACTAGGGTCGCTTATCTTACTCACACAGCTACCTCATTGCGCCTCTTTTTTTCTTTGCATCATGTGCTGTTTGGGGAGTGTTTTTTGGAAGGGCCATCCTGCGTGACACTGCAGTGACACTCCTAGATGGGCCCGGTGTTTGTGTCGGCCACTAGGGTCGCTTAGCTTAGTCATCCAGCGACCTAGGTGCAAATTTTAGGACTAAAAATAATATTGTGAGGTGTGAGGTATTCAGAATAGACTGAAAATGAGTGTAAATTATGGTTTTTGAGGTTAATAATACTTTGGGATCAAAATGACCCCCAAATTCTATGATTTAAGCTGTTTTTTAGTGTTTTTTGAAAAAAACACCCGAATCCAAAACACACCCGAATCCGACAAAAAAAAATCGGTGAGGTTTTGCCAAAACGCGGTCGAACCCAAAACACGGCCACGGAACCGAACCCAAAACCAAAACACAAAACCCGAAAAATTTCCGGCGCTCATCTCTAATAATAATAACATTGCCAGATACACGTAATGCCCCCAGTAGTGCAGTGCCAGATGCACGTAATGCCTCAGTAGTGCCAGTTACATGTACAGTAATGCCCCCAGTAGTGCCAGATACATGTAAGGCCTCCAGTTGTGCAAGACACAAGTAAAGCCCCCAGTAGTGTCAGACATACGTAATACCCCCAACACTCCAAGATACACATAATGCCCCTAGTGCCAGATACACATAATACCCCCAGTAGTGCCAGATACAAGAAATGTCCACAGTAGTACCAGTTACACATAATGCCTCCAGTAGTGCTCACTGCTGCTGGGCTTCTGCCGCTGCTGCTTATCTCTCCCACTTACTGTATTTCCACTCTTCTTTCTTTCTCACTATACTCTCTTCTTCTATTTTTCCTCTATCTCCTTTTATTCTCTTGTTTATCTTTCTCTTTCCTCTCTCTCTTTCTTCTATCTTTCCTTACTCTCACTTTTTTCTCTCTCTTGCTTCTCTCTTTTCAGTCTCTTATTTCTCTGTATCTACTGTATACCCCCCTCTCTCCTTTCTGTCTCCCCTTTATTTCTTCTCTCTCTTTTTCTCACTCTCCTTTCCTTTACATCTCTTTTCTCCTGTCTCCCTCACTCTCTCTCTCCTTTGTATTTTTATCTTTCTATCTCTTGAAGCACTCTTCTAATTAAATTGCATGCTTAGGGTAGTGAACAAACATGCCTAATAAAGGAGTCTGGCCTAAATTTGCAAATGTAATTTAGCCAAGAGACTAATAAGCGTAATGATAAAAAAAAAGGATTATTTTCCAAAGAGACCTTTGGGTCTAATTCAAGGTTGATTGAAAACAACATTTTCCTCTAATGGGCAAAACCATATGCACTGCAGGTGGGCCAGATATAACATGTGCAGAGAGAATTAGATTTTGGTGAGGTGTGTTCAAACTGAAATCTAAATTGCAGTGTAAAAATAAAGCAGCCAGTATTTACCCTGCACAGAAACAATATAATCCACCCACATTAAACTCTCTCTTTCCATGATATATCTGCCCCACCTGCAGTGTGCATACCTGTGCCCGTTAGAGGAAAATATTGTTTTGCAATCAACCTTGAATTGGACCCTTTCTCCCAAAGACTACAATTCTTATTGCATGTACATTGGCCCTCATTCCGAGTTGATCGGTCGCAAGGCGAATTTAGCAGAGTTACACACGCTAAGCCTACGCCTACTGGGAGTGTATCTTAGCTTCTTAAAATTGCGACCGATGTAATCGCAATATTGCGATTACAAACTACTTTGCAGTTTCTGAGTAACTTCAACCTTACTCTGCCTGTGCGATCAGTTCAGTGCTTGTCGTTCCTGGTTTGACGTCACAAACACACCCAGCGTTCGCTCAGACACTCCCCCGTTTCTCCAGCCACTCCTGCATTTTTTCCGGAAACGGTAGCGTTTTCATCCACACGCCCATAAAACGCCGTGTTTCCGCCCAGTAACACCCATTTCCTGTCAATCACATTACGATCGCCGGAGCGATGAAAAAGCCGTGAGTAAAAATACTATCTTCATTGTTAAATTACTTGGCGCAGTCGCAGTGCGAATATTGCGCATGCGTACTAAGCGGATTTTCATTGCGATGCGATGAAAAATACAGAGCGAACGACTCGGAATGAGGGCCATTATTCATTTTAATTTCTATACTGTTCCTGTACCCTTCACAAAATAACAAAGTAAACCGATGAAACTACACAATTAAACAAACAAACAAACAAACAAACAAACAAACAAACAACCAAACAGTAGATCATAAAACAATAGTATTTATTAATGAAAGTGTCATTTTTATCATACCTTTTGCCTGTTTCTTCATTTCCAACATCTCTCTTATGGAAAATCATTCTGGATCTGGCAATAACTTGATCTGGACGTTCAACCCTCATTCCTACTGACCTCACTCTGATGGAAAATTTGTAAATCATAATTAGTGCTAAACCCAAAAGAACGTTTGGAAAATGTATAACAAGATTCAGTGAGTAATCCAGCTTCACCAAAATGCATAGTATAGACATTTAGCATTGTGGTTTTATTTTAATCATTTCTGAGAATAGTTCTGAACAGTATATTATGTACAGATCTCAACAGTTCTTTAAAATAAGTATTTATTTACATTAATTCAAATATTTAATATAGTAGTTATTTATATTACTCTACCACTTATGACCACTGTATAAAGGGTTCTGTCTTCCATTGCTACAAACAAGTAGTACTTGTTGTACAATCAGTTGTTTCACTTATGAAGGCTGTTTATGACAGTAGGAGGAACACATGGTACAATTCCGGAATAATATAGAAATTCTCAGTACTAGTTAGTTTTATTTCTTTAATAATTTAAGACTAGCTGGAGTACTCGGCGTTGCCCGGGATTTTAAGAATGTATGTTTACAAAAAAATAAGAATTTACTTACCGATAATTCTATTTCTCATAGTCCGTAGTGGATGCTGGGAACTCCGTAAGGACCATGGGGAATAGCGGCTCCGCAGGAGACTGGGCACAAAAGTAAAGCTTTAGGACTACCTGGTGTGCACTGGCTCCTCCCCCTATGACCCTCCTCCAAGCCTCAGTTAGGATACTGTGCCCGGACGAGCGTACACAATAAGGAAGGATTTATGAATCCCGGGTAAGACTCATACCAGCCACACCGATCACACCGTACAACCTGTGATCTGAATCCAGTTAACAGCATGATAACAGAGGAGCCTCTGGAAAGATGGCTCACAACCACAATAACCCGATTTTTGTAACAATAACTATGTACAAGTATTGCAGACAATCCGCACTTGGGATGGGCGCCCAGCATCCACTACGGACTATGAGAAATAGAATAATCGGTAAGTAAATTCTTATTTTCTCTGACGTCCTAGTGGATGCTGGGAACTCCGTAAGGACCATGGGGATTATACCAAAGCTCCCAAACGGGCGGGAGAGTGCGGATGACTCTGCAGCACCGAATGAGAGAACTCCAGGTCCTCCTCAGCCAGGGTATCAAATTTGTAGAATTTAGCAAACGTGTTTGCCCCTGACCAAGTAGCTGCTCGGCAAAGTTGTAAAGCCGAGACCCCTCGGGCAGCCGCCCAAGATGAGCCCCTTTCCGTGTGGAATGGGCTTTTACAGATTTTGGCTGTGGCAGGCCTGCCACAGAATGTGCAAGCTGAATTGTGCTACAAATCCAACGAGCAATAGTCTGCTTAGAAGCAGGAGCACCCAGCTTGTTGGGTGCATACAGGATAAACAGCGAGTCAGATTTTCTGACTCCAGCCGTCCTGGAAACATATATTTTCAGGGCCCTGACTACGTCCAGCAACTTGGAGTCCTCCAAGTCCCTAGTAGCCGCAGGTACCACAATAGGCTGGTTCACGTGAAACGCTGAAAACACCTTAGGGAGAAATTGAGGATGAGTCCTCAATTCCGCCCTGTCTGGAAGATCAGATAAGGGCCTTTACAGGATAAAGCCCCCAATTCTGACACGCGCCTGGCCGAGGCCAGGGCCAACAACATGACCACTTTCCATGTGAGATATTTTAACTCCACAGACTCAAGTGGTTCAAACCAATGTGACTTTAGGAACCCCAAAACTACATTGAGATCCCAAGGTGCCACTGGAGGCACAAAAGGAGGCTGTATATGCAGTACCCCTTTTACAAAACGTCTGAACTTCAGGAACTGAAGTTAGTTCTTTCTGGAAGAAAATTGACAGGGCCGAAATTTGAACCTTAATGGACCCCAATTTTAGGCACATAGACACTCCTGTTTACAGGAAATGCAGGAATCGACCTAGTTGAAAATTCCTCCATCGGGGCCTTACTGGCCTCGCACCCCGCAACATATTTTCGCCAAATGCGGTGATAATGCTTTGCGGTTACATCCTTCCTGGCTTGATCAGGGTAGGGATGACTTCATCCGGAATGCCTTTTTCCTTCAGGATCCGGCGTTCAACCGCCCTGCCGTTAAACGCAGCCGCGGTAAGTCTCGGAATAGACAGGGTCCTTGCTGGAGCAGGTCCCTTCTTAGAGGTAGAGGCCACGGGTCCTCCGTGAGCATCTCTTGAAGTTCCGGGTACCAAGTCCTTCTTGGCCAATCCGGAGCCACGAGTATAGTTCTTACTCCCCTCCGTCTTATAATTCTCAGTACTTTTGGTATGAGCGGAAGAGGAGGGAACACATACACTGACTGGTACACCCACGGTGTTACCAGAGCGTCCACAGCTATTGCCTGAGGGTCCCTTGACCTGGCGCAATACCTGTCCAATTTTTTGTTTAGGCGGGACGCCATCATGTCCACCTTTGGTTTTTCCCAATGGTTTACAATCATGTGGAAGACTTCTGGGTGAAGTCCCCACTCTCCCGGGTGGAGGCCGTGCCTGCTGAGGAAGTCTGCTTCCCAGTTGTCCACTTCCGGAATGAATACTGCTGACAGTGCTATCCCATGATTTTCCGCCCAGCGAAGAATCCTTGCAGCTTCTGCCATTGACTGCTTCTTGTGCCACCCTGTCTGTTTACATGGGTGACTGCCGTGATGTTGTCCGACTGGATCAACACCGGCAGACCTTGAAGCAGAGGTCTTGCTAAGCTGAAAGCATTGTAAATGGCCCTTAGCTCCAGGATATTTATGTGAAATGATGTTTCCAGGCTTGACCATAAGCCCTGGAAAATTTTTCCCTGTGTGACTGCTCCCCAGCCTCGCAGGCTGGCATCTGTGGTCACCAGGACCCAGTCCTGAATGCCGACTCTGCGGCCCTCTAGAAGATGAGCACTCTGCAACCACCACAGGAGGGACACCCTTGTCCTTGGTGACCGGGTTATCCGCTGATGCATCTTAAGATGCGACCCGGACCATTTGTCCAGCCGGTCCCACTGGAAAGTTCTTGCGTGGAATCTGCCGAATGGCTTTGCTTCGTAGGAAGCTACCATTTTTCCCAGAACCCTTGTGCATTGATGCACTGAGACTTGGCTCGGTTTTAGGAGGTTCCTGACTAGCTCGGATAACTCCCTGGCTCTCTCCTCCGGGAGAAACACCTTTTTCTGAACTGTGTCCAGAATCATCCCTAGGAACAGAAGACGAGTCGTCGGAACCAGCTGCGATTTTGGAATATTGAGAATCCAATCGTGCTGTCGCAACACTACCTGAGATAGTGCTACACCGACCTCCAACTGTTCCCAGGATCTTACCCTTATCAGGAGATCATCCAAGTAAGGGATAACTAAAACTCCCTTCCTTCGAAGGAGTATCATCATTTCGGCCATTACCTTGGTAAAGACCCGGGGTGCCGTGGACCATCCAAACGGCAGCGTCTGAAACTGATAGTGACAGTTCTGTACCACAAACCTGAGGTACCCTTGGTGAGAAGGGTAAATTTGGACATGAAGGTAAGCATCCTTGATGTCCAGAGACACCATGTAGTCCCCTTCTCTTGAATTTGAACCTCTGTATGTAAGTGTTCAAAGATTTTAGATTTAAAATCGGTCTCACCGAGCCGTCCGGCTTCGGTACCACAACAGTGTGGAGTAATACCCCTTTCCCTGTTGCAGGAGGGGTACCTTAATTATCACCTGCTGGGAATACAGCTTGTGAATGGCTTCCAACACTGCCTCCCTGTCTGCTTGTAAAGCCCCAGCGTCATGCTGAGGGCTTGGCAGAGGCGGGAGAGGGCTTCTGTTCCTGGGAACTGGCTGATTTCTGCAGCCGTTTCCCTCTCCCTCTGTCACGGGGCAGAAATGAGGAACCTTTTGCCCACGTGCCCTTATGGGAACGAAAGGACTGCGCCTGATAATACGGCGTCTTCTTATGTTGAGAGGCGACCTGGGGTAAAAAACGTGGATTTCCCAGCTGTTGCCGTGGCCACCAGGTCTGAAAGACCGACCCCAAATAACTCCTCCCCTTTATAAGGCAATACTTCCATATGCCATTTGGAATCCACATCACCTGACCACTGTCGTGTCCATAACCCTCTTCTGGCAGAAATGGACAGCGCACTTACTCTTGATGCCAGTCGGCAAATATCCCGCTGTGCATCACCCATATATAGAAATGCATCTTTTAAATGCTCTACAGGCAATAATATACTGTCCCTATCTAGGGTATCAATATTTTCAGTCAGGGAATCCGACCACGCCAACCCAGCACTGCACATCCAGGCTGAGGCGATTGCTGGTCGCAGTATAACACCAGTATGTGTGTAAATACATTTTAGGATACCCTCCTGCTTTCTATCAGCAGGATCCTTAAGGGCGGCCATCTCAGGAGAGGGTAGAGCCCTTGTTTTGACAAGCGTGTGAGCGCTTTATCCCCCCTAGGGGGTGTTTCCCAACGCACCCTAACCTCTGGCGGGAAAGGATATATGCCAATAACTTTTTAGAAATTATCAGTTTTTTTTATCGGGGGAAACCCACGCTTCATCACACACCTCATTTAATTTCTCAGATTCAGGAAAACTACAGGTAGTTTTTCCTCACTGAACATAATACCCCTATTGGTGGTACTCGTATTATCAGAAATGTGTAAAACATTTTCCATTGCCTCAATCATGTAACGTGTGGCCCTACTGGAAGTCATATTTGTCTCTTCACCGTCGACACTGGAGTCAGTATCCGTGTCGGCATCTGTATTTGCCATCTGAGGTAACGGGCGCTTTAGAGCCCCTGACGGCCTATGAGACGTCTGGACAGGCACAAGCTGAGTAGCCGGCTGTCTCATGTCAATCACTGTCTTTTGTAAAGAGCTGACACTGTCATGTAATTCCTTCCAGCAGTTCATCCACTCAGGTGTCGACCCCCTAGGGGGTGACATCCCTATTACAGGCAATTTGCTCCGCCTCCACATCATTTTCCTCCTCATACATGTCGACACAAACGTACCGACACACAGCACACACACAGGGAATGCTCTGATAGAGGACAGGACCCCACTAGCCCTTTGGGGAGACAGAGGGAGAGTTTGCCAGCACACACCAGAGCGCTATATATATACAGGGATAACCTTATATAAGTGTTTTTCCCCTTATAGCTGCTGTATTGTTTATACTGCGCCTAATTAGTGCCCCCCTCTCTTTTTTAACCCTTTCTGTAGTGTAGTGACTGCAGGGGAGAGCCAGGGAGCTTCCCTCCAACGGAGCTGTGAGGGAAAATGGCGCCAGTGTGCTGAGGAGATAGGCTCCGCCCCTTTCTCGGCGGCCTTTTCTCCCGTTTTTCAGTGTAATCTGGCAGGGGTTAAAATTCATCCATATAGCCCTGGGGGCTATATGTGATGTATTTTCGCCAGCCAAGGTGTTTTTATTGCTGCTCAGGGCGCCCCCCCCTAGCGCCCTGCACCCTCAGTGACCGAAGTGTGAAGTGTGCTGAGGAGCAATGGCGCACAGCTGCAGTGCTGTGCGCTACCTTGGTGAAGACAGGATGTCTTCTGCCGCCGATTTTCCGGACCTCTTCTTGCTTCTGGCTCTGTAAGGGGGCCGGCGGCGCGGCTCTGGGACCGGACTCCATGGCTGGGCCTGTGTTCGATCCCTCTGGAGCTAATGGTGTCCAGTAGCCTAAGAAGCCCAATCCACTCTGCACGCAGGTGAGTTCGCTTCTTCTCCCCTTAGTCCCTCGATGCAGTGAGCCTGTTGCCAGCAGGTCTCACTGAAAATAAAAAACCTAAAACTAAACTTTTCACTAAGCAGCTCAGGAGAGCCCCTAGTGTGCACCCTTCTCGTTCGGGCACAAAAATCTAACTGAGGCTTGGAGGAGGGTCATAGGGGGAGGAGCCAGTGCACACCAGGTAGTCCTAAAGCTTTACTTTTGTGCCCAGTCTCCTGCGGAGCCGCTATTCCCCATGGTCCTTACGGAGTTCCCAGCATCCACTAGGACGTCAGAGAAATAAGATTTTACTCACCGGTAAATCTATTTCTCGTAGTCCGTAGTGGATGCTGGGAACTCCGAAAGGACCATGGGGAATAGCGGCTCCGCAGGAGTCTGGGCACAACTAAAAGAAAGCTTTTAGACTACCTGGTGTGCACTGGCTCCTCCCACTATGACCCTCCTCCAAGCCTCAGTTAGGATACTGTGCCCGGAAGAGCTGACACAATAAGGAAGGATTTTGAATCCCGGGTAAGACTCATACCAGCCACACCAATCACACCGTATAACACGTGATACCATATCCAGTTAACAGTATGAAACATAACTGAGCCTCTCAACAGATGGCTCATAACAATAACCCGTTAGTGAACAATAACTATGTACAATTATTGCAGACAATCCGCACTTGGGACGGGCGCCCAGCATCCACTACGGACTACGAGAAATAGATTTACCGGTGAGTAAAATCTTATTTTCTCTAACGTCCTAGTGGATGCTGGGAACTCCGAAAGGACCATGGGGATTATACCAAAGCTCCCAAACGGGCGGGAGAGTGCGGATGACTCTGCAGCACCGAATGAGAGAACTCAAGGTCCTCCTCAGCCAGGGTATCAAATTTGTAGAATTTTGCAAACGTGTTTGCCCCTGACCAAGTAGCAGCTCTGCAAAGTTGTAAAGCCGAGACCCCTCGGGCAGCCGCCCAAGATGAGCCCACCTTCCTTGTAGAATGGGCTTTAACTGATTTAGGATGCGGCAGTCCAACCGCAGAATGCGCCAGCTGAATTGTGCTACAAATCCAGCGAGCAATAGTCTGCTTAGAAGCAGGAGCACCCAGTTTGTTGGGTGCATACAGGATAAATAGCGAGTCAGTTTTCCTGACTCCAGCCGTCCTGGAAACATAAATTTTCAAGGCCCTGACTACGTCCAGCAACTTGGAATCCTCCAAGTCGCTAGTAGCCGCAGGCACTACAATAGGTTGGTTCAAGTGAAAAGCTGATACCACCTTAGGGAGAAACTGGGGACGAGTCCTCAATTCTGCCCTATCCATATGGAAAATCAGAAAAGGGCTTTTAAATGACAAAGCCGCCAATTCTGATACACGCCTGGCCGAAGCCAAGGCCAATAACATGACCACTTTCCACGTGAGATATTTTAGATCCACGGTCTTTAGTGGCTCAAACCAATGTGATTTTAGGAAATTCAACACCACGTTGAGATCCCAGGGTGCCACTGGAGGCACAAAAGGGGGCTGAATATGCAGCACTCCTTTTACAAATGTCTGAACTTCAGGTATTGAAGCTGGTTTCTTTTGGAAGAAAATCGACAGAGCCGATATCTGTACCTTAATGGAGCCTAATTTTAGGCCCATAGTCACTCCTGCCTGTAGGAAGTGCAGAAATCGACCCAGCTGAAATTCCTCTGTTGGGGCCTTATTGGCCTCACACCAAGCAACATATTTCCGCCATATGCGGTGATAATGTTTTACAGTTACATCTTTCCTGGCTTTAATCAGCGTAGGAATGACATCCTCCGGAATGCCCTTTTCCTTTAGGATCCGGTGTTCAACCGCCATGCCGTCAAACGCAGCCGCGGTAAGTCTTGGAACAGACAGGGCCCCTGCTGCAGCAGGTCCTGTCTGAGCGGCAGAGGCCATGGGTCCTCTGAGATCATCTCTTGAAGTTCCGGGTACCACGCTCTTCTTGGCCAATCCGGAACCACGAGTATTGTCCTTACTCCTCGTTTTCTTATTATTCTCAGTACCTTTGGTATGAGAGGCAAAGGAGGGAACACATAAACCGACTGGTACACCCACGGTGTCACTAGAGCGTCCACCGCTATCGCCTGAGGGTCCCTTGACCTGGCGCAATATCTCTCTAGTTTTTTGTTTAGGCGGGACGCCATCATGTCCACCTGTGGCCGTTCCCAACGATTTACAATCAGTGTGAAGACTTCTGGATGAAGTCCCCACTCTCCCGGGTGGAGGTCGTGCCTGCTGAGGAAGTCTGCTTCCCAGTTGTCCACTCCCGGAATGAACACTGCTGACAGTGCTAGCACGTGATTTTCCGCCCATCGGAGAATCCTTGTGGCTTCTGCCATTGCCGTCCTGCTTCTTGTGCCGCCCTGTCGGTTTACATGGGCGACCGCCGTGATGTTGTCTGACTGGATCAGTACCGGCTGGTGTAGAAGCAGGGGTTTTGCCTGACTTAGGGCATTGTAAATGGCCCTTAGTTCTAGAATATTTATGTGTAGGGAAGTCTCCTGACTCGACCATAGTCCTTGGAAGTTTCTTCCCTGTGTGACTGCCCCCCAGCCTCGAAGGCTGGCATCCGTGGTCACCAGGACCCAGTCCTGTATGCCGAATCTGCAGCCCTCTAGAAGATGAGCACTCTGCAGCCACCACAGCAGAGACACCCTGGTTCTTGGAGACAGGGTTATTAGCCGATGCATCTGAAGATGCGATCCGGACCACTGGTCCAACAGGTCCCACTGAAAGATTCTGGCATGGAACCTGCCGAAAGGAATTGCTTCGTAAGAAGCCACCATCTTTCCCAGGACTCGCGTGCAGTGATGCACCGACACCTGTTTTGGTTTCAGGAGGTTTCTGACAAGAGATGACAGCTCCTTGGCTTTTTCCTCCGGGAGAAACACTTTTTTCTGGACTGTGTCCAGAATCATTCCCAGGAACAGTAGACGTGTCGTCGGAACCAGCTGTGACTTTGGAATATTCAGAATCCAACCGTGCTGGTGTAGCATTTCCTGAGATAGTGCTACTCCTACCAACAACTGCTCCCTGGATCTCGCCTTTATTAGGAGATCGTCCAAGTACGGGATAATTAAAACTCCCTTTTTTCGAAGGAGTATCATCATTTCCGCCATTACCTTGGTAAACACCCTCGGTGCCGTGGACAGACCAAACGGCAGCGTCTGGAATTGGTAATGGCAATTCTGTACCGCAAATCTGAGGTACTCCTGGTGAGGATGATAAATGGGGACATGCAGGTAAGCATCCTTGATGTCCAGGGATACCATGTAATCCCCCTCGTCTAGACTTGCAATAACCGCCCTGAGCGATTCCATCTTGAACTTGAATTTTTTTATGTATGTGTTCAAGGATTTAAAATTTAAAATGGGTCTCACCGAACCGTCTGGTTTCGGTACCACAAACAGTGTGGAATAGTAACCCCGTCCTTGTTGAAGGAGGGGCACCTTGACTATCACCTGCTGGGAATACAGCTTGTGAATTGCCTCTAGCACAGCCTCCCTGTCCGAGGGAGTTGTTGGCAAGGCAGATTTGAGGAAACGGCGGGGGGGAGACGCCTCGAATTCCAGCTTGTACCCCTGAGATACTACTTGAAAGATCCAGGGATCCACCTGTGAGCGAGCCCACTGATCGCTGAAATTTTTGAGGCGGCCCCCCCACCGTACCTGGCTCCGCCTGTGGAGCCCCACCGTCATGCGGCGGACTTGGAAGAAGCGGGGGAGGACTTTTGCTCCTGGGAACCAGCTGTTTGTTGCAGCCTTTTTCCCCTACCTCTGCCTCTGGACAGAAAGGACCCGCCTTTTCCTCGCCTGTTTTTCTGGGTCCGAAAGGACTGTACCTGATAAAACGGCGCTTTTTTAGGCTGTGAGGGAACATGGGGTAAAAATGCTGACTTCCCAGCTGTTGCTGTGGAAACGAGGTCCGAGAGACCATCCCCGAATAACTCCTCACCCTTATAAGGCAAAACTTCCATGTGCCTTTTGGAATCTGCATCCCCTGTCCACTGCCGAGTCCATAAGCCTCTCCTAGCAGAAATGGACAATGCACTTATTTTAGATGCCAGCCGGCAGATCTCCCTCTGTGCATCTCTCATGTATAAGACTGAGTCTTTTATATGCTCTATGGTTAGCAGAATAGTGTCCCTGTCTAGGGTGTCAATATTTTCTGACTGGGAATCTGACCACGCAGCTGCAGCACTGCACATCCATGCTGACGCAATAGCTGGTCTAAGTATAATGCCTGTGTGTGTATATATAGACTTCAGGATCGCCTCCTGCTTTCTATCCGCAGGCTCCTTCAGGGCGGCCGTATCCGGAGACGGAAGTGCCACCTTTTTAGACAAACGTGTGAGCGCTTTATCCACCCTAGGAGGTGTTTCCCAACGTGCCCAATCCTCTGGCGGGAAAGGGAACGCCATTAGTAATTTTTTTGAGATTATCAATCTTTTATCAGGGAAAGCCCACGCTTCTTCACACACTTCATTTAATTCTTCAGATGGGGGAAAAACTACGGGTAGTTTTTTCTCCCCAAACATAATACCCTTTTTAGTGGTACCTGGGTTTATATCTGAAATGTGTAACACCTCTTTCATTGCCTCAATCATGCAACGAATGGCATTAGTGGACATTAGATTAGACTCATCGTCGTCGACACTGGTATCAGTATCCGTGTCGACATCTGCGTCTGCCATCTGAGGTAGCGGGCGTTTTAGAGCCCCTGATGGCCTTTGAGACACCTGGGCAGGCACGAGCTGAGAAGCTGGCTGTCCCGCATTTGGCATGTCGTCAAATTTTTTGTGTAAGGAGTCGACACTCGCACGTAATTCCTTCCATAAAACCATCCACTCAGGTGTCTGCCCCGCAGGGGGTGACATCACTTCTATAGGCATCTGCTCCGCCTCCACATAATTTTCCTCCTCAAACATGTCGACACAGCCGTACCGACACACCGCACACACACCGGGAATGCTCTAACAGAGGACAGGACCCCACAGAAGCCCTTTGGGGAGACAGAGAGAGAGTATGCCAGCACACACCAGAGCGCTATATAATGCAGGGACTAACTGAATTATGTCCCCTATAGCTGCTATAATATTTACTGCGCCTAAATTTAGTGCCCCCCCTCTCTTTTTTACCCTTTTCTGTAGTGTAGACTGCAGGGGAGAGCCAGGGAGCTTCCTTCCAGCGGAACTGTGAGGGAAAAATGGCGCCAGTGTGCTGAGGGAGATAGCTCCGCCCCTTTTTCGCTGACTATTCTCCCGCTTTTTTAAGGATTCTGGCAGGGCTAATTATCACATATATAGCCTCTGGGGCTATATATTGTGATTGTTTTGCCAGCCAAGGTGTTTTTATTGCTGCTCAGGGCGCCCCCCCCCCCAGCGCCCTGCACCCTCAGTGACCGGAGTGTGAAGTGTGTATGAGGAGCAATGGCGCACAGCTGCAGTGCTGTGCGCTACCTTGGTGAAGACAGAAGTCTTCATGCCGCCGATTTTCCGGACTTCTTCTTGCTTCTGGCTCTGTAAGGGGGACGGCGGCGCGGCTC
The DNA here is from genome assembly GCF_028390025.1 of Pseudophryne corroboree. Taxonomy (NCBI): domain Eukaryota; kingdom Metazoa; phylum Chordata; class Amphibia; order Anura; family Myobatrachidae; genus Pseudophryne; species Pseudophryne corroboree. Next base: position 739,096,837 of record NC_086444.1, read on the forward strand.
CGGGAACGAACACCAAGGCCAGTTCCATGCGGTCGATCCCTCTGGAGCTAATGGTGTCCAGTAGCCTAAGAAGCCCAAGCTAGCTGCAAGCAGGTAGGTTCGCTTCTTCTCCCCTTAGTCCCTCGTTGCAGTGAGCCTGTTGCCAGCAGGTCTCACTGTAAAATAAAAAAACCTAAAATATACTTTCTTTCTAAGAGCTCAGGAGAGCCCCTAGTGTGCATCCAGCTCGGCCGGGCACAAAAATCTAACTGAGGCTTGGAGGAGGGTCATAGTGGCAGGAGCCAGTGCACACCAGGTAGTCTAAAAGCTTTCTTTTAATTGTGCCCAGACTCCTGCGGAGCCGCTATTCCCCATGGTCCTTTCGGAGTTCCCAGCATCCACTAGGACGTTAGAGAAATAAATTTAAATATTAAACACACAGTATAAATAACATTGTAGATAGCTGAATACCCGTGCTTCGCTACGGGATGAGTATGGTAAATGCGAATGATAGTTATTCATTAATTTACGTTGGTTGGAGATCTAGTATATAGGCATATATTGCTTCCCTGACGCACTTTGTGTAGTGGCCAGACCCGTTTTTGGTCCCCCAAGGGACCCTGCTCTTCCCACTATACAACTCTCAGTATGTGGCTTCCTGCTGTTTCCATTCCCCTCCTCACATCATGTCAGTGCCCCTGTGAAATGAGTGTTTTTTTTTTACAGTTTCTTACATAGCGTAGGACATTATGTATCTCCTGATATACTCTGTGCTACTGGGGGACCATGCTACTTCCAATATATAACTCTCAGTGTGTGGGTTTGTGCTACCTGCATTCCCCTCCTCAGATCATGTCACTGGCCCTGTCACATGCAGCCCTGTCATCACTGACATATCATGCATGTCCTGATATAGTGTGTGCTGCTGTCCCACCCCTAGTGGTGCTAGTGATGTGTTACCCCCACAGTGTTTGTTCCCAGAGTGTAAGTCATTTGTGTAGCAAGTTTGGTGTAAATTGTTCCAGGCATTCCAGAGTTACGCTGTCTGCTGAAAAACTCTGTGCTGCTGCCTCACCCCTAGGGGTACTCGAGGTGTCTCTTCCCCCCACAGTGTTTGCTCCCAGCTTGTAAGTCATATGTGTACCAAGTTTTTTGTAAATAGGTCCAGGCATTACAGAGTTATCCTGAAATACTCTGTGCTGCAGTTCCACGCCTAGGGGTGCTAGGCATGTCTAACCCCCCCAGAAAGTTTGTTCCCAGTTTGTAAGTCAGATGTGTACCAATTTTGGTGTAAAGTGCTCCAGGCCTTCCACAGTTATGCTGTCTGCTGATATACACTGTGCTGATGTTCCCCCCCTAGGGGTGCTAGGGGTGTCTGACCCCCACAGTGTTTGTTTCCAGAGTGTAAGGCAGATGAGTACCAAGTTTTGCGTACATAGGTCCAGCAATTCCGGAGTTATGCTGTCTCCTGATATACTCTGTGCTGCTGTCCCTCCCCCGAGAGGTGCTAGGGATTTCTAATTTTTTTTAGTTGCCTCCGGCGTGTTTTAATACGCTTGTATGCGAAATTTCATGATCTTCGCTTGTAAACTGTGGATTTGTATATAAAGACAGACAGAAGGACAAATTTTCACTTTTATATAGTAGATAGTACTTACATAAACATTTATAGCAATTTGCATGTTACAGGCCTTTGCTAATTAACTACAAATAGTGAAGCCTTTGCAGCAGTGGTAGGAATCAGGCACATGCTATCCTTCAAGCTTTTAACAGCATCATGTCGAAGTCAAAAATACTACATACACAGCACATGTAAACTCCGCACTGATGAGACACTGTGTTCGCGAATATACGCAGCGTGCACAGCGATATATGGTAACATACGCATTCACACAGACACGCCACAAAGATATATTCAACACATATTTCATACCACACATAAATTAAACATGTCAAACACCACTGCTGCGGGTGGGGGAGGGGGTCCGGAGCCACCGTGGGTGGTGGAGGGGGCTGCGTGCGGGTGCCGCGGATGGGGCGGGTACTGCGAGTGGGGGAGTGGCGGGTAATGCTTCTCCTGCTTCTTCTCCTTGAAGCAACTAGGCTGCTGTACTCCCTTTGGCAGTGGCTCTCCCGGAGACTCATACATAGTAACACAGTAACATAGTAACTAAGGTTGAAAAAAGACAATTGTCCATCGAGTTCAACCTATTTGTTGTCTCCTATGCAGTCTTACTATAGGACTAGTTATTTTTATGTTAGGACTAATTAAATTAACTATAATGCGTGCCTACGCACCATAACCCTGAATATCTTTATCCAATAGGAATTTATCTAACCCATTCTTAAAGGTGTTGACTGAGTCCGCAGTTACTACTCTCTCAGGCAGGGAATTCCAAACATGTATTGTCCTCACTGTGAAAAAAACTTTTTGCCTCAATGTGCAGAAACTCCTCTCCTCTAACCTAAGCGAGTGACCACGTGTCCTCTGTGCTGATCTTATAGAAAACAGGTCCCTCCCAAGCTCTGTGTATTTACCCCTTATATATTTGTAGATGTTGATCATGTCCCCTCTTAGTCTCCTCTTTTCCAATGTAAACATGCCTAGCCTTGCAAGCCTTTCCTCGTATTCCAGCGTCTCCATGCCCTTGATTAGTTTGGTTGCCCGCCTCTGAACCTTTTCTAGCTCCAGGATATCCTTTTTGTAATATGGTGCCCAAAATTGCACACAGTATTCAAGATGAGGCCTCGCTAGTGATTTATATAATGGGAGTATAATACTCTCGTCCCTTGCATCAATTCCGCCTTTTTATGCATGCTAATATCTTATTAGCCTTCTTTGCTACACTCCTACTTTGGGTACTGCTGCTTAATTTGTTATCTATGTGAACCCCTAAGTCTTTTTCCAGTACAGAATCCCCTAATATTACCCCATTTAGTATGTAGAGAGAGGCAAATGGAGCACTCACCAGTCTTTTCATTGATTTGAATATCAAAACGAAATTTTATTCTCCAGACAGCACAGCATGACTGTTTACTGCAGTCCAATATGATTGTATAAAGCCCAAATGTTTTCGGCAATATCCAGACCGTCATCAGGGGACACAAAGAACATCAAAGAGCTGTCACATCACAATTAGAATACCAGCAGCCTAACTGACCATGCCTCACCGGCTCCCTATATACCCACCATTCAAAAAACGCGCCAAGATTGCGTCATCATGTGGGCGGAGTTAGCCCATTGTATTCATCACTTTATACAAGAACAACCATAGTAACAATGCATGTAAGTGCTAGTGCAAACATCTCCTTTTTCTATCAATGTCACCAGTATTAAACACATTACCATGAATAGAGGAGCCTTACGTTTTTCACCCCACACTAAGCGTGCCTGGACGGACAAACATCACGGGCGAACCTCACATCTCGTAGTGGTTGCCTAGCAACCGCCACGGGGCCGTCCCATATCCGCCAGCCGCCAGTGAGTACCTGGGCGGAAGTGACGTGTCGGACTGGTTGCCAAGCAACCTTCCGAGCGTCACTCCACAGTCTGCCAATGACTACCCGGGCGGAAGTGATGTAGCTGACTAGTTGCCGAGCAACCTTCCGAGCGTCTCCCCGCATTGATTACATGATGGGAGGTGGTGACATTTTCATGTGGTTGCCGAGCAACCTGTCAAACGCCTCCCAAAAACAGTCCCAAATGCAAACAGGGAAGACTACAGACTACAGAGAACTACAAGACCCATAGTATACAACAACATGGCCATAGCACTATGGGACAAATACTCGGCAGTCAATCCCACATATTCGGGGATCAAAATTAGAGATCCTAGCATAAAAATTTAGTACTAAACTGAAGACTAATCACCTAATCACTGTGATTTATAGGTGACCAATTTTGGTTGTTCAGTTTAAAAACTGTGGGTAGTAAGGAGCCAGTAAGGTACGGACGACAATCAGTCATGACAAAAAACAACAAAACACACAAATATATAAACACATACATATGTGTATATATCTAAAACACATACATATATGGACACCTATTAAAAATGTATATATAAAAAGATATACTTTATAATCACTATACAGTGCACTGGTCTTAAAGGACAAAAACCATGTCCATTTTCTAAGGAAAATCCCTAGATGATTGTTCTCATTTAGCCCATTAGGGGCTAGAGTTCCCAATTTGAAAATCCATCTTGCCTCCAATTTCCTCAAGATGAGAGCACGGTCTCCGCCCCTCTCGGGTTCCGGCACCCAATCAATCATGCGACATCTAAGTGCTGAACCCTGATGTCCCGCTTTGAGGAAGTGCTGTGCAACCGGTTTATCAGATGTACCAGATGTAATTGCTTGATGAATCGAACTCCTATGATTTGCCATTCGTTCTCTAAAAGTGCAGGTCGTCATCCCAACGTATGCCAGGCCACATGGGCATAGAAGCATATAGACAACATGGCTTAACCTGCAGTGAAGCTTATATCGGATGTTGATCAGTTTGCCAGTGTGGGGGTGTGGAAAGGAAGTACCCGGCAGCAGCGAGCGGCACGTCACACATCCCACACATCTGAAACAACCTGGCTTCTTGGAGTTTAGCCACGTACTGCTTTCCTTGGCATCAAAGCGTCGGGCAGGTTGCATAAGGATCTGCTTCAAGTTTCTACCACGCCTATAGGCCATCATTGGTGGATTCTCCAAGGTACCCTTAAATTTCGGGTCAGATCTTATTAGCGGCCAGTGCTTTTTCATGGTTTTAGAGATAACAGGAGACATATCATCGTACTGTGTCACAAATATCATCCGATTCTGTCCGTGGTTACGTTTCTGATGAAGTCTCCGTCTAGCTTTAGTAAGACAGCTCTCGACCACGATCCTTGTATATCCCCTCTCGAGGAAACGTTCTTTTATCTGTCTGATTTGAGCTTCCGCGGTATCAGGGTTAGTATTATTACGTAGAACCCTCATAAATTGGGAAATAGGGAGATTTGATTTGAGGGTGGGTGGATGCTTACTGGTCGCATGCAGGAAGGTGTTTCTATCAGTTTCTTTCCTGTATAATGTGGAGCCTAGTTTTGTTCAATCCCGGAACACAGTCACATCCAAAAAGTTAATGGAGTCATATTCACAAGCCCCAGTGAAGCGGACCGTGGACTCTAAATTATTGAGTTCATTCAACATAGAATGAAATTCCTCCCTGGTGCCATTCCACAGTAGAAATATGTCGTCTATAAATCTCTTATAATAGGCAATCTTATTACCAAATTTAGGATAGATGTTCCTAGACTCATAATCATGCATGAAAATACCTGCGTACATCGGGGCCACATTAGACCCCATTGCGGTCCCCGAGCACTGAAGGTAATAATTGCCCTGATAAGTAAAGTGATTATGTATCAGAATTAACTCAAGCAACTCAAGGATAAATTCACATGGAAGATGCATATTACCATGTCTGATCATCAATTTCCTAACCGCCTCAATCCCTTCAGTATGGGGGATGATAGTATATAAAGATGATACATCCAGGGTTGCAAACAACATATTTTCATTAAGATCTTCAAAGGCAAAGATATTATCCAAAAAAAATCACTTGTATCACGAAGATAACTCGGGATATAGGGGATAAGTTCTTGTAAGAAACTATCCACAAAAATGGCTAGGGGCTGTAACAGAGAACCCCTGGCAGAGATAATAGGTCTGCCAGGGGGGTCCACCAATGACTTGTGGACCTTAGGCAGCGTATAAATCAATGGACAGATTGGATGGTCCACCCTTAAATACGAGGAAACCTGTTCAGTAAGCCAGCCATTCTGTGTGGCCATATCAATGACCTGATCTATTCGTTTTTTTATTCCTGGCATAGGATTCATACTGCACTTAGTATAAGTTGTTACATCCGCCAGCTGACGTTTAATTTCCCTGTCATAATCAACTGCATTCTGGATAACAATTGCCCCGCCCTTATCCGCAGGGCGGATCACAATGGTGTCATTGTCTCTCAGGGATTTAAGGGCCTGTCTCTGTGGGTAATTAAGATTGTCAAAATCCCTCCTATCTTTAGAGTTCTTACAATCATGTTCTGTCATCCTTAGAAAAGTACGTATACTAGCATTATTGGTCTGTGGATCAAAAAGGCTTGGTTTCAAAAAGTGAGAACCTGTTTGTTCAAAACGGCCAGTCTCATCCTTATCCATGAAAAAATCACGTAGCCTTAACTTCCTACCAAACTTATAATGATCCACAGCAAAATTAAACTCATCATGTCTAGAGGAAGGCACAAAGCTCAATCCCAGGGCCAGAAGAGAGCCTTCAGCCTTAGACAAAACATGATTGGATAGATTAAAAATACATCCTGTGTCTACCTCCTCCGACTTCTTCTGCCTGAATCCCCCCCTCCGCGGGTGTGGTCTGCCTGGCTTCCAGGTGTACCCGCCCTTCTCCTTCTTTGGCCTAAAAAACCACTTGGTGGAAGTGGCGCATTAGGTTCGGAGTCAGATGCCGACTGTGATGTAGAAGATTCTAATTCAGGTTTACCCCTGTATCTCTGTGGACGATATGTCCTCTGTCTCCTACCTCCATTTGGATTACCAGATAGCCATCTATAAACATTATGTGTGGCATAGTCATTAGTTACAGTCTGCAATTTTTTTCTCTTAAAGGAGACCAACTCCTCCTTATAAGTGTTTATCTGTGTTTGGATCTTTTCACACCAATTTTCAGTCTTGTCATTTTTTAAGGTCGTTAGATTAGATTTTTCAAATTTCGTGATTTCATCACGAACCTTCACCAATTCGATGCCGACTTCCTCAATCACTAGCAGAATCAGGTCCAAGGAGCACTTATTGAGGACCCCGCACCACTTGCTGCAAAATACAGCATTGGTTCTACCAATAGTTGGAGTATTAGTGATGCGGAATCCTCTAGGGATCCTCTTGGACCTGTGATACTCTGATAAGAACTGACCATGGAGTGTCAATTCTATCTCCCTTCTTTTGAGACGTATGATCTTATGTACCAAATCAGTATGTTTCTCATCAGGGAGCCTAGTGAATTCAAAGTGGTCAAAGTATACCTTTTCAGCATCATCATCGGTCAGTGATACCAGCTGATTTTCAGCAGCTGATAATAGTTCTTCATCAAACAAAACAACTTCAGACTGAGACATTATATAAATCAAAGCGCCAATCAACCTATAAACATCTTAGTGATATTTGGTGGACCCCTTTCTTTGAAAGTAAAGCATTCATAATCATAACCAGAAATAACGACACTGAGACTTGAATTTGGCAGAAAATTGCTAGCTATTTATTTGTCCCTAACCATTAGGAAACCTGTAATAAAAAGAGATTAATTTAATATGCCGCTCCATCTGGCATATGGTGGCGGCCCAAAAGAACGGCTCCTTAATCTAAATTAACTTAAATAACTCAATCCTATAAATTTACTAAAAGCTTACCATAAACCGGTAATAGGTGACAACTCAACCCCCACAGTGGCTACCCACCGCTCCTGGGTGCCCTGCCGCTGCCTTCCCGGATGGGTGGTCAAGCGGCCATAAGTCGATGGAGGTGAGTGCACCTAAACCACAACAAACTGTAAAACACTACAGTTTTCTCTACCATACGAAACTGCCGTTCTTTTCCGCCAATAAATAGCCAACGAAAACAGCCAACAACTTAGAGCCAAAGCACCACGTGCCACAATCTCCAACTACCAGGGCGGGAGGGAGGGAAACCAAATCACCAAGAGACTTAAAATGGCCTCGCCTTCCCTATATATATCAAGCCCTCCCCTTAAAGGCTGTACTTTCCTAACAGCTAGGTCCACCCCTCCCCAGATGTTTAACTCTTTTCTCTCCTATGCAGTCAATACTCTCTTCTAAACATCTTAGTGATATTTGGTGGACCCCTTTCTTTGAAAGTAAAGCATTCATAATCATAACCAGAAATAACGACACTGAGACTTGAATTTGGCAGAAAATTGCTAGCTATTTATTTGTCCCTAACCATTAGGAAACCTGTAATAAAAAGAGATTAATTTAATATGCCGCTCCATCTGGCATATGGTGGCGGCCCAAAAGAACGGCTCCTTAATCTAAATTAACTTAAATAACTCAATCCTATAAATTTACTAAAAGCTTACCATAAACCGGTAATAGGTGACAACTCAACCCCCACAGTGGCTACCCACCGCTCCTGGGTGCCCTGCCGCTGCCTTCCCGGATGGGTGGTCAAGCGGCCATAAGTCGATGGAGGTGAGTGCACCTAAACCACAACAAACTGTAAAACACTACAGTTTTCTCTACCATACGAAACTGCCGTTCTTTTCCGCCAACAGCGAAAGACTCATCCCCAAAGTCTTTCGCACCGCCACCAGAAACCTACCCTAACTCCTGCAAAGCGAAACCTAGATCCTCCAGAAAAAACATCATCTCCTCCTCGGATAGATGTACTCCATCGCACCGGAAAAGGTGGCTGTCTCTGCACCGTATCCTCGGGTGGCGGACCACCCTACCCGCCGTGGGACAGCACCCACTGTGCCACAGCTCCTTACACCATTTTCCGGGCCTCATCAATCCGGCGACCATCCGCCACACCCCTCCAACACAAATCTCGGCACCATCATGGAAAAAACCAACACACAAATTGGTCCATTGCGCGGTCACACTTGCCAGATCCTGTATCATGGCCCACCGCAGCTCCAAGGATGTCCTCTTCCCCTAGTCGCTGCCCCCTAGATGGACAACGAAAACCTTAGGGACTCCATGCTTGCTGGCCTGACTCACTAACCTACTACTCAGCTCACCCCACATCATTCCGCGCCAGCCAAGCCATCTGACACCCTGTATTCCAAACAATGCCTGAGACCCTTCTGAGGCCACAAACCTGGCCGCCCCGTAAATGTAAGAGTGGCCAACCACCCAAATGGTCAAATTGACTTAAAACCATCCTGAAGGGAAAAAGAGGGGTAGGATTGATTACTAAGAGGCTTATTCATTGTTTATACTGAAGGATCTGCCAAAAAAGAAAACTTTATGACTCGCTGTTGCAGCAGTCACGGCCTAGCCGACTGCACCACTTTTCGTTGCCAATTTAGAAGTGCAATTAAAGACACAAAGGGGGAAAATCAAATAAAATTAAACGAAATAAAAACAGGGGAGGGGGGGGTGGGGTGGAAGGGGGGGGGGGGGTATAAAATGGGAAACACATGTAATAACTCAGCTGGAGGTGAAACGTAAAGACCTGCTGAGGGACTCTGATTAGACCAAATTAGCCGAATTATGGATTAGAATTCAGTCCGTCAAGTCAGGCAAAAAATCGCAAATAACTCCAGACCCCCGCTGCCGACTCATGCCAGCAACGGCGAGTAGCTAATCCCTGAGTAGGATAACAAACAAAAACAAAACAAAAGGGGTAACACCAACAGACGCACAACACCACAAATTCACAGAACTGTAACAGCATAATACATTGCGACTTTACGCAAAGCACCAAGCGCAAACCGACCTCTCATGCGACGGGGCGAATATATCGTCTATAACTCGCTGCTTTCCATCGCCCCACCGCCTGTATATCCGTTCTGGAGTAGCCCGCCGCAGCAGCCGACGTCACTGCGCCTATGCGAAAGGAGTGGGTACCAAAAGCAGTGGGTGGGAGGCCCAGGCCCGCCAAACAGCGACTCAGCATCCATTGAAACTGGTATTTCGTGACTGGCAGCCCATCATAATGCAACAGCCCAGACCCCTCCTTAACGGGTCGCACCCCCACGTATTGCAGTGCCAGCCTCACCGGGCAACGCTCTCTTCCAGCGCTGATACCATTGTAACCCAGCGCCCTCTCCCCACCTGATCCGTCTTGGAGCGTCGTAACCTGCACAGCCAGGACCTCTCACCCACTACCAAGTCCTCGACCAGCAAACGCGAATCTGCTCTCTTGGAAGGCGCTAACAACTCAGAAAATCGAAAGGCTCCGTGGAAAGCCATCGAGAACGCCAAACTAAACAAAAGCGTCTCAAACCTGGACGACTCAACTCGCCCTCCGGCCATTATTACGGCCGGCAACAAAGCCGCATCGATGGCCGCCTCCTATCTGGTGGCGACGGCGCAACTCGCGCCCACCCTTTCACTGCCTTCCGCAGAACTTCGCTTTTCGTTACGTCAGGGACGCCTCGCAGCTTGCAGAAAAAGAAATGCCTGCCAAGTACCGAGAAACCACTGCTCGTGACCTGTCGGAGACGTAGCGCTGCCACCTAACAGAAAGCAACAGCCGATGCCTGCTCTTACCTTGATGTTGCCGCCCCCGGACAAACTCCTCCCACTCACTCCAAGCCTGTCCGTACACCTTGCGCGTGTCCGGCGCGATTGACCGCAACGCTAAACCCTTCAGTCCGGTACGGTCACCTGCCAAACATAACCGGGACAGTGAAAACCTTGCTCTTCGGCCTTGGGAGCCAAACCCCCGAAATCTCTCCCACTGTCCACGCGACCACGCGTCTGCGATTTCGTTTTCCAACCCGAGCACGTGCTGCGTCCGGAACTATAGGTTCTTACGCAAGCAAGTGAAAAGCAGTTGTACAAGAACCCGTAGTACCACCAGCGATTTCGCCCTTTGGTTATTAATCGCATGTACCACGGCCAGATTAACTCCCTGAACACTATGCTGCGGTTAGCCAACCGATCGCCCCAAACTTCCAGCGCCACCATAATGGGAAAAAAGCTCCAGCAGCACCAGATCCTTTTTAAGACCTTCGCTATGCCACTTCGCCGGCCAAGATGCCGCACACCACGATCCCTACAGAAGACAGCCGAATCCAGAGGAACCCGCAGCATTGGTAAAAAACTGCAAACTCTCGCTGTCAATGGCTGGCGCTTGCCATATGCTCACCCCGTTGAATTCCTCCAGGAATGAAGCCCAAACGGCCAAATCCCTTTTTAACTCAGAGGACAAACGAACGAAATGATGCGGCCTGGCACACCCCGCTGCAGCTCTGTCGAGCTTCCTGCAGAAAACCCTGCCCATCGGTATCACCCGACAAGCAAAGTTCAGCATGCCCCGCACGGACTGAGCCTGCCGCAGCGTGACTTTACGCGAGCCGTTGAAACGGCGAATAGTTTCGCGGAGCTTTGACACTTCGTCCTGGGGCGGGCTACACTCTCCCGCCACGGTGTCAATTTCATTCCCCCAAAATTGATAGACAGGATGCCGCAGTAATCTAAAAGCTGACTCAACATCGATCTTAGCCATGAGGGCCCCGCTCCCGTAGCTGCGGACCATACCTAGCGTCTCGTCGAACGACTGATACACCACCGAGCAATGAGCCGGTGGTATGGCGTCGCTGACCGACGCTCGTGGCGGGTAAGAAAAATGCTGAATCAGCCGAAAGGCGCCCGGAGTCTTCTTTGGCACCACCCGAACCGGGGAGATGACCAAGTCATCCACCGGGATTGACTTAAACGGCCCCTCCATCCTGCTCAACCTGAGCTCCCTATCCACTTTTCCCGCAACACCATCGGCGAAGCTCGGGCGGATTGAAGGTTCTGTGCGCACGCACGGACATCTCGCTTGCAACAGGCAAGCGGAACCCGAACTTAAAAACATCTAACCAAAAATTTGCATCCCGTTTATTAGGATAAAGACCCAACCATTTACCCATAGTTTCCAACTTAACTGGCGCTGGTGCCCTGCTGAGCGGTCCCGCTCGCGGCCTGCTTAGGGTAGGGTTGTTTCCCCCGATTGCCCTGTCGTCCCCCTTTGGAACGAAAGGAGGCTGGTTGGGTTCCACCGCCCTGCTGGCAAGAGTGGCGAAAACGGCACTGTTTGTCAATGAACATGCTCCGCTGTTAAAAGCGAAGCATTTCCCCCGAGGGGCAGACCGCCCGCCCATGCGAACGGCCAATCCGCCTGTTTTGGCAAATGCCCCGTCCGCGCCCGCTCCCTGCGCTGACGACCCCCCGCGGCGCCCCCCCCGTACCCTGTTCCTGGGTCTCGTCCTCCCGCTGGGATGCCCGGGTCACTTTGAGACAGACCTCCAGGTCTTTGAACGCGAAGTCCATGACCCGTAACCTGTCCTGCTTCTCCCGAAACTCTTGGTCATATCGCCGCCATTCCGAACCCCAGGATGTGCGCTGCATGTCGTGCACTAGATGAAGGTACCGGGTGATATTCACGTGCTCTTCCGGCCTGTCCTCCAAATAGCAAGCCGCAAACACCCCAATCCGGCCAGCCATTTATCAAAAGACCTGGAAGCTTCCGCCCCCATGCCCTTTGTAGCGGCCGCCGCTTTGTAATCCTTCTTCATGGCCTTAGTCAAACCAAATAGTCTACAAAGTCACCCCTACGTATCTGTTTGCGGCAGCTATCTCGCAGGCCCCACGTCACTGCCGTATACCCGCAGCGCACTACCCCCGGAAGATCTCGCCTCTTCTTCGCCCTACGCTCCTCTTCCCACATTCGCCTGCCGCTTACGCCTCTTCTGCTGCTTTGCCGCCCTTTTGGCAAGTTTCTCAGTCTCCTTCCGTGTCCTAGCAGTACTATCAGCGTCGGACGTCTGCGATCCCCAAGAGGAGGATGAGGAGGGGGATGAAGAGTTACGCGAACTCGAGCTCGCGGCGGAATTTGATAAAGACTGTCCCAACTCACCGGATGCCGTCGACCTCTCCGACCCGGATTCTTCGTCGTCATCCTTCCAATCATCGTCAATCACGAAGTCTGCCAAATCCCTGTCACCTCGGTCCTCTGTGGAAGATAAAACAAAAAAGGGGGGGGGGGGGGGGGGGGGGGGGGGGGCGGCCCCCACCTGCGGCGCACGCCGGGCACCCCGCGTGGAATACGCAGCGACCGTGCTCCCCTGCCGTTACCGGTCTGATCCTAGCTTATAAATGAATATATATATAAATCTCGCAGCCTTTTTCTAGTGCTGCATGCGTGATTTTGCGATTCACCTGGAGATTCCATCTGCCAAGTCCTTTGCCATGACCTATGCGGAGCACTGTTTCCAGGTGTAGGGTCCTTGCTTTAGACATGTTGGTTAAAACCCCGTACCAGGGTATTTCACAGCACTGCCACCCTTTTAACTAGGAAGAGAAAGGCTGTGAGTGATGACGGAGCAAGGCTATCGGATCCGGCTGGAATTACTGTTCTCTTCTTTACATAGAATCCAGAACATGAGAAATGTATATATATAAATAAATGGGGGAAAAACGTTTAAACCACCAGCCGACATGCCGATATACACCCTTAACTGTAACTCAGCTACGCGGTAGAGTTGGTATCCGCTTGCTTCGTTGTATTCCTTTCAGGATCTTTATAATAGAAGTCCTTTGGACATACAATAGTCCAAAGGATTATTTTGTAAAGTAGATCCTCACATTTCTGCATATACTTTTTCGCCATTAGAGGGAGCTATTGGCACACATAAAACATCCCTCTGATCTATACAGGGGGGGGGGGGGGCTATCCCTTCCCCGTAAATGGCGCTCGTTTGGGATATTTAAGATAGCTGACTATTAAGACCTTTTTAATAATTCTAACCATATGGGGAGGCGCGCTATTGTACTGAGCGGCCTCTCCCCCACACAAAGCTGAGGAGAACTTCTCCTACAGCCGCCCGGAAACACTGCGGCGTCTCTGGTGTGCGCATGCGCTACGAGACCGTTTCACACCAAGTCCCGTAGCGGCGCCATACAGTGTCTCCCCGCACGCTGGTAATGTCCCGGACGCGGCTCTCCCCCTGGCCGCTGGTGATTAGCACCCATTCAGTGCCTGCCCGCAGCCGAGTAAATCTCCTCAGCTGCGTGCTCACTGCCGCGTCTCTCCCCTGCTCCCCGCCTCCGGCGGCTGAGGGCATGTGCACCGCCGCACGGCATTGGGATCTCCCGCTGGCTGGGCGCGCTGGGACCGCTCGATCAGGTCCCGCAGGGCGCCTCCCTGTTAGGGGAAACTTTGCGGGAGGGATCCCGGCCGCCTCACAGCGGTGTGTCCGCTGCGATACAGAGGGGAGGGGGAAACTGACCAATAATAAATGGTTTCTAAAACCTGTCATATGCAGGAAGCTGTGCTAACTGGCCCTTAATACAACCAGTACTCACAGCCAGATGATTTGCAGAGGATCGCCTGTGCCTCTCCCAGTGATGCAGATCCCTTCAAAAGGGGATCTTTGTCTCCTCTGCATTATCAGGCTTTGTCCCCCTTTTCCTAGGGAGACGCAGCACTGTCTTGCATAAAACCAAATCACCAAGAGACTTAAAATGGCCTCGCCTTCCCTATATATATCAAGCCCTCCCCTTAAAGGCTGTACTTTCCTAACAGCTAGGTCCACCCCTCCCCAGATGTTTAACTCTTTTCTCTCCTATGCAGTCAATACTCTCTTCATACAGTCAAATGTTGGAGCCCAGGGTATCCAGCCAGAGATTAAGAATTTATCCAATGAGTTTAAGAAGCACAAAAACACACATGTAAAATTTAAACTAAACATGTATCTCTGAGAATAATCCTATCGACATATCCCACTGTGAGACAACACCAGGGAGAAATATAAGACCAATGCACTGAAAAAAATCATTTAAAAATTACAATATAAGGATGTCATGTTAAAGTCGACCAAAACGGTCAAGAAACGGCTTGATATAAATTAGTTGATATAAATATGTATATATATATATCCACGGGTGCAGGCCAAGAAAAAAGTCCAAAATCAGGATCCAATTTTTCTTATGTATAGAAGAAGAAGGTCGCACTCACGTTTAAATGCTCAATGCAGCAGCTGGGGTGTCATCCACAGATCCCCTCCAGGGGATCCAAATACAGAGAGAGGCAAATGGAGCACTCACCAGTCTTTTCATTGATTTGAATATCAAAACGAAATTTTATTCTCCAGACAGCACAGCATGACTGTTTACTGCAGTCCAATATGATTGTATAAAGCCCAAACGTTTTCGGCCATATCCAGACCGTCATCAGGGGACACAAAGAACATCAAAGAGCTGTCACATCACAATTAGAATACCAGCAGCCTAACTGACCATGCCTCACCGGCTCCCTATATACCCACCATTCAAAAAACGCGCCAAGATTGCGTCATCATGTGGGCGGAGTTAGCCCATTGTATTCATCACTGTATACAAGAACAACCATAGTAACAATGCATGTAAGTGCTAGTGCAAACATCTCCCTTTTCTATCAATGTCACCAGTATTAAACACATTACCATGAATAGAGGAGCCTTACGTTTTTCACCCCACACTAAGCGTGCCTGGACGGACAAACATCACGGGCGAACCTCACATCTCGTAGTGGTTGCCTAGCAACCGCCACGGGGCCGTCCCATATTCGCCAGCCGCCAGTGAGTACCTGGGCGGAAGTGACGTGTCGGACTGGTTGCCAAGCAACCTTCCGAGCGTCACTCCACAGTCTGCCAATGACTACCCGGGCGGAAGTGATGTAGCTGACTAGTTGCCGAGCAACCTTCCGAGCGTCTCCCCGCATTGATTACATGATGGGAGGTGGTGACATTTTCATGTGGTTGCCGAGCAACCTGTCAAACGCCTCCCAAAAACAGTCCCAAATGCAAACAGGGAAGACTACAGACTACAGAGAACTACAAGACCCATAGTATACAACAACATGGCCATAGCACTATGGGACAAATACTCGGCAGTCAATCCCACATATTCGGGGATCAAAATTTAGTATGTAGGTGTCATTTTTGGTCTTGCCCCCACAGTGCATTACCTTACACTTCTCTGTGTTGAATTTCATTCTCCATTTTGCTGCCATGCTTCCAGTTTAGTTAAGTCGTTCTGAAGAGACTCAGCATCCCCCTCCGTATTTATAACCTTACACAATTTGGCATCGTCTGCGTTCTGGCAGCCAATTACTATTGTTAGCTCCGGTGTCCCAACGCGCCACATTACAGGGAAGAAGATGAACTCAATAAACTACAGCTTCCAGCAGGCCTTAGCGCCAGAATGCTTTGGCGCTAAGGACTGCTGGGAGCTGTAGTTTATTTAGTGCGTATACTTCCGTGTAATGCGGCACGTTGGGACACCGGCGCTAACAATAGTGACTGGCTGCCAAAACTGACTGACTCGCTGAATCAATGTAAAAGGTGAGAGTGCTGTGCAGTGTCAGTGACAATGCACACCCACTACACTGCACTGCACAGCACTGTCACCTTTTACATTGATTCAGCGTCCAGACATTACCCTCTGCGATATCACCCACTCTATCCGTTACATTAGCCATCTCGGAGCTTCCAGGCCGGCAGCCCAAGTGCTGTGTTGCGGAGTCAGGGCCTCTGGGGATCTGTGCGTGGCTGTGCCGGGGAGGCACTTCTGTGACATTACGTGCAGAGGAGGCTCCGGGGCTCAGAGAGTATGCGGCGCAGGGAGGGCTATCAGCTTTTGTTCCACCTGCGCCGCGGTTAGGGAGTGGGGATTGTTGATGCCGGAAGGGGCAGGCGGTCTGGCAGCAGGACATAGGGGGTCATTCCGACCTGATTGTAGCTGTGTAGCTATGTCCGCCCCACATGTCTTGCCGTCCCCCCCCCCCCCCCCGCACAAGTACAAAAGCATTGCACAGCAGCGATGTATTTGTACTTGAAGAGTATCTCCAAGCCAGCGCAGCTCCTGCGGCTGGCCGGGAGTTGCTCGTCGGTGGCCTGGTCGCAGCGGCTGCGTTGGCCGGACCGTGCCCACAAAATGGGAGCCCAATTCCTCCATGCCCCACCTAGCGACCACCTCTGCCTGTCCATGCGCCAGCGCACTGCGGTGCCGGCGCATGCACAGTTCTGACGTGATCGCTGCGCTGCAATGAACTGCAGCGAGCGATCAGGTCAGAATGACCACCATAGGACGCTGCAGTAAAAGGGTTTTTTTTCCCTATCTACAGCACAGAGACTTGCTGCAGATGCAGTGGCATACCCTCCAGCTGTACCTTTTTGGCAGGTACAGTACCTTTTTTTAATGGTCTGTACTAATTTTTGGCTGTCTAAACTTCCATTGAAAGTATAGGAAAAGGGGCGGGGCCGGCCTTGCCCCCTTTTCGAATATGTCCCGATTTTTATGTGTAAATTGTTGGAGGGTATGTTGCTGCAGATGCAGTGGGCCTATTTTAGGGTGTGGACCTGGAGCTGCAGCTCCATCAGCACCATTGTTAATCCTGCTCTCGAAACACACAGCAGCCAAATGACAGAACCTCCCATTGGATGTAACCTGTGTGGAAGGGCGTTTCTCGCCCAATCAGCTGTGGACAGGGTGTGATAGACCTGCTGCTAACCCAATGAGAGTTTCTAGCCATGCCCAGCGTTATACGCACAGTCACAGAGTGACAGATCTGGGCAATTATATATGAGATAGCTCTCTATTTATTTGATTGGATGTGGTGTGAAATGTGTGTGTGTATTCATCTATGTACATTTTTATTGTGGCAAGAGCACAGGTGGGTTGAAAATGAAATTGCTCACTGTTCAGATCAGAAATTTAATCCAAAAGAAGATATATCCAACAGAAGGTATCATAGTATATACAATAAGTGTAGTAATAATGTAGTATTGTAAAACAGGTCTCTTGACCTTTTCCTAGAGAACAATAATGTAGCTATGAGGGCTAGTTCAAACTATTGATTGTACAGTTTATATGTGCCACACCAGTTACATACCTTTGTCATTTTTACTTTGTATTAAATTGCTTTGCTCCTTACAAAGAAAAATGCTAATCATTCCATGCATACTAACAATGTGAGAACGTTGAAGACGCATCATACAGTATGTCTCTCCCAGTTATAGTATATATGTCAAAGTTTGTAAACTTTTATATTAATGTTAAAACAAAGACAGCTAAAATAAAATAAAATCTCTTGCTTTAACTATGACATTTCTGATATGTGTCAGTAAGTGAAAAGACACCCACCTTTGAGTCAGGGCCGGCTCCAGGCCTACTAGCACCCTCAGTGAGATTATTTGAAGTGCCCCCTTCCTTACTGGGAAAGTGGACATGGCCTCGCAACTATATATTATGTTATCAAATTATAAATATATATACCATATTATCACCCCCCCCTCTACACACACATAATGGCAGCCTTACACATAATGCCCACAGTAATGTTCCTTACATGTAATGGTCCCAGTACAGTGCCAGATAAACATAATGCTCTCAGTATAGTGCCAGTTGCGTGTAATTCCCACAGTAGTGCCAGATATACCTAATACCCACAAGTAGTGCCAGATATAAGTAATGCCCCCAGTATAGTGCCAGATACACATAATGCTCCCAGTAGTGCCAGATACACGTAATACCCCCAGTAGTGCTAGATACACATAATACCCCCAACAGTGCCAGATACACGTAATGCCCCTAGTAGTGCCAGTTACACGTAATGCCCCTAGTAGTGCCAGACACACATAATGACCCCAGTAGTGCCAGATACATATAATACCCCCAGAAGTGCCAGATACACGTAATTCCCCCAGTAGTGGCAGTTTCACATAATGCCCCCAGTAGTGCCAGATACATATAATGCCACTAGTAGTGCTAGTTGCACATAATAACCGCAGTAGTGCCAGATACATGTAATGCCCCCAGTAGTGCCAGTTACATGTAATGGCCCTAGTAGTGCCAGATACAAGTAATACCCCTAGTAGTGTCAGATCTATGTAATACCCCCAACAGTGCCAAATATATGTAATGCCCCCCTTACGTGGTAGGAATCAGGTACATGCATTCCTTCAAGCTTTTAACAGCATCACTACAGTAGAGTCTTCTTGCATTGTCATCATATTGTATTTGTTTGTTATAGTTTGTTATAGTTTCAACCTTAGTTACTATGTAACACTTATTTAAAATTCCTGGATATATTATTACAGATAGCTGTCTATTTCTTTGAGTGGGTGTGGTGTGAAATGTTGACATTCAGAATGTTGACATTACCTTAATGGCTACATGGCCATAGTGTTGACATGGGCATCATATAGGCATTATGCATGTCAACAGTCAGCATATCAATATAGCATTTTTACAGTATCTAAGTCATAACTCTTACCGCAGCCTAACTCTAACCATAAACTTAACACTATCACGCACTGTCGACATTGTGTCTGCATTCGCAGTGTCAACATAATGACAATGTCGATGGCACATCCAAATTGACATTGTAAATGTTGACATTTTCACTATCTACATTTTTTTCATGGTGGTATTCTGAAAAACATTTAGACCATGTTGACATTCTGGTGTTGACATTCTGAATGTCGAAATGCATACCCTGTAATTAACTGAATTAAATTATTTTTTTAGTAAGATTAAGGAAAATAGGTGGCCTTTTTATATGTTAGAGGGACGCCAATGTGGCCCTTGTAGTGTATCAGGTTCCCTATCACTTCTTTACAGTGTCTTGCCATTTTTCATTTATTCTCCTTTTGTTTTTCCATGCATTGTTTCCTGTTGTTGTTTTTTTCTAGTGTTGTTAGCTTTAAGGCTATCTTTACCACATAGTAAAACGGAATCTGTATCCCGACAGCCAGTATTTTAACTGCATACTAGAAAAACATACCACATAGTAAAACCTAGGATAGCACTTTTCATTGTGTAGCATACTAAGGTTTAACGGGATGTAGTCAATATCCCGGTGGTCGGGATTCAGGCATTCAGGATACTGACAGAGTGGGAGGGAATAGAACCTGTGGTGAGCGCATTGAGCCACCGAGCCCGCAGGCTGACAAGCGCAGCGAGTCTACAAGGGGCTTGCCAGCATTCGCCCCGCTGCCGGGATTCTGGCGGTCGGGATCCCGGGGTTTAGCTATAAGCTGCAGGTCAAACAGTGAGAACAGTAAGGATTGGGGTAGTAATCAATTTGGGGGTGGAGCAGGGGAAAGTGAAAGGTCAGCCAGCAAGGGCAAGGGTATTTGCATGGGTATTAACACTGGAAATACTGACTAAGGTATTGCCCAAGATATTCCCAATTTATCACCTGACGAATATGGCTCAACAATAATGTATATAGAAAATGATGTCCATAGCATAAGGGAAGATACTAACATCAGGGAAGGGGGGGTTTAGAAAGTCTAAATGGGTCAAATAGAGATAGTAGTGAGGAAGGCTGTATTAAGCATGATGGGGGTGGAAAGGGAGGGAAGAGAATAACAGTTGGTAAGGGTAAGTCTAGAAAGGCACTTGTAAATATAGATACGATAACATTAAAACAAACGGGCAAGTGAGATGCTAAGCTAAAATGTATGCTTGCGAACGTAAGAAGCCCATCAGGTAAAATGGGGGAATTGGAATGGCTTGTATCAGAATCTCAGTATGATATTATAGGTATTATGGAAACATGGTGGGACGACTCTCACAACTGGGTTGCGAATTTGGAGGGATATTCCCTTTTCAGGAGGGATAGGGCTACCAAAAGGGGAGGAGGGGTATGTCTCTTTGTTAAACCATCTCTACAACCAAACTTAATAGATGGTATTTACGAGGGGACTGGAGATAATGTGGAATCGCTATGGGTTGAGATCACAAGTGGGGGCACAGAAGCAAATAAATTAATCATTGGCACGTGCTACAAGCAACCGGATATTAGCGTACATGACGAGGAACAACTCTTACTGCAAACTGAAAAAGCTGCGGGAATGGGGGACATCCTAGTGTTAGGGGATTTTAACTATCCGGCTATAAATTGGAATAATGGGGCAGATGTATTAAGCCTGGAGACGGTTTAAGGTAGTGATAAAGCAGTGTTAAGTGCAAGGTGATAATGCACCAGCCAATCAGCTCCTAACTCTTAATTTACATATGGGAGCTGATTGGCTGGTGTGTTTATCACCTTGCATTTATCACTGGTTTATCACTTCCTTATGCCTTCTCCAGGTTAATACATCTGCCCCAATGATTCATGTGTAAAAAATAGGAGCAGCAGATTCTTAAATACATTAAAGGATCAACACTTGTCTCAATTAGCCGAGGACCCAACTAGAGGTAAAACTATTCTGGACCTAGTTATTACCAATAATGTGGACATTATATCAAACACTAAAGTTGGGGAGACCATGGGAAACAGTGACCACTATATGATCACATTCGACAACAGTTTCAAGAAGCATAGCTATAAGGGAACAACTAAAACATTTAACTTTAGAAAAGCTAACTTCAGTTTGCTGAGACAGGCACTAAATGACATTGAATGGGAAGTTTTGTTTCATGGTAAAGACACATCGGAAATGTGGGATGCTTTAAAAGGGTTGCTGGATAGCAATATTCACAAATTCATTCCCATGAGTAGTAAACTCAGGAGTACTAAACATAAGCCTATGTGGCTTAATAAGGAGGTCAAAGAAGCAATGGCTAAAAAGAGGCGTTTTTTCAAAACATTTCGATCTAATGATGGGGAGGATTCATTCCAGCATTATAAGGAATGCAACAAAAAAAAATGCAAAAAAGTAATAAGGGCAGCTAAAATTGTAAATGTTCCACAAATATTCAAAAGCACACGGATGTATGCGTATAAAGCGATGAGAAACTAAACGCCTATACACACACACACCCATATGATTTTGGAATAATTCAGGTGCAAAATGTTTTATTTCTTTCTCATATAAAAATATTAATATATTATAATATAAATGTGCTGACCACTTATTACCAATTGTAAGCTACTCCCAGAAAAGTAATCTGAAAAGTTTACACAGGCAATAAGATATATAAAGAGTCTAGAGAACTGTGGACACTAAAATATCTATGCTTAGAGTAGTGATGAGCGGGTTCGGTTCCTCGAGATCCGAACCCCCCCGAACTTCACCCATTTTACACGGTTCCGAGGCAGATTCGGATCTTCCCGCCTTGCTCGGTTAACCCGAGCGCGCCCGAACATCATCATCCCGCTGTCGGATTCTCGCGAGATTCGTATTCTATATAAGGAGCCGCGCGTCGCCACCATTTTCACTCGTGCATTGGAGATGATAGTGAGAGGACGTGCAGCGTTCTCTCAGTTTCTGTGTTCAGTGTGCTGCAAATATCTGTGCTCAGTGTGCTGCAAATATCTGTGCTCAGTGTGCTTGCAAATAACTGTGCTCAGTGTGCTTGAGAATATCTGTGCTCAGTGTGCTGAAAATATCTACGTTCTCTGCCTGAAAAACGCTCCATATCTGTGCTGCATTGTAGTATATAGTAGGAGGACAGGGCAGAATTTTGCTGACCACCAGTATTATATAGCAGTACGGTACAGTAGTCCACTGCTCTACCTACCTCTGTGTTGTCAAGTATACTATCCATCCATACCTGTGCTGCATTTTAGTTGTGCGCAGTATATATAGTAGGAGGACAGTGCAGAATTTTGCTGACCACCAGTATATATAGCAGTAAGGTACAGTAGTCCACTGCTCTACCTACCTCTGTGTCGTCAAGTATACTATCTATCCATACCTGTGCTGCATTTTAGTTGTGCGCCGTATATAGTAGGAGGACAGTGCAGAATTTTGCTGATCACCAGTATATATATAGCAGTACGGTACAGTAGTCCACTGCTCTACCTACCTCTGTGTCGTCAAGTATACTATCCATCCATACCTGTGCTGCATTTTAGTTGTGCGCAGTATATATAGTAGGAGGACAGTGCAGAATTTTGCTGACCACCAGTATATATATAGCAGTACGGTACAGTAGTCCACTGCTCTATCTACCTCTATGTCATCAAGTATACTATCCATCCATATCTGTGCTGCATTTTAGTTGTGCGCAGTATATATAGTAGAAGGACAGTGCAGAATTTTGCTGACCACCAGTATATATTGACAATGTCTATAATATTTGTCCTATTAAAAACACGTTAAAGGTTAAAGAACACAGTACGCAATTGGCGCAAAAAGTACCGCAAGGGTACTCCCTTAACTATACCTTAAGGAATGTACTTATACTGTAAACATTTGTGCAGTGACAATGTGTAGATGTAATGCAGTGTAACCTTGTTAGCTTAAAAGCTGTATGAGCGACTATGACGCTCTGAGAACCTTTATGCATTTATAATAATCAATCAAATACCGGTCTAAGGTTTTAACGCCTTTAGTGAGAGAATGAACGTTCAAAAAGAATAATACAATACAAGCTATACACTACCAAAATAACATAGAATATCTAACCAAGTAACTAACATATTATACATTAAAGACACAAGTACGTTTAAGGGGGAGGGGAGAGAGAGGGGGAGAGAGAATGGCTAACAATAACAATAAGACAATATGGTTGCAGAGAAGCTTACACATGTGAGAAACAATCACTGCGCAGTTAGTCAATGCTGAGAATCTTTGTGGAGAAAATACTTGAGCTTACCCATACTGGCTGTCCCTATATACACAACCCTACAATACCGCATGGGACAGAAGCTAGACTCCATTTTGGGAAAACTCCCATGATTCCAAAGACTGCACCACATGGCTGAAAGGGGAAGGGGAAAACACCCAGCAGCAGCCATTTTACTCAAACCAACTAATCTTATTCCACATTCCAATCCAACTTCCTAGAACCATCTTATTGCATACAGTCCATGTTATATGAATCACCAGATCACAATGTAACCACACATCCCAGCATGCCATTGCTACAGAACCCATATTCACAAGTAACTGCATGGCGGTATTCATGATTGACAAGATATATTATAACAAACCAGCACAATCTATTTTAAATCACCATAGGCAAACAAATACCACAAATGCTATGCTACAGGTTGTCTAATGTCCCAGCTACCATCACAGATTCCCAGATCTATCACACAAACAAGTTGCAATATCCTATTTAAACCAGCACCATTGACCTTAAAGCAATCTGTCTATATTTCCTTATCTAGCCATGTGAATTCTATACTTAGCCTTCCGCTTGGAGGTCAGTCCTAGGGATGAAGCAGCCATGCTGCTGGGTGCCAGGTAGCTGTGTGAGTGAGTGAGCCCTGTGATTTCCAGTGCATAATATCATACCTGCATTCCAGCTGTGGGGGGGTGTCAACCACAGGAAGTGTGTCTTTCACAGTATGTGAGCTAGCTGTATCAGTGGCCTTGGTTATGCAAAACGATGGGTGATGACTAACACATTCCTGTCTTGTGGGAAGCTATTGTTTGGCGAATACAAAACAAAACCCTGTCTCTGGGTTTTGTTCGATATTCATGATGTCCACTTTCAGTTGAGACAATGACATCTCAGCAATCATTCTTCTGGAGACAAATCCAGCCCCATTTCGTAAACACAGGTGTTGGCCCTCCTCATTGAGTCTCAAAGCTCAGTGTAATTAAAGGCTATTGTACTCCGTCTGCGGGAAAGATACTGATTTGGAATACAATTAATCTTCAATTACTATTCCTGTGCTTAACTATGCATATGAACATGTGAAGCCCTCCCAACATGCAAGCTATTGTTTGGGGAATCTCTAAGGTCAAAGAGCCATCTTTAATATACCATACTTTGCTGAACTCAGGGGAATATTAACTTATAAAATACATTATTTTGATTTAAATATGCCGCGTGCACACACACATGAAGTGCATATATGGCAACGTGCAGCGTGATATTTTTCTGACTTTGACAATATATAGCAGTACGGTACAGTAGTCCACTGCTCTACCTACCTCTGTGTCGTCAAGTATAATATCCATCCATACCAGTGCTGCATTTTAGTTGTGCGCAGTATATATAGTAGGAGGACAGTGCAGAATTTTGCTGACCACCAGTATATATATATAGCAGTACGGTACAGTAGTCCACTGCTCTACCTACCTCTGTGTCGTCAAGTATACTATCCATCCATACCTGTGGTGCATTTAAGTTGTGCACAGTATATATAGTAGGCCGACAGTGCAGAATTTTGCTGACCACCAGTATATATATATATATATATATATATATATATATATAGCAGTACGGTACAGTAGTCCACTGCTCTGCCTACCTCTGTGTCGTCAAGTATTCTATCCATCCATACCTGTGCTGTATTTTAGTTGTGCACAGTATATATAGTAGGAGGACAGTGCAGAATTTTGCTGACCACCAGTATATATAGTAGTACGGTACAGTAGTCCACTGCTCTACCTACCTCTGTGTCGTCAAGTATACTATCCATCCATACCTGTGCTGCATTTTAGTTGTGTGCCGTATATTGTAGGACAGTTCAGAATTTTACTGATCACCAGTATATATATAGCAGTACGGTACAGTAGTCCACTGCTCTACCTCTGTGTCGTCAAGTATACTATCCATCCATACCTGTGCTGCATTTTAGTTGTGCTCAGTATATATAGTAGGAGGACAGTGCAGAATTTTGCTGACCACTAGTATATATATATAGCAGTACGGTACAGTAGTCCACTGCTCTACCTACCTCTGTGTCGTCAAGTATACTATCCATCCATACCTATGCTGCATTTTAGTTGTTCGCAGTATATAGAGAAGGACGACAGTGCAGAATTTTGCTGATCACCAGTATATATATAGCAGTACGGTACAGTAGTCCACTGCTCTACCTACCTCTGTGTCATCAAGTATACTATCCATCCATACCTGTGCTGCATTTTAGTTGTGCGCAGTATATATAGTAGGAGGACAGTGCAGAATTTTGCTGACCACTAGTATATATATAGCAGTACAGTACAGTAGTCCACTGCTCTACCTACCTCTGTGTCGTCAAGTATACTATCCATCCATACCTGTGCTGCATTTTAGTTGTGCACAGTATATATAGCTGGAGGACAGTGCAGAATTTTGCTGACCACCAGTTTATAATATATAGCAGTACGGTACAGTAGTCCACTGCTCTACCTACCTCTGTGTCGTCAAGTATACTATCCATCCATAACTGTGCTGCATTTTAGTTGTGCGCAGTATATATAGTAGGAGGACAGTGCAGAATTTTGCTGACCACCAGTATATATATATATAGCAGTACGGTACAGTAGTCCACTGCTCTACCTACCTCTGTGTCATCAAGTATACTATCCATCCATACCTGTGCTGCATTTTAGTTGTGCGCAGTATATATAGTAGGCGGACAGTGCAGAATTTTGCTGACCACCAGTATATATATATATAGCAGTACGGTACAGTAGTCCACTGCTCTACCTACCTCTGTGTCGTCAAGTATACTATCCATCCATACCTGTGCTGCATTTTAGTTGTGCGCAGTATATATAGTAGGAGTACAGTGCAGAATTTTGCTGACCACCAGTATATATATAGCAGTACGGTACAGTAGTACACTGCTCTACCTACCTTTGTGTCGTCAAGTATACTATCCATCCATACCTGTGCTGCATTTTAGTTGTGCGCAGTATATATAGTAGGAGGACAGTGCAGAATTTTACTGACCACCAGTATATATATAGCAGTACGGTACAGTAGGCCATTGCTATTGATATATATTACTGCCATATAAATCCACACATTAAAAAATGTGGAGGGTAAAATAGGGAAAGATCGAGATCCACTTCCACCTCGTGCTGAAGCTGCTGCCGATAGTCATGGCCGAGACAATGAAATTACATCAACGTCGTCTGCCAAGGCCGATGCCCAATGTCATAGTAGAAAGCATGTAAAATTCAAAAAACAGAAGTTCAGTAAAATGACCCAAAAATCAAAATTAAAAGCATCTGATGAGAAGTATAAACTTGCCAATATGCCATTTACGACACGGAGTGGCAAGGAACGGCTGAGGCCCTGTCCTATGTTCATGGCTAGTGGCTCAGCTTCACATGAGGATGGAAGCACTCATCCTCCCGCTAGAAAAATGAAAAGACTTAAGCTGGCTTAAGAACTTAAGAACTGTACATTCTTCTAAATCACAAATCCCCAAGGAGAGTCCAATTGTGTCGGTTGCGATTCCTGACCTTCCCAACACTGGACGGGAAGAGGTGGCGCCTTCCACCATTTGCACGCCCCCTGCAAGTGCTGGAAGGAGCACCCGCAGTCCAGTTCCTGATAGTCAAATTGAAGATGTCACTGTTGAAGTACACCAGGATGAGGATATGGGTGTTGCTGGCGCTGAGGAGGAAATTGACAAGGAGGATTTTGATTGTGAGGTGGTTTGTTCAAGTCAGGCACCCGGGGAGACACCTGTTGTCCGTGGGACGAATATGGCCATTGCCATGCCTGGTCAAAATACAAAAAAATCACCTCTTCATTGTGGAATAATTTTAACAGAAATGCGGACAACAGGTGTCAAGCCGTGTTGCCTTTGTCAAGCTGTAATAAGTAGGGGTAAGGACGTTAACCACCTAGGAACATCCTCCCTTATACGTCACCTGGAGCACATTCATCAGAAGTCATTGACAAGTTCAAAAACTTTGGGTGACAGCGGAAGCAGTCCACTGACAACTAAATCCCTTCCTCTTGTAACCAAGCTCCTGCAAACCACACCACCAACTCCCTCAGTGTCAATTTCCTCCTTAGACAGGAAAGCCAATAGTCCTGCAGGCCATGTCACTGGCAAGTCTGACGAGTCCTCTCCTTCCTGGGATTCCTCCGATGCATCCTTGAGTGTAACGCCTACTGCTGCTGGCGCTGCTGATGTTGCTGCTGGTGGGAGTCGATCATCATCCCAGAGGTGAAGTCGGTAGACCACTTGTACTACTTCCAGTAAGCAATTGACTGTCCAACAGTCCTTTGCGAGGAGGATGAAATATCACAACAGTCATCCTGCTGCAAAGCAGATAACTCAGGCCTTGGCAGCCTGGGTGGTGTTAAACGTGTGTCCGGTATCCACCGTTAATTCACAGGGAATTAGAGAATTTATTGAGTTAGTGTGTCCCCGGTACCAAATACCATCTAGGTTCCACTTCTCTAGGCAGGCGATACCGAGAATGTACACAGACCTCAGAAAAAGAGTCACCAGTGTCCTAAAAAATGCAGTTGTACCCAATGTCCACTTAACCACGGACATGTGGACAAGTGGAGCAGGGCAGACTCAGGACTATATGACTGTGACAGCCCACTGGGTAGATGTATTGCCTCCCGCAGCAAGAACAGCAGCGGCGGCACCAGTAGCAGCATCTCGCAAACGCCAACTCGTTTATAGGCAGGCTACGCTTTGTTTCACCGCTTTCCATAAGAGGCACACAGCTAAAAACCTCTTACAGAAACAGAGGAACATCATTGCAGAATGGCTTACCCCAATTGGACTCTCCTGGGGATTTGTGACATCGGACAACGCCACCAATATTGTGCGTGCATTACATGTGGGCAAATTCCAGCACATCCCATGTTTTGCACATACATTGAATTTGGTGGTGCAGAATTATTTAAAAAACGACAGGGGCGTGCAAAAGATGCTGACGGTGGCCCGAAG
This sequence comes from Pseudophryne corroboree, assembly GCF_028390025.1. Taxonomy (NCBI): domain Eukaryota; kingdom Metazoa; phylum Chordata; class Amphibia; order Anura; family Myobatrachidae; genus Pseudophryne; species Pseudophryne corroboree. The sequence goes on from NC_086444.1 coordinate 739,125,132, forward strand.
AATTGTGGGCAACATTCGGCATTCAGCCACCACGTGCCGAAGACTGGAGCACCAGCAAACACTCCTGAATCTGGCCCGCCATCATCTGAAGCAAGAGGTGGTAACGAGGTGGGATTCAACCATCTATATGCTTCAGAGGATGGAGGAGCAGCAAAAGGCCATTCAAGCCTATACAGCTACCTACGATATAGGCAAAGGAGGGGCAATGCACCTGACTCAAGCGCAGTGGAGAATGATTTCAATGTTGTGCAAGGTTCTGCAACCCTTTGAACTTGCCACACGTGAAGTCAGTTCAGACACTGCCAGCCTGAGTCAGGTTATTCCCCTCATCAGGCTTTTGCAGAAGAAGCTGGAGAGATTGAAGGAGGAGCTAAAACAGAGCGATTCCGCTAGGCATGTGAGACTTGTGGATGGAGCCCTTAATTCGCTTAACCAGGATTCACGGGTGGTCAATCTGTTGAAATCAGAGCACTACATTTTGGCCACCGTGCTCGATCCTAGATTTAAAACCTATGTTGTATCTCTCTTTCTGGCAGACACAAGTCTGCAGGGGTTCAAAGACCTGCTGGTGAGAAAATTGTCAAGTCAAACGGAACGTGACCCGTCAACATCTCCTCCTTCACATTCTCCTGCAACTGGGGCTGCGAGGAAAAGGCTAAGAATTCCGAGCCCAACCGCTGGCGGTGATGCAGGGCAGTCTGGAGTGAGTGCTGACATTTGGTCCGGACTGAAGGACCTGCCAACGATTACTGACATGTTGTCTACTGTCACTGCATATGATTCTGTCACCATTGAAAGAATGGTGGAGGATTATATGAGTGACCGCATCCAAGTAGGCATGTCAGACAGTCTGTACATATACTGGCAGGAAAAAGAGGCAATTTGGAGGCCCTTGCACAAACTGGCTTTATTTTTCCTAAGTTGCCCCCCCTCCAGTGTGTACTCCGAAAGAGTGTTTAGTGCAGGCGCTCACCTTGTCAGCAATCGGCGTACGAGGTTACTTCCAGAAAATGTGGAGAAGATGATGTTCATCAAAATGAATTATAATCAATTCCTCCGTGGAGACATTCACCAGCAATTGCCTCCAGAAAGTACACAGGGACCTGAGATGGTGGATTCCAGTGGGGACGAATTAATAATCTGTGAGGAGGGGGATGTACACAGTGAAAGGGGTGAGGAATTGGACCATGAGGAGGAGGTGGACATCTTGCCTCTGTAGAGCCAGTTTGTGCAAGGAGAGATTGATTGCTTCTTTTTTGGTGGGGGCCCAAACCAACCAGTCATTTCAGTCACAGTCGTGTGGCAGACCCTGTCGCTGAAATGATGGGTTTGTTAAAATGTGCATGTCCTGTTTATACAACATAAGGGTGGGTGGGAGGGCCCAAGGACAATTCCATCTTGCACCTCTTTTTTCTTTCATTTTTCTTTGCATCATGTGCTGTTTGGGGACTATTTTTTGACGTGCCATCCTGTCTGACACTGCAGTGCCACTCCTAGATGGGCTAGGTGTTTGTGTCGGCCACTTGTGTCACTTAGCTTAGTCACACAGCTACCTCATTGCGCCTCTTTTTTTCTTTGCATCATGTGCTGTTTGGGGACTATTTTTTTGAAGGGCCATCCTGTTTGACACTGCAGTGCCACTCCTAGATGGGCCAGGTATTTGTGTCGGCCACTTGGGTCGCTTAGCTTAGTCATCCAGCGACCTCGGTGCAAATTTTAGGACTAAAAATAATATTGTGAGGTGTGAGGTGTTCAGAATAGACTGAAAATTAGTGGAAATTATGGTTATTGAGGTTAATAATACTATGGGATCAAAATGACCCCCAAATTCTATGATTTAAGATGATTTTGAGAGTTTTTTGTAAAAAAACACCCGAATCCGACAAAAAATTTTCAGGGATGTTTTGCCAAAACGCGTCCGAATCCAAAACACAGCCGCGGAACCGAATCCAAAACCAAAACCCGAAAAATTTCCGGTGCATATCACTAGCTTAGAGACGTTGGGGGTATATATGTTCAGCAGCACAAAAGGTTTAATAAGAGGTGGAGCACGGCGCTGTCCTATACACTCGTTGGTAATTGCTAGTAGCAATATACAATCCTCTTGAAGTATAAGTTTATTCTAATATTTATCCAGTAAATAATTGTTAATATTGGTGCATTATAAAGGGTATATTTATATACAAATGCAATATGGTACTTTTTTTAAATTGTTTCTATGTATAATAAATGTTTCAATTGGTAAGCGCTCTCTTTATATACCTTAAAATTGTAAATGAAAAGCAAATTGCTATAAAGAGTAAAACCAATCCTAAAAAGTTTTATAAATACATAAACAGTAAAAGGTTAAAGAAGGAGAGCTTTGATAAATGATAATAAAATAAAAGCTGAAATACTGAACAATTTTTTGCCTCAGTATTCACCAGAGAGGATCAGACAGTGAGAGTAGTGCAGAACGATAGTGAAGGTAATGACTCTTGGCTTGATGCTTGTTTAAGTGAGGAAGTAGTCCTGGAGAGACTAAGCAACATAAAGATTAATAAATCACCAGGCCCAGATGATTTTCATCCGAGGGTTATTATGGAGCTTAGGTCACAGCTAGCAAAACCCCTACACTTGATTTTCCATAGTTCAATTACATCAGGCATGGTACCAAAGGATTGGTGCATAGCTGAGGTAGTGCCTTTATTTAAAAAGGGAACTAAAAATAATCCTGGTAACTATAGACCAGTTAGTTTAACCTCTATAGTGGGTAAAATATTGAAAATTATTTTGAGGGATAGCATAGAGGATTATCTGCAGGTTAATAAGATTATTAGCAAACGTAAGCATGGGTTTGTAAGAGGAAGATCATGTCTAACTAACTTAACTAGCTTCTACGAAGAAGTGAGCGAGAATCTTGACCAGGGAAAATCAGTAGATGTGCTGTATTTAGATTTTGCAAAAGCCTTCGATACAGTGCCTCACAGGAGACTGATCATCAAATTAAGGGAACTTGGCCTAGGATATACTATTTGTACATGGATAAGTAATTGGCTGGATAACAGAGTACAACGAGTAGTGGTCAACAGGATGTTCTCCAGCTGGGCACCAGTAGTCAGCGGAATGCCACAAGGGTCCGTACTTGGCCGGCTACTGTTCAATATATTTATCAATGATCTAGGAATAGGCATGGAAAGCACAGTGTCAATCTTTGCAGATGATACTAAACTGTGCAAGGTAATTAAGTCAGAAAGCAATGAGTCTCTACAGAATTACTTATTTAAACCTGGGCATCTAAATGGGGAATGAGGTTCAATATAGACAAATGCAAAGTTATGCATTTTGGGACAAAAAACACACATGCATCCTATACTCTTAATGGGGAAAATATAGGGGTAACTGTGGTGAAAAAAGATTTGGCCATGCTCATAGATAATAGGCTTAATAACAGTACACAATGTCAAAATGCAGCAAAAAAGGCAAGTAAAGTGCTTGCGTGCATAAAACGGGGCATTGAGACAAGGGACGAGGATGTAATCCTGCCACTGTACAAATCATTGTTACGTCCACATCTTGAACATTGTGTTCAGTTTTTGGCACGTATTATAAAAAAGATATTGGGGAGTTTAAAAGAGTTCAAAGGCGCGCTACTAAATTGATTAAAGGGTTAGAGACAATGGAGTACGAGGAAAGGCTTAGTACAGGCATGTCCAAACTGCGGCCCTCCAGCTGTTGAGAAACTACACATCTCAGCATGCCCTGCACAGCTTTAGCATTCTCTGACAGCAAAACTGTGTCAGGGCATGCTGGGATATGTAGTTTCACAACAGCTGGAGGGCCACAGTTTGGACATGCCTGGCTTAGTAGGTTCAATATGTATACACTAGAAAAGAGGTGTCTAAGAGGAGACATTATTAATATCTTCAAATATGTAAAGGGCCATTACAAAGAGTTAGCAAGGTATTTGTTTATTAAAAGAACTCTGTGTAGGACACGTGGGTACTCACTGAGGCTAGAGGAGAGAAAATTCCGTACACAACGTAGGAAAGGGTTCTTCACGGTAAGGGCAATAAAGATTTGGAACTCGCTGCCAGAGAAAGTAATAACAGCAGACTCTGTAAATGCATTTAAGAATGGACTGGACAAATATTTAACTGGAAAAAGTATCCAGGGTTATAGCATTCAGCAAGAAGCATTTAACATAGTGACATTAATATCTGGGAGTGGTAAGAATCATAGTTGTCAATTGGTACTAAACCATTACTTCAGCAGGTGCATTATAATATAAACAGCTTAACACAGAATACAGGTTGAACCCAATGGGCATTTTGCCTCTTTTCAACCTCACTAACTATGTAACGTGTAACTATGTAATCTCCGGGAACCCGGCTGCCGGCATTCCATCCCCAACCAGGTTTAACATAGTTTTTACTTTTTTCCCTTATAATTTTTTTTTTTCTGCTTGGTCTTTACAGAACAACCATTTTTTACTAGTACAAAATATGTAAGAGGAAATCACATACATACATAAATACACATCATCACACCTTTCTAGCACCAGTTTTCAGTCGTATATATTCATTAAAAACTCGTTCTAGAGCACAATACTTTGTAGTCTAATAGGGATCAAACCTAGCAGGTCCATCCCTAACAATTTGTGTCAGATCATTCCCTTGATGTCTCATTGCTGCCATTGCATTATTAACATTTGCCGTATAAAGCAGTGTGCAGATAAGACTCAACACATTAGAAAAGAATAGCAATGATCAAGATCAAATTCACTATTGGAACTGACATTAACTGTACAACTGTAAGTTTTTATGGGTGCATTAACAATGTATTTGGCACTAATATACACAAGCCAGAACCAAACAATAGGGTGTTGATCTATTTGTAATTTGAAATATGGTGTTTTAAACAAAGCAGCTCTGTCTGAAATGAGAGAAAGCTTGATTGTATCCAAAATCTCCTGAACCATAAGGACTAGGAACTTGACATTTGGATAGTAGCTTGCTTTTGTGACGTAGGCATCCACTAAGAAGGTTTTTTTCAAAAATCAACCCACAAAGTGGTTAAAAGGGGTGAGATGATTATTGGGTATTCCCCTCTCACAGAGTAGAGTTAAGACAGCCCACCAAGCCAGGGCTATAAAGAATGCATGGTGTCTTTGATACAAAATCATGGAGGACACAATGCTCTGATCCTGGATTTCCTTGCCAGTGGCAGTTGCATAGCACTCCATTATTTAAATAGAGGAGACACATCAACTGCCACCCCTAAACACTGTCAAACATCGCGGGGTGTTACTCCCCTATTTGAATAATGGACTACTCTGCAACTGCCACTGCCAAGGAAGTCCAGCCTCATGGTTCAGGAGATTTTGTGATGAGTCAGTGGTATTTGCCTTTTAAGTACTTAACCAACCTATTTCCAGTCAGCAAAGGATAATGTCTCGATTATCAGAGGTTAACCTGTCACAAACTAAACATTGCCGAACCTCTCAGAGAGCAATAGGAGGAAAGGTGAGATAGATTTTTTTGACTCTTAAATGCATTAAAGGAAAGCTTGATAGTCAGCAAGTGCTTTTCTGCTATGTAAAGAGTACCGACAGCTCTCCCAGTGACCTTACCTTGTGCGAAAATCTTAACTTTTCTCTTACGTCCTAGAGGATACTGGGATTCCATTTAGTACCATGGGGTATAGACGGGTCCACTAGGAGCCATGGGCACTTTAAGAATTTGATAGTATGGGCTGGCTCCTCCCTATATGCCCCTCCTACCAGACTCAGTTTAGAAAATGTGCCCGGAGGAGCCGGTCACGCTTATGGAAGCTCCTGAAGAGTTTTCTGCATTTATTTTATATGTTTGTTATTTTCAGGCAGGGCTGGTTGGCACCAGCCTGCCTGCTTCGTGTGAGTAGGGGGAGGCTGATTCCAAATAACTCTGTGTCTCCCTGAAGGGCTCTTTGTGGTTTAATTGTGCTTAACCTTTTCCTGTGTGTGTATGCTGTCACATTTACATTATATCAGGCAAATAGTATGTTTCTTGTACAGCAGAGTGTTCCTCTTCACCAGGGGGCTCACTACTGGGCACTCAGGGCAGTGCACCTTCCCAGAATAGCGGGGCTGAACCGGAGTGGGTAAATTCTATTAAGGGAATGATCTCAAGTATTTCTACAAAGCTATCCCACAATGAGAAAGAGACGCAATACTTAAGACAGACTGTGGATGAGTTTATGAATAGAGACTCAGTCCCCAAACCAGCATCTCAATCCCCTCCCATTTGTCTGCAAAAGCGATCTCTGGCCTGCAGTCTGACTGTGACGCTGATGGGTCAAACATTGAGGAGGGTGAGGTAGATTTGGAGGGAGGGATGCTACTCTGTCACAGGGAATAGAGGCTCTTATAGAGGCTATCAGAGATGTTCTGCAAATTTCTGATAAGGTGTCAGAGGAGTGCGAGAATCTTATTTTAATGTAAAAAAGAAGTCCTCAGTCACATATCCTGCATCAAAGGAATTGAATACTGTTTGAAGAACCGTGGGTTAATCCTGATAAGAAATTTCAAATTCCTAAAAGGTTTCTCTCCTTTTCCTTTTCCCCTAGAGGATAGGAAAAAATGGGAAAATCCACCGATAGTGGACGCATCAGTCTCTAGGCTGTCATGTAAAATTGTATTGCCTGTCCCTGGTGTAGCCTCCCTAAAAGATACGGCTGATCGTAAAATTGAGACTACACTCAAATCATTGTACACAGCTGCTGGGGTGGCCCAAAGACCCACTATTGCATGTGCATGGATCACAAAAGCCATTGCTAAATGGTCAGGTAACCTAATTGAGTGGTTAGATTCCTTGTCTAGGGGGGAAGTTGTTTTACTCCTGCATCATATAAAGAACTCTGCAAACTTTATGGCGGAAGCCATAAAAGAGATTGGTTTGCTTAATGCCCGCACCACCGCTATGGCAATTTCAGCACACAGGGGCTTGTGGCTACGCCAGTGGACTGCTGATGTGGACTCCAGGAAAGGCATGGAAGGCCTGCCATTCACAAGAGAGGCCCTATTTGGAGACACACTAGACAAATGGATCTCCAAAGCTACTGCAGGTAAGTCTACGTATCTTCCTTCCGCAGCTCCCCCAGCCAGGAAAGCTTATTCTGCTTCAAATTTACAGCCCTTTTGGACAGCCAAGTTTAAGGTCAAATCCAGAGGTGCCTCTACGTCTTCCAGAGGTGCAAGAGGTAAACCACTCAAACCAACAACTGCAGCTGCTCAGAAACAGAGCTCAGGCTCTGCTTCCTCAAAGCCTTCAGCATGACGGTGGACCGCGATGCCTGGAGGGCTGTCAGGTGGGAGCCTGACTACAATTCTTCAGTCACATCTGGTCAAGTTCGTGCCAGGATCCCTTGGTCATAGATCTTATTTCCCAGGGCTACAGACTGGAGTTCCAAGACCTCCCACCTCACAGATTCTTCAAATCAGGCTTACCAGCTTCACAAGAGGCAAGTATAACTTTACAGAAGGCCATCCAAAAACTGGTGCAGACTCATTCCGTTCTTAAGAGTGTTCAAGTTCAAGATGGAGTCTCTGAGAGCGGTGATCTCAGGTCTGGAGGAAGGGGAATTCCTTGTTTCTCTGGATATCAAGGATGTGTACCTTCACATTCTGATCTGGCCGCCTCATCAGGCTTATCTACGGTTTGTACTGCAGGACTGTCACTAGCAGTTCCAGGCCCTGCCATTTGGTCTCTCCACGGCACCGAGGGTATTCATCAAAGTGATGGCAAAGATGATGTTTCTCCTTCACAAGCAGGGAGTGAACATAATTCTGTACCTGGACAATCTTCAGATAAAGGCGCCGTCCAGGGAGAGGTTGCTGGACAGCTTTGGCCTCTCAACCAAACTTCTCCAGGATCACGGGTGGATTCTGAACCTTCCGAAATTTCACCTAGAGCCAACACGGAGGCTCCCATTCCTGGGAATGATACTGGACACGGAGTCGCAGAAAGTGTTCCTTCCGTTGGAAAAGGCATTGGTAATTCAGTCGATGGTGATGTCCTGAAGCCAACCTGGATATTGGTGCATCTATGTATTCACCTTCTGCAGAAAATGGTGGCCTCTTATGAGGTGCTTCAATACGGAAGGTTTCATGCAAGATCCTTACAGCTCGATCTGTTGGACAAATAGTCCAGATCGCATCTTCACATGCACCAGAGGATCCATCTGTCGCCAAAATCCAGGATCTCCCTTCAATGGTGGCTACAGATTTATCACCTCGTCAAGGGTCGGAGGTTCGGAATTCAGAACTGGATCCTGTTAACCATGGACGCAAGCCTCAGAGGTTGGGGCGCAGTCACCCAGGGGGTGCAGTTTCAAGGAAGATGGTCAAGTCAGGAAGTCGTCCTTCCAATCAACATTCTGGAACTCAGGGCCATATACAACACCCTTCTGCAGGCCTCATATCTTCTTCACAATCGGGCCATTCAGGTCCAGTCGGACAATGTGATGGCAGTGATGTACATAAACCGACAGGGCAGAAGAAAAAGCAGAGCAGCAATGTCAGAGGTGTCAAGAATTCTCCTCTGGGCAGAAAAAAATGCTGTGGCGGTGTCAGCGGTCCTCATTCCGGGAGTAGACAACTGGGAAGCAGACTTTCTCAGCAGACATGACCTGACCCCAGGGGAGTGGGGCCTTCACCTGTAAGTGTTCAGGTGCTTGACACGTCGGTGGGGATATCCAAAAATCGACATGATGGCCTCTCGTCTCAACAAGAAGCTCAAGCGGTATTGTTCCAGGTCGAGAGACCCACAGGCAGTGGCGGTAGACGCTCTGACGACTCCATGGGTCTAACAGATGGTGTACGTGTTTCCTCCACTTCCTCTGATCCCAAGAATTCTCAAAAGAATAAAAAGGGAAAAGGTTCAAGCAATACTCATTGCTCTGGACTGGCCAAGAAGGGCCTGGTACGCGGACCTTCTGGAGATGCTCCTCAAAGATCCATGGCCTCTACCTCTTCACAAGGGTCTTCTGCAACAGGGCCCGTTCGTCTATCAGGACTTACCTCGGCTACATTTGACAGCATGGAAGTTGAACGGCTGATTCTAGTCAGAAGAGGGATCCCTAAAAAATGTATCCTGACTATGATCCAAGCCAGGAAGGGGGTAAAGTCTAAACATTACCACCGTATTTGGAAGAAATACGTCTCTTGGTGTGAGAGCAGAATTTATTCTGTGGTGGAATTTCACCTGGGATGTTTCCTGCTTTTTCTGCAGGCAGGTGTGGATGTGCGTTTACGTCTGGGCTCCACAAAGGTCCAGATTTCGGCCTTGTCCATTTTCTTTCAGAAACAATTGGCTTCTCTCACTGAGGTCCAGACGTTTTTGAAAGGTGTTCTGCGCATCCAACCTCCCTTTGTTCCTCCCACGGCACCTTGGGATCTCAATTTAGTGCTGCAGGTCCTCAAATCGAACTGGTTTGAACCATTACAGGAGGTGGACGTAAAATATTTTACGTGGAAGACCGTCACACTGTTGGCCTTGGCTTCAGCAAGACGTGTGTTGGAGCTGGGGGCTTTGTTTTACAAGAGCTCCTATTTAATTTTCCATGAAGACAGAGCTGAACTCAGAACTCGTCAGCAATTACTTCCGAAAGTGGTGTCTGTGTTTCACATCAACCAACCTATTGTGGCTCCGGTTATCACTGACACTTCCGCTACTTCAAAGTCTTTGGATGTTGTGAGGGCTTTGAAGATATACGTAAAAAGGACAGCTCGTAACAGGAAATCCAACTCGCTGTTCGTTCTATATGATCCCAATAAAATTTGGTGTCCTGCTTCAAAGCAGACTATTGCATGCTGAATCAGGCTCACTATAGAGCATGCTTATTCCACGGCAGGTTTGCCGGTTTCAAAATCTGTACAGGCCCACTCTACTACGTCGGTGGGTTCTTCCTGGGCGGCTGTCCGGGGTGTCTTGGCTTTACAGCTCTGCCGAGCGGCTACTTGGTCTGGTTCAAACACGTTTGCTAAGTTCTACAAGTTTGATACTTTGGCCTCTGAGGACCTTCAGTTTGGTCAATCAGTTCTGCAGGAACCTCAGCACTCTCCCACCCGGTTTGGGAGCTTTGGTACATCCCCATGGTGCTAAATGGAACCCCAGTATCCTCTAGGACGTAAGAGAAAATAGGATTTTAATTACCTACCGGTAAATCCTTTTCTCGTAGTCCGTAGAGGATACTGGGCGCCCGCCCGGTGCTTCGTTCTTCCTGCACTGTTACTTGGTTAAGTATTGTTGGTTCAGCTGTTGCTGTTCCTGTTTAAAGTTGGGTTAACGTAGCTTTCCTCTGTTTTGTGTGTGCTGGTTTGAAATTTCACCACTATCTTTATCTATCCTTCTCTCAAAGTATGTCCGTCTCCTCGGGCACAGTTTCCTAGCGAAGTCTGGTAGGAGGGGCATAGAGGGAGGAGCCAGCCCACACTATCAATTTCTTAAAGTGCCCATGGCTCCTAGTGGACCCGTCTATGCCCCATGGTACTAAATGTAACCCTAGTATCCTCTACGGACTACGAGAAAAGGATTTGCCTTTTGACATCATCAATCCGGGGAAGGCCCGTCCGGAAGTGCGGCCTGACAAAGATTGGCATTATACTTCAAAGATCTGTTGCGTAGCACAGGTATTCAGCTAGTACAATATATGTATCACGAAGAAGTACTCTGTAATACCAAAGGGGCTCCACTGAGTGGAAGATTGTGACTGAAAATCATCTGTACAGATGTGGCCACATACTTTTATCTTCAAATAGTATCAACTAGCCCCATATGGTGAACTATGAAAAATGTAACTTAGAGGTTCTTAACATCTTACTAGAAGTTCAAAAAGTATGCAAATCTGTGGGAAGAAGGCAGGAACCTGGGTATGGATATGACCATGCATCCCGCCAAGCTGATTCCCGTCAATTTACACTGCCACACATAAAATAAATTGACAATGGTCTATTGGTATGCAGCCACAGTGTAAAAAACGTCACTAAGCGATGCAAAGTAGATGCAGGCCAGGATGCTGCATGTAGGTCGCATCATGCATCTAGCGCCAGAGGTAAATAAGGACACAACTCTAGCTAAATATTATTTTCATAAATCTTTTAAGAACATGACATTTTTTTTCTAATGAACATTGACATTCCCATAAAATACAAACCTGTTGTACAGTTCATCATCTTCTCCTCCCCATCCCCAAAAACGATTTGAAAATCCATTTATTTTGAGGAACTGCTCTTTTGTAAAAGCCACCACACCTCCAAAAATAGTATCATAAGGTAATCTACAAGAAACAAAAGCAGCCCATGTTTTAATTACTTTTCAATAAAAGAAAATTCAGTATAGAACTCTCTCACAGCTATAAACAGTATTACTTGTGTATGTACTATTTTTCTGGTCAAATAGCTTTAGGAACTGTGGGTCTGGGTGTGGAGTTATTAAAAAATAAATGATAGATAGATAGATAGATAGATAGATAGATAGATAGATAGATAGATAGATAGATAGATAGATAGAGTTTTTTTGAAAAGAATGCACTCATAAAGGACGGGTTCAGGTTAGTGATGAGCGGGTTCGGTTTCTCGGAAACCGAACCCCCCCGAACTTCACCCATTTTACACGGGTCCGAAGCATACTCGGATTCTCCCGTATGGCTCGGGTAACCCGAGCGCGCCCGAACGTTATCATCCCGCTGTCGGATTCTCGCGAGATTCGGATTCTATATAAGCAGCCGCGCGTCGCCGCCATTTTCACTCGTGCATTGGAAATGTTAGGGAGAGGATGTGGCTGGCGTCCTCTCCGTTATTGTTTAACTTGATTGTGCTGTGCACTATTGCTTAATTGTGGGGAGGGCTGGGGAGCAGCTGTATAATATAGGAGGAGTACAGTGCAGAGTTTTGCTGATCAGTGACCACCAGTTATCCGTTCTCTGCCTGAAAAAAACGCTCCATATCTGTGCTCACAGTGTGCTGCATATATCTGTGCTCACACTGCTTAATTGTGGGGACTGGGGAGTAGCTGTATTATATAGCAGGAGTACAGTGCAGAGTTTTGCTGACAGTGACCACCAGTATACGTTGTCTGCCTGAAAAACACTCCATATCTGTGCTCAGTGTGCTGCTTTATTGTGGGGACTGGGGACCACCAGTATAATATTATATAGGAGGAGTACAGTGCAGAGTTTTGCTGACCAGTGACCACCAGTATATAATATATAGCATTACGGTACAGTAGGCCACTGCTGTACCTACCTCTGTGTCGTCATTCATTAAGTATACTATCCATCTACATTCTATACCTGTGGTGCATTTTAGTTTTGCAGTTTGCTGACACAGTGACCACCAGTATACTATATATAGCAGTACGGAAGGCCACTGCTGTACCTACCTCTGTGTCGTCATTCATTAAGTATACTATCCGTCTACATTCTATACCTGTGGTGCATTTTAGTTTTGCAGTTTGCTGACACAGTGACCACCAGTATACTATATATAGCAGTACGGAAGGCCACTGCTGTACCTACCTCTGTGTCGTCATTCATTAAGTATACTATCCATCTACATTCTATACCTGTGGTGCATTTTAGTTTTGCAGTTTGCTGACACAGTGACCACCAGTATACTATATATAGCAGTACGGAAGGCCACTGCTGTACCTACCTCTGTGTCGTCATTCATTAAGTATACTATCCATCTACATTCTATACCTGTGGTGCATTTTAGTTTTGCAGTTTGCTGACACAGTGACCACCAGTATACCATATATATCAGTACGGAAGGCCACTGCTGTACCTACCTCTGTGTCGTCATTCATTAAGTATACTATCCATCTACATTCTATACCTGTGGTGCATTTTAGTTTTGCAGTTTGCTGATACAGTGACCACCAGTATACTATATATAGCAGTACGGAAGGCCACTGCTGTACCTACCTCTGTGTCGTCATTCATTAAGTATACTATCCATCTACATTCTATACCTGTGGTGCATTTTAATTTTGCAGTTTGCTGACACAGTGACCACCAGTATACTATATATAGCAGTACGGAAGGCCACTGCTGTACCTACCTCTGTGTCGTCATTCATTAAATATACTATCCATCTACATTCTATACCTGTGGTGCATTTTAGTTTTGCAGTTTGCTGACACAGTGACCACCAGTATACTATATATAGCAGTACGGAAGGCCACTGCTGTACCTACCTCTGTGTCGTCATTCATTAAGTATACTATCCATCTACATTCTATACCTGTGGTGCATTTTAGTTTTGCAGTTTGCTGACACAGTGACCACCAGTATACTATATATAGCAGTACGGTACGGAAGACCACTGCTGTACCTACGTCTGTGTCATCATTCATTAAGTATACTATCCATCTACATTCTATACCTGTGGTGCATTTTTGTTTTGCAGTTTGCTGACACAGTGACCACCAGTATACTATATATAGCAGTACGGAAGGCCACTGCTGTACCTACCTCTGTGTCGTCATTCATTAAGTGTACTATCCATCTACATTCTATACCTGTGGTGCATTTTAGTTTTGCAGTTTGCTGACACAGTGACCACCAGTATACTATATATAGCAATACGGAAGGCCACTGCTGTACCTACCTCTGTGTCGTCATTCATTAAGTATACTATCCATCTACATTCTATACCTGTGGTGCATTTTAGTTTTGCAGTTTGCTGACACAGTGACCACCAGTATACTATATATAGCAGTACTGAAGGCCACTGCTGTACCTACCTCTGTGTCGTCATTCATTAAGTATACTATCCATCTACATTCTATACCTGTGGTGCATTTTAGTTTTGCAGTTTGCTGACACAGTGACCACCAGTATACTATATATAGCAGTACGGTACGGAAGGCCACTGCTGTACCTACCTCTGTGTCGTCATTCATTAAGTATACTATCCATCTACATTCTATACCTGTGGTGCATTTTAGTTTTGCAGTTTGCTGACACAGTGACCACCAGTATACTATATATAGCAGTACGGAAGGCCACTGCTGTACTTACCTCTGTGTCGTCATTAAGTATACTATCCATCTACATTCTATACCTGTGGTGCGCCTCTTTTTTTCTTTGCATCATGTGCTGTTTGGGGACTATTTTTTTGAAGTGCCATCCTGCCTGACACTGCAGTGCCACTCCTAGATGGGCCAGGTGTTTGTGTCGGCCACTTGTGTCGCTTAGCTTAGCCACACAGCGACCTTGGTGCGCCTCTTTTTTTCTTTGCATCATGTGCTGTTTGGGGACTATTTTTTTGAAGTGCCATCCTGCCTGACACTGCAGTGCAACTCCTAGATGGGCCAGGTGTTTGTGTCGGCCACTTGTGTCGCTTAGCTTAGTCACACAGCGACCTTGGTGCGCCTCTTTTTTTCTTTGCATCATGTGCTGTTTGGGGACTATTTTTTTGAAGTGCCATCCTGCCTGACACTGCAGTGCCACTCCTAGATGGGCCAGGTGTTTGTGTCGGCCACTTGTGTCGCTTAGCTTAGTCTCACAGCGACCTTGGTGCGCCTCTTTTTTTCTTCGCATCATGTGCTGTTTGGGGACTATTTTTTTGAAGTGCCATCCTGCCTGACACTGCAGTGCCACTCCTAGATGGGCCAGGTGTTTGTGTCGGCCACTTGTGTCGCTTAGCTTAGCCATCCAGCGACCTCGGTGCAAATTTTAGGACTAAAAATAATATTGTGAGGTGTGAGGTGTTCAGAATAGACTGGAAATGAGTGGAAATTATGGTTATTGAGGTTAATAAAACTATGGGATCAAAATGACCCCCAAATTCTATGATTTAAGCTGTTTTTTAGGGTTTTTTGTAAAAAAACACCCGAATCCAAAACACACCCGAATCCGACAAAAAAATTTCGGTGAGGTTTTGCCAAAACGCGTCCGAATCCAAAACACGGCCGCGGAACCGAATCCAAAACCAAAACACAAAACCCGAAAAATGTCCGGTGCACATCACTAGTTCAGGTACCCAGTTACTGATTATGTCATACTGTATTTAATAAGAGGTCCAGAAATTATTTCCTGCTGGATCCTGCTGAAAAACAGCACTGACTGTACTAAATGTTGTTGAACAGATGTAACTAGCATGCAATCCCAGGAGGGGCATACTATCTCCACACAGGTGGTGCTTTGGTCAGAATTGGACCTATGGCCAAAGCGCTGTAAGGTAACAATGCTGATCAATGTGCCACCTACTGTATGAACAGGTTGAGTATGTGTGATCCAGTCACCATACCGATGCCGAGATCCGGGCTTCGAGATGCCCCTTGTGGGTTCACTGCTCTCACCATGCTGTGGACATGCCACAGGTTCTATTCCTGCTCTATCAGTGTTGTGGACACCAACGAGTGGGAATAGTCCCTGTTAGTCGACTATCGGGATTGTTAGGGGAGGGATCCCGGTTCAGTATTGTGACCCCGCCGGTCACACAACTACATCCCGTATGAACCAAGAACTAAAGGAAATATGTGACAGTAGTTACACTAATATTCACTGTATTATTTTCATATATTCTACAGTATATATAGAAAAACTGTACTTGAACAATGTGCAACAATTTAAATATTTTGCAGAATTTTTACACTATCACTAGTACTGATATTTATAAACATCTATTGGCTGGTGGCTATTTCAGGACAGGAATCAAATAAGTAACTTTTCAAGGCAGTTGTCTGTAGAATTACCCCCTGGGCTGAACTTATCGATGTACTGTATGTAGGTGGCTGGGTTGTTTGTTAGTGGACTTATGACCTTACTGACCAATATAAGCAGTGGTAAAGCCATGCAGAATCCTAATCCATTGTACTGTACCTTCTTGTAGTGGATTTTTTCAGATCACTTTTGTGTAGTTACTTTTATTTTAACTAGGGTGACCCAGTTACAGTCTGTATGACCTGTGAAAAACACTAACAGCAGGATCACCACTTTACCGCCTGTTTTTCTTTTTCTGTTAATATAACCCAGAACCAGAGCCGGCCTTAGGCATAGGCAAACTAGGCAAATGCCTAGGGCATTTGGTATGCTTAGGGGCAACAGCAGCTTCTGCTGATTAAAATGATATGCGGCATGCCTATATTGTGTGTGTGACTGCGGCTGTATCTGCATACGAAATGCTACATTGCAGTGTATTCCAGGAAATCACTGTAATGTAGCATTTCGTATGCAGATACAGCCGCAGTCACACACAGAATATAGGCATGCTGCATATCATTTTAATCAGCAGAAGCTGCTTGTGCATCCTAGCCACAAAGTAATGCAAATAAAATGCATTTTCATAAACAAAAGGCACCCAACGTTAGCAGAGCTGCCAGCTGACTCATGCCAGGCATCTCCTGCAGAACTAATGGCGGTGCTAGGGGGCACCAGCCAAAATCTTGCTTAGGGCATCATATTAGTTAGGGCCGGCTCTGCCCAGAATCAACTCTATAAGGTATAAATGTTAACAGATCATACAGATATCAGGGCTCTATCTGTCCATTGACAATAGACATTTGCGCAAAAATCAAGTGCATGGGCTCTCCCTTTCACTAAATAACCCAATTCAGGTTCTTATTAATACAAACCTGGTTTGTACTGATCTAAGGCAGACGGAAGCAGCATTACATGTAGCTATCTTCCTATATGCAATCACGTTAGTGCATGTAGATCAGAACATTTTATTTTATTTACGCTTGTGAAATTTGTTTTGTTAGGTTCCTTGTTATTTTTAAGAGTAGAAAATAAGAATTTACTCACCAGTAATTCTATTTCTCGTAGTCCGTAGTGGATGCTGGGACTCCGTAAGGACCATGGGGAATAGCGGCTCCGCAGGAGACTGGGCACAACTATAAAGAAAGCTTTAGGTCTAACTGGTGTGCACTGGCTCCTCCCACTATGACCCTCCTCCAGACTTCAGTTAGGATACTGTGCCCGGAAGAGCTGACACAATAAGGAAGGATTTTGAATCCCGGGTAAGACTCATACCAGCCACACCAATCACACCGTATAACTCGTGATACAATACCCAGTTAACAGTATGATAACAACTGAGCCTTTCAACAGATGGCTCAACAATAACCCTTTAGTTAAACAATAACTATATACAAGTATTGCAGACAATCCGCACTTGGGATGGGCGCTCAGCATCCACTACGGACTACGAGAAATAGAATTACCGGTGAGTAAATTCTTATTTTCTCTGACGTCCTAAGTGGATGCTGGGACTCCGTAAGGACCATGGGGATTATACCAAAGCTCCCAAACGGGCGGGAGAGTGCGGATGACTCTGCAGCACCGAATGGGCAAACTCTAGGTCCTCCTCAGCCAGGGTGTCAAACTTGTAGAATTTAGTAGTGATGAGCACCGGAAATTTTTCGGGTTTTGTGTTTTGGTTTTGGGTTCGGTTCCGCGGCCGTGTTTTGGGTTCGAACGCGTTTTGGCAAAACCTCACCAAATTTTTTTTGTCGGATTCGGGTGTGTTTTGGATTCGGGTGTTTTTTTCAAAAAACCCTAAAAAACAGCTTAAATCATAGAATTTGGGGTTCATTTTGATCCCAAAGTATTATTAACCTCAATAACCATAATTTCCACTCATTTTCAGTCTATTCTGAACACCTCACACCTCACAATATTATTTTTAGTCCTAAAATTTGCACCGAGGTCGCTGGATGGCTAAGCTAAGCGACCCAAGTGGCCGACACAAACACCTGGCCCATCTAGGAGTGGCACTGCAGTGTCACGCAGGTTGCCCCTTCCAAAAAACACTCGCCAAACAGCACATGACGCAAAGAAAAAAAGAGGCGCAATGAGGTAGCTGTGTGAGTAAGCTAAGCGACCCTAGTGGCCGACACAAACACCTGGCCCATCTAGGAGTGGCACTGCAGTGTCACGCAGGATGGCCCTTCCAAAAAACTCTCCCCAAACAGTACATGACGCAAAGAAAAAAAAAAGAGGCGCAATGAGGTAGCTGTGTGAGTAAGCTAAGCGACCCTAGTGGCCGACACAAACACCTGGCCCATCTAGGAGTGGCACTGCAGTGTCACGCAGGATGGCCCTTCCAAAAAACACTCCCCAAACAGCACATGATGCAAAGAAAAAAAGAGGCGCAATGAGATAGCTGTGTGAGTAAGCTAAGCGACCCTAGTGGCCGACACAAACACCTGGCCCATCTAGGAGTGGCACTGCAGTGTCACGCAGGATGGCCCTTCCAAAAAACACTCCCCAAAGAGCAGCACATGACGCAAAGAAGAAAAAAAAGAGGCGCAATGAGGTAGCTGTGTGAGTAAGCTAAGCGACCCTAGTGGCCGACACAAACACCTGGCCCATCTAGGAGTGGCACTGCAGTGTCACGCAGGATGGCCCTTCCAAAAAACACCCCCCAAACAGCACATGACGCAAAGAAAAATGAAAGAAAAAAAGAGGTGCAAGATGGAATTGTCCTTGGGCCCTCCCTCCCACCCTTATGTTGTATAAACAGGACATGCACACTTTAACCAACCCATCATTTCAGTGACAGGGTCTGCCACACGACTGTGACTGAAATGACGGGTTGGTTTGGACCCCCACCAAAAAAGAAGCAATTAATCTCTCCTTGCACAAACTGGCTCTACAGAGGCAAGATGTCCACCTCATCATCATCCTCCGATATATCACCTTGTACATCCCCCTCCTCGCAGATTATCAATTCGTCCCCACTGGAATCCACCATCTCAGCTCTCTGTGTACTTTGTGGAGGCAATAGCTGCTGGTCAATGTCTCCACGGAGGAACTGATTATAATTTCATTTTAATGAACATCATCTTCTCCACATTTTCTGGATGTAACCTCGTACGCCAATTGCTGACAAGGTGAGCGGTGGCACTAAACACTCTTTCGGAGTACACACTTGTGGGAGGGCAACTTAGGTAGAATAAAGCCAGTTTGTGCAAGGGCCTCCAAATTGCCTCTTTTTCCTGCCAGTATAAGTACGGACTGTCTGACGTGCCTACTTGGATGCGGTCACTCATATAATCCTCCACCATTCTTTCAATGGGGAGAGAATCATATGCAGTGACAGTAGACGACATGTCCGTAATCGTTGTCAGGTCCTTCAGTGCGGACCAGATGTCAGCATCAGCAGTCGCTCCAGACTGCCCTGCATCACCGCCAGCGGGTGGGCTCGGAATTCTGAGCCTTTTCCTCGCACCCACAGTTGCGGGAGAATGTGAAGGAGGAGATGTTGACAGGTCGCGTTCCGCTTGACTTGACAATATTCTCACCAGCAGTTCTTTGAACCCCAGCAGACTTGTGTCTGCCGGAAAGAGAGATCCAAGGTAGGTTTTAAATCTAGGATCGAGCACGGTGGCCAAAATGTAGTGCTCTGATTTCAACAGATTGACCACCGGTGAATCCTTGTTAAGCGAATTAAGGGCTCCATCCACAAGTCCCACATGCCTAGCGGAATCGCTCTGTGTTAGCTCCTCCTTCAATGTCTCCAGCTTCTTCTGCAAAAGCCTGATGAGGGGAATGACCTGACTCAGGCTGGCAGTGTCTGAACTGACTTCACGTGTGGCAAGTTCAAAAGGTTGCAGAACCTTGCACAACGTTGAAATCATTCTCCACTGCGCTTGAGACAGGTGCATTCCACCTCCTATATCGTGCTCAGTTGTATAGGCTTGAATGGCCTTTTGCTGCTCCTCCAACCTCTGAAGCATATAGAGGGTTGAATTCCACCTCGTTACCACTTCTTGCTTCAGATGATGGCAGGGCAGGTTCAGGCGTTTTTGGTGGTGCTCCAGTCTTCTGTACGTGGTGCCTGTACGCCGAAAGTGTCCCGCAATTCTTCTGGCCACCGACAGCATCTCTTGCACGCCCCTCTCGTTTTTTAAATAATTCTGCACCACCAAATTCAAGGTATGTGCAAAACATGGGACGTGCTGGAATTTGCCCATATTTAATGCACACACCATATTGCTGGCGTTGTCCGATGCCACAAATCCACAGGAGAGTCCAATTGGGGTAAGCCATTCTGCGATGATCTTCCTCAGTTGCCGTAAGAGGTTTTTAGCTGTGTGCGTATTCTGGAAAGCGGTGATACAAAGCGTAGCCTGCCTAGGAAAGAGTTGGCGTTTGCGAGATGCTGCTACTGGTGCCGCCGCTGCTGTTCTTGCGGCGGGAGTCCATACATCTACCCAGTGGGCTGTCACAGTCATATAGTCCTGAGCCTGCCCTGCTCCACTTGTCCACATGTCCGTGGTTAAGTGGACATTGGGTACAACTGCATTTTTTAGGACACTGGTGAGTCTTTTTCTGAGGTCTGTGTACATTTTCGGTATCGCCTGCCTAGAGAAATGGAACTTAGATGGTATTTGGTACCGGGGACACAGTACCTCCAACAAGTCTCTAGTTGCCTCTGCAGTAATGATGGATACCGGAATCACGTTTCTCACCGCCCAGGATGCCAAGGCCTCAGTTATCCGCTTTGCAGCAGGATGACTGCTGTGATATTTCATCTTCCTCGCAAAGGACTGTTGGACAGTCAATTGCTTGGTGGAAGTAGTAAAAGTGGTCTTACGAGTACGACTTCCCCTCTG
The DNA here is from genome assembly GCF_028390025.1 of Pseudophryne corroboree. Lineage (NCBI taxonomy): Eukaryota > Metazoa > Chordata > Amphibia > Anura > Myobatrachidae > Pseudophryne > Pseudophryne corroboree. The sequence continues at coordinate 739,145,717 of NC_086444.1, forward strand.
GGATGACCATCGACTCCCAGCAGCAACAACAGCAGCGCCAGCAGCAGTAGGCGTTACACGCAAGGATGCATCGGAGGAATCCCAGGCAGGAGAAGACTCGTCAGAATTGCCAGTGACATGGCCTGCAGGACTATTGGCATTCCTGGGGAAGGAGGAAATTGACACTGAGGGAGTTGGTGGGGTGGTTTGCGTGAGCTTGGTTACAAGAGGAAGGGATTTACTGGTCAGTGGACTGCTTCCGCTGTCGCCCAAAGTTTTTGAACTTGTCACTGACTTATGATGAATGCGCTGCAGGTGACGTATAAGGGAGGATGTTCCGAGGTGGTTAACGTCCTTACCCCTACTTATAACAGCTTGACAAAGGCAACACACGGCTTGACAAATGTTGTCCGCATTTCTGTTGAAATACTTCCACACCGAAGAGCTGATTTTTTTGGTATTTTCACCAGGCATGTCAATGGCCCTATTCCTCCCACGGACAACAGGTGTCTCCCCGGGTGCCTGACTTAAACAAACCACCTCACCATCAGAATCCTCCTGGTCAATTTCCTCCCCAGCGCCAGCAACACCCATATCCTCCTCATCCTGGTGTACTTCAACACTGACATCTTCAATCTGACTATCAGGAACTGGACTGCGGGTGCTCCTTCCAGCACTTGCAGGGGGCGTGCAAATGGTGGAAGGCGCATGCTCTTCACGTCCAGTGTTGGGAAGGTCAGGCATCGCAAACGACACAATTGGACTCTCCTTGTGGATTTGTGATTTCGAAGAACGCACAGTTCTTTGCTGTGCTTTTGCCAGCTTGAGTATTTTCATTTTTCTAGCGAGAGGCTGAGTGCTTCCATCCTCATGTGAAGCTGAACCACTAGCCATGAACATAGGCCAGGGCCTCAGCCGTTCCTTGCCACTCCGTGTGGTAAATGGCATATTGGCAAGTTTACGCTTCTCCTCTGACAATTTTATTTTAGATTTTTGAGTCCTTTTTTTACTGATATTTGGTGTTTTGGATTTTACATGCTCTGTACTATGACATTGGGCATCGGCCTTGGCAGACGACGTTGCTGGCATTTCATCGTCTCGGCCATGACTAGTGGCAGCAGCTTCAGCACGAGGTGGAAGTCGATCTTGATCTTTCCCTATTTTTGGAACCTCAACATTTTTGTTCTCCATATTTTAATAGGCACAACTAAAAGGCACCTCAGGTAAACAATGGAGATGGATGGATACTAGTATACTTATGGATGGACGAGCGACTGCCGACACAGAGGTAGCTACAGCCGTGGACTACCGTACTGCGTCTGCTGCTAATATAGACTGGATGATAATGATATAAAATATATATATATATATATCACTACTGCAGCCGGACAGGTATATATTATATAATGACGGACCTGCTGGACACTGTCAGCAGCACTGCAGACTCCTAAAGTAAGCTACTAGTAGTATCAAGAAGATAGAAAGAAAAAAAAAACACCACAGGTAGGTGGTATACAATTATGGATGGACGAGCGACTGCCGACACAGAGGTAGCTACAGCCGTGGACTACCGTACTGCGTCTGCTGCTAATATAGACTGGATGATAATGATATAAAAAATATATATATATATCACTACTGCAGCCGGACAGGTATATATTATATAATGACGGACCTGCTGGACACTGTCAGCAGCACTGCAGACTCCTAAAGTAAGCTACTAGTAGTATCAAGAAGATAGAAAAAAAAAAACACCACAGGTAGGTGGTATACAATTATGGATGGACGAGCGACTGCCGACACAGAGGTAGCTACAGCCGTGGACTACCGTACTGCGTCTGCTGCTAATATAGACTGGATGAAAATGATATAAAAAAAATATATATATATCACTACTGCAGCCGGACAGGTATATATTATATAATGACGGACCTGCTGGACACTGTCAGCAGCACTGCAGACTCCTAAAGTAAGCTACTAGTAGTATCAAGAAGATAGAAGAAGAAAAAAACACCACAGGTAGGTGGTATACAATTATGGATGGACGAGCGACTGCCGACACAGAGGTAGCTACAGCCGTGGACTACCGTACTGCGTCTGCTGCTAATATAGACTGGATGATAATGATATAAAAAATATATATATATATCACTACTGCAGCCGGACAGGTATATATTATATAATGACGGACCTGCTGGACACTGTCAGCAGCACTGCAGACTCCTAAAGTAAGCTACTAGTAGTATCAAGAAGATAGAAAAAAAACAAAAAAACACCACAGGTAGGTGGTATACAATTATGGATGGACGAGCGACTGCCGACACAGAGGTAGCTACAGCCGTGGACTACCGTACTGCGTCTGCTGCTAATATAGACTGGATGATAATGATATAAAAAATATATATATATATCACTACTGCAGCCGGACAGGTATATATTATATAATGACGGACCTGCTGGACACTGTCAGCAGCACTGCAGACTCCTAAAGTAAGCTACTAGTAGTATCAAGAAGATAGAAAAAAAAAAAAAAAACACCACAGGTAGGTGGTATACAATTATGGATGGACGAGCGACTGCCGACACAGAGGTAGCTACAGCCGTGGACTACCGTACTGCGTCTGCTGCTAATATAGACTGGATGATAATGATATAAAAAATATATATATATATCACTACTGCAGCCGGACAGGTATATATTATATAATTAATGACGGACCTGCTGGACACTGTCAGCAGAATGCGTTTATAGAATAAAAACACCACACGACGAGTGTTTAACTTTTTCAGGCAGACAATCACAATATACTGGTGGTCAGACAGTGGTCACTGGTCACTCACACTGGCAGTGGCACTCTGGCAGCAAAAGTGTGCACTGTTAAATAATATGTACTCCTGCTACTGCTCCCCAGTCTCCTCCACAATTAAGCTGTGTGAGCACTGAGCACTCAGCACAGTCAGATATACATAGATGATGCAGCACACTGAGGCTGAGCACAGATATGGTATACTGTTACTGTGTATCGTTTTTTTCCAGGCAGAGAACGGATTATATTAAATAATAATATAATAAAAAAACTGCACTGGTGGTCACTGGTCAGTCACTAGTAAACTCTGCACTCTCTGAGTACTCCTAAGCTCCAGTAAATCAAGTGTCTCACTCTCACTCTCTCTCTTCTAATCTAAATGGAGAGGACGCCAGCCACGTCCTCTCCCTATGAATCTCGATGCACGTGTGAAAATGGCGGCGACGCGCGGCTCCTTATATAGAATCCGAGTCTCGCGATAGAATACGAGCCTCGCGAGAATCCGACAGCGGGATGATGACGTTCGGGCGCGCTCGGGTTAGCCGAGCAAGGCGGGAAGATCCGAGTCTGCCTCGGATCCGTGTAAAAAGGCTGAAGTTCGGGGGGGTTCGGATTCCGAGGAACCGAACCCGCTCATCACTAGAATTTAGCAAATGTGTTTGACCCCGACCAAGTAGCTGCCCGGCAAAGTTGTAAAGCCGAGACCCCTTGGGCAGCCGCCCAAGAAGAGCCCACCTTCCTCTTGGAATGGGCTTTTACTGATTTAGGATGCGGCAGTCCAGCCGCAGAATGTGCAAGCTGAATCGTACTACAGATCCAGCAAGCAATAGTCTGCTTTGAAGCAGGTGCACCCAACTTGTTGGGCGCATACAGGATAAATAGCGAGTCAGTCTTTCTGACTCCAGCTGTGATGGAAACATAGATTTTCAGGGCCCTGACTACGTCCAACAACTTGGAAGCCTCCAAGTCTGTAGTAGCCACAGGCACCACGACAGGTTGGTTCAGATGAAAAGCTGATACCACTTTAGGAAGAAACTGGGGACGAGTCCTCAATTCTGCCCTATCCATATGGAAAATCAGATAAGGGCTTTTACATGACAAAGCCGCCAATTCTGATACACACCTGGCCGAAGCCAAGGCCAACAACATGACCACTTTCCACGTGAGATATTTCAATTCCACGGTTTTAAGTGGCTCAAACCAATGTGACTTTAGGAAATCCAACACCACGTTGAGATCCCAAGGTGCCACTGGAGGCACAAAAGGGGGCTGAATATGCAGCACTCCCTTAACAAAAGTCTGAACTTCAGGTAGTGAAGCCAGTTCTCTCTGGAAGAAAATCGATAGAGCCGAAATCTGGACCTTAATGGAACCCAATTTTAGGCCCATAGCCACCCCTGACTGTAGGAAGTGCAGGAAACGGCCCAGCTGAAATTCTTCCGTTGGGGCCTTCCTGGCCTCACACCACGCAACATATTTTCGCCATATGCGGTGATAATGGTTTGCGGTTACTTCTTTCCTAGCTTTAATCAGCGTAGGAATGACTTCCTCCGGAATGCCCTTTTCCTTCAGGATCCGGTGTTCAACCGCCATGCCGTCAAACGCAGCCGTGGTAAGTCTTGGAACAGACAGGGCCCCTGCTGCAGCAGGTCCTGTCTGAGCGGCAGAGGCCATGGGTCCTCTGACATCATTTCTTGAAGTTCCGGGTACCAAGCTCTTCATGGCCAATCCGGAACAATGAGTATAGTTCTTACTCCTCTTCTCCTTATTATCCTCAGTACCTTTGGTATGAGAGGAAGAGGAGGGAACACATAAACCGACCGGTACACCCACGGTGTCACTAGAGCGTCCACAGCTATCGCCTGCGGGTCTCTTGACCTGGCGCAATATCTTTTTAGCTTTTTGTTTAGGCGGGACGCCATCATGTCCACCTGTGGCCTTTCCCAATGGTTTACAATCAGTTGGAAGACTTCTGGATGAAGTCCCCACTCTCCCGGGTGGAGGTCGTGCCTGCTGAGGAAGTCTGCTTCCCAGTTGTCCACTCCCGGAATGAACACTGCTGACAGTGCTAGCACGTGATTTTCCGCCCATCGGAGAATCCTTGTGGCTTCTGCCATCGCCGTCCTGCTTCTCATGCCGCCCTGTCGGTTTACATGGGCGACCGCCGTGATGTTGTCTGACTGGATCAGTACCGGCTGGTTTTGAAGCAGGGGTTTTGCCTGACTTAGGGCATTGTAAATGGCCCTCAGCTCTAGAATATTTATGTGCAGGGAAGTCTCCTGACTTGACCATAGTCCTTGGAAGTTTCTTCCCTGTGTGACTGCCCCCCAGCCTCGAAGGCTGGCATCCGTGGTCACCAGGACCCAGTCCTGTATGCCGAATCTGCGGCCCTCTTGAAGATGAGCACTCTGCAGCCACCACAGCAGAGACACCCTGGTCCTTGGAGACAGGGTTATCAGCCGATGCATCTGAAGATGCGATCCGGACCACTGGTCCAACAGGTCCCACTGAAAGGTTCTTGCATGGAACCTGCCGAATGGAATTGCTTCGTAGGAAGCTACCATCTTTCCCAGGATCCGCGTGCAGTGATGCACCGACACCTGTTTTGGTTTTAGGAGGCCTCTGACTAGAGATGACAGCTCCTTGGCCTTCTCCCAGGGAGAAACACTTTTTTCTGTTCTGTAGGGACCAGCTGTGACTTTGGAATATTTAGAATCCAGCCGTGCTGTTGTAGCACCTCCCGATATAGTGCTACCCCGACCAACAACTGCTCCCTGGACCTCGCCTTTATCAGGAGATCGTCCAAGTACGGGATAATTAAAACTCCCTTCTTTCGAAGGAGTATCATCATTTCGGCCATTACCTTGGTAAAGACCCTCGGAGCCGTGGATAGACCGAACGGCAACGTCTGGAATTGGTAATGACAATCCTGTACCACAAATCTGAGGTACTCCTGGTGAGGATGGTAAATGGGGACATGCAGGTAAGCATCCTTGATGTCCAGTGATACCATGTAATCCCCCTCGTCCAGGCTTGCAATAACCGCCCTGAGCGATTCCATCTTGAACTTGAATATTTTTTTATATACGTGTTCAAGGATTTCAAATTTAAAATGGGTCTCACCGAACCGTCCGGTTTCGGTACCACAAACATTGTTGAAGTAGGGGCACCTTTACTATCACCTGCTGGGAATACAGCTTGTGAATTGCCTCTAACACTGCCTCCCTGCCTGAGGGAGTTGTTGGCAAGGCAGAAATTGCGGGGGGGAGACGTCTCGAATTCCAGCTTGTACCCCTGAGATACTACTTGAAAGATCCAGGGATCCACCCGTGAGCGAGCCCACTGATCGCTGAAATTTTTGAGATGGGCCCCCACCGTACCCGGCTCCGCCTGTGGAGCCCCAGCGTCATGCTGTGGACTTAGAGGAAGCGGGGGAGGACTTTTGCTCCTGGGAACTGGCTGTATGCTGCAGCTTTTTCCCTCTACCTCTGCCTCTGGGCAGAAAGGACGCGCCTTTAACCCGCTTGCCCTTATTGGGCCGAAAGGACTGTACCTGATAATACGGTGCTTTCTTTGGCTGTGAGGGAAAATGGGGTAAAAATGTAGACTTCCCAGCTGTTGCTGTGGAAACGAGGTCCGAGAGACCATCCCCGAACAACTCCTCACCCTTATAAGGCAAAACTTCCATGTGCCTTTTAGAATCTGCATCTCCTGTCCACTGCCGAGTCCATAACCCTCTCCTGGCAGAAATGGACATTGCACTTATTTTAGATGCCAGCCGGCAAATATCCCTCTGTGCATCCCTCATGTATAAGAGTGCGTCTTTAATATGCTCTACGGTTAGCAATATAGTGTCCCTGTCTAGGGTATCAATACTTTCCGACAGGGAATCTGACCACGCAGCTGCAGCACTGCACATCCATGCTGAAGCAATAGCTGGTCTCAGTATAACACCTGTGTGTGTATATATAGACTTCAGGATAGCCTCCTGCTTTCTATCAGCAGATTCCTTCAGGGCGGCCGTATCCGGAGACGGTAGTGCCACCTTCTTTGACAAGCGTGTGAGCGCTTTATCCACCCTAGGGGATGTTTCCCAACGTGACCTATCCTCTGGCGGGAAAGGGTACGCCATTAGTAACCTCTTAGAAATTACCAGTTTCTTATCGGGGGAAGCCCACGCTTCTGCACACACTTCATTTAATTCCTCAGATGGAGGAAAAACAACTGGTAGTTTTTTCTCTCCAAACATAATACCCTTTTTTGTGGTACCCGGGGTAACATCAGAAATATGCAACACATTTTTCATTGCCTCAATCATATAACGTGTGGCCCTATTGGAAGATACATTAGTCTCATCGTCGTCGACACTGTTCCGTGTCGACATCTGTGTCTGCCATCTGAGGTAGCGGGCGTTTTAGAGCCCCTGATGGCTTTTGAGACGCCTGGGCAGGCACAGGCTGAGAAGCCGCTGTCCCATATTTGGTATGTCGTCAAACCTTTTATGCAAGGAGTCGACACTGTCGCGTAATTCCTTGCACAGAACCATCCACTCAGGTGTCGACCCCGCAGGGGGTGACATCACATTTATCGGCATCTGCTCCACCTCCACATAAGCCTCCTCATCAAACATGTCGACACAGCCGTACCGACACACCGCATACACACAGGGAATGCTCTGACAGAGGACAGGACCCCACAAAGCCCTTTGGGGAGACAGAGAGAGAGTATGCCAGCACACACCAGAGCGCTATATAACACAGGGATCCCACTATAAATGAGTGTTTTTTCCCTTATAGCTGCTTATATTATACAGTATATATATACTGCGCCTAAATTTAGTGCCCCCCCTCTCTTTTTTACCCTTATGTAGCTTGACACTGCAGGGGAGAGCCAGGGAGCGTCCTTCCAGCGGAGCTGTGAGGGAAAAATGGCGCCAGTGTGCTGAGGGAGATGGCCCCGCCCCTTTTCCGGCGGACTTCTCCCGCTTTTTCTGGAATTCTGGCAGGGGTATTTTTACACCTATATAGCCTTCCTGACTATATATGGTGTAGATTTTCCAGCCAAGGTGTATTATATTGCCCTCAGGGCGCCCCCCCCCCCCCCTCCCCCCCAGCGCCCTGCACCCATCAGTGACCGGAGTGTGAGGTGTGCATGAGGAGCAATGGCGCACAGCTGCAGTGCTGTGCGCTACCTTGTTGAAGACAGAAGTCTTCTGCCGCCGATTTTCCGGAACACTTCTTGCTTCTGGCTCTGTAAGGGGGCCGGCGGCGCGGCTCCGGGACCGAACGATCGAGGTCGGGTCCTGTGTTCGATCCCTCTGGAGCTAATGGTGTCCAGTAGCCTAAGATGCCCAAGCTACCACCAGTTAGGTAGGTTCGCTTCTTCTCCCCTTAGTCCCTCGCTGCAGTGAGTCTGTTGCCAGCAGATCTCACTGTAAAATAAAAAACCTAAAATATACTTTCTTTCTAGGAGCTCAGGAGAGCCCCTAGTGTGCATCCAGCTCAGCCGGGCACAAGATTCTAACTGAAGTCTGGAGGAGGGTCATAGTGGGAGGAGCCAGTGCACACCAGTTAGACCTAAAGCTTTCTTTATAGTTGTGCCCAGTCTCCTGCGGAGCCGCTATTCCCCATGGTCCTTACGGAGTCCCAGCATCCACTTAGGACGTCAGAGAAATAAAGATGATAACTTTTAACACATAACTCATTCATTTAAACAAATATGTAAAGAATGCGCCCAAACACGAGTCAACCTTTTCTCTCCCTTTTTCATTTAGGTGGAAGGTGTCAACAACCACTATCAACGGGATGGAAATTAGGGCTTGCCACATGCTTGACAGATACGGTGAAGTACAAACCTTCCACTTATTTCAGTAATAAAAAAGATTATCTGTGCTTATATTATGTACAGTACAGTCATGTCCAGTTTGTGTGATGCTTGTGCTTTAAAACACTGTATTTACCTAAAATTGAACTTGTCTAAAGAATTTGCCATGTGTTTGGGGTTTTTCGAGCACCTGTACAGATTCCTCTCATCCATAGGAATAATATCGACATCACTGAAGATAAAGCAATTGTAATCATAGTCTTTTGCTGCTTCTTTAAAGCAAACATTCATCAGCTTGGCTTTGTTGAATGTTGTATTTTCTATCTGTAGAGCAAGAAGTGAAATAGTAAATGTTATCTTCTGTCCCGGATGCATTCTATAAAACTCATCTCAGTTTCACGAAGGAGCGCAGCAAATAAAAGTCAGAACTGCTTCATGTGCGTGCAGTAGCTCAAACAAAATATATAACCTTATGCTGGGCTGCCATTAGAAATGGCGGGGCCGGGACTGGCAAAATAGGCAGCCCCCCCCCCCCCCAACACACATACAGACAAAATAAATTAATTAATAAATATATCTATCTATCTATCTATCTATCTATCTATATATATATATATATAGATATATATAGATATACACACAAATCTATGTCCCCAGACTTTTGCCCCCAGCACCATATTATGCCCCACACAGTATTGCCCCAGTACCTGCACACTGGGGAGCTGCTTGTTGTCAGGGGTTCTGCTTGTCCTCCCTCCCTCCCTCCCTCATCCTTCCCTGGAGCTGCTGGAGCCGCAGCAGACTGTTCAGCAGCCTGCTTTAAAAAAAACTATTGAAAATGTCTTTTCCAAAATGGCTGCCACCTCGAAGGAGACAGTTATTAAAGATACTAGAGCCTCCTCTAGTATTTTTAATAACTGTCTCCTCAGAAGCGGCGGCCATCTTGAGAGGGACATTTTCAATAGCCTGCAGGAACTACACTGGCAGCGGCAGAAGGACAGACGGCGGACAGAGGACGGATGGCAGCATGCAGGCAGCGGCATGAACGGCTCAGGCCCTCCCCTCACTGTTAGAGAGACCGGGCCCGGGACAGCTGTGCCCGCAGCACCCCCCTGATGGCGGGCCTGACCTTATGTACCTTTAAAATAAAATTTATTATTTTTTGATTATTAATTTTATTTTAGAAATATTGCATTATGCTATTTTGGCTAAATAAAACCATTCTCAATGTAAATATAGTTACAAGAAATGGAGCTGACAGCAGTGAAATGGAATTGTCATACACTATCTAAGGTAAACATAATATGCACCCTTAAACATGAGTTTTGTACAAATTAGACACACTGGTTAGATAAAACCACACTATTTATGGTACAATGACCTTCCCACTTTGAACATCTTATTTGTGTCGATCTTTTGACCCTGTCGACCTTTTGACTGTCTATCAACTACCTCCCGAACATTTGTTATTGAAGACTTCATGGCCATTAAGCTCCTCTGTGATTGTTATAATGCAAGAGCACCTTACCCTCTGAGCCTCAGGTGGAGTTGTATGTACTGTATGTTGGTTTATTTGTGTAAAAAATAAATTTCTGCATTGGGCATGAGTGCCAAATGCAGATACACTGCACTGGAGTTACACTCCTGTCTTCTTCCTGTCAAGATTTCCAGTAAGTTGCAAATCATACATGAGCTCTAACAACTGGCTGCTCAGATCAGTGAGGATTGTTAGAATTTGGGATTGTTGCACTACAGTAGGCAGGGTATCAAAAAGGAAATAGTCAATCTGGTGTATTCAATTGGTATGGGTTGGTTGTGGCTCCACATGTTTCAGAAACTGGGGCATCAACTCCAGTGGCAAAGGATTTCTAGAGGGGGTTTTTAAAATGCAATCCACAATCTCCCACTCTGCGGAACACTGGAGCAAATATGGGAATCTGGGGGAGTGGTATAAGAACCTAACAACCGGGATCCGGTCTTTAGGTCGACAGTAAGTAGGTGGAGACTGTCTAGGTCGACCACTATTGGTCGACAGTAAACAGGTCGACATGGTTTCTAGGTCGACTGGGACTCTCGGTCGACATGTTCTAGGTCGACATGACAAAAGATCGACATGAATTTTTCACTTTTTTTTTTTTTTTTTTACTTTTTCATACTTTACAATCCACATCGACTACAATTGAGACTGGTATCCTGTGCTGAGCGCAGTGAGGCACCTTGCCCGAAGCATGGCGAGCGAAGCGAGGGGACACGGTTCACTAATTGGGGTTTCCGGTCACTGTACGGAGAAAACGACACCAAAAAAACTAAAAAAACCTCATGTCAACCTTTTCTCATGTCGACCTAGTACATGTTGACCTAGAGTCCCTGTCGACCTAGAAATCATGTCAACCTACTTACTGTCTCCCAATGGTGGTCGACCTAGACACTGTTGACTTAAGTCTAATCTACCTAACATACCACACCCATAACGACCCTGGACATTAATCTAGACATTGGTCTTTTTACAGACTGTATAGTGTATGGAATATAGTATTAATAATTAACACTATAGATGGTCTATGGTATAGGCTGGATCAACCATATTTAACTAATATAAATAAGATACAGTAATTGGTCAGGAAAAGGTTAAACATACTATAATAAATAAATTATCCCACCTCATGGTAAGACTCCTGTCTCTTCTTCTTGGTATCTACTCTCTGGTCCAGTACACTGGACCAGAGTACACTGGTCAGATCCACACTGGTCAGATCCACACAAACAGCAAATTTGGCAGAAAAAGCTGCTACCACTAGGCATGTGCAGCAGCTCTGCTCTGTCCCTTAACCACTTGCCTGGCATGGTCACATCAGATGCGACCATACCAGCAAGCAGGGGCGTAGCCAGAACTTTGTGGGCCCCATAGCAACATTTAGAAGGGGCCCCCATCCCAGTGCTTCTAGAGAGACACTTCTCTGCAGCAGTTTGTTTACTGAACCATAGTAGAGCCTTATTTAATGTTATGTCCCATAGTAGTGCTCTAGTTTATTTTATGAATCATAGTAGTGATTAAGTTCACCCTATGTCACATTTCAGAGCTGCCAGTACACATTATGCCGCACTGTACCCCCAGTTCACATTATTATATATAGTGCACCCCGTTCATATTGTGCCTCATTACAGTGACCCAGTTCATATTATATAACATTAAAATGCCCTCCAGTTCATTTTATACCACATTACAATGAGCAGGTCCAGGGGCATACCTAGATATATAGCAGGCCCCCAAGGAAAACGTTTGAAAGGACCCCTACGTACCACCCAATGGCGAAAAATGTATACAACACGTGTAACTTTGACAGGGAAGGTGGGCCCCTCTCAGCTCTGGGCCCCATAGCAGCTGCACTGACTGCACCTATGGCAGCTACACCCTTGCCAGCAAGTGTCTTATCTAACCTGGTCGCACAGGATGTGACAGACAGTGTTTGCAGCGGCAGGGAAGAGAAACTTCCCTCCGCTGCTGCTGTCAGAGGGACCAGAAGGTCCCTCTGCCTCCCTGCAATCTCCCCCATTGTTTGCTGTGCTGCCGATCACTGCTGATCGGTCAACACGGCAGGACCCCCCACCCCGCGGCTGCAGACATTAGTAGTCTCTGGGGAAGTGTAAATGAACCCCCCAAGCCACTCCTGTGTTCCTGGCGGGTATCCCGGCTTTCAAAATGAGAGCCGCAATGGTCGTGATGTTTCCGATGGACGCGATGTTCTGATAACCACTATTCCGATGTTTGGAAAAAAAGGTTTTTTTCTAATATCAATTTTTTTTTTTAACTAATACCATTTTGAATAAGATTAAATACACATTCTACAACTAATTCACTCGTAAAAAAAAAAAAAAAAAAAACATTTTCTGAGTGGTTTTTCAGAAAATGATTTTTTAGTTAAGCGGTTAAGCTGCATGATGTTGCGACAGCGCTAGTAATCGTATTATATACCATTGCTATTGTCATAATTTGAGGCACTGGCCAGGCAACTAGAAACCCCCCTGCATGTGCCTATGAACTGCAGCTACTGTGCTTGCTCAGTACTGTGCTCTAGTTCAGCCAGGTTATAGTTTTCCTAGGTGTATGACTCTTTCTCTCCTCACATGATAAAACCACTGTGTTGTGTGCGAAGTGAGACCTGTGGTTTAGCCTCTACTCTGGGGTGTCTTTTTGAATGCACCCCATTTACTGGCATCTGAGAAAGACCTAGTAGAGTGTTTAGCTTATGGAGAGGGTGGTACTCAAAGGCTGCCAGATAACACTATTTGGGGTAGTGGTCTGGAGTAGCTGTGCCCAAAAAGCGGGACTGTCCCACCAAAATCAGGATGATTGGGAGTGATGTTAAAAAAACAACAACAATATTAAAAGAAAATCAATTTAACAAGTTATAGTGGGATTGTAGTGGTCTTAGGTTACCCTGTGTACAGAAAAGTGTCTCTAGAAATTGTATAACGTGTCAATATGCAGTACAGTAATTCTCAGTCTCCTTCCTAACTATTCACTATTAAGTGTGACCTAATGTTACCTGTTCTATCACATATATTCCATAATCTCCTTGCTGCTTTTGTAGAAATGGATGCATGTGGTGCAGCCAAATTTGAAGATGATGTTCACGATTACGAAAAGGAATAATTATGGCGATTTTCTGCTGTGCTATACAGGTTTGAGGTTTACTTCGTCCTCCAATTTGCACATTTGGATTTTCTAAAGCGATATTCGAAAGAGATTCATGACTTATGTCAACAACTTTGGGACCTGTTTGGAAACAGAAAAAGAAAAAAACGGATTCAGTATAATAATAACAACGATATAGAGTAGCATAGATAAACTGCACCAGAAATCCCTCTGCTCTACTGATGTTAGGTATGCCTTAAAGATAATACATTTCAACTAGAAATATAAATAGCATTTTGGGTATGAGTCCCTTTAATACTAGCAGAATGTTTTTAATTAAGGTGGCTTCTTGGATCATGATCTGATCATCTGCAGTAAATAGGGGAGATGTATATAGTCTTGTAGAGAGATAAAGTGCAATAGTTGTCCAAAGTCACCAATCAGCATCTGTCATTTCAAAGACTGTTAGATAAATGACAGTTAGGAGCTGATTGGTTGCTTTGGACAACTTTTCCACTTTAACTCTCTCCAAGACTTAATGCATCTCCCTCTATAAAGAGGGCAGAGTGGAAAATTACAGATATGGAATGGGCAAAGACAGAAATATGGAGGGGACAATGGGTCAAATTCACAAATGCCAATGTCTTTACAATGGAGCCATTATCAGCAGTCTGCGCATGTGCCATGATCACACTGCGCACATGTCAAGGTACCTTTGTGATTGCGCATGCAACGGACATTTTATATGTAGACTGACTGGCAGGAAGGGACCATTTGGAGGAGGTAACAGGGAGTGGTGGTAAAAATGCAGATGTGTCCTTGCCATTTTCGAGGTGTGTATCTGCCTTCAGCTGCAAAGATGTATGCAGAGAGACATGGCCCCAGCGTTGCTACTGCCACGGACAGTCTGCGTAACCATGCGTCAACCCTCGGAGTCCATGTTCTTCATTGTTGTGTCAATGCTGTGTATGAGTACACACTTGCTGAGCACTTTGTGATGTCTCCAGTGGGTGTCTATATCCTTATCTGAGCGGAATTAGCAGTTCTATAGCCTGAAAATGTGCCACTCTGTAGGCATTTGTATACATAGATGAATTCAGAGGCAGAACTCTGGGAGGCAACGGAGTCATCTGCCGCCGGGCTCTTGCTCTGAAGGGGGGCACCTCTCCTCCCATTCTGTGACACCATTGAATTAAGTTAATTGATAGCTGCCGCTATCTCTTCAGTGGCCGACTTCCTTACTGGTCCCTGCACCTTACAAATCACATACTTTTTATTATAATGTAGATACACATTTTACAGGTGTCATACCCAGGATTAGAAACCACAACCTATTACACTGGAAGCAGACACCTTACTGATGAAGCTGCTTGCTCCTGTATAGGAAATATGAGAATTGTAATTATATGAAGTCACTTTTCTGACAATTACACGTAACTTTATATAGTTAGAATTCTCATGCTTCCTGTACAGGAGCAAATAGCTCCATCAGTAAAGTGTCTGCACACACACACACACACACACACACACACACACACACACACACACGTGTATATATATATATATATATACGCACACATACATACATACATACATACATACATACATATATTTATCTTAATATAGGAAACAGGGGGGCACCAATATTTTCTTGCCTCCGGGCAACTGTGACGAACTTACGCCACTGGATGAATTAGGCCCATTGTGAGACCAATGGAGGGGACAGTGAGAAAGATGTGGAAGGGTAGTGAGAAGTACGGATGGTGCCTAGGCAGAAATATGGAGAAGGCAGTGAGAAATATGGATAGGAAATAACAGGAATATGGAGTGGGCAGTGACAGAGCTATGGAGGGGGCAATGAGAGATATATACAGTGGCAGTGAGAGATATGAAGGAGGGTAATTAGAGGATATCCGGATGATAGATAGACACCATGTTAGACAGACATTAGTTTGCCATGGTCAAAAGGTCGACATGAAAGAATTAGACAGTACAAATGGTCGACATGGTCAAAAGGTTGACAGGGTCAAAATGTCGACTTGAAATTGGTCAACATAATAAAGGTAGAGGTTTTTTTTTATTTCACATGTTTTTGCACTATTTCATACCTTCTCTATCCATGTTGGCATAGAGCTGGCTATAAACCTTGTGGCGAGCGCAGCGAGCCACCGAGCCCGAAGCGTGGTGATTGAAGTGAGCATCGCAAGGGTATGCCTTTCTACAATTGGGGGTCCCAGATGACAAAACTATCCACACAAACCACAAAAATGCAAAAAATATGGTGCCTACCTTTTTTGTGTTAACCATTTTCATGTTGACCTTTTGACCCTGTCGACCTTTTGACCCTGTCGACCTTTTAACTCTGTTGACCTTTTCCATGTCAATCTTTTGACCCTGTCGACCTACTGTAATGTCTGTCTATCTATTGACTGACTAGCTAGTGTCTAACTAGACACTGTCTATCTATCATCCCACACCCAATTAGAGAATCTCATGAATACTAATGATTTCTGTTTGTTGGTGACTAGAAGAGGTGAAATATTTTATATATGAATATAAATGCATTGGAGAATAAAGACGTGTTATACCAATGAGTCAGGGTATAATCGCATGTATAGTAGGGTATGCACAGCCTCTGTTGCCTTCTCCTTCACAAACAATGTAACATTTTGTGGATGTAAAAAATGTATTGGAAGCTACCAGCATCAGACACTCTGATATTTAATTTGAGCCTTACTAACAACTACAGTATACCCTTTTTTAGTCTCATGAAGTAGAATATTTGTATATATAGCACTGAGCCTGACCACCCATTTAACATGCCAGTAGACCAAATTTGATAGAAAATGTTGCCTATCCTTGGAATAGATCCTGTGGTGAGCGCAGTGAGCCACCGAGTCCACAAGGGGACTCTTAGTGCTTCTCGCCTCACTACCGTCATTCTGGCGGGATGCCACTGTCTGGATATTGACAGCCGGCATCCCGCCTACTGGATACGCTATGAGCTACATACACTTGTTATCAACTGTAGTGTATCAGGCGCAAAATGAGCCAGCCCCTTTCTGTGTTGTTGGTCAGTATTAAGTGTGCAATACACAGATATTATTTTGTAAACAACAATTTGATAATAAATTAAGTAAAATATATAATACACATCAATATGGTTAAAGAGATTCTTTCTATAAAACAGCATATACAGACAGTGGGGGCAGAGCTGAAACTACATGTGTGCCAGGCGTGCCTGGCACACAGCGCAGTCGCCCTGAGGGCACAACTGGCTGCATCCCCATGACTTTAGGAGTCAGCGGCATTGTAATGAGTCAAACTGACTCATTACAAGCTGCCTAAGAGGAGAGAAGCAGCAGCGTCGGAGGCAGGGGAGAAGGAGCAGGAGGGAGGGGGACTCGGGACTGGAGCCGCAGCAGCACACTGTAATTGGTGGCGGCGCTGCTACAGCTCTCCCTCTCCTTCCACATAGGTTGGCCGCTGTGAATGCTGGGATGCGCTTCCCTCATCCCAGCGTTCACAGCGGTGGCGGCCAGCCAATGTGGAAGGAGAGGGACAGCTGTAGCACCGCCACCACCAATTACAGTGCGCTGCTGCGGCTCCTGAGTCCCCCTCCCTCCTCCTCCTTCCCTTCCTGCCCGGAATCTGCCAGCAGCTGCTGCACCGATGGGCCTGACTGCCAGAGCCAGCGGGGAGACAGTATCATCTATTCTGTCTGTCTGTCTGTCTGTCTGTCTGTCTATCTATCTATCTATCTATCTATCTATCTATCTATCTATCTATCTATCTATCTATCTATCTATCTATTCTGTCTGTCTGTCTGTCTGCCGTAATGTGTAAATAGGGAGACTGTCTGCCGTAATGTGTAAAAAGGGGATGCTGTCTGCTGTAATGTGTAAAAAGGAGATGCTGTCTGCTGTAATGTGTAAAAAGGGGGACTGTCTGCCGTAATGTGTAAAAAAGAGGACGCTGTCTGCCGTAATGTGTAAAAAGGGGACGCTGTCTGCCGTAATGTGTAGAAAGGGGGACTGTCTGGCGTCTGCCGTAATGTGTAAAAAGGGGGACTGGCTGCCGTAATGTGTAAAAAGGGGGACTGGCTGCCGTAATGTGTAAAAAGGGGGAATGGCTGCCGTAATGTGTAAGAATGGGGGACTGGCTACCGTAATGTGTAAAAAAGGGGACGCTGTCTGCCATAATGTGTAAAAATGGGGACGCTGTCTGCCGTAATGTGTTAAAGGTGGACATCTGTCTGCCGTAATGTGTAAAAAAGGGAATGCTGTCTGCCGTAATGTGTAAAAACCGGGACTGTCTGCTGTAATGTGTAAAAAAGGGGACTCTGTCGTAATGTGTAAAAAGGGGATGCTGTCTGCTGTAATGTGTAAAAAGGGGGACTATCTGCTGTAATGTGTAAAAAGGGGACGCTGTCTGCTGTAATGTGTAATAAGGGGGACTATCTGCTGTAATGTGTAAAAAAGGCGACGCTGTCGGTATGCCGACACCCGGCATACCGACAGCTATTCTCCCTCGTGGGGGTCCATGACCCCCCTGGAGGGAGAATAAAATAGCGTGGCGCGCATAGTGTGGTGAGCGCAGCGAGCCCGCAAGGGGCTCCTTTGCGCTCGCCACACTGTTGGTATGCCGGTGGTCGGGCTCCCGGCGCCGGTATGCTGGTCGCCGGGAGCCCGGCCACCGGCATACCATACTACACCCGACTGTCTGTCGTAATGTGTTAAAAGGGGACGCTGTGTGGGCAGTACGGATGGTGTAATGGTTAGCATTACTGCCTCACAGCACTGAGGTCATGGGTTTGATTCCCACCATGGCCCTAACTGTGTGGAGTTTGTATATTCTCCCCGTACTTGCGTGGGTTTCCTCCGGGTACTCTGGTTTCCTCCCACAATCCAAAAATATACTGGTAGGCTAATTGGCTCTCAACAAAAAATTAACCCTAGCGTGAATGTGTGCGTGTACATGTGGTAGGGAATATAGACTGTAAGCTCCACTGGGGCAGGGACTGATATGAATGGCCAAATATTCTCTGTAAAGCGCTGCGGAATATGTGTGCGCTATATAAATCACTGGTAATAATAATAATAATAATAATAATAATAATAATGTGTAGAAAGGGGGACTGTCTGTTGTAATGTGTAAAAAGGGGACGTTGTCTGCCGTAATGTGTTAAAAGGGGACACCGTGTGCCGTAATGTGTAAAAAGGGGACGCTGTCTGCCGTAACGTGTAAAAAGGGGACGCTGTCTGCCGTAATGTGTAAAAGATGGACTCTGTCTGCCGTAATGTGTAAAAAAGTGTACGCTGTCTGCCGGAATGTGTAAAAATAAGATTTTACTTACCGATAAATCTATTTCTCATAGTCCGTAGTGGATGCTGGGACTCCGTAAGGACCATGGGGAATAGCGACTCCGCAGGAGACAGGGCACAAGAATAAAAGCTTTAGGATCAGGTGGTGTGCACTGGCTCCTCCCCCTATGACCCTCCTCCAAGCCTCAGTTAGGATACTGTGCCCGGACGAGCGTACATAATAAGGAAGGATATTGAATCCCGGGTAAGACTCATACCAGCCACACCAATCACACCGTACAACTCGTGATCTGAACCCAGTTAACAGTATGATAACAACGAAGGAGCCTCTGAAAAGATGGCTCACAACAACAATAACCCGATTTTGTTAACAATAACTATATACAAGTATTGCAGACAATCCGCACTTGGGATGGGCGCCCAGCATCCACTACGGACTATGAGAAATAGATTTATCGGTAAGTAAAATCTTATTTTCTCTGACGTCCTAGTGGATGCTGGGACTCCGTAAGGACCATGGGGATTATACCAAAGCTCCCAAACGGGCGGGAGAGTGCGGATGACTCTGCAGCACCGAATGAGAGAACTCCAGGTCCTCCTCAGCCAGGGTATCAAATTTGTAGAATTTAGCAAACGTGTTTGCCCCTGACCAAGTAGCTGCTCGGCAAAGTTGTAAAGCCGAGACCCCTCGGGCAGCCGCCCAAGATGAGCCCACTTTCCTTGTGGAATAGGCTTTTACCGATTTAGGCTGTGGCAGGCCTGCCACAGAATGTGCAAGTTGAATTGTGCTACAAATCCAACGAGCAATAGTCTGCTTAGAAGCAGGAGCACCCAGCTTGTTGGGTGCATACAGGATAAACAGCGAGTCAGACTTTCTGACTCCAGCCGTCCTGGAAACATATATTTTCAGGGCCCTGACAACGTCAAGTAACTTGGAGTCCTCCAAGTCCCTAGTAGCCGCAGGCACCACAATAGGTTGGTTCATGTGAAAAGCAGAAACCACCTTAGGGAGAAATTGAGGACGAGTCCTCAATTCCGCCCTGTCAGAATGAAAAATTAAGTAAGGGCTTTTATATGATAAAGCCGCCAATTCTGACACACGCCTGGCTGAAGCCAGGGCTAACAGCATCGTCACCTTCCATGTGAGATATTTTAAGTCCACAGTGGTGAGTGGTTCAAACCAATGTGACTTAAGGAACCTCAAAACAACATTGAGATCCCAAGGTGCCACTGGAGGCACAAAAGGAGGTTGTATATGCAGTACCCCTTTTACAAATGTCTGAACTTCAGGTACTGAAGCCAGTTCTTTCTGGAAGAAAATCGACAGGGCCGAAATTTGAACCTTAATGGACCCTAATTTTAGGCCCATAGACAGTCCTGTTTGCAGGAAATGGAGGAAACGACCCAGTTGAAATTCCTCTGTAGGGGCCTTCTTGGCCTCACACCACGCAACATATTTTCGCCAAATGCGGTGATAATGTTTTGCGGTTACATCCTTCCTGGCTTTGACCAGGGTAGGGATGACTTCATCTGGAATGCCTTTTTCCTTCAGGATCCGGCGTTCAACCGCCATGCCGTCAAACGCAGCCGCGGTAAGTCTTGGAACAGACAAGGCCCCTGCTGGAGCAGGTCCTTTCTTAGAGGTAGAGGCCACGGGTCTTCCGTGAGCATCTCCTGAAGTTCCGGGTACCAAGTCCTTCTTGGCCAATCCGGAACCACGAGTATCGTTCTTACTCCTCTCCTTCTTATGATTCTCAGTACTTTTGGTATGAGAGGCAGAGGAGGGAACATATACACTGACTGGTACACCCACGGTGTCACCAGAGCGTCCACCGCTATTGCCTGAGGGTCCCTTGACCTGGCGCAATATCTGTCTAATTTTTTGTTTAGACGTGACGCCATCATGTCCACCTTTGGTTTTTCCCAACGGTTTACAATCAGGTGGAAGACTTCTGGGTGAAGTCCCCACTCTCCCGGGTGAAGGTCGTGTCTGCTGAGGAAGTCTGCTTCCCAGTTGTCCACTCCCGGAATGAACACTGCTGACAGAGCTATCACATGATTTTCCGCCCAGCGAAGAATCCTTGCAGCCTCTGCCATTGCCCTCCTGCTTCTCGTGCCG
This sequence comes from Pseudophryne corroboree, assembly GCF_028390025.1. Classification (NCBI taxonomy): domain Eukaryota; kingdom Metazoa; phylum Chordata; class Amphibia; order Anura; family Myobatrachidae; genus Pseudophryne; species Pseudophryne corroboree. The sequence goes on from NC_086444.1 coordinate 739,166,405, forward strand.
CCCTGTCTGTTTACGTGGGCGACTGACGTGATGTTGTCCGATTGGATCAATACCGCCTGACCCTGAAGCAGGGGTTTTCGCTTGACTTAGGGCATTGTAAATGGCCCGTAGTTCCAGAATGTTTATATGAAGAGATGTTTCCATGCTTGACCACAAGCCCTGGAAGTTTTTTCCCTGTGTGACTGCTCCCCAGCCTCTCAGGCTTGCATCCGTGGTCACCAGGATCCAATCCTGAATGCCGAATCTGCGGCCCTCTAGAAGATGAGCACTCTGCAACCACCACAGGAGAGATACTCTTGTCTTTGGTGACAGGGTTATCCGCTGCTGCATCTGAAGATGCGAACCGGACCATTTGTCCAGTAGATCCCACTGAAACGTTCTTGCATGGAATCTTCCGAATGGAATTGCTTCGTAAGAAGCCACCATTTTTCCCAGGACCCTCGTGCACTGATGCACTGACACCTGGGCTGGTTTTAGGAGGTTCCAGACTAGCTCGGATAACTCCTTGGCCTTCTCCCCCGGGAGAAAAACCTTCTTCTGGACTGTGTCCAGAATCATTCCTAGGAACAGAAGACGTGTCGTTGGAATCAGCTGCGATTTTGGAATATTTAGGATCCACCCGTGCTGACGTAACACTATCTGAGATAGTGCTACTCCGACTTCTAACCGTTCCCTGGACCTTGCCCTTATCAGGAGATCGTCCAAGTAAGGGATAATTAATACGCATTTTCTTCGAAGAAGAATCATCATTTCGGCCATTACCTTGGTAAAGACCCGAGGTGCCGTGGACAACCCAAACGGCAGCGTCTGAAACTGATAATGACAGTCTTGTACTACAAACCTGAGATACCCTTGGTGAGAAGGGTAGATTGGGACGTGGAGATAAGCATCTTTGATGTCCAGAGACACCATATAGTCCCCTTCTTCCAGGTTCGCTATCACCGCTCTGAGTGATTCCATCTTGAATTTGAACCTTTTTATGTAAGTGTTCAAGGATTTCAGATTTAAAATTGGTCTCACCGAGCCGTCCGGTTTCGGTACCACAAACAGTGTGGAATAATAACCCTTTCCTTGGTGTAGGAGGGGTACCTTGATTATCACCTGCTGGGAATACAGCTTGTGAATGGCTTCCAGAACTGCCTCCCTGTCGGAGGGAGACTTTGGCAGAGCAGACTTCAGGAACCGGCGAGGGGGAAACGCCTCGAATTCCAGTTTGTACCCCTGCGATACTACCTGTAGAATCCAGGGATCCACTTGCGAGTGAGCCCACTGCGTGTTGAAATTCTTGAGACGGGCCCCCACCAAGCCTGAGTCTGCTTGTAAAGCCCCAGCGTCATGCTGAAGACTTGGCAGAAGCAGGGGAAGGCTTCTGATCCTGGGAAGCGGCTGCATGGTGCAGTCTTTTTCCCCTTCCTCTGCCCCGGGGCAGAAAGGAATGGCCTTTTGCTCGCTTGTATTTATGGGAACGAAAGGACTGAGTTTGAAAAGACGGTGTCTTTTTCTGTTGATGTGAAGTGACCTGGGGTAAGAAGGTGGACTTTCCAGCCGTTGCCGTGGCCACCAGGTCCGAAAGACCAGCCCCAAATAACTCCTCCCCTTTATACGGCAATACTTCCATATGTCGTTTGGAATCCGCATCCCCTGACCACTGACGCGTCCATAACGTTCTTCTGGCAGAGATGGACATAGCACTTACTCTTGATGCCAGGGTGCAAATATCCCTCTGTGCATCACGCATATATAGTAATGCATCCTTCAAATGCTCTATAGTTAACAATATATTGTCCCTATCCAGGGTATCAATATTTTCACTCAGGGAATCCGACCACGCGACTCCAGCACTGCACATCCAGGCTGAAGCGATTGCTGGTCGCAGTATAACACCAGTATGTGTGTATATACTTTTTAGAATATTTTCCAGCCTTCTATCAGCTGGTTCTTTGAGGGTGGCCGTATCAGGAGACGGTAACGCTACTTGTTTTGATAAACGTGTGAGCGCCTTATCTACCCTAGGGGGTGTTTCCCAACATGTCCTAACCTCTGATGGGAAAGGATATAGTGCCAATAATTTATTAGAAATTAGCAGTTTTTTGTCGGGAGAAACCCACGCTTTATCACACACCTCATTCAATTCATCTGACTCAGGAAAAACTATTGGTAGTTTTTTCACCCCCCACATAATACCATTCTTAGTGGTATTTGTAGTGTCAGAAATGTGCAATGCTTCTTTCATTGCCGTGATCATGTAACGTGTGGCCCTACTGGACATTACGTTCGACTCATCACCGTCGACACTAGACTCCGTATCTGTGTCTGGGTCTGTGTCGACCCACTGAGGTAACGGGCGTTTTAGGGCCCCTGACGGTGTCTGAGACGCCTGGACAGGCACTAATTGATTTGCCGGCTGTCTCATGTCGTCAACAGTTTTTTGCAAAGTGTTGACATTATCACTTAATTGTTTGAACACGATCATCCAGTCAGGTGTCGACTCCCTAGGGGGTGACATCACTAACGCAGGCAATTGCTCCGCCTCCACATCATTTTCCTCCTCATACATGTCGACACACACGTACCGACACACAGCACACACACCGGGAATGCTCTGATAGAGGACAGGACCCCACGAGCCCTTTGGAGAGACAGAGGGAGAGTCTGCCAGCACACACCCAGCGCTATATATATATATACAGGGATAACCTTATATAAGTGTTATTCCCTTATAGCTGCTGTTTATATTGTCATTTGCTGCCAATAGTGCCCCCCCTTCTCTTTTTTACCCTGATTCTGAAGCAGGACTGCAGGGGAGAGTCAGGGAGCCGTCCTTCCAGCGGAACTGTGAGGGAAAATGGCGCTTGTGTGCTGAGGAGATAGGCCCCGCCCCTTCACGACGTCCTTATCTCCCGCTTTTTTGTGTAAAAATGGCAGGGGTTAAAATACATCCATATAGCCCAGGAGCTATATGTGATGTATTCTTTTGCCACCTAAGGTATTTGTCATCTATATTGCGTCTCAGGGCGCTCCCCCCCAAGCGCCCTGCACCCTCAGTGACCGGAGTGTGAAGTGTGCTGAGAGCAATGGCGCACAGCTGCGGTGCTGTGCGCTACCTTAGTCTGAAGACAGGATTGTCTTCTGCCGCCGATTTCACCGGACCTCTTCGTCTCTTCTGGCTCTGTAAGGGGGACGGCGGCGCGGCTCCGGTGACCCATCCAGGCTGAACCTGTGATCGTCCCTCTGGAGCTAATGTCCAGTAGCCTAAGAAACCCGATCCACTCTGCACGCAGGTGAGTCCGTTTCTTCTCCCCTTAGTCCCACGATGCAGTGAGCCTGTTGCCAGCAGGACTCACTGAAAATAAAAAACCTAAATTAAACTTTTATTCTAAGCAGCTCAGGAGAGCCACCTAGCCTGCACCCTTCTCGTTCGGGCACAAAAATCTAACTGAGGCTTGGAGGAGGGTCATAGGGGGAGGAGCCAGTGCACACCACCTGATCCTAAAGCTTTTATTCTTGTGCCCTGTCTCCTGCGGAGCCGCTATTCCCCATGGTCCTTACGGAGTCCCAGCATCCACTAGGACGTCAGAGAAAAGAGGACGCTGTCTGCCGTAATGTGTTAAAAGGGGATGCTGTGTGCCGTAATGTGTAAAAATGGGGACTGTCTGTCATAATGTGTAAAAAAGGGACGCTGTCTGCCGTAATGTGTAAAAATGGGGACTGTCTGTCGTAATGTGTAAAAAAGGGACTCTGTCTGCCGTAATGTGTAAAAAGGGGACGCTGTCTACCGTAATGTGTAGAAAGGGGTACTGTCTACCGTAATGTGTAAAAAAGGGGACTCTGTCTGCCGTAATGTGTAAAAAGGGGTTGCTGCCTGCCATGATGTGTAAAAGGGGCTCTACCTGGTGTAGTGGCGCTACTGTGTGGAGGATTTACTGCAAGGCAACCAAAGTGAGTGCTTAGGGCCCTGTTAGTCCCAGGGAGCCCAACTAGCAAGGCTGTATAAAGGATATTTCTGGGCAGACCATGAGCTTCACAGAGAGCTGAGCTGGCTGAATACTCCCGGCAGGCTGTCAGTGATTAGAAAGCTATTGGGTGCTGGCTCCAGCACATGCCTGTGCCTCCAGTCCTGCAATAATACTGTGCATGTGACCAGTCATGAGACACATGTGTATGATGTCAGATGTGCAGAGAGATAAGCTGGGAATTGCACAGAAAAAAACATGAGGTCTTCCAGAAAACTTTATTACAGTATTTTTGTTAATTTTATATAACATCCCCCTACTTCAAAATTCCAAGTGCCATAACTAGACGTTTTAGCGCTGTGTGCAAGAAATAGCACCCCATATGTAAAATAGGGCTACTGCGTGCAACAAAAATATAGGGGTGTGGCTTCATGGGGAAGGGGGCGTGTCCACAAAATAATACCAATTCATATTACGCTGTACAGTAGTCTCCATTATTCAAATTATGCTGCACAGTAGCATCACTTACACACATTACACCAGGTAGAGCCACTTTTATACATTACGCCAGGTAGAGCCCCTGTCATACATTATGCCAGGTAGAGCCCCTGTCACACATTACGCCAGGTAGAGCCCCATTTTACACATTACTCCAGGTAGCGCCCCTATCACACATTACGCCAGGTAGAGTCCCCTTTTACATATTACAGCAGGTAAAGCTTCCTTTTATACATTACGTCAGGTATGGCAGGAGGAGTCCCCCTTTTACACATTACGGCAATAGAGTCCCCCTTTTTACACATTATGGCAGGTGGAGTCCCTTTTTACACATTACGGCAGCAGAGTCCCCTTTTTACACATTAAGGCAGGCAGAGTCCCTCTTTTATACATTACGGCAGTAGAGTCCCCTTTTTACACATTACGGCAGGCAGAGTCCCATTTTTACACATTACAGCAGCACAGTCCCCTTTTTACACATTATGGCAGGCAGAGTCCCCTTTTTACACATTACAGCAGCAGAATCTCCTTTTTACACATTACAGCAGCAGAATCCCCTTTTTACACATTACAGCAGTAGAGTACCCTTTTTACACATTATGCAAGCAGAATCTCCTTTTTACACATTATGGCAGACAGAGTCCCTTTTTACACATTATAGCAGCAGAGTCCCCCTTTTTACATATTACAGCAGCAGAGTTCCCGTTTTTACATATTACACAGGCAGAGTCACCAACTTTTTACACATTACGGCAGGCAGAGTCACCAACTTTTTACACATTACGGCAGGCAGAGTCACCTTTTTACATATTACAGCAGCAAAGTCCCCTTTTTACACATTACGCAGGCAGAGTCCCCTTTTTACACATTACATCAGCAGAGTCCCCTTTATACACATTATGGCAGGCTTCCGAGATAGGTGTCTGGCTCGCGGGAGAGCAGCATCTCTGCCTCCACATCCTGCTCCCTATGGCCGGGCTCCAGAGTCACTGCGGCCCCGTGTTATCATGAGCTAGTCTGCCTTCACTGCCATAGCATCCAGCTGGGGGAGGAGGTGGAGCACACAATGCAGGCAGCACTGCCTGCTGTACTGAATATCAGTAGCAGTGCTCCTGGGAGAGAAGGAGCCAGGTGCACTGCTACTGTTATACACTGCAGCGGGTAGAAGACATTCGGCAGCGCATAAACCGATCGGTGAATGCGGGATGAGGTGGACGGTTGCGCCCACACAGCAACTGCGTTGTCTAAAATGCACCATCCACACTGCCCTAGTTATGACCCTGGGGTATGGGCAGTGTTATTTTAGGTACAGTATCTAATATATGCCTGCTACAATCATGGCTGGGGAGGAGGCATATACTGACTGGTGATATATCAATATGAGGATACAGTTAAAATGCCCCGTGGTGGGATCCCAGCAGCCAAAATACTGAGGCCGGAATCCCGCCTGGTTGCCTTAATTCCGACGTTCAAATGCCGACATAGGTGGGATTCCCTGCGTTGGTGTTTTGCCTGCCGGGATCTCGATTGTCCTCTAAACAGGACGCGCTTACATCCTGCCTCGCACGGGAAGGGGTGGGGTCATTTAGGCACTGTAAGTGGGGTTAGGGTGTAGGAACGGAAAGGTTATGGTTAGGTACTGGGGGGGAGGGGTTAGGCACCTTGAGGAGGAGGTTAGGGTTAGGCACCAAGCGGGGAGGGTTAAGTTTAGGCAGCGGCGAAGGGAGGGTTAAGGTTAGGCATCCCCAGGGAGGGTTAGGGTTAGGCACACCTGGGGAGGTTTAGGGTTAGGCACCCACAAGGAAGGGTTAGGGTTAGGGTAGGGGACGGGGGAAGTTTAGGGTGCTAACTATGGGCCTGTCGGTATTTTATAGGACGGAATGCTGATGTCGATTTTCTGAACATTTGCATCCTGTCCATCGTCATCCCATACTGAACCCATCAATATGCTATAATACATCAATTATGCTATAATATTTTAAGTCCTAGCGTGTATGGGACATACCAAATGCAATAAGTGGGGCACTAATACATAATCAATACAGTCACACTGACTGAGGGGTGTACTTTTGGGTATTATTTATAATGGGGGACCTACTAGGCTGCTACAATCAGTAAAGGGGGAGAGTTACTCATATATAATGCTGTCAACACTAATGTAATTGGGTGTAATAATAAGTATAATAAGGATTGGCTGCCTGCATTATATATCAGTCCCTGCCCCACCATCCACACACACACTGATTGTAGCACATCCCCAGATTGAGGAGCATACACTGACTGGGGGGCAGCATAATGAGTGGGGACCTGTCTGCTACAATTGGGGGGCACACTGAGGATTGTTTGAGGAAGGGGGGTCCCAAATCTGTGTCTTGCTTAGGGCCCCATGAGGTCCAAACCTCCTCACACATCTAACCTCAATATAAAATGTGACACAAGACACTTGGCCCTAGTGAGCTGCCAGTTCCTGTGCAACTCTGCTAGCGCTGGCCATCTTTTAGCCAACAATGCTTCTTAGTCACGAGTTGTGACTAGTATGCGCCAGGAGACTGTGCTGATTAATTTAATATGTTATATGTAATAAGTGTATATCTGTGTGTGACTGAGTCGCATATGAAGCACAGTGGAATATGGCATGAAAACAAGCCACAGTCGCTGCATTATAGCACGTCATATACAGAGAATCAGAAGCGATGCACTCAGCATACCAGCATTCAGGTAGTGAGAATACTGATGCCAGAGTCCTGACACTGGTTAGGAGACCAGCTCCGGAACTCTGACACCACTCACAATGCCGACGCCAGAATCCCGATTGTCGGCATCCCGAATGTAAGTATGCCGGAGCTGGTTAGGGCCAGGCTGCGGGGGGCGTCGCGTAGGAGGGTTAGCGGCAGACACTAAAGAGGGAGGGTTAGGGTTAGGCACTAAGGGGGTGCAGTTAAGGTTAGGCTGCAGGAAGGGGAGTTAGGGTTAGGCGCTAAGGAGGGGGTTAGGGTTAAGCTGCGGGGGAAAGGTTAAGGTTAGGCTTCAGGTTGACAGTGTTAGGGGGATAGGGGAAGAGGGTTAGAATAATTGCTTAGCAGGTGTCGGGACTCTACATGTTGGGAAGCTGCTGTCAGTCTTCTGACTGTCTGTATCCCAAGCACCAGTATCCCATACCCAACCCGTTCAGACTCAGTCACACGGATATACAAGTGTTGCATATCAATTTAAACAGCACAGTCTCCTAGTGCATCCTAGGTATATAAAATTGCGACTGAGATGCACGCAGAGAGGGGTTGTTCAAAATTCTACATTTATGGCATGTGAAGTGCTTCACTACAATGAAAACTTAAATTCAATACAAAGGGGCAGGTTTAACAACAAGTGATTTTCAAGTTATCACTCATTACGAGTGATATATGGTACGCTAGCCAATCAGCTCTAACTGTTATTTTTCAAACACATGACAGTTAGCAGCTGATTGGCTGGAGCACCATTTCTCATTCATAACGAGTGATAGCAAGAATATCACTCACTGTTAAATCTGCGCAAAGTCTCTTCTATTATAAGTGTCCACAAGGTAGGATGGAGGGGTTAAGCCCTTTTTTGTCTAGGTTTTTGAAAGTTTTATATATTACATAGGTTCTCAAACTCGGTCCTCAGGACCCCACACAGTGCATGTTTTGCAGGTCACCTCACAGAATCACAAGTGAAATAATTAGCTCCACCTGCGGATCTTTTAAAATGTGTCAGTGAGTAATTAATACACCTGTGCACCTGCTGGGTTACCTGCAAAACATGCACTGTGTGGGGTCCTGAGGACCGAGTTTGAAAACCACTGATATATTACAAAGTTGTTTTATAGATGCTACACAAAGGATCTTACAAAATTGCACTTTCATTCACCTCTGTGAGCAGCTTGTAAAACAGTGTTTGTGTTTAAATTATCATCTGCTCCTCTAGTTTGTATAAACTTGTCAGAGAAGTGGCTAATGCTCAGTTCCTTTTGTAAAGCAGTTGGCTTTGCTTAGGGCTATTAAAGTCCACCTTTGTTGTCTTTGCTGCTCCAATGAAACTTTCCATGTGTTCAGAGCCGGCCCTAGGCATAGGCAAACTAGGCAAATGCCTATGGCATTTGTTATGCCTAGGGGCACCAGCAGATTCTGCTGATTAAAATGATATGCGGCATGCCTATATTCTGTGTGTAGCATTTCGCATGCAGATACAGCCACAGTTGCACACAGAATATAGGCATGCTGCATATCATATTACTCAGCTGAAGCTGCTTGTGCATCCTAACCTCATAGCAATACAAATAAGATGCATTTTCATCAAAACAGACGCTCAACGTTAGCAGAGCTGCCAGCTGACTCACGCCAGGCATCTCCTGCTGCATGGTGCATTGAGGCAAGATGTATCTAAGCAGAGGCAGAGGTCACAATGTTAGTTGCCGTGTGAATGTTGTGTGCGGGTGGGTTGGTTGTGCAATAGTGTTCGGCATATGTGTAAGGGGCATTATGCATGTCGTGTACAAATACATTAATAATGTGTGGCATATGAGTAAGAGGCGCTATGTGTGTCATTATGTGTACAAGAGCATTAATAATGTGCGGCATATGTGTAAGGGACATTATGTGTATAAGGGCATTAATAAAGGTTGGCATAACGTGTAAGGCGCATTATGTTAATAAGGACATTAATAATGCATGTCATATGTGTAAGGGGCATTACTGTGTGGTATTATGTGTATAAAGGCATTCCTAATGTGTGGATTAATGTGTATAAGGTGATCTACTGTGTGGTGTTATGTATAGACAGGGCACTTTGGTGTAATGTGAATAAAGAGCAATATGGTGTGGTGTAATGTGAATAAGGGGCACTACTGTGAGGAGTAACGTTTATAAGGTAAAGTGGTACTACTGTGTGATGTAAGGGACACTATCACATGATAAAATATGAATAAAGTTGCACTACCGTGTGGCGTAATTTGAATTGGGGTTACTATTGTATGGCCATGCCCCTTGCCAGCAAAAACACGCCCCAACACCAAAATAAGGACTGCTATGGGCGAGGGGTGATGGTGCTTGGAAAGGGGTGAAGGGTCAGAGGCGGAACTAGCGGTGGTGCTAGGGGGCACCAGCCACAATCTTGCCTAGGGCATCATATTGGTTAGGGCCGGCTCTGCATGTGTTCATGATTCTTGTAGATCCTTGTAGGAAGGTTGTGCAATGTGTCACTTGCTGTGTGTGCTGTCAACGGCTCTGGCTGTGTGTATTGCTTTCACCCAGGGGAAGGGGGGTGGGGGGGGGGGGGGTGGGGGGGGTATAGATGGCCAGCTGCCATTGTGGTGACTTTTTCACTGGGTCCCCTTGCTGTTGCTGGCTGAGCTCAAACCCAGGGGAGGTACATTCCAGGAGAGGCGGGATGGGGCTTGGTCTGAAGCATTTCATCTGGCTGCTCAGGTTGGTCTTCGTCAGGAAAGTGCAGGCTGTTGTGGGACTGCCCTCTTTAGGTACTGTGCAAGTTGATTTATTGGTTGATGCACAGCACAGTATATTTGTCTCAAAGTTCATATTTATTGTACTTGTTATATAAAACATCTCTGCAAAGTACAGTATACAACTTTCATACATCTGGACAAAAAAGGGCTTAACCCTTCCATCCTACCTTTTGGACACACACAAGAGGAGAGACTTTGTTTCGGATTACATTTTTCATTGATGTCCCATTTTATACTAAGTGTATCATTTTTAAATGTATTTGACTTTATGTGCTATTTTATAGAAAGAATCTCCTGTACCTATATTAATTAAATATTAATATTAAATATTATTTTTTACATCTGATACACTACAGATGATTTTATTCTGGAAAGAGCCATCAGTATTGAGGTAGCATAAGAAATCGCAGGTTGTATTTGCATAGCCATGTACGGTTGCTGATTGATATGCCGGTGTTCGAGATGCCAGTGGTCAGAATACCTACCATGGCATCCTGATAGTAAGAATCCTGACAGGGTAAAGTACGTATACTTATCTTCCCACCTGGCCCCCTAACGCTCCCTTTTCGTAGCCTAAATCTATCCCCCCTGGGCACAGCCTAACCCTTACCCTTCCCCCGCATACTAACCTTAATCTTCAACCCTCCTTGCAGCTTACCTCTCCGGCATGGCAGTGGCTGCTTGATTGGGATCCTGACTGTCAGGTATCCAGCTTTGGGGTTTGGGCTGGAGACCCTAATTGGGATGCTGGTGTTGGAATTCCGAGTACTGTGTGGGGATTCCGGTGTTGATACTCTGACTGCTAGGATTCTGACCACTGGGATTCTGAGAGGTTCCCCTTGTAGGTAGTGAGGTATATGTACTATTGAGACGCTATAGCTTTTCATGCTTCGCCTCTTTATCAAGGTGAAGCAAGTAGCAATACAATTGAGATGTATTAACATCTCGGCTGCTAGAGTGGAGGTGTGAAAACTCCCCCCTCAGGTGAACCTTACCATAGGCACAGTGCATCAGCTTAGTGCTGTGCCTTACCTCTCGGAAAGCTCCACTGAACATGTGCAAGATCTTGCAACCATCGCAAGATCTCCTGTGTGCAGCCTGAACTCCAGAAACTGCCACAGGTCAGCATACATACAGTACTGGCCAGTGGCGGATACAGACAGGGGCAAAATGGGCGAACGCCCCCCCTACACATATTGCGGCGGGATAAAAGGGGCCGGTTCTGGTAACCGCGACGAGCAGGACCTTCGGCTGCGGCAGCACTAACACAGCCCGCAGCGCCCGCCACCGCTGAGAGTCTGACTGAGGGAGAGGCTAGTAAGTGCAGGAGCCGGAGCCCCGAAGCAAGCAGTGTTCTCACTGTCATCTCCACCGCGCCCGGCTCCCCAGTCCCCCGTACCAGCGGTAGCGTCTAATTTCCCTTCATGGAGAGGACCTTCCAGGTCCTGATCACGAAGGGAGCATAGACACAACCCTGTCTCAGCCGCTCCAGCTCCTCCTCCTCCTCAGTGATACGTTGCCTCTGCGCAATGACAAACACTGTCATGCGCAGTAGGCAATGGGCATTTGTGTACGCCAAGGTTTTATTCAGGGGCAGGCTGGCGCCATTTTTCCAGCAGCAGAGGAGTGGGCACGGAGAGAGGAGCTAAAGCCTGTAATTGCCTCATTGTGTGTGTAGGTGAGCTGTCTAGATGTCACTTTCCCTGTCACTCTGTCACTACCTATGTCCCTGCTGTCACTTTCCCTGTCCCTCTGTCACTCTCCCTGTCCCTATGTCCCTGCTGTCTCATTCCATGTGGCATGATGTGAATTTTGGCTCATTCAGTGTGCTATATTGTGAATTTCGGCTCATACCCTGTGCTATAATGTGAATTTCGTCTCATTCAGTGTGCTATATTGTGAATTTCGGCTCATACCCTGTGCTATATTGTGAATTTTGGCTCATTCAGTGTGCTACAATGTGAATTTCGGCTCATACCCTGTGCTATATTGTGAATTTTGGCTCATTCAGTGTGCTACAATGTGAATTTCAGCTCATTCAGTGCGCTACAATGTAAATTTCGGCTCATTCTGTGCGCTATAATGTGAATTTTGGCTCATTCAGTGTGCTATAATGTGAATTTCAGCTCATTCAGTGTGCTATATTGTGAATTTTGGCTCATTCAGTGTGCTACAATGTGAATTTCAGCTCATTCAGTGCGCTACAATGTAAATTTCGGCTCATTCTGTGCGCTATAATGTGAATTTTGGCTCATTCAGTGTGCTATAATGTGAATTTCAGCTCATTCAGTGTGCTATATTGTGAATTTCGGCTCATTCAGTGTGCTACAATGTGAATTTCAGCTCATTCAGTGTGCTACAATGTGAATTTCGGCTCATTCTGTGTGCTATAATGTGAATTTCGGCTCATACTGTGTGCTATAATGTGAATTTCGGCTCATTCTGTTTGCTACAATGTGAATTTCGGCTCATTCTGTGTGGTATAATGTGAATTTCGTCTCATTCTGTGTGCTATAATGTGAATTTCGGCTCATTCTGTGTGGTATAATGTGAATTTCGGCTCATACTGTGTGCAATAATGTGTACCATTGTTGTCTTATTACTTATGCCATCACAGGATCTATTAAAAGAAATGAGTATTTATATAAAGCATTTTTTTCCTGCTAAAGTAAATTTATTTCACTTTTTTTTCTCTGAAAGTGGACTGGTAGCCCAAATCTGGTCTGCATGATTGTGCATGTGTGATCTACGAATGTGCAGATGCATGCAGGAATGGCGATTCGCCAGTCTGTATCACCAGTGCGCATGGTTCTTTCCACTAACTGGCAATAATAGGACATTTTAGAAGCGAACGGGAGGGACATTTCAAAGTGGGAGGAGCTATGATTAGGGGGAGGGGGTCATCATGCTTAAACCGCCCCCCCCCCCCCTAAAAGTTAAGTCTAGATCCGCCACTGGTACTGGCAGTGCCACAGCAAACGTGTACTTATTGTTTTTTAAGACATCTGTATGATTCCCTGTCATCATAGAACAGTATGGAGGTGAAAACATCATTACATGTTTTCAAATACTATAGAGAAAAGTGATTTTCCTGTATGTTATCTGCTTTCATACATAACACAGATAGTTGTGTCAAATAGCGCTGGTTTTAGCACATTTAACACTTACCACTTCTTCATACATATCCATGTCTTAACCACTTGCCTGGCATGGTCACATCAGATGCGACCATGCCTGCAAGTGCTCTATCTGACCTAGTCGCACAGGATGCGACCAGTCAGATAGAGTGTTAGCAGCGGCAGGAAAGGAAAACTTCCCTCCGCTGCTTCTATCAGAGGGACCGGAAGGTCCCTCTGCCTCCCTGCACTCTCCCCTACTGATTGCCGTGCTGCCGATCACTGCCGATCAGTCAGCATGGCAGGACCCCCTCCAGCGGCTGCAGACAATGGCAGCCTCTGGGGAGTGTAAATTAACCCCCCCTGTATACATGGAGGCTGTTCCAGCTTTCAAAATGAAAGCCGCAATGTTCCCGATGTTCCGATGGTCGCGATGTTCCTGATCGATGTTTCAATGTTTGAAAAATATTAATATTTAAAATATATATATATATATATATATATATATATATTTCTTTTTTTAACTAAAATAATTTGGGATAGGGTTAAATTCATGTTCTTCACCTAATTCACTCATAAAAAAAAAAACCCGACAATTTTGGAGCAGTTTTTGGCGAAATAAATCATTAGTTAAGTGGTTAAATCAGAATAATTACAGTACAGTATATTAATCAAAACTGTTTTTCCTTTGTTCTACATTGAGAGCCATACAATAGAATCCATTTGTTTTCAAGAAGAGATCTATTTTGATCAAGTCACCTAGATTTGTGGATGTTTAAATACTGTATGCTTAGGCATTTGTCAAAGAGTCATTACAATTCAAAATACAAAGAGGTTTAAAAAGTATATTCCAGTATAACAAAAGACTTGGCCTAAATTAGCATTTGTATAAGAAATTGATGTAAGGTCCCTATGTTATTTTGCAAGTCCAAACCACAATGCCCCATGGATCACAAACTAATTGAAATTAACCTTGCCATACATCAGACCAACGTTCCTCTTACAGTACCATCCATCTGACCAACTGTCCAACTAAAGCGGTAGCCCACACACCTACTGTAACTAACTTCTTCATCAGGACAGTCAACCAGCCAACTTCTCTAACTTGTGATGTCAAAGAATATGACAGATAGCGTCTGCCTACTTCTCCAAGTTTGAATATTTTTTTTTATTATTTCAATAAAACTGGGGTATTATTATTTTATTCACCATTTTCAAATATAACCAAAAAGGGAAGAATTAAAATGTAGACTATAAGAAGTGGAAAAAAACAACCCAACAAAATAATTATATTTCTCAATAGTTTTCCTGTGTAAATGATGTTGTGCCATAAACAGGAATATAACGTATCTAAATATGGTAGTTAGCAACAATATAGTAACTATTACATTACTGTTTAATTATGTAACATTTTCTCAAAGGAGTGTTTGAGACCGGCAACACTAATTGCTTATTTCATTGTAACAATCCTTCAATATACAGATGGGTCCACATTTATCTTGACCTTTAATAGGATTAACTGAGACTGGCCAATCGGACTTAATCCCCTGCTGTAATGACTTAATCCCCTGATGTATTGTTCTCTGTATTGTATTGCAGTTGAGAACAATAGATGAAGGGTTTATACTAATAAGTCATGTTGTAACTAGGCGCAGAAAACTAGTCAAGATAACGGTAGACCCATCTGTAACATGCACCCACTAGCTTTAAAAAAGAAAATTCTGTTATGAAGTTACAGTATATAATGTAAATTCTTATATAAACAATCAAATGCTGTGAATGTAAGGGCATTTCATACATATATTAGGCAAATGTGACTTCAATAAGAGTGAATTCTTTAAAAAGATAATTTATGTTGGATATACTATTTGTCACAGTGTGGTTCTATTTCATAGCATTTTCATAAGGTCTAAGAGTGCATTCATTGCTTTATGGTCCCAATAAAGGGAATCCATTTTGTCAAGTTGGCACCCGTGTTGGTGCAAGAAGCAGTATATTGTACTGTAATAATTGATTAATACCCACAATGTATTAGAGATGTGCACTTGAAATTTTTCGGGTTTTGTGTTTTGGTTTTGGGTTCGGTTCCGCGGCCGTGTTTTGGGTTCGACCGCGTTTTGGCAAAACCTCACCGAATTTTTTTTGTCGGATTCGGGTGTGTTTTGGATTCGGGTGTTTTTTTTTAAAAAACACTAAAAAACAGCTTAAATCATAGAATTTGGGGGTCATTTTGATCCCAAAGTATTATTAACCTCAAAAACCATAATTTCCACTCATTTTCAGTCTATTCTGAATACCTCACACCTCACAATATTATTTTTAGTCCTAAAATTTGCACCTAGGTCGCTGGATGACTAAGCTAAGCGACCCTAGTGGCCGACACAAACACCGTGCCCATCTAGGAGTGGCACTGCAGTGTCACGCAGGATGGCCCTTCCAAAAAACCCTCCCCAAACAGCACATGACGCAAAGAAAAAAAGAGGCGCAATGAGGTAGCTGTGTGAGTAAGATAAGCGACCCTAGTGGCCGACACAAACACCGGGCCCATCTAGGAGTGGCACTGCAGTGTCACGCAGGATGGCCCTTCCAAAAAACCCTCCCCAAACAGCACATGACGCAAAGAAAAAAAGAGGCGCAATGAGGTAGCTGTGTGAGTAAGATAAGCGACCCTAGTGGCCGACACAAACACCGGGCCCATCTAGGAGTGGCACTGCAGTGTCACGCAGGATGGCCCTTCCAAAAAACACTCCCCAAACAGCACATGACGCAAAGAAAAAAAGAGGCGCAATGAGGTAGCTGTGTGAGTAAGATAAGCGACCCTAGTGGCTGACACAAACACCGGGCCCATCTAGGAGTGGCACTGCAGTGTCACGCAGGATGGCCCTTCCAAAAAACATTCCACAAACAGCACATGACGCAAAGAAAAATTAAAGAAAAAAGAGGTGCAAGATGGAATTGTCCTTGGGCCCTCCCACCCACCCTTATGTTGTATAAACAGGACATGCACACTTTAACCAACCCATCATTTCAGTGACAGGGTCTGCCACACGACTGTGACTGAAATGACGGGTTGGTTTGGACCCCCACCAAAAAAGAAGCAATTAATCTCTCCTTGCACAAACTGGCTCTACAGAGGCAAGATGTCCACCTCATCATCATCCTCCGATATATCACCGTGTACATCCCCCTCCTCACAGATTATCAATTCGTCCCCACTGGAATCCACCATCTCAGCTCCCTGTGTACTTTGTGGAGGCAATTGCTGCTGGTCAATGTCTCCACGGAGGAATTGATTATAATTCATTTTAATGAACATCATCTTCTCCACATTTTCTGGATGTAACCTCGTACGCCGATTGCTGACAAGGTGAGCGGCGGCACTAAACACTCTTTCGGAGTACACACTTGTGGGAGGGCAACTTAGGTAGAATAAAGCCAGTTTGTGCAAGGGCCTCCAAATTGCCTCTTTTTCCTGCCAGTATAAGTACGGACTGTGTGACGTGCCTACTTGGATGCGGTCACTCATATAATCCTCCACCATTCTTTCAATGGTGAGAGAATCATATGCAGTGACAGTAGACGACATGTCCGTAATCGTTGTCAGGTCCTTCAGTCCGGACCAGATGTCAGCATCAGCAGTCGCTCCAGACTGCCCTGCATCACCGCCAGCGGGTGGGCTCGGAATTCTGAGCCTTTTCCTCGCACCCCCAGTTGCGGGAGAATGTGAAGGAGGAGATGTTGACAGGTCGCGTTCCGCTTGACTTGACAATTTTCTCACCAGCAGGTCTTTCAACCCCAGCAGACTTGTGTCTGCCGGAAAGAGAGATCCAAGGTAGGCTTTAAATCTAGGATCGAGCACGGTGGCCAAAATGTAGTGCTCTGATTTCAACAGATTGTCCACCCGTGAATCCTTGTTAAGCGAATTAAGGGCTCCATCCACAAGTCCCACATGCCTAGCGGAATCGCTCCGTGTTAGCTCCTCCTTCAATGTCTCCAGCTTCTTCTGCAAAAGCCAGATGAGGGGAATGACCTGACTCAGGCTGGCAGTGTCTGAACTGACTTCACGTGTGGCAAGTTCAAAGGGCATCAGAACCTTGCACAACGTTGAAATCATTCTCCACTGCACTTGAGACAGGTGCATTCCACCTCCTATATCGTGCTCAATTGTATAGGCTTGAATGGCCTTTTGCTGCTCCTCCAACCTCTGAAGCATATAGAGGGTTGAATTCCACCTCGTTACCACTTCTTGCTTCAGATGATGGCAGGGCAGGTTCAGTAGTTTTTGGTGGTGCTCCAGTCTTCTGTACGTGGTGCCTGTACGCCGAAAGTGTCCCGCAATTCTTCTGGCCACCGACAGCATCTCTTGCACGCCCCTGTCGTTTTTTAAAAAATTCTGCCCCACCAAATTCAAGGTATGTGCAAAACATGGGACGTGCTGGAATTTGCCCATATTTAATGCACACACAATATTGCTGGCGTTGTCCGATGCCACAAATCCACAGGAGAGTCCAATTGGGGTAAGCCATTCCGCGATGATCTTCCTCAGTTGCCGTAAGAGGTTTTCAGCTGTGTGCGTATTCTGGAAAGCGGTGATACAAAGCGTAGCCTGCCTAGGAAAGAGTTGGCGTTTGCGAGATGCTGCTACTGGTGCCGCCGCTGCTGTTCTTGCGGCGGGAGTCCATACATCTACCCAGTGGGCTGTCACAGTCATATAGTCCTGACCCTGCCCTGCTCCACTTGTCCACATGTCCGTGGTTAAGTGGACATTGGGTACAACTGCATTTTTTAGGACACTGGTGAGTCTTTTTCTGACGTCCGTGTACATTCTCGGTATCGCCTGCCTACAGAAGTGGAACCTAGATGGTATTTGGTAACGGGGGCACACTGCCTCAATAAATTGTCTAGTTCCCTGTGAACTAACGGCGGATACCGGACGCACGTCTAACACCAACATAGTTGTCAAGGCCTCAGTTATCCGCTTTGCAGCAGGATGACTGCTGTGATATTTCATCTTCCTCGCAAAGGACTGTTGGACAGTCAATTGCTTACTGGAAGTAGTACAAGTGGGCTTACGACTTCCCCTCTGGGATGACCATCGACTCCCAGCAGCAACAACAGCAGCGCCAGCAGCAGTAGGCATTACACTCAAGGTGTTAGGCGCCGAGGGTCCGCCCGTCAGTGCGGCCCGGCGCCTAGCAACTAGGGACGCCGCAGGCAGACAGCCGCCGGCTCCCTAGCAACGCTAGACGCCGGGCGCACGGAGCCGCTCAGACCCTAGCAACGGGGACACCACGTTCAGACCGCGTTCCCCGTTGCTGGGTCTTAATTAATCAGTGCTTGTGTATTCTGGCCGTGCAGCATGCAGCTGCACGGCATCACTATATGATTACCCTGTCTGGATCATGATTGGAGGGCTCCCAAATTTAAGCACTCCCAGGACTTCTCACAGACGCCGGTGATAGCTTCCTGTTTGCTGTGTCAGTTACTGAGAGTTTCCAGTCCTGCTCAACCCGGTTGTTCCTGTCCTCAGTGATCCAGTACTCGGAATTTGTCATCTATTCCTGGAGTCCGACCGAGCACCTTTAACATCCTGTGGTGTTCGTGAGTCGCGGCGTAGCCGTGTGTTGCGGCTTGACCGCTTACTATTTATTATTTAGTTTATTGTGTTCTGGAGCTTTTGCGGAGGATTCCGCTCCCACAAATCCACTCTGGTATCCAGCGGTGCTGGATAGGAGTAACGGATCAGTGGATCTTTGGTTGTCCTTTTCCCTGGCGGTTTGTCCGCACATACTTTTGGTTTAAGTTAGATAGCTTGTAACCCCTGGCCTAGTTGCTTAGTCAGAGGGCCCCTTGTTATCACCCTGTCTCGGATTTCCCTTTGTCTCCCATTAAGACCTGAGGGGGCATCGGGGTTGGGCAGACATAATCCGCCCTTCGAACGCGGCTGCCATGGGCTCAAGCAACCATAGTCTCGCAGGGGATTTCTGATAACACGGGCGAGACAACGGAGTTAGGGCGCCAGGGGTTACTAGGCTTTCCTGCTCCCGTACCAGCATATCTTTCCAGTACTCAGACCTCTGCCATAAAGATCTCCTCTGGTCTGGAGTACGGGAATCATAACATTATCACCGGCCAGACTAAAATTTTAAATTAAACAGGAGTTAATTTTTTCCCTTATTCTGTTGGGTGATTTGTCAGCCTCATGAATCCCTCCGGTGTTGGGCCAAATCCTGGCCAGCTTTTAGTTAGCCAGATTCAAGAGCTTACTCAGATGGTTCAAGATCTGTCCCTTCGGGTGAGGTCACAGGAAGATCTGTTACGGACTTCCCCGAGGGTCATTCCTGAACCAAAAATGCATCTGCCTGACCGTTTTTCTGGGGATAGAAAGCAGTTTTTTAATTTTAAAGAGTCTTGTAAACTGTATTTTCGTTTAAGACCAGTCTCCTCAGGTACGGAATCTCAGCGGGTAGGAATTATTATTTCTTTGCTACAGGGGGATCCTCAGACCTGGGCTTTTGGCTTAAAGACAGACGATCCGGCTTTATTGTCCGTAGACGCCTTTCTGGGGTCTTTAGGGCTATTGTATGACGACCCTGATAGAGAGGCATCCGCCGAGAGTCAGTTACGTGCTCTCAGACAGGGTAGGAATCCCGCAGAGATTTATTGTTGGTCGAACGACTGTGGATGGAATGACCCAGCCCTGCGCAGTCAGTTTCGCCTCGGCTTATCCGAGTCTATAAAAGACAGTCTCCTTCAGTATCCCGCTCCTGAGACTCTCGATAAACTCATGGAGCTCTCTATTAAGATTGATCGTCGTCTCAGAGAGCGGAGGGCTGAAAAAGGAGCATCTGTCGGGTCTTCTCCTTGTGTTTTTTCCATTCCTGTGGACATAGAGGAGCCCATGCAGATAGGCCTCTCCAAACTGTCTCCTGAAGAAAGAACCAGAAGGCAAAATTCTGGTCTTTGTTTATACTGTGGGGGTAAGGGACATTTTGCCCGTAGTTGTCCGAACAAGTCGGGAAACGCCTCGACCAAGTGAGTTGTGAGGGGGTTCACTTTGGTCTGCAGCTTATCTCCTCAAATAATTCACTGTTGGTTCCAGCTAAAGTTTCCTTTGGCAGCCTCTGTTCCTCGGTCTCGGCTTTTGTGGACAGTGGAGCTGCAGGGAACTTTATGGATTTAACATGGGCTAAGGCCTTAGGTATTCCTCAGTTAGCCTTGGGTAGGTGTATCACCATGCATGGTTTAGATGGGAGTCCCTTGTCCAATGGGGTTATTTCTCTCTGTACCCCTCCTGTTCTACTTTCAGTAGGAGCTCTGCATTCTGAAAAGATTGAGTTTTTCCTTACCCATTGCCCAGCAGTTCCTGTGGTTCTGGGTCACCCTTGGCTGGCCTTTCATAATCCCATCATTGATTGGCAGTCGGGGGAGATCTTACAATGGGGTACCATCTGTAATAAGGAATGTATTACGCTTCCCATCAGAATAGCTGCTGTCATTCCCGCACCCATTCCTGTGGAATACCAGGATTTTGTTGATGTATTTTCCAAGGGCAATGCGGATATTCTGCCTCCCCATAGGCCTTATGATTGTGCTATCGAGTTAATTCCTGGTGCCACTTTGCCTAAGGGAAGGTTATATGCATTGTCCGGACCTGAAACTGTGGCCATGAATGAGTATGTTAAAGAAAGCCTAGGGAAAGGATTTATCAGGCCATCTAAATCCCCTTTAAGTGCAGGCTTCTTCTTCGTGGAGAAGAAGGATGGATCACTCAGACCTTGCATTGACTTTAGAGCCTTGAATAAAATCTCAGTGAAGAATACTTACCCTTTGCCGCTGATTTCTGTCCTCTTTGATCAGCTACGTTCGGCTGTGATTTTTTCTAAGATTGACCTGAGAGGAGCATATAACCTCATCAGAATCAAGTCAGGGGATGAGTGGAAAACGGCATTCAGTACTCAATCAGGCCACTATGAGTATCTGGTTATGCCATTCGGCCTGTCCAACGCTCCGGCAGTTTTCCAGGATCTCATTAACGATGTGCTCCGTGAATTTCTTGGAAGATTCGTTGTAGTCTACTTAGACGATATTTTGATATATTCTGACTCTATTGAACAACATGTTACCCAGGTGCGTCAGGTTCTAAAAAAATTACGTGAAAATCACCTTTATGCCAAGCTGGAGAAGTGTGAATTTCATGTCACGGAGGTATCCTTTTTAGGGTACATTATTTCCCCTCGGGGATTCTGTATGGAACCAAAGAAGCTCCAAGCCATCCTTAGTTGGGCGCAACCCACCAATTTAAAAGCAATTCAGCGCTTTTTAGGGTTTGCGAATTACTATAGAAGATTTATTCACTCTTTCTCTGACCTAGTTGCTCCCATTGTGGCACTGACTAAAAAGGGAGCAGATCCTACCAACTGGTCACGTGAAGCGGAGTTATCTTTTCAGGCCTTGAAACAAGCCTTTGTCTCAGCCCCGGTCCTCAGACATCCCAACCCAGAATTGCCTTTCATTGTTGAGGTTGATGCCTCGGAGGTTGGAGTAGGGGCTATCCTATCTCAGAAGGATCCGGATTCCCTGGAATTACATCCTTGTGCCTTTATGTCCAGGAAATTCTCATCTGCTGAATCCAACTACGATGTTGGTAACCGGGAATTACTGGCTATTAAATGGGCTTTCGAGGAGTGGAGGCATTGGCTTGAAGGAGCCACTCATACCATTTCAGTTTTGACTGATCACAAAAATCTTCAATACATTGAATCAGCTAAACGGCTGAATGCCCGGCAAGCTCGGTGGGCTTTATTTTTTACTCGTTTCAAGTTCATTATCACCTTCAGGCCAGGTTCCAAGAATACCAAGGCAGATGCCCTGTCACGCAGTTTTCTTCCAGTTCAAGACAACAGTCCTGTTACCCCCATACTTCCGTCTTCAGTCATTCGGGCAGGTCTCACACAAGATTTATTTACCCAGTTAAAGCAGCTTCAACATCAAGCTCCTGGAAATACTCCTGCTGGTCGTCTTTATGTCCCCGAGTTTTTGAGAGCAACAGTTTTGACGGAGTTTCATGATAGCAAGGTTGCCGGGCATCCGGGGATCGCTAAAACTTTTGAATTAGTTTCCCGCTCGGTATGGTGGCCTGGTCTTTCCAAAGACATTAAGGAGTTTGTTTTTTCTTGTCAGGTCTGTGCACAGCATAAGGTTCCCCGTTCCTTGCCTATCGGTCAACTTATGCCCTTGACTGTTCCTCTTAGGCCATGGTCTCATATTTCCATGGATTTTGTGGTGGACCTCCCTCTGTCAGCCGGATGCCGAGTCATATGGGTGGTAGTGGACCGTTTTAGCAAAATGGCCCATTTCATTGCTCTTCCCCGATTGCCATCTGCCCAGGGATTGGCAGTCTTGTTCCTCCGCCATGTTTTCAGACTCCATGGGTTACCCACTGATATTGTTTCTGATCGGGGTCCACAATTCATTGCACAATTTTGGAAGTCTTTTTGTGCCTCATTAAAGATGAAATTATCTTTAACGTCTGGCTACCATCCCCAATCCAACGGGCAGACTGAGCGAGTTAATCAATCATTAAAACAATATTTGCGTTTGTACTCGGCCAAACTCCAAAATGACTGGTCTGAGTTTCTTCCGTTTGCAGAGTTTGCTTACAACAATGCCTGTCATTCCTCCACCAATGTATCTCCATTTTTTACAGTTTTTGGTTTTCACCCCAGAGCTAATTCCTTTTTTCAACATTCCTCTGTCTCCTCACTGACCTTGACCTCTCATCTCAAACTCATTTGGAGAAAAGTGCACCTGGCTCTCAGAAAAGCGGCATTTCGGGAGAAATTTTTTTCTGACAGGCTCCGGCGGCCGTGCACTTTTAGAGTTGGAGATAGGGTTTGGTTGTCGACTCGCAACATTAAACTTCGACAAACCTCAGCCAGATTGGGTCCTAAATTTATTGGACCATTTCATATTATCAAAAAAGTCAATCCAGTGGCTTTCCGGTTACGTTTACCAAAAACTTTACGGATCGGAAATACCTTCCATTGCTCCTTGTTAAAACCATATGTTTCGTCCAGTAGATTTCCTCGCAAGATCTCTCAGGGGAAATCACCAATAGATGTACAGGGTCAGCAGGAGTTCTTAGTGGAGAAGGTTCTCGATTCCAAGTTGTCCCGGGGTCGGCTTTATTTTCTGGTACATTGGAGAGGTTATGGTCCGGAAGAAAGGTCTTGGGTCCTGGATGAGGATCTTCATGCCCCGAGGCTCAAAAGGGCATTTTTTCGAGAATTTCCTCAGAAACCTGGCCTTAGGGGTTCCTTGACCCCTCCTCAAGCGGGGGGTACTGTTAGGCGCCGAGGGTCCGCCCGTCAGTGCGGCCCGGCGCCTAGCAACTAGGGACGCCGCAGGCAGACAGCCGCCGGCTCCCTAGCAACGCTAGACGCCGGGCGCACGGAGCCGCTCAGACCCTAGCAACGGGGACGCCACGTTCAGACCGCGTTCCCCGTTGCTGGGTCTTAATTAATCAGTGCTTGTGTATTCTGGCCGTGCAGCATGCAGCTGCACGGCATCACTATATGATTACCCTGTCTGGATCATGATTGGAGGGCTCCCAAATTTAAGCACTCCCAGGACTTCTCACAGACGCCGGTGATAGCTTCCTGTTTGCTGTGTCAGTTACTGAGAGTTTCCAGTCCTGCTCAACCCGGTTGTTCCTGTCCTCAGTGATCCAGTACTCGGAATTTGTCATCTATTCCTGGAGTCCGACCGAGCACCTTTAACATCCTGTGGTGTTCGTGAGTCGCGGCGTAGCCGTGTGTTGCGGCTTGACCGCTTACTATTTATTATTTAGTTTATTGTGTTCTGGAGCTTTTGCGGAGGATTCCGCTCCCACAAATCCACTCTGGTATCCAGCGGTGCTGGATAGGAGTAACGGATCAGTGGATCTTTGGTTGTCCTTTTCCCTGGCGGTTTGTCCGCACATACTTTTGGTTTAAGTTAGATAGCTTGTAACCCCTGGCCTAGTTGCTTAGTCAGAGGGCCCCTTGTTATCACCCTGTCTCGGATTTCCCTTTGTCTCCCATTAAGACCTGAGGGGGCATCGGGGTTGGGCAGACATAATCCGCCCTTCGAACGCGGCTGCCATGGGCTCAAGCAACCATAGTCTCGCAGGGGATTTCTGATAACACGGGCGAGACAACGGAGTTAGGGCGCCAGGGGTTACTAGGCTTTCCTGCTCCCGTACCAGCATATCTTTCCAGTACTCAGACCTCTGCCATAAAGATCTCCTCTGGTCTGGAGTACGGGAATCATAACACAAGGATGCATCGGAGGAATCCCAGGCAGGAGAGGACTCGTCAGAATTGCCAGTGACATGGCCTGCAGGACTATTGGCATTCCTGGGTAAGGAGGAAATTGACACTGAGGGAGTTGGTGGGGTGGTTTGCGTGAGCTTGGTTACAAGAGGAAGGGATTTACTGGTCAGTGGACTGCTTCCGCTGTCACCCAAAGTTTTTGAACTTGTCACTGACTTATTATGAATGCGCTGCAGGTGACGTATAAGGGAGGATGTTCCGAGGTGGTTAACGTCCTTACCCCTACTTATTACAGCTTGACAAAGGCAACACACGGCTTGACAAATGTTGTCCGCATTTCTGGTGAAATACTTCCACACCGAAGAGCTGATTTTTTTTGTATTTTGACCAGGCATGTCAATGGCCCTATTCCTCCCACGGACAACAGGTGTCTCCCCGGGTGCCTGACTTAAACAAACCACCTCACCATCAGAATCCTCCTGGTCAATTTCCTCCCCAGCGCCAGCAACACCCATATCCTCCTCATCCTGGTGTACTTCAACACTGACATCTTCAATCTGACTATCAGGAACTGGACTGCGGGTGCTCCTTCCAGCACTTGCAGGGGGCGTGCAAATGGTGGAAGGCGCATGCTCTTCACGTCCAGTGTTGGGAAGGTCAGGCATCGCAACCGACACAATTGGACTCTCCTTGTGGATTTGGGATTTCGAAGAACGCACAGTTCTTTGCGGTGCTTTTGCCAGCTTGAGTCTTTTCAGTTTTCTAGCGAGAGGCTGAGTGCTTCCATCCTCATGTGAAGCTGAACCACTAGCCATGAACATAGGCCAGGGCCTCAGCCGTTCCTTGCCACTCCGTGTGGTAAATGGCATATTGGCAAGTTTACGCTTCTCCTCCGACAATTTTATTTTAGGTTTTGGAGTCCTTTTTTTACTGATATTTGGTGTTTTGGATTTGACATGCTCTGTACTATGACATTGGGCATCGGCCTTGGCAGACGACGTTGCTGGCATTTCATCGTCTCGGCCATGACTAGTGGCAGCAGCTTCAGCACGAGGTGGAAGTGGATCTTGATCTTTCCCTAATTTTGGAACCTCAACATTTTTGTTCTCCATATTTTAATAGGCACAACTAAAAGGCACCTCAGGTAAACAATGGAGATGGATGGATACTAGTATACTTATGGATGGACTGCCGAGTGCCGACACAGAGGTAGCTACAGCCGTGGACTACCGTACTGTGTCTGCTGCTAATATAGACTGGATGATAATGAGATGAAATCAATATATATATATGTATGTATATATAATATCACTAGTACTGCAGCCGGACAGGTAGATAATATATTTATTAGGTAATGATGACTGATGACGGACCTGCTGGACACTGTCAGCTCAGCAGCACCGCAGACTGCTACAGTAAGCTACTATACTATAGTAGTATGTACAAAGAAGAAAGAAAAAAAAAACCCACGGGTAGGTGGTATACAATTATGGATGGACTGCCGAGTGCCGACACAGAGGTAGCTACAGCCGTGGACTAACGTACTGTGTCTGCTGCTAATATAGACTGGATGATTGATAATGAGATGAAATCAATATATATATGTATGTATATATAATATCACTAGTACTGCAGCCGGACAGGTAGATAATATATTTATTAGGTAATGATGACTGATGACGGACCTGCTGGACACTGTCAGCTCAGCAGCACCGCAGACTGCTACAGTAAGCTACTATACTATAGTAGTATGTACAAAGAAGAAAGAAAAAAAAACCACGGGTAGGTGGTATACAATTATGGATGGACTGCCGAGTGCCGACACAGAGGTAGCTACAGCCGTGGACTACCGTACTGTGTCTGCTGCTAATATAGACTGGATGATAATGAGATGAAATCAATATATACATATGTATGTATATATAATATCACTAGTACTGCAGCCGGACAGGTAGATAATATATTTATTAGGTAATGATGACTGATGACGGACCTGCTGGACACTGTCAGCTCAGCAGCACCGCAGACTGCTACAGTAAGCTACTATACTATAGTAGTATGTACAAAGAAGAAAGAAAAAAAAAAACCACGGGTAGGTTGTATACAATTATGGATGGACTGCCGAGTGCCGACACAGAGGTAGCTACAGCCGTGGACTAACGTACTGTGTCTGCTGCTAATATAGACTGGATGATTGATAATGAGATGAAATCAATATATATATATGTATGTATATATAATATCACTAGTACTGCAGCCGGACAGGTAGATAATATATTTATTAGGTAATGATGACTGATGACGGACCTGCTGGACACTGTCAGCTCAGCAGCACCGCAGACTGCTACATTAAGCTACTATACTATAGTAGTATGTACAAAGAAGAAAGAAAAAAAAAAACACGGGTAGGTGGTATACAATTATGGATGGACTGCCGAGTGCCGACACAGAGGTAGCTACAGCCGTGGACTAACGTACTGTGTCTGCTGCTAATATAGACTGGATGATTGATAATGAGATGAAATCAATATATATATGTATGTATATATAATATCACTAGTACTGCAGCCGGACAGGTAGATAATATATTTATTAGGTAATGATGACTGATGACGGACCTGCTGGACACTGTCAGCTCAGCAGCACCGCAGACTGCTACAGTAAGCTACTATACTCTATAGTAGTATGTACAAAGAAGAAAGAAAAAAAAAAACCACGGGTAGGTGGTATACAATTATGGATGGACTGCCGAGTGCCGACACAGAGGTAGCTACAGCCGTGGACTAACGTACTGTGTCTGCTGCTAATATAGAGTCTAGACTGGATGATAAATTATTGATAATGAGATGAAATCAATATAATATCACTAGTACTGCAGCCGGACAGGTACTATATATATTTATTATGTAATGACTGATGACGGACCTGCTGGACACTGTCAGGTCAGCACAGCACCGCAGACTGCTACAGTAAGCTACTATAGTAGTATGTATAAAGAAGAATGAAAAAAAAAAAACCACGGGTAGGTGGTATACAATATTATATATATATATATATTATATACAATTATATATATATATATATATATATATATATATTAAACTGGTGGTGATTGATTATTAAACTAGTGGTCACTTCAGGTCACGTTGCAACTTGCAACTACTGTAGTACTCCGAGGCCTAAGCAGACAATCACAAAATATATTATTATACTGGTGGTCAGTGTGGTCACAACAATGGCAGTGTGGCACTGACTCTGGCAGCAAAAGTGTGCACTGTACGTTATATGTACTCCTGAGTCCTGCTCTCAGACTCTAACTGCTCCCCACTGTCAGTGTCTCCCCCACAAGTCAGATAATACACTTACAGTCACACTATCTATTATCTAATCTATAAATATCACTTCAGCAAGTAGTATAGTAGTATACAGTATAGTAGTACTCCTCCTAATAATGCTCCCCAAAATACTGTGTCTCTCTCTTCTCTAAACGGAGAGGACGCCAGCCACGTCCTCTCCCTATGACTCTCAATGCACGTGTGAAAATGGCGGCGACGCGCGGCTCCTTATATAGAATCCGAGCCTCGCGATAGAATCCGAGCCTCGCGAGAATCCGACAGCGTGATGATGACGTTCGGGCGCGCTCGGGTTAGCCGAGCAAGGCGGGAAGATCCGAGCCTGCTCGGACCCGTGTAAAAAACCTGAAGTTCGGGCGGGTTCGGATTCAGAGGAACCGAACCCGCTCATCTCTACAATGTATGTTATGTACTGAGGGAACTATTGTAGCTGACCCCATGCTGGTGAGCTGCTTAGTTTCTCGCATATGCTACAGTATAAATATAAGTGTCCATGATTCAAATATATATGCTTGTAAATATTAATAAAACAAAAAAACATTATTTATTTGTTTTTAGAAACTTAAAAGAGAATATTTTAATATATGACCATCACGATTTACATCCACAATCTGACCTGTGATGTGCGGTCAGGGGAGGCAGGGAAGGCAGAACCTAACCTGTCATACTCCAGTGTAGTCCAGAGTTTTGACTATAAGAATAATACAAATTAGATATTTAGAACTTATAATATTATCGTTGTGTTGTTCTATATAATACAATCATCTTTGTATTATTCCAATCATTTTTATTTATAATCATGATTGTATTATTCATTTTTATGTGTGCATTTCTGGCTGTGACACTAGCCAGTGCCCCGACCTCACCGCACTTCACTGGATCTGACACTGTGCAAAATGACAAAGAGGGAGATGTATTAAGCCTTGGAGAGAGATAAAGTACCAGCCAATCAGATACTAACTGCCATTTTACAGACTGTCTTTGAAAAATGACAATTAGGAGCTGATTGGCTTATACTTTATCTTACTCCACTTTATCACTCTCCAAGGCTTAGAACATATGGCCCTTTAAAATATCCAGTGTAAGTTATCCTAGCATTTTATCCCTGCATCCTGTGCGTTATCTCCATTTTTTAACACTGCTCAAAGGAGTTATCCCTACCTTTCACCCTTGAACTCACTGTGATTTATCCCTACCTTTTACCACTGCCACAAGTGGGAGTTTTCCCTGTCTTTTGCCCTACTGTAGCTCCCAGTGAGTTATCCCTAGCTTTTCCCCCTGCAGTGTCTGACTTGTCCCAACCTTTAACCCTGCACACAGTGACAATAATCCCAACCCGTAACACCCATAGTGCACAAAATGTGACAGCTACTGTACAGTATGTCAACTCTTTACCTGTGCACTTAGAAAAGATGTGTAAAAACTTGCAGCCTGCGGGTAGCATGTGGCCCCCACAATTCATACTTTTGCGGCCCAAGTTTACTTTTTTAAGAACAATTGAATGCGGCCCGCCACCGCTCGGTCAGATACTATTGGCATGTCTGCCGTGATTGGTGCTTAGCTCTGATTGGGCAGTATTCATCATTCTGCACATGCACGAGAAGATAGTGATAGAAATGGGGAAATGTCCATGAGAGAGCGGCTGCACACGCCCGGCTGCCTTTGCAAAGTTTTGCCCCCCGCTGCTCAGTGCCATTAGCACTGAAGCAGTCACACCCTGTATGTGTGTGGGCCTGACTGTCCTGTGTACTCAGCTGCCCTGATTGCAGGAGGATTCTTCTGGAATCTGGATAGAAAAACATCTCTCAATGAAGAAGGTAACTCATACTTGCCTACCTGACCCTCTCCATGAAGGAGAAAATGCTCTGTTCCTGGACTTTCCTGGTAATGTATGATTGCCATCACCTGTGGTGAGCTAGTTAATTGATAAGAAAGGTGTTTCACCACAGGTGATGGCAATCATACATTACCAGGAAAGTCCAGGAACAGAGCATTTTCTCCTTCATGGAGAGGGTCAGGTAGGCAAGTATGAGGTAAATTGGAGGGGGCTAACACAGGAGGCACAGAGGGCTTGTGGACGGAGGGACACAAGGAGCATGAGTGGATACCAGGGGGCATGTGTCTGGGATGGAGGGACAGAGGGAGCTGAAAGTGACACATTTTACTAGCTCACAATGATATGATTATACAGGAGAGGGGACTGCACAGTGATATATGAGGGGGAATAACACAGCTCCCAGCTCACACTGATATGTAGCATTATTAATATATAGAGGAGAGGGGACTGCACAGTGATATATGAGGAGGAATAACACAGCTCCCAGCTCACACTGATATCTAGCATTATTAATATATAGAGGAGAGGGGACTGCACAGTGATATATGAGGGGGAATAACACAGCTCCCAGCTCACACTGATATGTAGGATTATTAATATATAGAGGAGAGGGGACCGCACAGTGATATATGAAGGGGTATAACACAGCTCCCAGCTCACATTGATATGTAGTATTATTAATATGGGTGTGGTTCATCAAATCGACAGTATCTAGGTCGACAATGTTTAGGTCGACCACTATAGGTCGACAGTCACTAGGTCGACATGGATGGAAGGTCGACAGGGTTTCTAGGTCGACATGTGCTAGGTCGACAGGTCTAAAGGTCGACATGAGGATTTTTATTTTTTTTGGGTGTCGTTTTCTTCGTAGAGTGACCGGGATCCCAAATTAGTGCACCGCGTCCCCTCGCATGGTGCCTTCGCTCCGCTACTGCTTCGCTCGGCACAGATTACCATTCCAATCGTAGTCCACGTGGATCGTTAAGTATGAAAAAAAAAAATGTGAAAAACTCATGTCGACCTTTAGACCTGTCGACCTAGCACATGTCGACCTAGAAACTAGAGATGAGCGGGTTCGGTTCCTCGGAATCCGAACCCGCCCGAACTTCAGTTTTTTTTTACACGGGGCCGAGCGACTCGGATCTTCCCGCCTTGCTCGGTTAACCCGAGCGCGCCCGAATGTCATCATCCCGCTGTCGGATTCTCGCGAGGCTCGGATTCTATCGCGAGACTCGGATTCTATATAAGGAGCCGCGCGTCGCCGCCATTTTCACTAGAGATGAGCGGGTTCGGTTCCTCGGAATCCGAACCCGCCCGAACTTCAGCTTTTTTTACACGGATCCGAGCGTCTCGGATCTTCCCGCCTTGCTCGGTTAACCCGAGCGCGCCCGAACGTCATCATGACGCTGTCGGATTCTCGCGAGGCTCGGATTCTATCGCGAGACTCGGATTCTATATAAGGAGCCGCGCGTCGCCGCCATTTTACACGTGCATTGAGATTCATAGGGAGAGGACGTGGCTGGCGTCCTCTCCGTTTAGAGAAGAAATAGATAGGAGAGTGAGAGTGAGACAGTGAGTCAGTGACACTTCATTTACTGGAGCTTAGGAGGAGTACTCAGACAGAGAGTGCAGAATTTTGCTGATAGTATTAGTTAGTTATACTAGTCACAGAGTGAGACAGTGACACTTCATTTACTGGAGCTTAGGAGGAGTACTCAGACAGAGGGGTAAATTTACTAAGGTGGGAGATTTTTAGAACTGGTGATGTTGCCCATGGCAACCAATCAGATTCTACTTACCATTTATCTAGCTGCCTCTAGCAGATAATAGATATAATCTGATTGGTTGCTATGGGCAACATCACCAGTTCTAAAATTCTCCCACCTTAGTAAATTTACCCCAGAGAGTGCAGAATTTTGCTGATAGTATTAGTTAGTTATACTAGTGACTGACCAGTGACCACCAGTGCAGTTTTATATTATTTAATATAATCCGTTCTCTGCCTGAAAAAACGATACACAGTGACTCAGTCACATACCATATCTGTGCTCAGCCCAGTGTGCTGCTGCATCATCTATGTATAATATCTGACTGTGCTCACACAGCTTAATTGTGGGGGAGACTGGGGAGCAGTTAGGTTATAGCAGGAGCCAGGAGTACATATTAAAATTAAACAGTGCACACTTTTTTTCTGCAGGAGTGCCACTGCCAGTGTGACTGACCAGTGACCTGACCACCAGTATATAGTATACTATATTGTATTGTGAATGTCTGCCTGTAAAAGTTAAACACACGTCGTGTGACTTGTGTGGTGTTTTTTTATTCTATAAAATAAAAAACTCATTCTGCTGACAGACAGTGTCCAGCAGGTCCGTCATTATATAATATATACCTGTCCGGCTGCAGTAGTGATATATATATATTTTTTATATCATTATTTATCATCCAGTCGCAGCAGACACAGTACGGTAGTTCACGGCTGTAGCTACCTCTGTGTCGGCACTCGGCAGTCCATCCATAATTGTATACCACCTACCCGTGGTTTTTTTTTTCTTTCTTCTTTATACATACTACATCTCATTATCATCCAGTCTATATTAGCAGCAGACACAGTACAGTACGGTAGTCCACGGCTGTAGCAACCTCTGTGTCGGCACTCGGCAGTCCGTCCATAATTGTATACCACCTACCCGTGGTTTTTTTTTTCTTCTTTATACATACTACATCTCATTATCAACCAGTTTATATTAGCAGCAGACACAGTACGGTAGTCCACGGCTGTAGCTACCTCTGTGTCGGCACTCGGCAGTCCATCCATAATTGTATACCACCTACCCGTGGTTTTTTTTTCTTTCTTCTTTATACATACTACATCTCATTATCATCCAGTCTATATTAGCAGCAGACACAGTACAGTACGGTAGTCCACGGCTGTAGCTACCTCTGTGTCGGCACTCGGCAGTCCGTCCATAATTGTATACCACCTACCCGTGGTTTTTTTTTTCTTTCTTCTTTATACATACTACATCTCATTATCATCCAGTCTATATTAGCAGCAGACACAGTACGGTAGTCCACGGCTGTAGCTACCTCTGTGTCGGCACTCGGCAGTCCATCCATAATTGTATACCACCTACCCGTGGTTTTTTTTTCTTTCTTCTTTATACATACTACATCTCATTATCATCCAGTCTATATTAGCAGCAGACACAGTACGGTAGTCCACGGCTGTAGCTACCTCTGTGTCGGCACTCGGCAGTCCATCCATAATTGTATACCACCTACCCGTGGTTTTTTTTTCTTTCTTCTTTATACATACTACATCTCATTATCATCCAGTCTATATTAGCAGCAGACACAGTACGGTAGTCCACGGCTGTAGCTACCTCTGTGTCGGCACTCGGCAGTCCTTCCATAATTGTATACCACCTACCCGTGGTTTTTTTTTCTTTCTTCTTTATACATACTACATCTCATTATCATCCAGTCTATATTAGCAGCAGACACAGTACAGTACGGTAGTCCACGGCTGTAGCTACCTCTGTGTCGGCACTCGGCAGTCCGTCCATAATTGTATACCACCTACCCGTGGTTTTTTTTTCCTTTCTTCTTTATACATACTACATCTCATTATCATCCAGTCTATATTAGCAGCAGACACAGTACGGTAGTCCACGGCTGTAGCTACCTCTGTGTCGGCACTCGGCAGTCCATCCATAATTGTATACCACCTACCCGTGGTTTTTTTTTCTTTCTTCTTTATACATACTACATCTCATTATCATCCAGTCTATATTAGCAGCAGACACAGTACAGTACGGTAGTCCACGGCTGTAGCTACCTCTGTGTCGGCACTCGGCAGTCCATCCATAATTGTATACCACCTACCCGTGTTTTTTTTTTCTTTCTTCTTTATACATACATACTACATCTCATTATCATCCAGTCTATATTAGCAGCAGACACAGTACAGTACAATAGTCCACGGCTGTAGCTACCTCTGTGTCGGCACTCGGCAGTCCATCCATAATTGTATACTAGTATCCATCCATCTCCATTGTTTACCTGAGGTGCCTTTTAGTTGTGCCTATTAAAATATGGAGAACAAAAATGTTGAGGTTCCAAAATTAGGGAAAGATCAAGATCCACTTCCACCTCGTGCTGAAGCTGCTGCCACTAGTCATGGCCGAGACGATGAAATGCCAGCAACGTCGTCTGCCAAGGCCGATGCCCAATGTCATAGTACAGAGCATGTCAAATCCAAAACACCAAATATCAGTAAAAAAATGACTCCAAAACCTAAAATAAAATTGTCGGAGGAGAAGCGTAAACTTGCCAATATGCCATTTACCACACGGAGTGGCAAGGAACGGCTGAGGCCCTGGCCTATGTTCATGGCTAGTGGTTCAGCTTCACATGAGGATGGAAGCACTCAGCCTCTCGCTAGAAAAATGAAAAGACTCAAGCTGGCAAAAGCACCGCAAAGAACTGTGCGTTCTTCGAAATCCCAAATCCACAAGGAGAGTCCAATTGTGTCGGTTGCGATGCCTGACCTTCCCAACACTGGACGTGAAGAGCATGCGCCTTCCACCATTTGCACGCCCCCTGCAAGTGCTGGAAGGAGCACCCGCAGTCCAGTTCCTGATAGTCAGATTGAAGATGTCAGTGTTGAAGTACACCAGGATGAGGAGGATATGGGTGTTGCTGGCGCTGGGGAGGAAATTGACCAGGAGGATTCTGATGGTGAGGTGGTTTGTTTAAGTCAGGCACCCGGGGAGACACCTGTTGTCCGTGGGAGGAATATGGCCGTTGACATGCCTGGTGAAAATACCAAAAAAAAATCAGCTCTTCGGTGTGGAAGTATTTCACCAGAAATGCGGACAACATTTGTCAAGCCGTGTGTTGCCTTTGTCAAGCTGTAATAAGTAGGGGTAAGGACGTTAACCACCTCGGAACATCCTCCCTTATACAACACCTGCAGCGCATTCATAATAAGTCAGTGACAAGTTCAAAAACTTTGGGCGACAGCGGAAGCAGTCCACTGACCAGTAAATCCCTTCCTCTTGTAACCAAGCTCACGCAAACCACCCCACCAACTCCCTCAGTGTCAATTTCCTCCTTCCCCAGGAATGCCAATAGTCCTGCAGGCCATGTCACTGGCAATTCTGACGAGTCCTCTCCTGCCTGGGATTCCTCCGATGCATCCTTGCGTGTAACGCCTACTGCTGCTGGCGCTGCTGTTGTTGCTGCTGGGAGTCGATGGTCATCCCAGAGGGGAAGTCGTAAGCCCACTTGTACTACTTCCAGTAAGCAATTGACTGTCCAACAGTCCTTTGCGAGGAAGATGAAATATCACAGCAGTCATCCTGCTGCAAAGCGGATAACTGAGGCCTTGACAACTATGTTGGTGTTAGACGTGCGTCCGGTATCCGCCGTTAGTTCACAGGGAACTAGACAATTTATTGAGTCACTGTGCCCCCGTTACCAAATACCATCTAGGTTCCACTTCTGTAGGCAGGCGATACCGAGAATGTACACGGACGTCAGAAAAAGACTCACCAGTGTCCTAAAAAATGCAGTTGTACCCAATGTCCACTTAACCACGGACATGTGGACAAGTGGAGCAGGGCAGGGTCAGGACTATATGACTGTGACAGCCCACTGGGTAGATGTATGGACTCCCGCCGCAAGAACAGCAGCGGCGGCACCAGTAGCAGCATCTCGCAAATGCCAACTCTTTCCTAGGCAGGCTACGCTTTGTATCACCGCTTTCCAGAATACGCACACAGCTAAAAACCTCTTACGGCAACTGAGGAAGATCATCGCAGAATGGCTTACCCCAATTGGACTCTCCTGTGGATTTGTGGCATCGGACAACGCCAGCAATATTGTGTGTGCATTAAATATGGGCAAATTCCAGCACGTCCCATGTTTTGCACATACCTTGAATTTGGTGGTGCAGAATTTTTTAAAAAACGACAGGGGCGTGCAAGAGATGCTGTCGGTGGCCAGAAGAATTGCGGGACACTTTCGGCGTACAGGCACCACGTACAGAAGACTGGAGCACCACCAAAAACTACTGAACCTGCCCTGCCATCATCTGAAGCAAGAAGTGGTAACGAGGTGGAATTCAACCCTCTATATGCTTCAGAGGTTGGAGGAGCAGCAAAAGGCCATTCAAGCCTATACAATTGAGCACGATATAGGAGGTGGAATGCACCTGTCTCAAGTGCAGTGGAGAATGATTTCAACGTTGTGCAAGGTTCTGATGCCCTTTGAACTTGCCACATGTGAAGTCAGTTCAGACACTGCCAGCCTGAGTCAGGTCATTCCCCTCATCAGGCTTTTGCAGAAGAAGCTGGAGGCATTGAAGAAGGAGCTAAAAGGGAGCGATTCCGCTAGGCATGTGGGACTTGTGGATGCAGCCCTTAATTCGCTTAACAAGGATTCACGGGTGGTCAATCTGTTGAAATCAGAGCACTACATTTTGGCCACCGTGCTCGATCCTAGATTTAAAACCTACCTTGGATCTCTCTTTCCGGCAGACACAAGTCTGCTGGGGTGCAAAGACCTGCTGGTGACAAAATTGTCAAGTCAAGCGGAACGCGACCTGTCAACATCTCCTCCTTCACATTCTCCCGCAACTGGGGGTGCGAGGAAAAGGCTCAGAATTCCGAGCCCACCCGCTGGCGGTGATGCAGGGCAGTCTGGAGCGACTGCTGATGCTGACATCTGGTCCGGACTGAAGGACCTGGCAACGATTACGGACATGTCGTCTACTGTCACTGCATATGATTCTCTCAACATTGAAAGAATGGTGGAGGATTATATGAGTGACCGCATCCAAGTAGGCACGTCACACAGTCCGTACTTATACTGGCAGGAAAAAGAGGCAATTTGGAGGCCCTTGCACAAACTGGCTTTATTCTACCTAAGTTGCCCTCCCACAAGTGTGTACTCCGAAAGAGTGTTTAGTGCCGCCGCTCACCTTGTCAGCAATCGGCGTACGAGGTTACATCCAGAAAATGTGGAGAAGATGATGTTCATTAAAATGAATTATAATCAATTCCTCCGCGGAGACATTGACCAGCAGCAATTGCCTCCACAAAGTACACAGGGAGCTGAGATGGTGGATTCCAGTGGGGACGAATTGATAATCTGTGAGGAGGGGGATGTACACGGTGATATATCGGAGGATGATGATGAGGTGGACATCTTGCCTCTGTAGAGCCAGTTTGTGCAAGGAGAGATTAATTGCTTCTTTTTTGGGGGGGGTCCAAACCAACCCGTCATATCAGTCACAGTCGTGTGGCAGACCCTGTCACTGAAATGATGGGTTGGTTAAAGTGTGCATGTCCTGTTTATACAACATAAGGGTGGGTGGGAGGGCCCAAGGACAATTCCATCTTGCACCTCTTTTTTCTTTTATTTTTCTTTGCGTCATGTGCTGTTTGGGGAGGGTTTTTTGGCAGGGCCATCCTGCGTGACACTGCAGTGCCACTCCTAGATGGGCCTGGTGTTTGTGTCGGCCACTAGGGTCGCTTATCTTACTCACACAGTCAGCTACCTCATTGCGCCTCTGTTTTTCTTTGCGTCATGTGCTGTTTGGGGAGGGTTTTTTGGAAGGGACATCCTGCGTGACACTGCAGTGCCACTCCTAGATGGGCCCGGTGTTTGTGTCGGCCACTAGGGTCGCTTATCTTACTCACACAGTCAGCTACCTCATTGCGCCTCTTTTTTTCTTTGCGTCATGTGCTGTTTGGGGAGGGTTTTTTGGAAGGGCCATCCTGCGTGACACTGCAGTGCCACTCCTAGATGGGCCCGGTGTTTGTGTCGGCCACTAGGGTCGCTTATCTTACTCACACAGTCAGCTACCTCATTGCGCCTCTTTTTTTCTTTGCGTCATGTGCTGTTTGGGGAGGGTTTTTTGGAAGGGACATCCTGCGTGACACTGCAGTGCCACTCCTAGATGGGCCCGGTGTTTGTGTCGGCCACTAGGGTCGCTTATCTTACTCACACAGCTACCTCATTGCGCCTCTTTTTTTCTTTGCGTCATGTGCTGTTTGGGGAGGGTTTTTTGGAAGGGACATCCTGCGTGACACTGCAGTGCCACTCCTAGATGGGCCCGGTGTTTGTGTCGGCCACTAGGGTCGCTTATCTTACTCACACAGCGACCTCGGTGCAAATTTTAGGACTAAAAATAATATTGTGAGGTGTGAGGTATTCAGAATAGACTGAAAATGAGTGGAAATTATGGTTTTTGAGGTTAATAATACTTTGGGATCAAAATGACCCCCAAATTCTATGATTTAAGCTGTTTTTTAGGGTTTTTTGAAAAAAACACCCGAATCCAAAACACACCCGAATCCGACAAAAAAATTCGGTGAGGTTTTGCCAAAACGCGGTCGAACCCAAAACACGGCCGCGGAACCGAACCCAAAACCAAAACACAAAACCCGAAAAATTTCCGGCGCTCATCTCTAATTTTCACACGTGCATTGAGATTGATAGGGAGAGGACGTGGCTGGCGTCCTCTCCGTTTAGAGTGACTAGTACTAGAGAGAGACACAAATTTTGGGGAGCATATAGGAGGAGTACTACTTGCTGCTGATAGTGTGACCAGTGACCAGTGCCACCAGTTTAATTAATCCGTTCTCTGCCTGAAAAAAAAACGATACACAGTGTGACACAGTCACACATACCATATCTGTGCTCAGCCCAGTGTGCTGCATCATATACTGTATATCATTATCTGACTGTGCTGAGTGCTCACTGCTCACACAGCTTAATTGTGGGGGAGACAGGGGAGCAGTTATAGCAGGAGTACATATTTTAAGTACAGTGCACTCTTTTGCTGCCAGAGTGCCACTGCCAGTGTGACTGACCAGTGACCACTGACCACCAGTATTGTGATTGTCTGCTGACCACCAGTATATTGTGATTGTCTGCCTGAAAAAGTTAAACACTCGTCGTGTGGTGTTTTTATAAACGCATTCTGCAGACAGTGTCCAGCAGATCCGTCATTACATAATATATACCTGTCCGGCTGCAGTACTAGTGTGATATATATATATATTTTAATTTTATCTCGTTATCATCCAGTCTATATTAGCAGCAGACACAGTACGGTAGTCCACGGCTGTAGCTACCTCTGTGTCGGCAGTCGCTCGTCCATCCATAATTGTATACCACCTACCCGTGGTTTATTTTTTTTTTCTATCTTCTTGATACTAG
Source organism: Pseudophryne corroboree (assembly GCF_028390025.1). NCBI lineage: Eukaryota > Metazoa > Chordata > Amphibia > Anura > Myobatrachidae > Pseudophryne > Pseudophryne corroboree. Next base: position 739,205,193 of record NC_086444.1, read on the forward strand.
TAGCTTACTTTAGGAGTCTGCAGTGCTGACAGATAGTGTCCAGCAGGTCCGTCATTACATAATATATACCTGTCCGGCTGCAGTACTAGTGTGATATATATATATATATATTTTAATTTTATCTCATTATCATCCAGTCTATATTAGCAGCAGACACAGTACGGTAGTCCACGGCTGTAGCTACCTCTGTGTCGGCAGTCGCTCGTCCATCCATAATTGTATACCACCTACCCGTGGTTTATTTTTTTTTTCTATCTTCTTGATACTAGTAGCTTACTTTAGGAGTCTGCAGTGCTGAGTCTGACAGACAGTGTCCAGCAGGTCCGTCATTACATAATATATACCTGTCCGGCTGCAGTACTAGTGTGATATATATATATATATTTTAATTTTATCTCATTATCATCCAGTCTATATTAGCAGCAGACACAGTACGGTAGTCCACGGCTGTAGCTACCTCTGTGTCGGCAGTCGCTCGTCCATCCATAATTGTATACCACCTACCCGTGGTTTATTTTTTTTTCTATCTTCTTGATACTAGTAGCTTACTTTAGGAGTCTGCAGTGCTGAGTCTGACAGACAGTGTCCAGCAGGTCCGTCATTACATAATATATACCTGTCCGGCTGCAGTACTAGTGTGATATATATATATATATTTCAATTTTATCTCATTATCATCCAGTCTATATTAGCAGCAGACACAGTACGGTAGTCCACGGCTGTAGCTACCTCTGTGTCGGCAGTCGCTCGTCCATCCATAATTGTATACCACCTACCCGTGGTTTATTTTTTTTTTCTATCTTCTTGATACTAGTAGCTTACTTTAGGAGTCTGCTGTATTGACAGATAGTGTCCAGCAGGTCCGTCATTACATAATATATACCTGTCAGGCTGCAGTACTAGTGTGATATATATATATATATTTTAATTTTATCTCATTATCATCCAGTCTATATTAGCAGCAGACACAGTACGGTAGTCCACGGCTGTAGCTACCTCTGTGTCGGCAGTCGCTCGTCCATCCATAATTGTATACCACCTACCCGTGGTTTATTTTTTTTTCTATCTTCTTGATACTAGTAGCTTACTTTAGGAGTCTGCAGTGCTGAGTCTGACAGACAGTGTCCAGCAGGTCCGTCATTACATAATATATACCTGTCCGGCTGCAGTACTAGTGTGATATATATATATTTTTTAATTTTATCTCATTATCATCCAGTCTATATTAGCAGCAGAGACAGTACGGTAGTCCACGGCTGTAGCTACCTCTGTGTCGGCAGTCGCTCGTCCATCCATAAGTATACTAGTATCCATCCATCTCCATTGTTTACCTGAGTTGCCTTTTAGTTGTGCCTATTAAAATATGGAGAACAAAAATGTTGAGGTTCCAAAATTAGGGAAAGATCAAGATCGACTTCCACCTCGTGCTGAAGCTGCTGCCACTAGTCATGGCCGAGACGATGAAATGCCAGCAACGTCGTCTGCCAAGGCCGATGCCCAATGTCATAGTACAGAGCATGTAAAATCCAAAACACCAAATATCAGTAAAAAAAGGACTCAAAAATCTAAAATAAAATTGTCGGAGGAGAAGCGTAAACTTGCCAATATGCCATTTACCACACGGAGTGGCAAGGAACGGCTGAGGCCCTGGCCTATGTTCATGGCTAGTGGTTCAGCTTCACATGAGGATGGAAGCACTCAGCCTCTCGCTAGAAAAATGAAAAGACTCAAGCTGGCAAAAGCACCGCAAAGAACTGTGCGTTCTTCGAAATACCAAATCCACAAGGAGAGTCCAATTGTGTCGGTTGCGTTGCCTGACCTTCCCAACACTGGACGTGAAGAGCATGCGCCTTCCACCATTTGCACGCCCCCTGCAAGTGCTGGAAGGAGCACCCGCAGTCCAGTTCCTGATAGTCAGATTGAAGATGTCAGTGTTGAAGTACACCAGGATGAGGAGGATATGGGTGTTGCTGGCACTGGGGAGGAAATTGACAAGGAGGATTCTGATGGTGAGGTGGTTTGTTTAAGTCAGGCACCCGGGGAGACACCTGTTGTCCGTGGGAGGAATATGGCCGTTGACATGCCTGGTGAAAATACCAAAAAAATCAGCTCTTCGGTGTGGAAGTATTTCAACAGAAATGCGGACAACATTTGTCAAGCCGTGTGTTGCCTTTGTCAAGCTGTAATAAGTAGGGGTAAGGACGTTAACCACCTCGGAACATCCTCCCTTATACGTCACCTGCAGCGCATTCATCATAAGTCAGTGACAAGTTCAAAAACTTTGGGCGACAGCGGAAGCAGTCCACTGACCAGTAAATCCCTTCCTCTTGTAACCAAGCTCACGCAAACCACCCCACCAACTCCCTCAGTGTCAATTTCCTCCTTCCCCAGGAATGCCAATAGTCCTGCAGGCCATGTCAATGGCAATTCTGACGAGTCCTCTCCTGCCTGGGATTCCTCCGATGCATCCTTGCGTGTAACGCCTACTGCTGCTGGCGCTGCTGTTGTTGCTGCTGGGAGTCGATGGTCATCCCAGAGGGGAAGTCGTAAGCCCACTTTTACTACTTCCACCAAGCAATTGACTGTCCAACAGTCCTTTGCGAGGAAGATGAAATATCACAGCAGTCATCCTGTTGCAAAGCGGATAACTGAGGCCTTGACAACTATGTTGGTGTTAGACGTGCGTCCGGTATCCGCCGTTAGTTCACAGGGAACTAGACAATTTCTTGAGGTAGTGTGCCCCCGTTACCAAATACCATCTAGGTTCCACTTCTCTAGGCAGGCAATACCGAGAATGTACACGGACGTCAGAAAAAGACTCACCAGTGTCCTAAAAAATGCAGCTGTACCCAATGTCCACTTAACCACGGACATGTGGACAAGTGGAGCAGGGCAGGGTCAGGACTATATGACTGTGACAGCCCACTGGGTAGATGTATGGACTCCCGCCGCAAGAACAGCAGCGGCGGCACCAGTAGCAGCATCTCGCAAACGCCAACTCTTTCCTAGGCAGGCTACGCTTTGTATCACCGGTTTCCAGAATACGCACACAGCTGAAAACCTCTTACGGCAACTGAGGAAGATCATCGCGGAATGGCCTACCCCAATTGGACTCTCCTGTGGATTTGTGGCATCGGACAACGCCAGCAATATTGTGTGTGCATTAAATATGGGCAAATTCCAGCACGTCCCATGTTTTGCACATACCTTGAATTTGGTGGTGCAGAATTATTTAAAAAACGAGAGGGGCGTGCAAGAGATGCTGTCGGTGGCCAGAAGAATTGCGGGACACTTTCGGCGTACAGGCACCACGTACAGAAGACTGGAGCACCACCAAAAACGCCTGAACCTGCCCTGCCATCATCTGAAGCAAGAAGTGGTAACGAGGTGGAATTCAACCCTATATATGCTTCAGAGGTTGGAGGAGCAGCAAAAGGCCATTCAAGCCTATACAATTGAGCACGATATAGGAGGTGGAATGTACCTGTCTCAAGCGCAGTGGAGAATGATTTCAACGTTGTGCAAGGTTCTGCAACCTTTTGAACTTGCCACACGTGAAGTCAGTTCAGACACTGCCAGCCTGAGTCAGGTCATTTCCCTCATCAGGCTTTTGCAGAAGAAGCTGGAGGCATTGAAGGAGGAGCTAAAAGGGAGCGATTCCGCTAGGCATGTGGGACTTGTGGATGGAGCCCTTAATTCGCTTAACAAGGATTCACGGGTGGTCAATCTGTTGAAATCAGAGCACTACATTTTGGCCACCGTGCTCGATCCTAGATTTAAAACCAACCTTGGATCTCTCTTTCCGGCAGACACAAGTCTGCTGGGGTTCAAAGAACTGCTGGTGAGAAAATTGTCAAGTCAAGCGGAACGCGACCTGTCAACATCTCCTCCTTCACATTCTCCCGCAACTGGGGGTGCGAGGAAAAGGCTCAGAATTCCGAGCCCACCCGCTGGCGGTGATGCAGGGCAGTCTGGAGCGACTGCTGATGCTGACATCTGGTCCGGACTGAAGGACCTGACAACGATTACGGACATGTCGTCTACTGTCACTGCATATGATTCTCTCCCGATTGAAATTAGATTATATGAGTGACCGCATCCAAGTAGGCACGTCAGACAGTCCGTACTTATACTGGCAGGAAAAAGAGGCAATTTGGAGGCCCTTGCACAAACTGGCTTTATTCTACCTAAGTTGCCCTCCCACAAGTGTGTACTCCGAAAGAGTGTTTAGTGCCGCCACTCACCTTGTCAGCAATCGGCGTACGAGGTTACTTCCAGAAAATGTGGAGAAGATGATGTTCATTAAAATGAATTATAATCAATTCCTCCGTGGAGACATTGACCAGCAGCAATTGCCTCCACAAAGTACACAGGGAGCTGAGATGGTGGATTCCAGTGGGGACGAATTGATAATCTGTGAGGAGCGGGATGTACACGGTGATATATCGGAGGATGATGATGAGGTGGACATCTTGCCTCTGTAGAGCCAGTTTGTGCAAGGAGAGATTAATTGCTTCTTTTTCGGTGGGGGTCCAAACCAACCCGTCATTTCAGTCACAGTCGTGTGGCAGACCCTGTCACTGAAATGATGGGTTGGTTAAAGTGTGCATGTCCTGTTTATACAACATAAGGGTGAGTGGGAGGGCCCAAGGACAATTCCATCTTGCACCTCTTTTTTCTTTCATTTTTATTTGCGTCATGTGCTGTTTGGGGAGTGTTTTTTGGAAGGGCCATCCTGCGTGACACTGCAGTGCCACTCCTAGATGGGCCCGGTGTTTGTGTCGGCCACTAGGGTCGCTTAGCTTACTCACACAGCTACCTCATTGCGCCTCTTTTTTTCTTCTTTGCGTCATGTGCTGTTTGGGGAGTGTTTTTTGGAAGGGCCATCCTGCGTGACACTGCAGTGCCACTCCTAGATGGGCCAGGTGTTTGTGCCGGCCACTAGGGTCGCTTAGCTTACTCACACAGCTACCTCATTGCGCCTCTTTTTTTCTTCTTTGCGTCATGTGCTGTTTGGGGAGTGTTTTTTGGAAGGGCCATCCTGCGTGACACTGCAGTGCCACTCCTAGATGGGCCAGGTGTTTGTGTCGGCCACTAGGGTCGCTTAGCTTACTCACACAGCTACCTCATTGCGCCTCTTTCTTTCTTCTTTGCGTCATGTGCTGTTTGGGGAGTGTTTTTTGGAAGGGCCATCCTGCGTGACACTGCAGTGCCACTCCTAGATGGGCCAGGTGTTTGTGTCGGCCACTAGGGTCGCTTAGCTTACTCACACAGCTACCTCATTGCGCCTCTTTTTTTCTTCTTTGCGTCATGTGCTGTTTGGGGAGTGTTTTTTGGAAGGGCCATCCTGCGTGACACTGCAGTGCCACTCCTAGATGGGCCAGGTGTTTGTGTCGGCCACTAGGGTCGCTTAGCTTACTCACACAGCTACCTCATTGCGCCTCTTTTTTTCTTCTTTGCGTCATGTGCTGTTTGGGGAGTTTTTTTTGGAAGGGCCATCCTGCGTGACACTGCAGTGCCACTCCTAGATGGGCCAGGTGTTTGTGTCGGCCACTAGGGTCGCTTATCTTACTCACACAGCTACCTCATTGCGCCTCTTTTTTTCTTCTTTGCGTCATGTGCTGTTTGGGGAGTGTTTTTTGGAAGGGCCATCCTGCGTGACACTGCAGTGCCACTCCTAGATGGGCCAGGTGTTTGTGTCGGCCACTAGGGTCGCTTAGCTTACTCACACAGCTACCTCATTGCGCCTCTTTTTTTCTTCTTTGCGTCATGTGCTGTTTGGGGAGTGTTTTTTGGAAGGGCCATCCTGCGTGACACTGCAGTGCCACTCCTAGATGGGCCAGGTGTTTGTGTCGGCCACTAGGGTCGCTTAGCTTACTCACACAGCTACCTCATTGCGCCTCTTTTTTTCTTCTTTGCGTCATGTGCTGTTTGGGGAGTGTTTTTTGGAAGGGCCATCCTGCGTGACACTGCAGTGCCACTCCTAGATGGGCCAGGTGTTTGTGTCGGCCACTAGGGTCGCTTAGCTTAGTCATCCAGCGACCTCGGTGCAAATTTTAGGACTAAAAATAATATTGTGAGGTGTGAGGTGTTCAGAATAGACTGAAAATGAGTGGAAATTATGGTTATTGAGGTTAATAATACTTTGGGATCAAAATGACCCCCACATTCTATGATTTAAGCTGTTTTTTAGGGGTTTTTGAAAAAAACACCCGAATCCAAAACACACCCGAATCCGACAAAAAAAATTCGGTGAGGTTTTGCCAAAACGCGGTCGAACCCAAAACACGGCCGCGGAACCGAACCCAAAACCAAAACACAAAACCCGAAAAATTTCAAGTGCACATCTCTACTAGAAACCCTGTCGACCTTCCATCCATGTCGACCTAGTGACTGTCGACCTATAGTGGTCGACCTAAACATTGTCGACCTAGATACTGTCGATCTTCAGACCGGAACCCTATTAATATATAGAGGAGAGGGGACCGCACAGTGATATATGAAGGGGTATAACACAGCTCCCAGCTGACATTGATATATAGTATTCTTAATATATAGAGGAGGGGGGACCGCACAGTGATATATGAGGGGGAATAACACAGCTCCCAGCTCACACTGATATGTGGTATTATTAATATATAGAGGAGAAGGGACTGCACACTGATATATGAAGGGGAATAACACAGCTCCCAGCTCACATTGATACAAGATATTATTAATATATAATGGAGAGAGGACTGCACAGTGATATACAGTATGAGGGGAAATAACACAGCTCCCAGCTCACACTGCTATGTGGTGGTATTATTAATATATAGAGGAGGGGACTGCACAGTGATATATGAGGGGGAATAACACACCTCCCAGCTCACACTGGTATATGGTATTATTAATAAATAGCGGAGAGAGGACTGTAATATATGGGGGGAAATAACACAGCTCGCAGCTCACACTGATATGTGATATTATTAATATATAGAGGATAGGGGACTGTACAGTGATATATGAGGAGGAATATCACAGCTCCCAGCTCACACTGATATGTGGTATTATTAATATATAGAGGAGAGGGGACTACAGAGTGATATATGAGGAGGAATAACACAGCTCCCAGCTCACACTGATATGTGGTATTATTAATATATAGAGGAGAGGGGACTGCACAGTGATATACGAGGGGGAATAACACAGCTCCCAGCTCACACTGATATGTGATATTATTAATATATAGAGGAGAGGGGAATGCGCAGTGATATATGAGGAGGAATAACACAGCTCCCAGCTCACACTGATATGTGGTATTATTAGAGATGTGCACCGGAAATTTTTCGGGTTTTGTGTTTTGGTTTTGGATTCGGTTCCGCGGCTGTGTTTTGGATTCGGACGCATTTTGGCAAAACCTCCCTGAAAATTTTTGGTCGGATTCGGGTGTGTTTTGGATTCGGGTGTTTTTTTTCAAAAAACCCTCAAAAACAGCTTAAATAATAGAATTTGGGGGTAATTTTGATCCTATAGTATTATTAACCTCAATAACCACAATTTCCACTCATTTCCAGTCTATTCTGAACACCTCACCCCTCACAATATTATTTTTAGTCCTAAAATTTGCGTTGAGGTCGCTGGATGACTAAGCTAAGCGACCCAAGAGGGCGGCACAAACACCTGGCCCATCTAGGAGTGGCACTGCAGTGTCAGACAGGATGGCACTTAAAAAAATTGGCCCCAAACAGCACATGATGCAAAGAAAAGAGAAAAAGAGGTGCACTGTGGTCGCTGGACGGCTAAGCTAAGCAACACAAACACCTCAATATCACAGGAATTATTCGTTCTAATCAATGGTATTATTGATCCAAATCACTGGAAGAAAATGACAAAATCACAGGAATTATTTGTTCTAATCAATGGTATTATTGGTCCAAATCACTGGAAGAAAATGACAAAATCACTGGAATTATTCGTTCTAATCAATGGTATTATTGGTTCAAATCACTGGAAGAAAATGACAAAATGACTGGAATTATTCGTTCTAATCAATGGTATTATTGGTCCAAATCACTGGAAGAAAATGACAAAATCACTGGAATTATTTGGCAAGATCACTGTAATTAATAATTATAAATCACTGATATTAATTGGTAAAATCTCGCTATCGCCTGCCTAGTGAAGTGGAATCTAGATGGAATTTTGTACCGGGGACACAATAACTTCATCAATTGTCTAAATCCCACTGCACTAATGGCGGAAAACGGGCACACGTCTAACAGCGCACTGATTATACTGAGAACTGATTATACTGATCACTGATGATATTACGGAGAACTGCGGAACCCTTGTGGCGCCATATAAATAAAGGATAATAATAATAATATAGGGTGTATAATCCCCAAGTGTATCTCACACATCGCTCAGTACAGATTACAGGATGTATAATCACCAGGTGTATATCACACATCGCTCAGTACAGTTTACAGGGTGTATAATCCCCAGGTGTATCTCACACATCACCCAGTACAGTATATAGGGTGTATAATCCCCAGGTGTATCTCACACATCGCTCAGTACAGATTACAGGATGTATAATCACCAGGTGTATAACACACGTCGCACAGTACAGTTTACAGGGTGTATAATCCCCAGGTGTATCTCACACATCACCCAGTAGTACAGTATATAGGGTGTATAATCCCCAGGTGTATCTCACACATCGCTCAGTACAGATTACTGGATGTATTATCACCAGGTGTATAACACACGTCGCACAGTACAGTATACAGGGTGTATAATCCCCAGGTGTATCTCACACATCACCCAGTACAGTATATAGGGTGTATAATCCCCAGGTGTATCTCACACATCGCTCAGTACAGATTACAGGATGTATAATCACCAGGTGTATAACACACGTCGCACAGTACAGTTTACAGGGTGTATAATCCCCAGGTGTATCTCACACATCACCCAGTAGTACAGTATATAGGGTGTATAATCCCCAGGTGTATCTCACACATCGCTCAGTACAGATTACAGGATGTATAATCACCAGGTGTATAACACACGTCGCACAGTACAGTATACAGGGTGTATAATTAATTACCAGGTGTATCACACACATCGCACAGTACAGTATATGGGGTGTATAATCCCCAGGTGTATCTCACACATCACACAGTACAGTATATAAGGTGTATAATCCCCAGGTGTATCTCACACATCACACAGTACAGTATATAGGGTGTATAATCCCCAGGTGTATCTCACACATCGCTCAGTACAGTATACAGGGTGTATAATCACCAGGTGTATCACAAACGTTGCACAGTACAGTATACAGGGTGTATAATCCCCAGGTGTATCTCGCACATCGCTCAGTGCAGATTACAGGATGTATAAAATCACCAGGTGTATAACACATGTCGCACAGTACAATGGCCCTCATTCCGAGTTGTTCGCTTGCTAGCCGCTTTTCGCAGCAGTACACACGCTAAGCCGCCGCCCTCTGGGAGTGTATTTTAGCTTAGCAGAATTGCGAACGAAGTATTCGCAATATTGCGAAAAGATTTTTCTGTGCAGTTTCTGAGTAGCTCGAGACTTACTCTTCCAGTGCGATCAGTTCAGTGCTTGTCGTTCCTGGTTTGACGTCACAAACACACCCAGCGTTCGCACAGACACTCCCCCGTTTCTTCAGCCACTCCCACGTTATTTCCAGAAATGGCAGCGTTTTTTCACACACTCAGTTTCCGCCCAGAAACACCCACTTCCTGTCAATCACACTCCGAACACCAGAACGAAGAAAAAACCTTGTAATGCCGTGAGTAAAATACCAAACTTCTTAGCAAATTTACTTGGCGCAGTCGCAGTGCGAACATTGCGCATGCGCAATTAGCGGAAAATCGCTGCGATGCGAAGAAAATTACAGAGCGAACAACTCGGAATGAGGGCCAATACATACTGGTCACAACAATGCAGCAGATATTGAGCACTGATCAGGATACTAGAAGTGACACAGAAATGCAAGATACAGCAATGGCCTACTGTACTGTACTATATGTATACTGCTGGTCACCAAAATGCTGCACTGTGATTCTATATACTGCTCACAATAATGCAGCACAGATATGGATAGTATACTTGACACAGAGCTGCAAGATACAGCAATGGCCTACTGTACTGTACTACTATAGTATAATTATATACTGGTGGTCCCCACAATGCAGCACACTGAGCACAGGTATTTGCAGCACACTGAGCACAGATAATTGCAGCAGGCTGAGCACAGATATGGAGCTTTTCAGGGAGAGAACGCAGCCACGTCCTCTTAGTTCAATCTCCAATGCACGAGTGAAAATGGCGGCTCTTTATATAGAATACGAATCTCGTGAGAATCTGACAGCGGGATGATGACGTTCGGGCGCGTTCGGGTTAACCGAGCAAGGCGGGAAGATCCGAGGCTGCCTCGGACCCGTGTAAAATAGGTGAAGTTCGGGGGGGTTTGGATCTCAACGCACTGAACACGCTCATCTCTAGGTATTATTAATATATAGAGGAGAGGGGACTGCACAGTGATATATGAGGGGGAATAACACAGCTCCCAGCTCACACTGATATGTGGTATTATTAATATACAGTATAGAGATGAGGGGACTGCACAGTGATATATGAGGGGGAATAACAGGGGTGTGTATCATAGGGTCAACAGTCATTAGGTTGACCACTATTGGTCGACAGTGAGTAATTCGACACCTGAAATAGGCTGACACGGTCATTAGGTCAACATGGAAAATGTCGACATGAGTTTTTTAAAAAAAATTGTGGCCGGGAACCCCAATTAGTGCACCTTATCCCCTTGCATGGAGCTTCGCTCTGCTACTGATGCACTTGTCACAGGTTACTATTCCCAGTCGTAGTCTACGTGGAAAGTAAAGTATGTAAAAGTAAAAAAAAAGTGAAAAAATCTTGTCGACCTTGTTCCATGTTGACCTTGTCCATGTCGACCTAGTGACCATGTCGACCCATAGACCATGTCGACCTAATGCATGTTGCCCAAAAGTGGTTGACCTAATGAGTGTCAACCTAAGTGCTGTCGACCTAAAGACCGGATACCGAATAACAGAGCCTCCAGCTCACACTATTAAAGCTGCTTTTTTTTCTGATACTTGATATCTCTATAATTATACTTTGTTGTTGGTTTAGCTAATAAACCTTTCAAAATTGCATATACTGTGCAGTAAGACTTTTTCTTTTTCTTGCGGCTCGCACAAGACTTAGACCTTGATTATTCAGCCCAGCTGGGATGTTGAGTTTGACATGCCTGACTTACGGGGTAATTCAGAGTTGATCGCAGCAGCAAATTTGTTAGCAGTTGGGCAGATATAACATGTGCAGAGAGAGTTAGAGTTGGGTGGGTTATATTGTTTCTGTGCAGGGTACATACTGGCTGCTTTATTTTTACACTGCAATTTAGATTTCAATTTGAACACACCCCACCCAAATCTAACTCTCTCTGCACATGTTACATCTGCCCCCCCCCTGCATCTGCCCCCCCAACTGTTAACAAGATGCTGCTGCGATCAACTCTGAATTACCCCCTTAGAACATTACTGCACAGAAGTTATGAGCCTGGGGGTCACAGGTTGTGGTGAGTGGCTAGAGGATGCAGCATTATGTACCCCGTTGGTTGAAGATCGCAAATCCTGCACGGAGGGGGAAGAGGACAGAGGTGTAGAGCCACTTGTAATGGTAATGGAGGATGTTGGAGGTACAGTGCTGCTTGTAATGGTAGAGTGGGCCAGAGGTTCATTGCCGCTTGTACTGGGGGGAAATGTTGGAGGTGAATTGTTGCTCGTACTGGAGGAATGTTGGAGGTACACTGCCGTAGAAGCAGACCACTAGAACAGAATGCCTTGCAGCATTCTTCAGTGCTGGTAGGGTTGTTGGAAGCATTACAGCAAGCAAATGACTCACTCCCTGTACTGAGGGGGCAGAGGGAGAGAAGAGGGCTCTGGGACATCCAGCTCCCCTGACATCTGTTGCTGCTGCAATAAGCAGACACTAAAGGTCAGTGTCTGCCTACCTATCATTCAGTTGGAGGGGAATGTTCCCCTTACACTAGAATGATTAGTTGGGAAAAATCAAACATGTGATTTTCCCAACTAGTTGCACTGTAGCAATTCTTTTTTTTACCTTTATTGGGCATTTGGGAGCAAATGAGTGATTAGCATTTGCTCTCACACACTGCTCGATTATCATTCCAACCAGCCAAACAGTATAAATATGAGAGGTCAGTTCAATGAAAGGCAGTACAGAGAGACAGAAACATGGATCCTTTGACATCAGGGAAAAGATAGTTATAAATTTACCCTTAGAAAGTGGCGTAAGTTCATCCCCGTCGCCCGGAGGCAAGTTAGAGTTTGGTGCCCCCACCATACGAAAAAAAAAGGGAAAATATATAATTTGGGGCTAGGAAAAAGTTGACAGGACCAGGAGGAACAGTGCCAGGACAGGGGTGACAGGGCCAGTACTGAAATAAAAGGGACAGTCTAGTGGGGCCAGGACAGACTAAGACAGAGGGGGCAGGCGCAGGACCAAGGTGACAGGGCCATGACAGAACAGAGGGGCAGGAGAGATGGGTGACAGGACCAGGACAGAGGGGGCAGGGATAGTACAGGGATGACAGGGCCATGACAGAACGGGATGTAGTTAGGAGACCGCTGGTCAGGAGACCGTCGGTCACAATACCGACGCCTATATCCCGCCGCAAAATCCTGACAGTCGACATGCTGATTAGCCGGGACTATTCAGGGATGCTACAGGACAGTGGTGACAGGGACATGAGAGAGGGAAGACAGGGCCAGCACAGAGGTGACAGGGATGGGACAGGACAGTGGTGACAGGGACATGAGAGAGGGGAGATAGGGCCAGCACAGAAGTGGCAGGGATGGGACAGGACAGTGGTGACAGGGACATGAGAGAGGGGAGACAGGGCCAGCACAGAGGTGGCAGGGATGGGACAGGACAGTGGTGACAGGGACATGAGAGAGTGGAGACAGGGCCAGCACAGAGGTGACAGGGATGGGACAGGACAGTGGTGACAGGGACATGAGAGAGGGGAGACAGGGCCAGCACAGAGGTGGCAGGGATGGGACAGGACAGTGGTGACAGGGACATGAGAGAGGGGAGACAGGGCCAGCACTGAGGTGGCAGGGATGGGACAGGGCAGAGGTGACACGGACAGAAGAGAGGGGAGACAGGGCCAGCACTGAGGCGGCAGGAATGGGTGAGGACAGGGGTGACAGGGACAGGAGAGAGGAGAGACAGGGCCAGGCTTAGTAAATAGATCCTGTGAGCTGTGACAGCAGTGGGCATTCTTGGCAGTTATCTGACAGTACCTACTTACCTACCTTCCCAGCCCCGCACCCCTCACCGTCTCCCATCCTATGCCTCTGCCTCTCCGCTCCCTGTGCTACTCTCTTGTTACCGGGTTCACTTGGCTCCGGGATCACTTGGTCACAGGCTGCAGCCGTAGAGACCAGGAGAGGGTGCAGAGCATGCAGGCGGCCAGCTACAGTGCTGCTCAGCCCACTGTGTGCGCTGTGGGTTGGTGAGAGAAGGAGCCAGTGTACCCACTCTGCTGGTAGTGGAGGCAGGGAAGCCAGACTGAGTCATGAAAGCAGTGCCGCACAGCCTGTAACTAGTCCCTGGGCTGTACACACTGGCTCTCCTCTCGGCGGTTCCTGTATCTATTATTGTAGGAAGGGTATAATATGGCCGGGGAACAATGGCGGTAGTGCCCCCTTCAGGGCTGGAGCCAGGCAGCAACCGACTCCGCAGTTCTGCCCCTGACCTTACATCATATTCTTGCAAGTGTTGATTACGTGTATTAACTGTTTAAGTCTGTAGAATATCAGTTTGTATTTTTGTTATGTAATTAAATAAGGAAACATAGGTATACTAGAATTATTAACACTACTGTGCATTTTCTATTTTGTTTATTTGAATTGCCTATAAATAAAAATTAATAAAAAGAGCAGAATTTTTCACATCTCTGAACTTACTTTGTACATGTGTATACAAACTGCATATATGCATCAGGCTGAAATGTTTGACAGATATTAAATATATTCCACAAAGTCAATGAGCCAGGATTTGCAAGCTGGAAGAAGGTGGACTACCTCCAATCATTACTGAGGAGGTTGATGAAGGTGGAGACCTCATATGTGGGGTGATATCTATGCTGCTTGTAGCTAATGCTGAAATGTTTATTATTCTTTACAGGGTTTTTCAGATTTTGATAAATATTTCATTTGCACAAATGCTGTGTAAATGGTGTAAAAGGGAGGAGATGCCTGGATGGTTAACATTGCTACCTCTACTTCCTTTGGCATCACAAATAATACAATTGCCTTGACAAATTGCAGGATTTAAAGAAAAATGATTTCATGTGAAAGAGTGGGATTTTTTGGTCTTATGCATTGCCCAGTCATGACAATGTCACATACACAAATATCCCCAGCATCCTGTTGTACTTCCACAGTAGTAGCCTCACTTTCTATGTCTAAGCCATCACCATCCTTACTTTCACTACTTACTACTACTCATCCTCACATTTGCTGAGGGTTCAGAAATGGTGGAAGGAGGCTTCTCTAGGCTTACAGTGTCAGAAGCAGAAACATCAGACTCAGGCATAGCACTCGTGGACACCCTTGTACTCTCCTCAGGGATTTGTGAAGTTTGTGAACACACAGGTCTGTTCTTTAGTCTTAGCGTTATTTTTGTGTACTGATTTATCTGTTTTAAAGGTGACACATTTAGAATGAGAAGGTGTTAAAAGTGAGGTTACAGAAGATGTCTGGCTGTGGGGGTAATTCAGAGTCAATCGTAGATGTGCTAGATTTAGCACATCTACGATCATTTACATGTGGGGGGGGAGCCCAGCACAGGAGCCCAGGAGCACAGGAGCCCAGCACATTATCTAAGAATTTATGATAGAGGGCATTATGTTCATACTACAGAATAACTTTTGCCTTTTTAAGGATGACTTTTTTCTACAGAGGAAGGGCACAGCGATGGGTACCAGGTTCGCTCCAAGTTATGCAAACTTGTTCTTGGGGTTGTGGGAGCTAGACAACATCTGGACCCACAACCCTTATGGAGCGAACCTGGTATCCTACGCTAGATATATCGACGATATATTCTTTGTGTTGAGGGGGGGAAGAGAAACCCTGAACAGCTTTTGCAATTCACTAAACAACAATAGCAAAAATATTATACTTACCTTTGATATCTAATGATTAACTTCCTTGATATCACAGTATACAGTATATTGAAGATAATATCATACAATTTAAAAATTTCACAAAGCCTACAGATTCGGGAAGTTATAGTCCCATTTCTAGCTGCCACCACGATAACTTGTTAAGTTCTATTCCTAAAGAACAGTTCAAGCGTCTACACAGAAACTGTTCGAAAGAATCAGTTTTTGTTGAACAGGCCACAATCATGAGTAATCAGTTTCTTAAAAGTGGATATGATGAAAATGAGATAGAAAGGGCTCATGAACTGACAAAAACTGATAAAAATACTATTCCACTAAAGAAACTGAAATCTAAGGGCAACTCAGAATTTGCATTTATTATGTAATATACAAAAGAACATAAAGGTGTGGAAAAGATATTGCAAAAGCATTGGCATATCTTAAAAAAGGATACGATCCTGGGTCCGCTATTGCCTGAGAAACCCCGGTGAATACAGTATATAGAAGGGCTCCTAATCTGAAATCTTCCTTGGTTTCAAGTATATATGCTCCTTCACTATTCAAGTCAGCTATCACTTCTACAGGTTTTATAGATGCGGGGATTGCATAGGCTGCAAAAATATCCCAGGCGGAGGTCATAAAAAAATAGAATCAATGAACATCAATGGTACGGAGATTAAAAAAAAAGAATTTATAACCTGTAATACAAAAAATGTAATATATGTGATTAAATGCAAATGTAGAACTTCGAGTGCACTGAAAGTTCATTTAGGGTAACACACACGAAATATAAAAAAAGGGGTTGAAACCCATGCCCTCTCTTCTCACTTCAAAAGTAATCATAACTGTTCCCTTTCAGAGATCTCTAGCTTCTGTGGAATAAAGGCAATAAAACCCAGCAAAATATATAGAGCCACACAACACAGTAAAGTCGGAAATGTCCTACATTTATAAATGCAAAACACTCATACCGGGGGGTCTTAACAGTGACTTCGAATTAAAATGGTTCCTATAATAGGTATCTTTGGATAAAATAGCTTTTATAAATTCAAAGTTAATGGTAAGATGTGTTATCTGTTTACACTCCGGGGATGTGTAACACAGTTCCTGTTCTTATCAAGCCTCTACATGACCAAAATATGCGGTCCACGCCGGGCACTTCCGGGAGTGCGTTCCATCGCGCTGTGCTGAGCGGGGGGAGAGATGTGTGCTGAGTGGTCTGTGTTAAGATCGCTCAGCACACATCTCTCCCGTCAGTACCCCCCTTTAGGTTTGTTTTGTTTGTAATCTGCTGTTACAGTAGAAAGATATCACAGTGCCAGCAGCCACCAAACACACGCAGCCGCTACACACTATGACCCCAGGGATATTATATTGTATTCTTCTTTCTACCCAATCTCAACCAGAAACACGTGGTATCCCATCAGGGCTGCCACAGACATTTACGTGACTTCTTTGCCCTTTTTCCCCCCTACAAAATGCAGCCTGGCTGTACGCCTTTTGACATGCAGCAGGGAAAGGTTTACAGCTGTAATGGGATGTGGTCAAGATGCTGGCTGTCGGGATCCCGAAACCCTTCAGAATCCCGACATTGGAACTCCAAATGGGCCAGGATGCCAACACTGGAATCCTGACAGCAGGCATCCCGACCGTAGGTATAGCTGCAAGGTTAGGTTTAGGGCCGGGGAGGAGGGGTTAGGACTACGCATCAGGCGGGGGGAGGGAGGGGTTAGGTTTAGGCTATGGGGGGTTTAGGGTTAGGCTACGGAGAGGGTGGGTTAGGGTTTGGAACCCCGGGGGAGGTTAGGGTCAGGCTGCAGGGTAGGAAGGGTTAGGTTTAGGCAATGGGGTTAGGTTTAGGCACCTCCGGGGGTTGGTTAGGGTCAGGCTGCATGGGAGGGAGGGTTAGGGTTAGGCACATCTGGGGGATGGTTAGGGTAAGGCACTAAGGGGGAGGTTGGGGTTAGGCTACAGGTAGGGAGGGGTAGGGAGTGGGGAGAGGGTAGATCACCCTTTACTAACCCCTGTCTGTGTTTTTAACTTACTTAATAACATACTGCTTCCGCTTTAACTGTCATGCACTGGAACTGTTAACAGCTGAGTGCCGGTACTGCTGGCAGTTGGGAGGTGGCCATTTTGAGGAGAGCGTGCTGCACTGGGCTGTTCCTGTAAACTCGATGATTTCCTGGTTTCAGTCAGGCAATTGGTGACAGAAATGTGAGCAGCTTTGAGAATTGCAGCAATTGGTAATGTGAATTGGTAATGTGAATGACAGGGCAGTCTATCAATTCCGCAAATGACGTAACATGGAGGAGGTGCCTAGATGGCTAACGGTACTACCTCACTAAATGTGGCCTCACAAATGGAGCAGATGCTTTCATAAATATTGTCAGGAATGGATTGGAGTAAAAATAATCCCAAGAGGTGTCTTTTTTGGTCTTATGCCTAGGCATTGCAATGGCTTTCTTTTTATCACGGTCAACAATTGCAGCTACTGGTGGCTGACTTACACAAACAACATCATAATCAATATTGTCAAAGTCGAAAAATATCGTTATTCTCATGCCTTGTACTAACCCCATGCGCTTGCCCGATGCTCGTGCACCGACTCCCCCGTGCGTACGCATCCCCTCAGGTTGCGTAAGGGACGCTCCGACGTCTCCTGCGCATGGAGATGTGTATTTACGGCGGAGTTTGCAGGCGTCTAGCGAGCGACTCGATCGCAACATATTTAATCCAAATAGTGCATTTTGTAGGTTATGGTCTCCTTAATAATATCAGTAAGTTTGTTTAGTGTAACTGGTTTATGGACAGAGAAATCCCTCTTTACATGATACGAAGGGTCAGACAGGTTTTGAGCAGTGGTGTTTAGTATGCAACGGTCGAGTATATTATTAGTAACATTCCGGTATTGGTTTGAGAGAAATCAATCGCTCCTGCGAATAGTTATGTCTATAAGAAGTTTATATACATTTGCTATATTTGCAGTTCATTATCCATGCGGCGGGAATCCTGAGATTCCCTCCCACCTGAGCAGTATGAAATAGTCACAGCCCACCTGTTTGAATCAACCTATGACCTTTTGTTATAATGTAAGGACAGATTCCTGCGTCCAATGAACAATGAGATTGTAGGCCCCTTTGTAGTGTACTGTATGCAGTGTATATAAGGCAGCCAGCTTGGGCCAGCTCAGTCTACTCTCCACAAAAGGTTTTCATCACTGACTAACTTGAGAGCTGGTACCAGGACTGCGCAGCGATCATTCCCCAGTGTGTAAGTGTTTCTCTGTAACCAACTTGTTCTCTGTTTGTATTTGCCATACTCTCTTTCTCTCTCTCTCTGTTATTGTTACGCTGTTGTATATTGTATATGTGTAGTTATTATGTTTAGATATTGATGTTAGTCTGTAGTGTATAAACTGTTAACTGTATTTTCCCTTTTTACATAACTAAATCTCGTTAGTAAAGGTTTTGGAACCTTAGCAAGATATTGTGTGTTTATTACATTGCTGAGGGTATTCGGAGCGTCTTAATCGCTCCAACAGCTTTCATATGATATGGGTTAATCAGCGTTGCATTGTGGTAATATTACAGTAATAAGGTTTACAGCATAAGCATATCCTTCCATTGTGTTGCATACAAGGTTTACTGTGTGTCATCCTGTGAGCGTCTGCGCCGCTCGTGTTCCTTTTGTGGGAACGGCGTCCGCTACGCTAGTAGCGTAGCATTACGGTACTCGGACCGCCTATAGCGTGCTCGATACCTAGCGTAAGCCGTGAGCGAACGTGTCGCTCGTGCGTCTCGACCACGGCCAAGCGTCTGCTACGCTAAGTGCGTACCCTTACGGTACCCCGTACGCCCATTGCGTACTGAGTCTCTTACCAATGTATAGTGAATGTTATAAGATAAAAATTTAGCTTTATCAATTGGCGGCTCGTCCGTCCTCCACATATCCGCTCTAGCGAACACAAGCAGACTTTATCTGTCAGCAAAGGGCGGGAAGGCGTATCCCTTTGTATCCGTGTTGGTGGTGAGGGATATGGTAGTGCTGACTAGATAAGCGTCTGCATCGCTACGCTGTAGGAGTGCTGGTGGAACCGGAACCGGAACGAAAGAACAGTACGCTATTGTCTTTTAAAACTGTTTTATTTCTGTTTGATACGCAACACACGCAACACACGCACACACCTGCATTTGTCATTTGTGTAATTTTCACATCTCGCCTTCCTGTTTTGCCATTTATCATTGATAACGTGCTGAGAAAGATTTGTTGCTATTGGTAGTTAAAAGTAAAATTAATACGTAAGGGAGTAATTTGTAAAACACGCGCACGGCTTGCCTAAGATACAAGGAAGTTCTGTGTGGTGCTTGGTAGATGATTACAGTTAAAGATCATTTACATTGATATAAACGTGTTACTTGTGTTACTGTGGACGTGTCTGACCTGTGTACACGTGTCCCTAACAAAGGGCGGGACAAGCGTACGCGACGCAAGGGCTTACGCACGTAGCGTATATTACGCAACGGAGCGTATGGGTACGCCCACGTATTACAAATCACACGATAGTATTGTTTTAGTAGGCGATACGGAGGCAACGAGATAATAGCGCAAGTCAATCTCAGTGTCCTAAATTTTAGCGTAAATAATCCTTCTCTAGTTGTAACTCCTTTCGGGACTAGACTGTGATACCGAATGAAAGGGATTTCTGCGCAGAAACGAAAGTAAAGAGTATATGAGGTGAAAGAGTGTGTATACATATATATAAGTTTCTAATTTTTGGGGTGGAACCACAGGAAATCGAGTTCTCGTGAGGTACATACGTGAAAGTGACGGCGCGGTGGCTTGGGAGGCATCCCTTGTTAACACATTAAAAATAAGAGCATTAGAGATAACGGACCAGGAGGTCAAGAGACAGACCAGGAGGTCTAGGTACAGCGGACTAGGAAGTCCGCTACAGATAAGAGTCAAGAAGCACAACACCAGGAGGGTTGGTGCAATACCCATATAGGCCATTAAGCTCTGGCTGAAGGAATTCGCAGCCACAATTTTCGATTCCACTGGTCGTTCCGCACATAAGATTAGTTGCTTATGTGCAGAACGATTGTACCGCATGTAATTGTGTGCATTAGTTAGTAACTTGACCCAGTACCATTTGCGTACGCTAGAGGGGTCATAAACGCTACTTGTACATTCTAACGTGATTTGTGTAATTTATTTTATTTTAAGGGAGGTTCGCTGGTCACTCAGGAATTCTCCAGCAACTGATGTTTACTGGGAAGGGTTAAGTGCTCTTCGGATCACACCCACATGTTCCAGTAAATAGAGGTTCAGGTCGCAGGGGCCCTAGGTTGAGTACGCCAGTGCTAAGGCAGTGTGTGCGCGTATTGGTCGACGTGGGCGGAGTGAGTGGAGGTACTCGGTAAACTTTCCCCGTCAGTCTAACCCGGACATCTTGGTTTTTGTAAGGGTTCGTTGAAGACCCTGATTTGAAGGTCAGAGGTAGCGAAAGCAACACCTGCAAAGATGGGGGCCAGTTGTTCAGGTAGGGGGCGATCAACCCTGCTCCAAGTTGATTCAGTAAACCGACCAATCGGGTCGCTAAGGTATATCATGTGTGAGAAATACGGTTCACACACAGAGGTTTTGTGCGATGAATGGGAAAGAATGACTGTGCATGATGGGAAAAAGTTCCCACGGGTAGGCAGTTTTAGCCCCGAGGTGTTACAAAATTTAAGGAGAAGGATATGTCTCATTAAATCTGCAAAGAGACGGATCAAACATTATGATTATTTACAATTATGGCAACAGGAAGGTGAAATACAGAGAGGATTGGCTCAAGCAGCTGGATCTAACCCTATCAGGAAACTGATAGCCACCGCTCCACCACCACCATACATAACGGGAGAGAAAGTGGTTACAGAGAATGGCACACTGGTGTATGATAAACATGCACTTAGTAACTGTATAGATGTTAAGAATAATGTAACTAAGATTGTTGATGCTAATACTAACTCGTGCAAGCTGTACCCTGTTTTAAACTTTCCCCAGGATTGTGACCAAGAGGATGAACCCACAACAATATCGGCACTCTCTCTAGCAGCCACCATAGCAGAAACAACAGTTGGCACGTCCCAACCAGTAAGAGCAGTATCAAAGGCCCCTAGTGGAGGGACAGGTGAGGTCGTATCAACTGGTAAGTACGGCACTGTACACTATGCTGAAACCATTACACCACATGTTGTAGAATCTACTCAGAATGATGTTATTGACCTTAATCCCGTTAGGGTAATTGCAGTACCAAATGGAAAAACTGACACTTCAGGAGTCACTCCTGTCAGAAACATCGCCATGCACTGCCCCTTTTCCCGAACGGAATTAAGATCAATGGTGTCTGAATTCCCTGATCCTAGGAAAGATCTAGTTGCAAGCCAGAAGTACATTAGAGAGCTAGGACATACTGTAGAGCCCAATAACAAAGATTGGCGGACATTGCTGAGGGCATGTTTACCCTCCAATGTTGACTCAGCGAGTTTTATAACTGACTGTAGACTAGACGAAGAAGTACCCCTTACTGAGGAGTACAATCAAGATAATGTGAAAAGAATAAACTTGCAGCTGGGAGTATATTTCCCAGCTGTTGCTAAATGGAACAACATTTTCTCCATCAAGCAAAAGGAGGGAGAAACAGCTGCTGATTATTTTCATCGGGCACTACAGGAAATGGCTAAGTATACAGGGATAGAAGACATTAAGACAAATGTGAATCATAGAGAAGTAGCAGTATCTGTGTTAATGGATGGTTTAACGGAAGTATTGAGGACGAGGGTACAGACCACCCAACCATGTTGGCGAGGTTTTTCGGTGGCTACTTTGAGAGAGGCCGCTATTGACCATGATCGGAATATCACCAGACACAGGGAGTCGCAGAGTGATAAGCTGATGGCTGTAAGTATACAGGCCCTTACCACAAGGCCGACTCAGCATAAGTTTCAGACCCCTGTGGGTAAGTCAAATGTGGTAACTTGTTATTACTGTCATAAAGAGGGACATTTTGCACGAGACTGTAGACTTAAAAGTACACAAGACTCATATCAACCCCCTAGACAACGACATGACACACGAAATTGGGATCGAGGACCGCAGAGACGGAGTTATGAGCCACACGCAGAGGAAACAAAAAGGTATCCCCCAAAAAGAGACTGGCAAGTCTCTGATAGTTCCCATTTACCCCCTTCACAGGTAATAGCCGCCAGCGCAATACAGGGAGGTCACCACATACAATAGGGGTGGGGCCACACCTGTAATCTGCAGCCAGTGAAATTAATTGCGAGCCTTAGAAGTGAACCCGAGGTCACAATTGATGTAGCTGGTAAATCTCTAAATTTCCTTGTAGATACGGGGGCGGCCAAGTCAGTGATAAATTCGACCGTGGGCATGAGAACCACTGGTAAAACAATTCCTGCCATGGGAGTAACAGGAGTAGTACAGCACTACCCTTTAAGCAAACCTGCAGAGATTACGATAGGGCCTTTGCATACCAAGCATTCTTTTCTACTGGCTGCATCGGCTCCGACTAATCTCCTAGGGAGAGATTTACTGTGCAAAATGGGATGTGTCATATATTGTACTCCTGAAGGTGTGTTCTTGGACATACCCGAAAACCACACTCAGGAAGTGCAGGATATGCTAGACTCCCCAACAAGATTAATGTCACACACTGTTATTGTAAATAGGTGTCCGTCCGAGGTAGAGGAAATGATTTCCCAGATACCGGAATCACTTTGGACCAAGGATGGACAAGACACTGAATTAATGGCAAACATAGCCCCAGTAGTTGTACAAGTAAAAGATGGTAGGATAGCTCCAAAAATCCCACAATACCCTCTGAAGCCAGAGGTAGAGTTAGGAGTTTACCCTGTAATAGAGCGCTTGCTACAACAGGGCATTCTGGTAAGAACGTCCAGCACTGCCAATAGTCCCATCTTCCCTGTTAAAAAGAGTGGGGGGAGGGGTTACAGATTAGTGCAGGATCTAAGAGGGATCAACAAAATAGTTGAGAGTCAATTCCCCGTAGTGCCAAATCCAGCTGTCATCCTTATGCAAATCCCTCCCACTGCCAAATTTTTCACTGTGATTAACCTCTGCTCCGCCTTCTTCTCGGTACCTCTGCACCCTGACAGTCAATACTTATTCGCATTAACATACAGAGGAGTTCAGTACACCAGGACTCGATTACCACAAGGTTTCATTGACAGTCCAAGTATTTTCTCACAAGCCTTGCATGATTGTTTACAGGCTTTTCAACCTGAGAGTGGATCAATATTAATACAGTACGTGGATGACCTACTGCTGTGTTCAGATTCACTGGAATCATCTCTGAGAGATATGAAACAACTCCTGTTTCATCTTTCAAACACCGGACACAAAGTTTCCAAAGACAAGTTACAATTATGCCAGACCAGGGTAAAATACTTGGGACACTGTCTGACACAAGGACTGAGACAACTCACCGCTGATAGAATTCAAGCAATTCGTGACATGACCCTGCCACAAATTCAGCAACAGATTAGAACGTTTTTAGGAATGTGTGGGTATTGCCGTAACTGGATCCCAGGTTTTTCCATACTGGCCTTGCCTTTACAGGAGATGGTCTCCTCAAACAAACCTGATCTGATTTCGCACACAGACGAGTCTGAGATGGCATTTGAGAGACTTAAAGAGTGCCTAACGCAGGCACCAGCATTAGGCATGCCAGATTATGGAAAACCCTTTGAGCTGTACGGAACAGAGAGTGCTGGGTGCGCGGCAGGTGTCTTAACCCAGAAGCATGGTGATGCCAGCAGGCCGGTAGCCTACTATAGCGCTCAGCTAGACACGGTAGCGTGATCCCTCCCCACATGCTTGCGAAGCGTTGCAGCAATAGCATTGCTAGTAAGTAAAAGCGAAGATGTAGTGCTAGGACACAATCTCACAATTCATACACCACATGCAGTGTCAGCTTTACTGAATTCGGCCCAAACCAGACACGTCTCATCAGCACGGTTTACAAGATGGTAATTGGCGTTGATGGCCCCCGTAAACATCACCATAAGGAGATGCAGCGCACTAAATCCTGCAACATATCTCCCAGGTGTGCCTGGACAGGCACAAAGGGTGGAGGATGAGAGTGATGGTGAAGGAGGATTTAGTAAGGAAAATGACACACATGATTGTATGGAATATTTGGCCCAAAACTTCATGGCAAGGCCTGACATCAGTGACAACCCACTGGAAGATGTGGATTTTACTTTCTACACTGACGGCAGTTGTCACAGACAGACGGACTCGGGAGACTTGTGTACTGGATATGCAGTCGTAGATGACCAAGGTACCATAGAAGCGGAACCCCTAGGCCCACCACACTCAGCACAAGTTGCTGAACTGGTTGCCCTAACCAGAGCATGCGAACTGGCTAAAGGCAAGTCAGCCAATATCTAC
This sequence comes from Pseudophryne corroboree, assembly GCF_028390025.1. NCBI lineage: Eukaryota > Metazoa > Chordata > Amphibia > Anura > Myobatrachidae > Pseudophryne > Pseudophryne corroboree. Next base: position 739,229,920 of record NC_086444.1, read on the forward strand.
ACAGATTCTAGGTACGCCTTCGGAGTAGTCCATGATTTCGGGGCCCTATGGCGCCTCAGAAATTTCATGACGGCAGCTGGCACACCCGTAGCACATGCAGCCCACATCAAAAGACTTCTAACAGCGATACAGGAACCCGACAGAGTGGCTGGTATCAAGTGTAAAGCTCACACGTATAGCCAAGACCCGGTATCACTTGGTAACAGTCGAGCAGACGAAGCTGCTAAATCAGCAGCCAGTAACCCCATACAGACAGGCAGCACACAACTAATGGTATTTAATACTGTAAACACACAGAAATTATATGAAATGCAAAATTTGTGTTCACCACAAGAAAAGGCAGTGTGGAGGTCAAAAGGATATGGCCAGGAGTCCTCAGGACTCTGGACAGATGGACAGGGTAAGCCAGTGGCACCCAGAGCATACCTTCCAAGTCTAGCGGAAGCGGCACATGGACTGACTCATCTAGGCAAAGAAGGAATGTGTAAGTTAGTAAGAGCTTATTGGTGCGCCCCAGGATTTTCTTCCCATGCGGGTAAAAGAGCGATGACATGTCTCACCTGCTTGAGGAAGAATATCGGAAAGGCAATACCAACAGAGCCATCCCATATCCCTCCTACAGATGGTCCTTTCCAGGTAATACAAATTGATTTCATACAATTGCCACCTTGTAGAAATGTAAAATATGTATTGGTTTGTATTGACGTGTTCTCAAATTGGGTTGAAGCATTTCCCGCGGCCACAAATACCGCTGTGTTTACTGCAAAGAAAATTGTGCAGGAATTTGTGTGTAGGTACGGTATCCCTAGAATCATTGAGAGTGATAGGGGTACCCATATTACAGGTGAAGTTTTTCAAGCAATGTGTAAGTTGATGGGAATTAATAGTAAGCTGCACACTCCGTACCGCCCCCAGGCGAGTGCGAAAGTGGAAAGAGTAAACAGCACTATTAAAAACAAATTAAGCAAGGTAATGGCTGAAACAGGATTGTTGTGGCCCGAAGCTTTGCCAATCGTATTATACAGCATCAGAACCACTCCCAGGTCCCCTCTTAATCTGTCTCCTTTTGAAATTCTGTTTGGTCGACAACCCCATGTTATGATTAACCCCCAGGATGATTTGAAATGTAACAATGAAGTCACTGTAAAGTATTTGGTTAAAATGAGTAAGCAATTGAGGAATCAGAATGATAATCTAAAGTTGGTGATTCCTGATTTGCCAGACAGTAATTGTCATGACATTGAACCTGGAGATTATGTAATGATACGGAATTTCCTACGCTCAGGTTGCCTTATTGACAGATGGGAAGGACCATATCAAGTCTTATTGACCAGCACGACAGCACTGAAGGTTGCCGAGAGAGAGACTTGGGTCCATTCGTCTCATTGTAAAAAGGTTGCTGACCCGGAGAGCGCTGAGAATAATAAGACCGGAGGCGTTTGTCGAGCCAGATTTCTTTTTTCCTTTTGTTATTTTCTCCAGTTCCCATCTCCCTCCTATTCTCCTTCCCCCTTCTTATTTTTTTCCTTTTCCTCCTATAAGATGGACTTGCCCCAAGAGACTGTGATCCGGATTTTCCTGTTGACCATGATGTTGACCAGAGCAGTCTGTTTCGGTGAGAGTACCATGGAGGTCGAGAAAGGATCTGGAATGAGTTCTGATGACCAGGATGGAGGCGTAGTTTTCCAAGAGCAACATAATCACCGAGTAAAGGCGAGTATCAGAAAACGATCTGGTAGCATTGACAATAGAAGGAATTGTGAAGGATTGTTAGCTGAAGAGAACTGCATCTGTAGGCATTGTGACAATATAGTTGAGGATGAGTGCATCAAGAAATGTCAGTCCAGTTTTAATGTCCACATGGACCGGCATCCATTGAGTGACTATCACTCCTTAGTGGGTAAAGTGTTAAATCAGACAGACTGTTGGGTATGCTCTCAAGTACCTCAAGGTCATAGCAAATCAGGACTAGTACCATTCCCTTTAACTGTAGGAGAGGTACTTGAGTTAAGTGGTGGGAGGCCGGTGGACAAGAGGTTTAATATCTCTAGTCCTCCTAGTTTGAAGCTCCACCAGTATCACGTGGATAAGTCCTTAGTATGCTTTTACATTTCCAATCCCCGAAAGCCAGGAAATTGGGAAGTGTCGTGGAGTAATCAAACCATGACATTTTCATATAGAGCCGATAGAATGCCCATAGACACAGAGCTTATACGCCAGATCGCCAACAGTGGAAAATATTTCCGTTATAGGTATACTCTAGGAAGTAGGACCATGCGAGTTGGAGAAGTATCCCCAGGATACTGTGCACATATCGTACAAATTGATACGTGTACTAGACAGATGGGAAAGTTAGGGTTAGGAGATTTCACATGGAAAATTTGTACCATGGTAATGTCATACTCCGTCCCATATGTTCTCCCCGATGATGCATATTTCATATGCGGGAGAAAGGCGTATAAGTGGCTTGCCCCAAACTCAGAGGGATTGTGTTACATTGGAAAAGTACTGCCTGAAGTAATGACTGTATCCCATAACAAAATGAAAGACATTCACCGCGGTGCCCAAGCTCCTTATACTCACACTCATTACGAGCACATCGTTAAAAGGCACCTGATAGAGAGGACAGAGCATCCGGCCTCTGATCTGATCCATGAATCCACCGGGATTCAATTCCTACTCGCGTTAGATATCACTCGTACCGCCAGAGGAGTGATAAATTATAAGTATATATCTGCGCTAGCGAACTTGTTAGACAATATCACCGAAATGTATGACGACACGTTCAGGTACACTGGGAAAGAGTTACAAGCCTACAAAGCAGAGCTGGTTCAGCATAGGATGATTCTCAATTATCTCACAGCAGTGACAGGTGGGTATTGTGTTACCCTAGCAACTCAGTATGGAGTAAAGTGCTGCACGTATATTACAAACAGCACTGAGGACCCGGCCGAGGTCATAGACCAAAAGATGGATGACATTTTGCAATTGAAGTGGGAGTTTCGAAGGAAACACAATCTCACACTCGCTGCTGTGGGTAATGAGCTGACCAGTTGGGTGTCATGGTTGAACCCACGAAATTGGTTCTCTGGTTTAGGAGAATGGACCCAAGGTATTATAATGGATGTAGGAAAATTTCTCTTGTGTATTCTGGGAGTCGTCATATTGGTTGGCCTGATATTTAGATGCGTTCGGGCTTTAACGAAGTGTAAAGGTAGTACCAGAGTGATGAGTCTGAGGAGCGAGGACACTGTAATAACAACAACTAATTTGATTTATGACCCAACGATAGAGACAATGTTGTGATGAAAATGTGATTCCACGGTCCGTTTCTTTTACCCGTTTCTCCTTTGTTTTCCTCCAAGGTACAAAGACATCCGCTTGGAAGAAGAATTTGACAACCTCTTTTATACAGACCATTGATGAACTATGCTACAAGCCCCCAATATCCCTAGTGACTTTAACTTTTACGATAGCCCAATACTTTAGAGACTGTAACTTTATGGACAATGGAAAAGCTTTTGCTCGTTATTTATAGCAAAAGCACCGAGAGACATCAGACAACATGTACATCAAGACAAGACATCAGACAAGACCTCAATCGGCGACTGTTCATATAAACTCACATAGTTTACGACTGCATTTATAACGATTGTTTCTTATCTTCATCTCTACAACCTCCAGGTAATGACACACATAGTCGACAGGGAATATAGACACATATATCAGCATTCACATGTTCCCCCCTTCATGTATCATCAACTAAATGTGCTCCCCATTTGTTGCAACCAAAAGCCGAAAAGAGCTCGGTAGAGTTTGACAGCCCATCCACAGACCCTTGACACGGGATAAGAAGGATTCAAATGTATACTTCGCAATACCTCGAAGCTTGATTTAAAACACGTACGGCACGATGATACATGACCCCTCAAACATGGATTTCATACACACATGCTTTTACTATCTCACTAGGTCATACTTTTCCTACCTTCTCCTCTCCTCCCCTTACCCAATCATAAAAAGGTGTTTACATGATGACATATATTTTTCTGTTTTGTTTAGGAAGTGGCAGTTATTGGTGACTGCCAAAGGGTGGACTGTCAAAGTCGAAAAATATCGTTATTCTCATGCCTTGTACTAACCCCATGCACTTGCCCGCTGCTCGTGCACCCACTCCCCCGTGCGTACGCATCCCCTCAGGTTGCGTAAGGGACGCTCCGACGTCTCCTGCGCATGGAGATGTGTATTTACGGCGGAGTTTGCAGGCGTCTAGCGAGCGACTCGATCGCAACATATTTAATCCAAATAGTGCATTTTGTAGGTTATGGTCTCCTTAATAATATCAGTAAGTTTGTTTAGTGTAACTGGTTTATGGACAGAGAAATCCCTCTTTACATGATACGAAGGGTCAGACAGGTTTTGAGCAGTGGTGTTTAGTATGCAACGGTAGTGTATATTATTAGAAACATTCCGGTATTGGTTTGAGAGAAATCAATCGCTCCTGCGAATAGTTATGTCTATAAGAAGTTTATGGACATTTGCTATATTTGCAGTTCATTATCCATGCGGCGGGAATCCTGAGATTCCCTCCCACCTGAGCAGTATGAAATAGTCACAGCCCACCTGTTTGAATCAACCTATGACCTTTTGTTATAATGTAAGGACAGATTCCTGCGTCCAATGAACAATGAGATTGTAGGCCCCTTTGTAGTGTACTGTATGCAGTGTATATAAGGCAGCCAGCTTGGGCCAGCTCAGTCTACTCTCCACAAAAGGTTTTCATCACTGACTAACTTGAGAGCTGGTACCAGGACTGCGCAGCGATCATTCCCCAGTGTGTAAGTGTTTCTCTGTAACCAACTTGTTCTCTGTTTGTATTTGCCATGCTCTCTCTCTCTCTCTCTCTGTTATTGTTACGCTGTTGTATATTGTATATGTGTAGTTATTATGTTTAGATATTGATGTTAGTCTGTAGTGTATAAACTGTTAACTGTATTTTCCCTTTTTACATAACTAAATCTCGTTAGTAAAGGTTTTGGAACCTTAGCAAGGTATTGTGTGTTTATTACATTGCTGAGGGTATTCGGAGCGTCTTAATCGCTCCAACAGCTTTCATATGATAAGGGTTAATCAGCGTTGCATTGTGGTAATATTACAGTAATAAGGTTTACAGCATAAGCATATCCTTCCATTGTGTTGCATACAAGGTTTACTGTGTGTCATCCTGTGAGCGTCTGCGCCGCTCGTGTTCCTTTTGTGGGCACGGCGTCCGCTACGCTAGTAGCGTAGCATTACGGTACTCGGACCGCCTATAGCGTGCTCGATACCTAGCGTAAGCCGTGAGCGAACGTGTCGCTCGTGCGTCTCGACCACGGCCAAGCGTCTGCTACGCTAAGTGCGTACCCTTACGGTACCCTGTACGCCCATTGCGTACTGAGTCTCTTACCAATATATAGTGAATGTTATAAGATAAAAATGTAGCTTTATCAATATCCTCACTGTCAGATATTACACACATATCCCCCTAATCCTGTCCCACTTCCACACACGAATTCTCAATTTGTATTATGTCCTCCTCATCAGATTCATCACCATCTTTTCTTGTACTGCTCCCCACATGTTCAGATGGTTCAGAAATGGTGGAAGTAGGTGAAAGAGGCTTCTCTGTGAGGACAGTGTGAGAAATGTCTGACGCACACATAGCTAACGCGGACATCCCTAAACATTCCTCAAGAATGTCTGATGGTTCTGATTCTGAATGCAGTTTGTCTTACTGCCTCTGCAGCTAACTTTCCTTTTGATGTTTTTTTCTTTATCACTCTAAAATTAAACGATTTTACATACCTTGCCTAAGCCCTCTATGCTCCAGGGCATCTGCCTTAGCAGATGACGTTGACAGACTTGCATTGTCAATGTCATGACTAGTGGCAGCAGCTTCAGCACTAGTAGTTGCCTCCATTTTTATCAACACAAAGTGGGGTCAACCTTCACAGACAGCTTCACACAAATTAGACAGAAATATATATATCAAATTTTCTAACTAGAAAAAACGGATGCTATCGTTGTCTGGGATGCACGACATGTGGATACCTCCAGACAGGGGACACTGTTGTGCATGCCCAGACGGGTAAGAGATTTAAAATCGGATGGCCCCTTAGTTGTACCTCTAAATTTGTGATTTATGTGCTGTTCTGCCCGTGCGGGCTCCAGTATGTAGGCAAAACGGTATGCCAATTCAAAGAGAGGATGGCACAACATAGGGCGGCCATTAGAGCCGCACTTTCTATAGGGAATAGTGAACAACCGGTGGCACGCCATTTTGCCCGATTGGGACATGGTGTGGCCACCATACGTTATAAAATTATCGATCATGTACCTCTATCACTGCGACGTGGTGATAGACATAAAAGATTACTACAGCTGGAGGCCCGGTGGATTTACCGCCTGGACACCATGGCCCCTAAAGGCCTGAATGAGACTATGGGTCTCAATTGTTTTCTTTGAATGTGTCCATATTAGGCTGGTGTGGTATACATGTTTTGACATAAGACGACACGGTATAAAACATTTACAGGGGTAACATATAATTGTTTAGAAATGATTCAAGTTTAAATTTATACCCGTGTATACATGTGTAGACAATGTATATAGAGTTTATCATTAGACCTTTATGTACTTGTTGAGGTACCAGTTGTGTGTCACATGATATATACAATTTAGTATGTGAGAATGTTATTCTTGTCATTTGACCTAAAATTGATAACAATGTAGCAGCGGATTCTATGAGATGCAGATTGGTTTTATTTGTTTGTAATAATGTCACAATTTTTTGTTGTGTTTGTTTTTTTATGTATGTATTTATGGTTATAAGATGGATGATTTGACACTGCAGGTAGACGGGATGCGGCTAACATGGTTTGCTGCTATGTGCACTTGGATTCTTTAGTTTAATCAGCTTACGATGCACGGGTTTCCGTGACAACGCTGGCGGCTTCCTGGTATACGAGCAGTGCCGCGTCTCCATGGTAACACACCCAGCAGTCTGTTCGGTGGTCCGCGTCACTTCCTCTTCCGGCAAACAGCCGTGTATGCAGGGGGGAGTGGCGGAGGTCTGCGCGGACGCTGGCGGGAATACTGAATATTTTCCATTGGTGGGGGTAAGGTATAAAGTTTGTTTTGTGATCACTTGTTGTTATCCTGATGAAGGGGGACAACCCCGAAACGTTGATGATGTGATGATATATTAAAGCTTGGTTGCTTTATTTTTGCACTACTTACCACGTCTCTGAGTGCCGCTTCCTGTTTATTTGCTATATATATATATATATATAATTACACACTGCAGTTGACTTCACCGACAGCGTCGCACAAATTAGTCAGAAATGTATATAATAATAATTACACACTGTGGCTGACTTCACTGAGAGCATCGCACAATACGTGTATGAGTAGGAAATACCATACTGCAGTATGACCGGCAGTGTCACAGTACTTACGGAAATAAAATAAAAATTGTATAGTACACTGGAGTACAGCACAAACAAAACAAAATATATAAATGTTTTATAATAATAATTTTAGGCTTTTTGTTTTTAGCTTTTAATTTTACACTGGGGCAGAGCCCCTGGATGGACGTACAGATCACCCCTTTCAGATACAGCAGGCACAGCACCCCTGGACTTATACAGCAGACAGAGCACCCCTAGCTGATACAGCAGACAGGGCACCCCATGACTTATACAGCAGTCTGGGCACCCCTGGACTTATACAGCAGACAGGGCACCCCTGGACTTATACAGCAGACAGGGCACCCCTGAACTTATACAGCAGACAGGGCACCCCTGGACTTATACAGCAGACAGGGCACCCCTGGACTTATACAGCAGTCAGGGCACTCCTGGACTTATACAGCAGTCAGGGCACTCCTGGACTTATACAGCAGACAGGGCACCCCTGGACTGATATAGCAGACAGGGCACCCCTGGACTTATACAGCAGACAGGGCACCCTTGAACTTGTACAGCAGTCAGGGCACTCCTGGACTTATACAGCAGACAGGGCACCCCAGGACTGATACAGCAGACAGGGCACCCCGAGACTTATACAGCAGACAGGGCACCCCTTTCAAATACAGCAGATAGAGAGAGCATCCCTTTTAGACACAGCAGACAGAACACCCACCCCAAGCCATAGACAGTACTGAGATGGACACTTCCATCCAGTACACTTTACAATGCCGGAGTGATGATGGTGCCAATCACCAGGGACATATATAGAATCCAAAACCAGAGAGAATCCGACAGCGGGATGAAAAAGTTTTGCCTCGACGATGTAATCAAGGCTGATGGAAAAACCCTAGCCAGGCTCGGATCCCAAATCTCGTGGGGGAGGGGGGTTCAGTTCTCAGGGGATCAAACCCACTCATCTCTAAAGTTAACACAGGTTAATAGAGAGACCAGCCAGATAGAGTGTGTGGTGTTGCAACAGAATGGTAAATGCAGGATCGGGGAATCCTAGGATACTCAGCTTATGAAGGAGATATAATTCCACTGTGGAACAAAACTGTGATACTTTATAGTAAGTTCAAGTGTTAGAAATTAAGTATCAGCTTATTTTGACCCACTAAGGCAGTGGTTCTCAAACTGTGTGCCATGGCCCAATTCAAATTATTTATAGTCAATGTAATAGGCAAAACCAGTGTTTGTGGCTTCCAATCATAACATATGTGGACAAACAGAAGCAAATCTTGTCCCCTGAACACATAATTGAACCTAAGGATGACTTATAAACACAATTTACTTCATTCTCAATAAGAAACTTTTGGCCTAGGGGTGCCGTGAAAAAATTCTGATACTCTAGGGTGCCATGATTCAAAAACGTTTGGGAACCACTGCACTAAGAAGTTGTAACAGAGTCTAAGAATGGAACTCAGTTGGTAGTTTACCACAGATCAAACTTCTTGTAATGTACGTACTGAAACCTTCAAGCACTCTATCCCTGACTTTAGTGATAGGAAGCAGCTTCTTAAATCAGATGCAACCCAGCAGGAAGCTTCATGTGCAGGACAGGTTGTCCCCAAAGGCTCAGCAACTGTAGAATAACACTTCTTCGCAGCTAATTTGTTCTAGGCAACGTTTCCTAAACTAGTGATAACCTGCATTATTACTTGCTAAACTAGCAAGTAATCCATGTTAACATCAGTGCATCAACGAGAGTAATTTAACTGAACTGTGTATGGGGCCCCAAGATTAAAGTAATTTATATGTGATTACTGTGTTTTATAGGTTATTGCTGAAACTGTAACCTTTCATAATATTTAAAACTGAATTCGTCATAAAGTATTAGTAAATAGATTTGCTGTACAATTGCTTGTTTTCAAGGAAAGTACAACTGTTCGAGTGAATCATTAGAACGAGTTAATGTATTGTGTAATAATTTATGGCACTTAGGTGGTCATTCCGAGTTGATCGCAGCCAGCAACTTTTTGCTGCTGCTGCGATCAACTAGTCCCCGCCTATGGGGGAGTGTATTTTAGCTTTGCAGGGCTGCGATCACTTGTGCAGCCCTGCTAAGCTAAAACAATTTCAAGCAGAACAAGACTAGCCCTGGACATACTTACCCTGTGCGACGATCTCAGCGATGCTGGGGCCGGCTTTAACGTCAGACATCCGTCCTCCGTTCTCCTGGACACGCCTGCGTTTTCTTCACAACTCCCCGAAAACGACAGACAACGGTCTGGTGACGCCCAGGAACGCCTTCTTTCTGTCAATCTTCTTGCGGTTGGCTCTGCGACCGCTTTCTTCGTTGGCCGTGATGTAACCCGGTGACCCCTGTCGCCGGGCAATGACACGCGTGCACACTGCGGCCGCCGCGCATGCGCATTCAAGACCTTTTCGCACCGCCGTGACAAACCGCTGCGTGCGAACTGGTCGGAATGACCCCCTTAATCAGAAGTTATTTCAGATACTGTACAGCAGTCCATTATACAGAGTTACAGTTGAATAAATACAAATCTGGTTGTACTGAGTGAACATTATTGACAAAACCTGTAACATGTATTGTATATTGTGCATTGAAAACTGTTGTGATTAGATATAAAAGTTTGATGTACTTTTTAGGATTTTTTCTCAGTATAATGTAAGAGTAAACGTAAAGGTGCATACACACGGTGCAATATTTCCTTGCAATTTTGACTATATAGTCAAAATCGCAAGGAATGTTAGTGCAAATTGCACCATGTGTACACAGCTTGCGATACCGATGCTCGGTGCCGCGGGGTCGGTATCGCAAGAAAAAATAGACTGTGAAGGCAAGTCAATTTTGACTAACTTGTACAAAGTATAGTCAAAATTGGCCATTGCCAAAATCACACATAGACAAAATCACAAGCACACATAGACAATATTGCATAGTCAGAATCGCACAGTCAAAATTGCACATAAGTCAGTATCGCACCATGTGGATCTATAGACACTAAGCTATACCATTACTCAGAGTAACCATGGAAAAAGTTTCTGAGTGAAAGTATACCACTTTATCTCTGTGTGGAACCATAGTGAAACCTGTGTCAGATGGGTGACCTCCTTCCCTCAGATCGCCCATTCACCAAGTTCAGGTTAGAAGTACAACCTTAGGTGTGCGCAGGGGGGGTGCCTGGTGCGCACAGGCACCCCCTAATGTCTGGCACCCCGATCTCACATGCCTGATGCAGCGATTGCCGAGCAGGCTGATTACTGTCCCCTCTGCACTGCACCCTGTCAGGACTGCATTACTGACCAGACGCCTGGGTTAATCAAGGGTGCCACTGCCACCAGCTTTCAGATTTCCTACTCCACTTCCATGTACAAAAACAACGTGCTGTGAAGTGATTACGTCATGCTGCTCGCACGCCCACCTCACTCCTTTTATGCTATGCCAATGCCAGCCACTGATGAGGAGCAAGAGAAGTTATACCAAATGGTAGTTAAGGCGCTGAAGTGGTTTGCTTCTACATAGCGGCTGCTGAGTGGAGATAGTCAGTCTTCGTAATACAGCTAATACAATAACCTAAACCAGCGCTTATGTGAATACACAATTCTGGTATGAATTATTAACACAAATTAATATTATTAAAAACCATTACATATTGCACATCATTTGTTAAATAAAATTACTTTAAAAACAAGGATCTCACCCACTGAAATGTGATAATACACAGATTTAGTCAATCCTATATGCCCGTTCCTAAATTGCTCTCGGTAGATTGGTGCCCTTAGTATTTCCACTTTATACTGTGGTTTTTCACCTTATAATTAGGTGCTACAGTTCCAAGACAAATGGATTTTGGAGGCTTGTTCTTGTGCTCACCGCCCAAGGAAAAAATGCCAGGCTGAGGAGGAGCAGTGTAATTGCAGTAAGTGCCATCAGGGGTGTTTGTTTGGTGCACACCACAACATCTGGCAATGTATCTGCATTATTAGGATTGGTGCAAGGGTGGATATTTTATATTGCGTTGACCGTCAATAGATGGTGCTAGACACGCCCAAAAGGCGGTGCTAGACACACCCCTCTGACGGTGCACCCCCTAATAAAATGTGCTGCGCACGCCTATGAGTACAACACAGGTCATATCTCTACTTACCTGAAAACATGCACAATACTTGAGTGCCACACATACATTAAAAAAGGGTGCTGTCTCTATGAAAACATGCTCCTCCTTTTAGAGGACACTTCTGACTTCAGCCCTGAGGGAGCATTAATGGACTCTGGAAGCTGGAACTGGCTATATATAATATATCATTTGGTCAGGCATACCAAAGGTCATTTGCAAGATATTTGAACTGCAGTAAGCCACTGATTTGGTTTCTAAAAGTGGTGTCACGAATAATGGAATTTGCAGTTTTAAAACACTTGGGAAGCAACATGGCTCCACACCTACTTTAGCCATGAGGTCTAGCTACAAAGACTAAACTTACTCATATTTTTAAAGGAGAAACCATAATCTCCATGCAAGCAATCAGGCCTAATGTTTCCCACTACCAGGGCTCCTGCTAAATGGCCAATCTGGCACTTCAGGACACTGGCCTATTTCAGTTCACAGATGGTACCAGACTGGCAAACGCAGGATTTCTGGAGGGGGGTTTCCAGAAGTTTGATTTTAGAGCAATTTTTGCCAGCCCATAAAGGATACATAATTATAGCATGTAACAGATCATAGTCTGCCCCAGCAAAGTGCAGTTTATGTAAAGCAGTTTGTCAGGCCCAATGATTATGGTAAGCCACTTACCAGATTCTCTTTCTGATGTGATGATTGAGCAACAGTAAAAGAAAGGAAAATGGTGACTGCACAGGCAACAATTCTTGTATTATCCTTCCCCAATTTTATTACTAGGACTTGATATCTGTTTTAACTACGGGGAGGTGCACCCAGATATCACATAATTGTACATCATACAAGAAAATAAGATTTTACTCACCGGTAAATCTATTTCTCGTAGTCCGTAGTGGATGCTGGGGACTCCGTAAGGACCATGGGGATTAGCGGCTCCGCAGGAGACTGGGCACAACTAAAGAAAGCTTTAGGACTACCTGGTGTGCACTGACTCGTCCCACTAAGACCTGTTAGGATACTGTGCCCGGAAGAGCTGACACAAATAGGAAGGATTTTGAATCCCGGGTAAGACTCATACCAGCCACACCAATCACACCGTACAACTCGTGATACAATACCCAGTTAACAGTATGATAACAACTGAGCCTCTCAACAGATGGCTCAACAATAACCCTTTAGTTAGGCAATAACTATATACAAGTATTGCAGACAATCCGCACTTGGGATGGGCGCCCAGTATCCACTACGGACTACGAGAAATAGATTTACCGGTGAGTAAAATCTTATTTTCTCTAACGTCCTAAGTGGATGCTGGGGACTCCGTAAGGACCATGGGGATTATACCAAAGCTCCCAAACGGGCGGGAGAGTGCGGATGACTCTGCAGCACCGAATGAGCAAACTCTAGGTCCTCCTCAGCCAGGGTATCAAACTTGTAGACTCTTGCAAGAGTGTTTGACCCCGACCAAGTAACAGCTCGGCAATTTTGTAAAGCCGAGACCCCTCGGGCAGCCGCCCCAGAAGAGCCCACTTTCCTCGTGGAATGGGCTTTTACAGATTTAGGGTGCGGCAGTCCAGCCGCAGAATGTGCAAGTTGAATCGTGCTACAGATCCAGCGAGCAATAGTCTGCTTAGAAGCAGGAGCACCCAGCTTGTTGGGTGCATACAGGATAAATAGCGAGTCAGTCTTTCTGACTCCAGCCGTCCTGGAAACATATATTTTTCAGGGCCCTGACCACGTCCAGAAAACTTGGAATCCTCCAAGTCCCAAGTAGCTGCAGGCACCACAATAGGTTGGTTCACATGAAAAACTGATACCACCTTAGGAAGGAATTGGGAATGAGTCCTCAATTCCGCCTTATCCATATAAAATACAGATAAGGGCTTTTGCATGACAAAACCGCCAATTCTGATACACGCCTGGCCGACACCAAGGCCCACAGCATGACCACTTTCCATGTGAGGTATTGTAGCTCCACGGATTTAAGTGGCTCAACTCAATGCGACTTCAGGAAATCCAACACTACGTTGAGATCCCACGGTGCCACTGGAGGCACAAACGGGGGCTGACTATGCAGCACTCCCTTAACAAAAGTCCGAACTTCAGGCAGTGAAGCCAGTTCTATTTTGGGAGAAAATCGATAGAGCCGAAATCTGGACCTTCATGGAACCCAATTTTAGGCCCATAGTCACCTCTGACTGTAGGAAGTGCAGAAATCGACCTAGCTGACATTTCTCCTTTGGGGTCTTCCTGGCCTCACAGCACGCAACATATTTCCACCATATGCGGTGATAATGGTTTGCGTTCACTTCTTTCCTAGCTTTAAATAGCGTAGGGATAACTTCCTCCGGAATGCCCTTTTCCTTCAGGATCCGGCGTTCAACCGCCATGCCGTCAAACGCAGCCGCGGTACGTCTTGGAACAGACAGGCCCCCTGCTGCAGCAGGTCCTGTCTGAGCGGCAGAGGCCATGGGTCCTCTGAGATCATTTCTTGGAGTTCTGGTTACCAAGCTCTTCTTGGCCAACCCGGAACAATGAGTATAGTTCTTACTCCTCTCCTTCTCATTATTCTCATTACCCTGGGTAAGAGAGGCAGAGAAGGGAACACATACACCGACTGGTACACCCACGGTGTTACCAGAGCGTCCACAGTTATCGCCTGAGGGTCCCTTGACCTGGCGCAATATCTTTGTAGCTTTTTGTTGAGGCGGGAGGCCATCATGTCCACCTGTGGCCTTTCCCAATGGTGTACAATCATTTGGAAAACTTCTGGATGAAGTCCCCACTCTCCCGGGTGGAGGTCGTGTCTTCTGAGAAAGTCTGCTTCTCAGGTGTCCACTCCGGGAATGAACACTGCTGACAGTGCTAACACATGATTTTCCGCCCATCGGAGAATCCTTGTGGCTTCTGCCATCGCCATCCTGCTTCTTGTGCCGCCCTGTCGGTTTACATGAGCGACCGCCGTGATGTTGTCTGACTGGATCAGCACCGGCCGGTGTTGAAGCAGGGGTCTAGCCTGACTTAGGGCATTGTAAATGGCCCTTAGTTCCAGAATATTTATTTGTAGGGAAGTCTCCTGACTTTTCCATAGCCTTGGAAGTTTCTTCCCTGTGTGACTGCCCCCCAGCCTTGAAGGCTGGCATCCGTGGTCACCAGGACACAGTCGTGTATGCCGAATCTGCGGCCCCCTAGTAGATGAGCACTCTGCAGCCACCACAACAGCGACACCCTGGCCCTTGGAGACAGGGTTTTCCGCCGATGCATCTGAAGATGCGACCCGGACCACTTGTCCAACAGATCCCACTGGAAAATCCTTGCATGGGACCTGGCGAATGGAATTTCTTCGTAAGAAGCTACCATCCTTCCCAGGGCTCGCGTGCATTGATGCACCGACACCTGTATACGTATTAGGAGGTCTCTGTCTAGAGACGACAACTCCTTGGACTTCTCCTCCGGGAGAAACCCTTTTTATCCTGTTCTGTGTCCAGAACCATCCCCAGGAACAGTAGACGCGTCGTAGGAACCAGCTGAGACTTTGGAATATTCAGAATCCAGCCGTGCTGTTGTAGCACTTCCCGAGATAGTGCTACTCCGCCGAACAACTGCTCCCTGGACCTCGCCTTTATAAGGAGATCATCCAAGTACGGGATAATTATTTCGGCCATTACCTTGGTAAATACCTCTGTGCCGGGGACCGACCAACGGCAATGTCTGGAATTGGTAATGACAATCCTGTACCACAATTTTGAGGTACTCCTGGTGAAGAGGGTAAATAGGGACATGCAGGTAAGCATCCTTGATGTCCAGTGATACCATGAAATTCTCCAGGCTTGCAATAATCGCCCTGAGCGATTCCATTTTGAACTTGAACCTTCGTATATAAGTGTTCAAGGCATTCAATTTTAGAATGGGTCTCACCGAACCGTCTGGTTTCGGTACCACAACATTTTGGAATAGTAACCCCGGCCTTGTTGAAGGAGGGGTACCTTGATTTCACCTGCTGGAAGTACAGCTTGTGAATTGCCGCCAGTACTACCTTTCTCCGAGGGCAGCAGGCAAGGCTGATGTGAGGTAACGGCGAGGGGGAGTCGCCTCGAACTCCAGCCTGTATCCCTGTGATACTATTTGCAGAACCTAGGGATCCACCTGTGGGCAAGCCCACTGGTCCCTGAAGTTCCCGAGACGCGCCCCTACCGCACCTGTCTCCACCTGTGGAGCCCCAACGTCATGCGGTGGACTCAGAGGAAGCGGGGGAAGATTTTTTAATCCTGGGAACTGGCTGCTGGTGCAGCTTTTTCCTTCTTCCCTTGTCTCTGTGCAGAAAGGAAGCGCCTTTGACCCGCTTGCTTTTCTGAAGCCGAAAGGACTGTACCTGAAAATACAGTGCTTTCTTAGGCTGTGAGGAAACCTGAGGTAAAAAATTTTCTTCCCAGCTGTTGCTGTGGATACGAGGTCCCAGAGACCATCCCCAAACCATTCCTCACCCTTATAAGGCAGAATCTCCATGTGCCTTTTATAGGCAGCACCACCTGTCCACTGCCGGGTTTCTAATACCCTCCTGGCAGAATGGACATTGCATTAATTCTGGATGCCAGCCGGCAAATATCCCTCTGTGCATCCTTTATATCTAAGACGACGTCTTTAATATGCTCTATGTTAGCAAACTATTATCCCTGTCTTAAGAGTTTTAATATTATCTGACTGGGTATCAGACCACGCTGCAGCAGCACTATTTATGCTGAGGCAAATGCAGGTCTCAGTAAATAACCTGAGTGTGTATTTACAGACTTCAGGATAGCCTCCTGCTGTTTATCAGCAGGCTCCTTCAAGGTGGCCGTATCCTAAGACGGCAGTGCCACCTTTTTTTACAAACGTGTGAGCGCCTTATCCACCCTAAGGGATATCTCCCAACGTGACCTATCCTCTAGCGGGAAAGGGTACGCCATCAGTAACTTTTTTGAAATTACCAGTTTCTTATCGGGGGAACCCGCGCTACTTTACACACTTCATTCATTCATCTGATGGGGGAACAAAACACTGGTTGCTTTTTCTCCCCAAAAATAAAACCCCTTTTATGTGGTACTTGGGTTCGTGTCAGAAATGCGTAACACATTTTTCATTGCCGAGATCATGTAACGGATGTTCCTAGTGGATTGTGTATATGTCTCAATCTCGTCGACACTGGAGTCAGACTCCGTGTCGACATCTGTGTCTGCCATCTGAGGTAACGGGCACTTTTTTGAGCCCCTGATGGCCTTTGAGACGCCTGGGCAGGCGCGGGCTGAGAAACCGGCTGTCCCACCGCTGTTTTACGTCATCCAGCCTTCTATGTAAGGAGTTGACATTGTAGTTAATACCTTCCACCTATCCATCCACTCTGGTGTCGGCCCCACAGGGGGCGACATCCCATTTATCGGCCTCTGCTCCACCTCCACGTAACCTTCCTCATACCACATGTCGACACAGCCGTACCGACACACAGCACACACACAGGGAATGCTCTGACTGAGGACAGGACCCCACAAAGTCCTTTGGGGAGACAGAGAGAGAGAGTATGCCAGCACACACCAGAGCGCTATATAATGCAGGGATTAACACTATAACTGAGTGATTTTTCCCCCAATAGCTGCTTGTATAAACAATATCGCACCTAAATTTAGTGCCCCCCCCCTCTCTTTTTAACCCTTTGAGCCTGAAAACTACAGGGGAGAGCCGGGGGAGCTGTCTTCCAGCTGCACTGTGAAGAGAAAATGGCGCCATTGTGCTGAGGGAGATAGCTCTGCCCCTTTTTTGCGGACTTTTCTCCCGTTTTTTTATGGATTCTGGCAGGGGTATTTATCACATATATAGCCTCTGGGGCTATATATTGTGATATATTTGCCAGCCAAGGTGTATTTATTGCTTCTCAGGGCGCCCCCCCCCAGCGCCCTGCACCCTCAGTGACCGGAGTGTGAAGTGTGTATGAGGAGCAATGGCGCACAGCTGCAGTGCTGTGCGCTACCTTGGTGAAGACTGATGTCTTCTGCCGTTGATTTTCCGGACTCTTCTTGCTTCTGGCTCTGTAAGGGGGCCGGCGGCGCGGCTCCGGGACCGAACATCAATGGCCGGTTCCATGCGGTCGATCCCTCTGGAGCTAATGGTGTCCAGTAGCCTAAGAAGCCCAAGCTACCACCAGTTAGGTAGGTTCGCTTCTTCTCCCCTTAGTCCCTCGCTGCAGTGAGTCTGTTGCCAGCAGATCTCACTGTAAAATATAAAACCTAAAATATACTTTCTTTCTAGGAGCTCAGGAGAGCCCCTAGTGTGCATCCAGCTCAGCCGGGCACAAGAATCTAACTGAGGTCTGGAGGAGGGTCTTAGTGGGAGGAGCCAGTGCACACCAGGTAGTCCTAAAGCTTTCTTTAGTTGTGCCCAGTCTCCTGCGGAGCCGCTAATCCCCATGGTCCTTACGGAGTCCCCAGCATCCACTTAGGACGTTAGAGAAATAAATATATATATATATATATATATATATATATATATAGTACATATACATGCGTTCATCAAAGTAAACCCCCCTTCCATATCCTGCATTTGCCCCTGCGGGGGATGGTTGCTGGTGGGGGGGCCTCATGTCTTGGGCGCCCCGAGGGCTTAATCCGGCCCTGTTGCATGTGTCGGAATAGTAAGTGATGCTGACTGTTCATACATTTCCCAGACTTAGCGGCCTGCAATCCTTTAGATCGCAGCGCCGATAAGGACAGGGGCACTATCACCCTGCACACACCGCTGCCTTCATACATGGAGAAGCAGTATAGCGCACATAACGTGCGCTGATAGCGCTTCTCCCTGATAACGACAGTGACAGATAGTGACAGATAGTACATTAACCCCCTTATCTCTAATGTCAGGCAGTCTACTATATTAAGTGTGTCTATATGTTCTTAAAACTGAAACTGTAGCCAATTTGAAATGTATTCTTAGCCAAGAGCTTCAGGGCTGACAATATAGTAACATTTTATCATCTTGTTATTATATTAGCCTCAGCAGAGACCTGTCAGTCAGACTTGCTATCCTAGTTCTACATGTAGTATTTAACACATGAGCAGTTGCCCCCCTCCATAAGCAAACAGCACAGCACATGCAAAGCCAGCACCTCGTAACCCGCACTCCCCCGCCCCACTCGTTCCCGCTGTCAAAAGTATTTCTCTATCGTCCTAGTGGATGCTGGGGTTCCTGAAAGGACCATGGGGAATAGCGGCTCCGCAGGAGACAGGGCACAAAAAGTAAAGCTTTTCCAGATCAGGTGGTGTGCACTGGCTCCTCCCCCTATGACCCTCCTCCAGACTCCAGTTAGATTTTTGTGCCCGGCCGAGAAGGGTGCAATCTAGGTGGCTCTCCTAAAGAGCTGCTTAGAAAAAGTTTAGCTTAGGTTTTTTATTTTACAGTGAGTCCTGCTGGCAACAGGATCACTGCAACGAGGGACTGAGGGGAGAAGAAGTGAACTCACCTGCGTGCAGGATGGATTGGCTTCTTGGCTACTGGACATCAGCTCCAGAGGGACGATCACAGGTACAGCCTGGATGGTCACCGGAGCCGCGCCGCCGGCCCCCTTGCAGATGCTGAAGTCAGAAGAGGTCCAGAATCGGCGGCTGAAGACTCCTGCAGTCTTCTAAAGGTAGCTGCACAGCCATTTTCCTCTCAGCACACTTCACACGCAGTCACTGAGGGTGCAGGGCGCTGGGGGGGGGGGCGCCCTGGGAGGCAAATGTAACCTATATAAAGGCTAAAAATACCTCACATATAGCCCCCAGAGGCTATATGGAGATATTTAACCCCTGCCTGGATTCACTAAATAGCGGGAGACGAGCCCGCCGGAAAAGGGGCGGGGCCTATCTCCTCAGCACACGGCGCCATTTCCTCTCACAGCTCCGCTGGTCAGGACGGCTCCCAGGTCTCTCCCCTGCACTGCACTACAGAAACAGGGTAAAACAGAGAGGGGGGGCAAATTTATGGCGATATTTTGATATATATAAAGCAGCTATAAGGGAGCACTTATTATAAGGCTATCCCTGTTATATATAGCGCTTTTGGTGTGTGCTGGCAAACTCTCCCTCTGTCTCCCCAAAGGGCTAGTGGGTCCTGTCTTCGTTAGGAGCATTCCCTGTGTGTCTGCTGTGTGTCGGTACGTGTGTGTCGACATGTATGAGGACGATATTGGTGTGGAGGCGGAGCAATTGCCAAATATGAGGATGTCACCCCCTAGGGAGTCGACACCAGAATGGATGCCTTTATTTATGGAACTACGGGATAGTGTCAACACGCTAAAGCAGTCGTTTGACGACATGAGACGGCCGGACAATCAATTAGTGCCTGTCCAGGCGACTCAAACACCGTCAGGGGCTGTGAAACGCCCTTTGCCTCAGTCGGTCGACACAGACCCAGACACAGGCACTGACTCCAGTGGTGACGGTGACGAATCAACCGTATTTTCCAGTAGGGCCACACGTTATATGATTTTGGCAATGAAGGAGGCGTTACATTTAGCTGATACTACAGGTACCACTAAACAGGGTATTATGTGGGGTGTGAAAAAACTACCTATAGTTTTTCCTGAATCAGAAGAATTAAATGACGTGTGTAATGAAGCGTGGGTTGCCCCTGATAAAAAGCTGATAATTTCAAAGAAATTATTGGCATTATACCCTTTCCCGCCAGAGGTTAGGGAGCGCTGGGAAACACCTCCTAGGGTGGACAAGGCGCTAACACGCTTATCTAAACAAGTGGCGTTACCCTCTCCTGAGACGGCCGCACTTAAAGATCCATCAGATAGGAGGATGGAAAATATCCAAAAAAGTATATACACACATGCAGGTGTTATACTACGACCAGCTATAGCGACTGCCTGGATGTGCAGTGCTGGGGTAGTTTGGTCAGAGTCCCTGATTGAAAATATTGATACCCTGGACAGGGACAATATTTTACTGTCGTTAGAACAAATAAAGGATGCATTTCTTTATATGCGTGATGCACAGAGGGATATCTGCACACTGGCATCACGGGTAAGTGCTATGTCCATTTCGGCCAGAAGAGCTTTATGGACGCGACAGTGGACAGGCGATGCGGATTCAAAACGACATATGGAAGTTTTGCCGTATAAAGGGGAGGAGTTATTTGGAGTCGGTCTATCAGATTTGGTGGCCACGGCTACAGCCGGGAAATCCACCTTTCTACCTCAAGTCACTCCCCAACAGAAAAAGGCACCGACTTTTCAACCGCAGCCCTTTCGTTCCTTTAAAAATAAGAGAGCAAAGGGCTATTCATATCTGCCACGAGGCAGAGGTCGAGGGAAGAGACAGCAACAGGCAGCTCCTTCCCAGGAACAGAAGCCTTCCCCGGCTTCTAAAAAAGCCTCAGCATGACGCTGGGGCTTCTCAAGCGGACTCGGGGACGGTGGGTGGTCGTCTCAAAAATTACAGCGCGCAGTGGGCTCACTCGCAGGTAGATCCCTGGATCCTGCAGATAATATCTCAGGGGTACAGGTTGGAATTAGAGACAGATCCACCTCGCCGTTTCCTGAAGTCTGCTTTACCAACGTCCCCCTCCGAAAGGGAGACGGTTTTGGAAGCCATTCACAAGCTGTACTCTCAGCAGGTGATAGTCAAGGTACCTCTTCTACAACAAGGGAAGGGGTATTATTCCACTCTTTTTGTGGTACCGAAGCCGGATGGCTCGGTAAGGCCTATTCTAAATCTGAAGTCCTTGAACCTGTACATAAAGAAGTTCAAGTTCAAGATGGAGTCACTCAGAGCAGTGATAGCGAACCTGGAAGAGGGGGACTTTATGGTATCCTTGGACATCAAGGATGCGTATCTCCACGTTCCAATTTACCCCTCACACCAGGGGTACCTCAGGTTCGTTGTACAAAACTGTCACTATCAGTTTCAGACGCTGCCGTTCGGATTGTCCACGGCACCTCGGGTCTTTACAAAGGTAATGGCCGAGATGATGATTCTTCTTCGAAGAAAAGGCATATTAATTATCCCATACTTGGACGATCTCCTAATAAGGGCAAGGTCCAGAGAACAGCTAGAGATGGGATTAGCACTGTCGCAAGAAGTGCTAAAACAGCACGGGTGGATTCTGAATATTCCAAAATCCCAGTTAATGCCGACAACTCGTCTGCTGTTCCTAGGGATGATTCTGGACACGGTTCAGAAAAAGGTTTTTCTCCCGGAGGAAAAAGCCAAGGAGTTATCCGAGCTTGTCAGGAACCTCCTAAAACCAGGAAAGGTGTCTGTACATCAATGCACAAGAGTCCTGGGAAAAATGGTGGCTTCTTACGAAGCAATTCCATTCGGCAGATTCCACGCAAGAATTTTCCAAAGGGATCTGTTGGACAAATGGTCAGGGTCGCATCTTCAGATGCACCTGCGGATAACCCTGTCTCCAAGGACAAGGGTGTCTCTTCTGTGGTGGTTGCAGAGTGCTCATCTATTGGAGGGCCGCAGATTCGGCATACAGGATTGGATCCTGGTGACCACGGACGCCAGCCTGAGAGGCTGGGGAGCAGTCACACAAGGAAGAAACTTCCAAGGAGTATGGACGAGCCTGGAAACGTCTCTTCACATAAACATTCTGGAACTAAGAGCAATATACAATGCTCTAAGCCAGGCAGAACCTCTGCTTCAGGGAAAACCGGTGTTGATCCAGTCGGACAACATCACGGCAGTCGCCCATGTGAACAGACAGGGCGGCACAAGAAGCAGGAGTGCAATGGCAGAAGCTGCAAGGATTCTTCGCTGGGCAGAGAATCATGTGATAGCACTGTCAGCAGTGTTCATCCCGGGAGTGGACAACTGGGAAGCAGACTTCCTCAGCAGACACGATCTTCACCCGGGAGAGTGGGGACTTCATCCAGAAGTCTTCCATTTGCTGGTAACCCGTTGGGAAAGACCAATGGTGGACATGATGGCGTCTCGCCTCAACAAAAAACTGGACAGGTATTGCGCCCGGTCAAGAGATCCGCAGGCAATAGCTGTGGACGCGCTGGTAACGCCTTGGGTGTACCAGTCGGTGTATGTGTTTCCTCCTCTGCCTCTCATACCAAAAGTATTGAGAATTATACGGCAAAGAGGCGTAAGGACGATACTAGTGGTTCCGGATTGGCCAAGAAGGACTTGGTACCCGGAACTTCAAGAGATGATCACGGAAGATCCGTGGCCTCTACCTCTAAGGAGGGACTTGCTTCAGCAGGGTCCCTGTCTGTTTCAAGACTTACCGCGGCTGCGTTTGACGGCATGGCGGTTGAACGCCGGATCCTAAAGGAAAAAGGCATGCCGGAAGAAGTCATTCCTACTTTGATTAAAGCAAGGAAGGAAGTAACCGTGCAACATTATCACCGAATTTGGCGAAAATATGTTGCGTGGTGCGAAGATCGGAGTGCTCCGACGGAGGAATTTCAACTGGGTCGATTCCTACATTTCCTGCAATCAGGATTGTCTATGGGTCTCAAGTTGGGATCTATTAAGGTTCAAATTTCGGCCCTGTCGATTTTCTTTCAAAAAGAATTGGCTTCAGTCCCTGAAGTCCAGACCTTTGTTAAGGGAGTGCTACATATACAGCCTCCTGTGGTGCCTCCAGTGGCACCGTGGGATCTCAATGTGGTTTTGGACTTTCTAAAATCTCATTGGTTTGAACCACTAAAGAAGGTGGATTTGAAATATCTCACATGGAAAGTGACCATGCTTCTAGCCCTGGCTTCGGCCAGGAGAGTGTCAGAACTGGCAGCTTTATCTTACAAAAGCCCATATCTGATTTTCCATTCGGACAGGGCAGAACTGCGGACTCGTCCGCATTTTCTCCCTAAGGTGGTGTCAGCATTTCATCTGAACCAGCCTATTGTAGTGCCTGCGGCTACAAGTGACTTGGAGGACTCCAAGTTACTGGACGTTGTCAGAGCATTAAAAATATATATTGCAAGGACAGCTGGAGTCAGAAAATCTGACTCGTTGTTTATATTGTATGCACCCAACAAGATGGGTGCTCCTGCGTCTAAGCAGACGATTGCTCGTTGGATCTGTAGCACAATCCAACTTGCACATTCTGTGGCAGGCCTGCCACAGCCTAAATCTGTAAAGGCCCACTCCACAAGGAAGGTGGGCTCATCTTGGGCGGCTGCCCGAGGGGTCTCGGCATTACAACTTTGCCGAGCAGCTACGTGGTCAGGGGAGAACACGTTTGTAAAATTTTACAAATTTGATACTCTGGCTAAGGAGGACCTGGAGTTCTCTCATTCGGTGCTGCAGAGTCATCCGCACTCTCCCGCCCGTTTGGGAGCTTTGGTATAATCCCCATGGTCCTTTCAGGAACCCCAGCATCCACTAGGACGATAGAGAAAATAAGATTTTACTTACCGATAAATCTATTTCTCGGAGTCCGTAGTGGATGCTGGGCGCCCATCCCAAGTGCGGATTATCTGCAATAATTGTACATAGTTATTGTTAACTAATTCGGGTTATTGTTGAAGGAAGCCATCTTTCAGAGGCTCCGCTGTTATCATACTGTTAACTGGGTTTAGATCACAAGTTGTACGGTGTGATTGGTGTGGCTGGTATGAGTCTTACCCGGGATTCAAAATCCTCCCTTATTGTGTACGCTCGTCCGGGCACAGTACCTAACTGGAGTCTGGAGGAGGGTCATAGGGGGAGGAGCCAGTGCACACCACCTGATCTGGAAAAGCTTTACTTTTTGTGCCCTGTCTCCTGCGGAGCCGCTATTCCCCATGGTCCTTTCAGGAACCCCAGCATCCACTACGGACTCCGAGAAATAGATTTATCGGTAAGTAAAATCTTATTTTATTACAGGCTCACTACCGCGTCCGCCCCAGCATATTCAGACACTTCTCCTCACTGAAGTTATTGACGGGGAGTAAAGACAGGCTGCTGCTACTGCTGCTCCTCTCACCTCTCAAAGCCCAAACGCGAATACAGCCTGAGAGGAGCTGCTCCCTCCTACATGCCAGCGATCAAGCTCTCTGTGTAAATAACGGAGCCGGCTGCTGCAGCCGCGCAGAGAGACACAGAGCCTGTGAGTGAGGCTGAGGCTGAGCTCCAGACAAGTGACGTATTTGTACTAAAAAAATCAGCCTCCTGAGCGATAGATCGGAGGCCGGGGCGGGGGGGGGGGGTCTAGGTACTCGGAAACCCCCCCTGCGTGCGCATATGGGTACAATAATCATACCTCCCAACATGACCCGCTCCAGGAGGGAAACAGTGCTCTGCTCCTGGACTCCCTCTTAATTTATGATTGCCTTCACCTGTGCTGAAACACCTTTCTCATCCATAAACCTGTTCAACACAGGTGCCGGCAATCATAAATTAAGAGAAAAGTCCAGAAGCAGAGCATTTTGGGGGTCATTCCGAGTTGTTCGCTCGTTAGTTTTTTTCGCAACTGAGCGATTAGTCGCAAACTGCGCATGCGCAATGTTCGCAGTGCGCCTGCGCCAAGTAAATTAGCACAAAAGTTTGGTATTTTACTCACGGCCTAACAAAGATTTTTCATCGTTCTGGTGATCGGAGTGTGATTGACAGGAAGAGGATGTTTCTGGGCGGAAACTGGCCGTTTTATGGGAGTGTGTGAAAAAACGCAGGCGTTTCAGGGAAAAACGTGGGAGTGGCTGGAGAAACGGGGGAGTGTCTGGGCGAACGCTGGGTGTGTTTGTGACGTCAAACCAGGAACGAAACTGACTGAACTGATCGCAGTGTAGGAGTAAGTCTCGAGCTACTCAGAAACTGCTAAGAAATTTCTATTCGCAATTCTGCTAATCTTTCGTTCGCAATTCTGCTATGCTAAGATACACTCCCAGAGGGCGGCGGCTTAGCGTGTGCAATGCTGCTAAAAGCAGCTAGCGAGCGATCAACTCGGAATGAGGGCCTTTGTCCCTCCTGGAGAGGGTCATGTTGGGAGGTATGCAATAATTACTTGTAGCTGAGACAGGTGTCCCTACTTCAGTTCAGGGTATTGTATTCACAACTTCACTTGCCAAGTACACGCCTATTAATAGTTGACTTGCCAGTGTTTATGTATGTGTAACAATAACTGCAAATATTGGCTGGCAAAAAATTAAAAGTCTCAAACTCTTAATTCACAAGAAGTCACCATATCTCTACCTGACAATCTATCAAGTTTATACTGAGATAAGTAATATAGTAATATAGCTTTTCACCCTAGTGATAAAGTCAGAAAATATTAGCTAATCCCATGATAAGTATAAATGTGTAGAATGTTATCTACTCTAAATAGAAGTTATTACCTGCTTGTGTGGAACATGAACTGCTTGAGAAACATCTCCTTCAGCACATTAACAGAGCCGGATAGGAACTGAATAGAGAAGGAACATGAGAGGAGCAGAAATTGAAGTTGCATTAATAAAATTAAAGAGTACAGAAAAAGAGAAGGATTGATTAGTACTAGACTGGGGACAGGTGAAGCACTAGAAAGAAGGGAGGGGGATAGGAAAACGACTGAAAACAAATACAGGACCTACAGTAATTCATGTTTGTATGCAAACACAATTGTAATTGCGATTTGGAACTTCTAATGTTAGCAAGTGAAGCTGGCAAGCAGGAATGAAAAGAGACACCTACCGGAGTTATAGCAAACTCAGTCACAATTGCGTAAACATATGCACCTATACGCAAAAATGAGTGACATTGGGGCTAAGGGTAGGCCTATAGGTACGCAGACTGGATACAGTAGAAGTGAGTCAGATGCCATGTTTTTGCATGTACGAGCTCCCATCTGTCAGCAGATACACCCCCCTCCCCGAAAACGGCCACGACCGTCTGCGTTTTCCCAACCACTCCCCATAAACACTCCATTGACATCTACAAATGGCCACTTCCTCTCAATCACTTTTCAATGATATCATTGCAGTGGCCCCTTTGCATATACACATTGCAATCGCAGCACATGCTCAGTCTGCCAATAATCACACTGTTGCGTGATAACCGACCATTTCATACAAACATGAATTAGGTCCAGAGATCAGATAGATAACAGGGAAGGCAGTAGAGTAGAAGGGCAGGAACAAGTGTATGAGAAATATAGAAAAGATAGCACATGCTCATGAGACATATGGAGGATTCATAGCTAAAGTGTAAGTAGTCATTTAATTGGCCAGTTTGTCCATATTTCAGTCATTACTAGAAATAAATATTCAGTTCATCAAATAATCAGTTACTAATATATAGATAGTTGGTAAAGAATGTAATAAAGGAAAAATGTGGAAAAAATACTGTTTTCAGGGTTTTTATCACATTTTCATATGTAGTAAGCCCTGGACGCTTTTGCTGGCATTACCCTATAGAAGCCTATGGGCTTCTGACCACATCGCACCAGCAGGGTCATGTTACGTATGCTCACCCGTATGTCACCTCAGTACAGCAATGGGCAGCTGGGATGCTGTAATTAGCTGCTGCCTGGGATGGAGCCGGAGCACCGAAGCAGACGGAGACAGCCTCCTGGATTTCTCAAACCTCCTTCCCTTTCCGACTGCAAGGAGGAGCCCGATACTCGCTGCAAAGTGACCAGGGAGGAGACCCGCGGACACCCCCTCACCCAACAGTGCACAGACTCCCAAGCTTTGCAAAGGGCAGCTTTCATTGCTTTGTGATACTAATAGCATATGTTAATACATATGCAATTAGTCAGTATCAATGCGAATTGTGTTGAAATGTTTTCCACCTTCTTTGTACATCCTGCCCTTGGTGAGTCAGTTACTTATTAGCATATTGTCATAGAGAGGGAATGTTGTTAATGTTAAAAATGTGCGGGGTATCTAATACCCCTTTCACACCGCAGCTTGTACCCGGTAA
Organism: Pseudophryne corroboree; assembly: GCF_028390025.1. NCBI lineage: Eukaryota > Metazoa > Chordata > Amphibia > Anura > Myobatrachidae > Pseudophryne > Pseudophryne corroboree. The sequence continues at coordinate 739,257,364 of NC_086444.1, forward strand.
TTTGACGTTTTTACTGGCTTCCTAAATGGTTCGAGCTGCGATGTGAAAGGGTCACCTTCAATTTACCGTTTACAAAATACCGGTATTTTGAAACGGTAAAAAAGCAGGGTCCTACCCATTTCAGACCCGTTTAATTGTGCAGTGTGAAAGGGTCTGAAACGGTATTTGCAAGCCCCAGAAGGTGATAGGCTGTCTCCATGTGTGATCTCACCAGGCAGAAGCAGGAAATAAACATTTAAAATGACAACCACTGTTTTGTATGGGTGAAACTAGTTCAGTGTGAAAGGTACCAAAACGGTAATGAGATGGTAATATACTGGTTACATGTGAAGGGGGTTTAACTGCTCAGACCCGTTTTAAGAACCGTTTGAAGAACCGTTTCAAAAGCAGGTTTTACGATGTGAAAGCAGCATAAGGGTGACATATGTATCAAAGTTTGGAGAAGTGGAGCTATATACAGCACTAACCAATCAGCTTCTCTCATTTTACAGACTGTTTGAAAAATGACAGGAGCTGATTTAGTAATGCTTTATTTCTCTCCACTTTATCTCTCTCCATACTTTCATAAATTCCCCCCCTTAATAAAAGAGAATTACAGTATGTACTCTATGGTGCTGTAAGAAGGTGCTGCCCCGACAGAAAGAAAAAAACGCCCCGTGCAAGTTTGCGAATGCATCGCAGAACGCTATCCATATGCAGATGAATACATGATTTCCGGAACCTCAAAAACAGCATCTGGGCTTACATGTAATCATGCAAGAAGAGCAAGTTAGAGAAAGACAAATACCAGCAACCCTAACAAATTCTCCATCCATCAAACACAGAAAGACAGGAAGAAAGAACAACCATGCACCAATTATTTATATAGACTGCATACCGGCAAACATCAGAGGTGGGGATAGAGGTAAAAAAAACTGGCACAGTTGGAAGCAAAGTGGTTGCATCAGTTGAACACCATAACCCCCTTTGGACTTAACGAATGCTTGAGTTTAAACTGTTTTTTGTAAATATTTTTCCTGAATGATGACTGTTAACCAAATGTTGCTTTATATTAATGGTATCTCTTAATATCCAGTCCTTGTGCCTAGCGTATTTAAAAAGGTTTTTTGAAAATGAGTTTACAGTGTATTACTACTAGCATGTTTTGCACTTCATCTAAATATGGATGGTAGTCTTTGTTGCTATTAAAGTCTAATGATCCTTCTTGTTCATTATATATTACCTATTGCATTGTGTCAATTTTGATTTGAAATAGACGTTACAATATGGTGATGGCACTGCTTTTTTCTCGCTGCTAAGCAACCATTGTGAGGGAGTGAACACACAGCGGCGTGCAGCACAGCTTTGTGATGTTACAATACCTCGGAGCGTGGCATGTGGCTGTCTGAACACAACTTGTCACATGGTGGAGGTATAAAGGTAAGCCAATTTTTAACTGTCATTTATCCTGATGAAAGATTTTCTAAATAAATCTGGTGTCCAGCGACTAATCTGTACAGCGTATGGAAGACACCGTGTTCTGCTATTTAGACCACTGCAAAAGTGATCTGAAGAAGGCACCACGGCAGAGTACAGTACTTCACAAGGAGGAATTAAGGGTCAGCATATCCATTGATGTCACAGTCCGTCGCCACGTTGCTATAGCTACAAAACACATACCCATATCAACACCCACAAGACACAGTAGACATCAAAATCTAAACAATCACAATGGAAATATATAAATAGATTTTACAAAATATCAAAAACAGGATACATTAACAGAGTTGTATACATATATAATATTAGAAAATACATAATCATGCTAATCACAATGTGTGCTACTTATTGATTTTTACAGCATATTCACCAAAAGCCATAATAGAAAACAATGTAACCCCAGCGTTTCACTCAAAACACGGTGAAACAGTGTACCCAGTGTATGGATCCACTTAGATTCTTTGCGTAGAAGATGTAATGATCTAAAGTGAGATAGCAGGTTCGTGGTCTATTATCATGTACCGTAAAGAAGTCAAATTGTGTTTGGCCTCTAGAAAGTGTTGCATGACCAGCTAGTTGTTGTGGTCAGAGTATAGCGCAGTTTTAATGGACCTTTTGTGATATGCACCCCACTTTATTGGCATGGTTGCGGTGCGTAGATTAATTGAGAATAATCCCATGTATACTGGACATGAATTACATTTTTTTTATTGATTTATAGGAGATGGTGCTACCATGCAATTATTTCCAGTTCGATGGAAGGCTCTAGCTGCAGATCTCAGACTGTGCGATGGGATCCAATGTGGCCCTATCAAATGCAAACGCCTACATGTTTATGGTCAAGCAGGAAATATATTTTGATCATTCAAGTTTTGTTGATAACACCGCCATATACGTTAGATACTTTGATGACCTGTTTGTGATATGGCCTGGATCTAAGGATGTATTTGTGGGGTTTATCAAGGATCATAATGCTATAAAACACTCAGTTAAATTCACATACAACATTGATCAGAATGCGGTGGATTACCTGGATGTTCATATAATGTTAATGTAATGTTAATAGAAGGTAACATCTATATGGAATTATATTATAAACCCACTGATAGAAATACTATATTACATTATAACAGCTTTCATTCTAGGCTCTTAAAATTCGGGCTACACTATTCACAGTTTATCCGGGCGATACAGATCTGTAATGATATAGAAAAGGCAGAAGGTCATATTGACAAAATGATTGAGAATTTCAGTAGGAGGGGTTATGACCAACAAATATTACTAAAAGCTAAGTGTAAGGCACTGTCACGTGACAGAAAAGAACTTCAGGCTAACACTAGCAGGAAGACTGTAAAGGTGGGTACACACTAGTAGATATATCTGCAGATCAATTGATCGGCAGATATATCTATGGACTGATCGGGCAGTGTGCTGTGCATACACACTGTCCGATCCGTCGGGGACTGACGTCATGAACTGGGCGGGCGTGTACACACGCCCACCCAGTTCAGCTGTCAATCACCGCCAGCCGCCGCAGCATGTGTACGGGCAGTCGGCCGACCGCCCCGTACACACACAGCGACGCGCCAATATATCGGTAGATATATTGGCCGTCGGCTGTGCTGCGCAGCCGACGCGATATGTCTGTGAACGATGGAGTTCACAGACGTATGGCTCGTACACACTGGCCGACGGTCCCGCTATATATCGGCCGTTCAAGAGAACGCCCGATATATCGACCAGTATGTACGGGCCTTAAGGAATTGCATCCCATGGGTGAACCATTATAATCTGGCAAGTGGCTGAATCACTCGGTCAGCCAAATGTTTATGGCCCATCCCATCCTCAGTTCTGATCAAGATCTCAATTTAGGGGATACCAGAATAATGCCCTGCTTTAAGGTAAGAATATAAGAGATTGGGTTATGAGGAACGATATTACTGATCTACAATATGAACAAAGTGAACATAACACATTCTTGTCTTTACAAAACGGTTGCTTTAGGAGCAGTAATTGTGTTGTTTGCCGTGCGCTCACTGTTGGTAAGTTTTTCAATCATCCACACTCTGGTCGGAGATATGAGATCAAACATAGAGTTACATGCACATCCAAATATATTATATATTAAACAACTTGCCCCTGTGGGCTTAATTATGTGAGAAAGACTGAATGTACATTACATGAGCGCATTGCCTCCCACAAATGGTCCATTAAAACTGCGCTATCCTCTGGACACAGCAACTAGCCGGTCACGTGACACTTTCTGGAGGCCAAACACAATTTGGCTTTTTGGCCTCTCTATGGTACATGATAATGGACCATGAACCTGCTATCTCGGGGATACATCATTACGTTTTTTAAGCAAAGAATCTAAGTGGATCCATACACTTAGTTTTGTATGATCGTGCATTTTCTAATATTATATATGTATACAACTCTGTGAATGTATCCTGTTTTTGATATTTTGTAAAATATATTTATATATTTCCATTGTGATTGTTCAGATTTTGATCTCTGCGGTGTTTTGTGGGTGTTGATATGGGTATGTCTTTTGTAGCTATGGTCACATGGCGATGGACTGTGATGTCATCAGTGGGCGTCTACAAGCTGGACCCGCATGCTGGAGCTTGCACACGTGGGTGGGGGAGCATTTATAAGGTTTGTTTGTAACTTGTTTTACTATATTAATAACGTAACTTCGAAACGTTGATGTCTATGATACCTGCTTTCTGACTTATTATTAGAGATGAGCGAGTTCGGTTCTCCGAGATCCGAACCCCCCGAAATTAACCTATTTTACACGGGTCCGAGGCAGCCTCGGATCTTCCCGCCTTGCTCGGTTAACCCGAACGCGCCCGAACTTCATCATCCCGCTGTCGGATTCTCGCGAGATTCGTATTCTATATAAAGAGCCGCGTGTCGCCGTCATTTTCACTCGTGCATTGGAGATTGAACGGAGAGGACGTGGCTGCGTTCTCTCCCTGAAAAGCTCTGTATCTGTGCTCAGTGTGCTGCAAATATCTGTGCTCAGTGTGCTGCAAATATCTGTGCTCAGTGTGCTGCAAATATCTACGTTCTCTGCCTGAAAACGCTCCACATCTGTGCTCAATGTGCTGCAAATATCTGTGCTCAGTGTGCTGCATTGTGGGGACCACCAGTATATAATTATAGTAGTGCAGTACAGTAGGCCATTGCTGTATCTTGCAGCTCTGTGTCAAGTATATTATCCATATCTGTGCTGCATTATTGTGAGCAGTATATAGTAGGACAGTGCAGCATTTTGGTGATCAGCAGTATACATATAGTACAGTACAGTAGGCCATTGCTGTATCTTGCAGCTCTGTGTCAAGTATACTATCCATATCTGTGCTGCATTATTGTGAGCAGTATATAGTAGGACAGTGCAGCATTTTGGTGACCAGCAGTATACATATATAGTACAGTACAGTAGGCCATTGCTGTATCTTGCAGCTCTGTGTCAAGTATACTATCCATATCTGTGCTGCATTATTGTGAGCAGTATATAGTAGGACAGTGCAGCATTTTGGTGACTAGCAGTATACACATAAAGTACAGTACAGTAGGCCACTGCTGTATCTTGCAGCTCTGTGTCAAGTATACTATCCATATCTGTGCTGCATAATTGTGATCAGTATATAGTAGGACAGTGCAGCATTTTGGTGACCAGCATTATACATATAGTACAGTACAGTAGGCTATTGCTGTATCTTGCAGCTCTGTGTCAAGTATACTATCCATATCTGTGCTGCATTATTGTGAGCAGTATATAGTAGGACAGTGCAGTATTTTGGTGACCAGCAGTATACATATAGTACAGTACAGTAGGCCATTGCTAAATCTTGCAGCTCTGTGTCAAGTATACTACCCATATCTGTGCTGCATTATTGTGAGCAGTATATAGTAGGACAGTGCAGCATTTTGGTGAACAGCAGTATATATATAGTACAGTAAAGTAGGCCATTGCTGTATCTTGCAGCTCTGTGTCAAGTATACTATCCATATCTGTGCTGCATTATTGTGAGCAGTATATAGTACGACAGTGCAGCATTTTGGTGACCAGCAGTATACATATAGTACAGTACAGTAGGCCATTGCTATTGATATATTACTGGCATATAAGTCCACACATTAAAAAATTGAGAACAAAAATGTGGAGGGTAAAATAGGGAAAGATCAAGATCCACTTCCACCTCGAGCTGAAGCTGCTGCCACTAGTCATGGCTGAGACAATGAAATGCCATCAACGTCGTCTGCCATGCCCAATGTCATAGTAGAGAGCATGTAAAATCCAAAAAACTAAAGTTCAGTAAAATGACCCAAAAATTAAAATGAAAAGCGTCTGAGGAGAAGCGTAAATTTGCCAATATGCCATTTACGACACGGAGTGGCAAGAAACGTCTGAGGCCCTGGCCTATGTTCATGGCTAGTGGTTCAGCTTCACATGAGGATGGAAGCACACATCCTCCAGCTAGAAAAATGAAAAGACTTAAGCTGGCAAAAGCACAGCAAAGAACTGTGTGTTCTTCTAAATCACAAATCCCCAAGGAGAGTCCAATTGTGTCGGTTGCGATGCCTGACCTTCCCAACACTGGACGGGAATTCCACCATTTGCACGCCCCCTGCAAGTGCTGGAAGGAGCACCCACAGTCCAGTTCCTGATAGTCAAATTGAAGATGTCACTGTTGAAGTACACCAGGATGAGGATATGGGTGTTGCTGGCGCTGAGGAGGAAATTGACAAGCAGGATTCTGATGGTGAGGTGGTTTGTTTAAGTCAGGCACCCGGGGAGACACCTGTTGTTCGTGGGATGAATATGGCCATTGACATGCCTGGTCAAAATACAAAAAAAATCACCTCTTCGGTGTGGAATTATTTTAACAGAAATGCGGACAACAGGTGTCAAGCCATGTGTTGCCTTTGTCAAGCTGTAAAAAGTAGGGGTAAGGACCTTAACCACCTAGGAACATCCTCCCTTATACGTCACCTGGAGTGCATTCATCAGAAGTCATTGACAAGTTCAAAAACTTTTTGTGACAGTGGAAGCAGTCTACTGACAACTAAATCCCTTCCTCTTGTACCCAAGCTCCTGCAAACCACACCACCAACTCCCTCAGTGTCAATTTCCTCCTTAGACAGGAACGCCAATAGTCCTGAAGCCCCATGTCACTGGCAAGTCTGACGAGTCCTCTCCTTGAGTGTAACGCCTACTGCTGCTGGCGCTGCTGTTGTTGCTGCTGGGAGTCGATCGTCATCCCAGAGGGGAAGTCGGAAGACCACTTGTACTACTTCCAGTAAGCAATTGACTGTCCAACAGTCCTTTGCAAGGAATATGAAATATCACAGCAGTTATCCTGCTGCAAAGCGGATAACTCAGGCCTTGGCAGCTGTGTTGGTGTTAAACATGTGTCCGGTATCCACCGTTAATTCACAGGGAATTAGAGAATTTCTAGAGGTAGTGTGTCTCCGGTACCAAATACCATCTAGGTTCCACTTCTCTAGGCAGGCGATACCGATAATGTACACAGACGTCAGAAAAAGAGTCACCAGTGTCCTAAAAAAATGCAGTTGTAGCCAATGTCCACTTAACCACGGACATGTGGACAAATGGAGCAGGGCAGACTCAGGACTATATGACTGTGACAGCCCACTGGGTAGATGTATTGCCTCCCGCAGCAAGAACAGCAGCGGCGGCACCAGTAGCAGCATCTCGCAAACGCCAACTTGTTTCTAGGCAGGCTACGCTTTGTATCACCGCTTTCCATAAGAGGCACACAGCTGACAACCTCTTACGGAAACTGAGGAACATCATCGAAGAATGGCTTACCCCAATTGGACTCTCCTGGGGATTTGTGACATCGGACAACGCCACCAATATTGTGCATGCATTACATGTGGGCAAATTACAGCACGTCCCATGTTTTGCACATACATTGAATTTAGTGGTGCAAAATAAAATAAAAAACGACAGTGGCGTGCAAGAGATGCTGTCGGTGTCCCGTATTAGTAAGTATTGTGGGCCACTTTCGGCATTCAGCCACCGCGTGCCGAAGACTGGAGCACCAGCAAACACTCCTGAACCTGCCCCGCCATCATCTGAAGCAAGAGGTGGTAACGAGGTGGAATTCAACCCTCTATATGCTTCAGAGGATGGAGGAGCAGCTAAAGGCCATTCAAGCCTATACATCTGCCTACGATATAGGCAAAGGAGGGGGAATGCACCTGACTCAAGCGCAGTGGAGAATGATTTCAACGTTGTGCAAGGTTCTGCAACCCTTTGAACTTGCCACACGTGAAGTCAGTTCAGACAGGTCATTCCCCTCATCAGGCTTTTGCAGAAGCAGCTGGAGAGATTGAAGGAGGAGCTAAAACAGAGCTATTCCACTAGGCATGTGGGACTTGTGGATGGTGCCCTTAATTCGCTTAACCAGGATTCACGGGTGGTCAATCTGTTGAAATCAGAGCACTACATTTTGGCCACCGTGCTCGATCCTAGGTTTAAAGCCTACGTTGTATCTCTCTTTCTGGCAGACACAAGTCTGCACATGTTCAAAGACCTGCTGGTGAGACACTTGTCAACTCAAGCGGAACGTGACCCGTCAACAGCTCCACCAACTCCCTCAGTGTCAATTTCCTCCTTAGACAGGAACGCCAATAGTCCTGAAGGCAGGGATGGATTGGGAACAAAAAGCAGCCCTGGAAAAGTTTGTACTAGTGGCCCCACATGGGCAGCACCAGAGTTGTAAGGTCTAGCCATGGGCCATGGCAGCAGCACCCTCCCCCCACAACTTTCCAGATAGTGGGCATGTACAGCATCAAGGGGGAAGTTAAAAAGAAATAAAATTAAATATTATGAGCACATTATATGATACACCTTCAGAATTTAGGAAACTATATCATTCTTTAGAAATATATATTTTCTTGCTTATTACACCAACCGTATCCCAATCACTATTCACTCAATCTTATATGTCAGCCAAGCAGGCAGACAGAGCATACACTAGGTCATCTGCAATCACAGGCTAAGTGGCAAAGTAATTTTCATATATGCAAATTATTTATCATCTTATTCATTATGTCTATAAAAAGGACCACATGTCCTCAAACAAAACAGGCACCACGGTGCGTCGGCCCACCGGGAATCTTCCCTGTGAACTGTCGAATACTGTGACAGAGGCAACCTGATGAAGGCCTAACAGTTATGTGTGTGCACTATGGGATAGTACGTATATTACGTATATTATGTATACACCCTATAATCACAGTAGCAGAGGGTTCTCATATTCACTAGTAGAAGCATAAGAGAATCCATCTTGATTCTAGCTAGATGATATAGCAAATTCATCTTGAACTTTATACACACCCTGAGAGAAAAACAACTTTGTTGGCTAAGTATTGTTTCCACATACGCACTTTCTAAAAGCTCATAGAGTACAGATGTAATTCCTAATATGGACACAGTTGAAGCTCACGAGTATCTTGTTAGTATTCTTGACAATTGTCCCAATATTGCCTAACATTGTATTCCAGAAGTATGAAATCATATGGGAGGGATATAAGAAAAGGGCGTAACTGTGTATTATATAAAACTCATTGTTGTTACGTGTATGTTGTTGTTAAAAGGATTTAACCCAGGCGGAGAGAAGGCTACCTCTCCCCTGTATACGGGCGTGGCCCTTTGAATAAATAATAATTGATTTTTATAAATCCATTTTCAATTCATTCTTTTACCTAACAACCCGAACAGCAACAAGATGGTTAATTTAGTTAACCTCACAAGGAGAATTCAACAGATGGGGGCTCGCGGTCCTTGGAACTATAGATCTCGATCTCTTCATCAAATTCTCAAAGGGGTGTGCCAGCCAGCCAGCAGCTAAGGATGGAAGGAACATCCCAAGTCATTACAGCACTGGTAAGTATAGAATACCATGGTATGTGCTGTATTCCAGTACATGCTGTTTCTATACCTGCCAGCTGTCTGTGTGATTGTATTTTTTATAATATGATAATTAGGAGTGGAGAGATTGACAAAACTAGTAAAATAACTCAGGGACCTGTTTGTTGTTGCTTGTTTGTAAAATTAATACCAAAATTATGTCCAAATCGGTTGAAGGACCAAGTAACTCGGAAATGATGATTGACAGATGCTGTTTGTTGTTGCATGTAAATAAGAATACCAAAATTAATTCAAAGATTTGAGCAAAGAAACAGTGACCTGTGTTTTTCACTCTATGAATGATTGCGTGAATAAGTGCTTTGGACCAAGAGCCAAATAAAGTAAAAAGCACATAGACCACCTCCCTTGTTAGTCAGCTACACGTGTACAAGAAGTTTACATGAAATAGAGTGAACAACCCGAGGTTATAGGGATTATATGTATTTGAGGGTAACTATATATTGCAATACTGAGCTGCTAAGAGCTGCTGGTTGTTTTAACCATAAGAGGTGTTGTGCTAACCATAACAAGGCATGTTGCTTTGTGATTGTAGTTGTGATAAGAGGATCTACTGCAGCTTCCCAGTTGACAGACGTGTCGCGTGTGTGAAAAATTGCAGGGATTGCGAATTTTTCCAGCGTATGGGTAGGGCAGGGAGGATTAACCCTAAGTGTGCATATCATGTATGGAAGAAATATTCCATAGAAGCACAAATTTTGTATAGTACTGTGACAAAGGGTACAGTATATGTTTTGCATTTCAATCATGCTGTATAATATTGGCCTGATCAACCAATACTAAGCGTATTTTGAAATCGGCAAAACTGTTGAAATCTGCAAGAAATTGAAGTTTGCAAACTGAATTTAAATTTTTGTGTTATGGTGTTTTGTGTGTGGAACATAATGTTCAGTTAAGTATATTCTCAGATCTGGGTCTAATGGAAACCTTCTGTCTGTGATTGGCATGGTTACAAGTTTTGAAATAATAAGGTTTATATATATATATATATATATATATATATATATATATATTTGTGAACTGAGGAAACAAGAGTTGATGTCCGTGTTCAAATGGCTTTTGGCAAATCTGTAGTTAAAAGTATGTGTTTATCTAATGTTACTATCTAACTATGAAGTGAAGTTTCCATATGGTATTGTTTAATACGCAAATATTCTTTAATGCAATATATTGTGAGAAGGTCTGCCAGCAGAAAGAAAAAAAAAAAAAAAAGAAAACCCCTTCAGTTTCCAATGCTGTGTAAAAGCACAGAGAGCTAGGGGGCTGCAAAAGCGCAGAAACGTGCCCCCTCCTTTCCAGCAGCAGTGTAAGCCATGACGCAGTAAAGAAAAAAAAAGTGTTCAGTGAGCTTTGATTTTTTTCATCTAATAAGATGGATCATAATAAGCATAAGTCAGTGGTTTCCAATTTTTTTTTAAATCATGTGGCCCTAGAATATCAGAATTTTTTTTTCACAGCACCCCTAGGAAAAAAATGTATTATTGAGAAATGTAAAAATAGATATTACATTAAGTAGATGGCGTTTATATGTCATCCTTAGAGTCAGTTGTGTGGTGAGGGATATTTGCTTCTGTTTGGCCACATATTTTATGACTGGCAGCCACCAGCACTGAATAATTTGAATTAGTACTAGACCATCAACCCAGGGCACCCCTACAAGTGTCCTAGGCACCCCAGGTAGCTACGGCACACAGTTTGGGAACCTCTGCATAAGCAATACTCAACCTGTAGTAGATTCAAAGGTTAAAAGAAGATATCATACATAACGGGGAATGGTAGTTGTCACCATGTCCTTAGGATATGATATATAATTGTTTACCTATTAATTCTAAAAAATGTTTGTTATTTAAGAAGATTGATTTAGCAATTTTATACAAAAACATATATTAACTTGAGAAAAGTTTTCTTGCAGGATGAACTATTCCTAAAAAGAGTAATTGACTCAGTAATCAGGAAACATGTTCCTGCCACCAGAGTATCAATAAAACCTCGAAGTGGTAAAGGTGGCTAATAAGTTCTCCTATGGCTAATGAAGTCGTGTGATTAATCAACTGGAAGTTGACGTTTTTTTTCGTTTAAATTATTGCTAATATGATTGAACTTTATGATAGGATATTCCAGAACTGTGGACATTTGTGATGATTCCAGGACATTGGACATGAACTATTACGATACCATATTGTTCTACAGTTTTTTTAATACCACAAATTGGAGGATATTGTTGATTTCCGGAAACAGCACTTTGAGCTCACTGCTGTGCTTATTTGACCAAAGACATTACGGATCCTGATACGTGTAATGCCAAGTATATAAAGGAGCCCCATGATAAAAAAAAAAGAACTTTGACCAAGGCATTATGATATGGACTGGAAAAGATAAATGTTTAAATCCTAGTATTCAATTTTCAGGATTAGGAAAATGTTTTTTTAAGTATATTGTAGGTGATTGTATGTGATGATGTATTCTGTGATGAGGTTTATTCTTTGGCAACCCCGATGTGATTATAGACATTCATTTGATGTTCACCGCATACAGGTGCGGCCTATGTTGTATTTAGAAGGCTACTGTCAAACGCAGAATAACAATATTACATGAAATGATTATTAGTGAACTATACGTTCCCAGAAATTCTCCTGAGATGACAGGGCACATGGATAATGTCCCTGATCAAAGGGTGGAGCTGTCGAATACTGTGACAGAGGCAACCTGCTGAAGGCCTAACAGTTATGTGTGTGCACTACGGGATAGTACGTATATTACGTATATTATGTATACACCCAATAATCACAGTAGCAGAGGGTTCTCATATTCACTAGTAGAAGCATAAGAGAATCCATCTTGATTCTAGCTAGATGATATAGCAAATTCATCTTGAACTTTATACACACCCTGAGAGAAAAACAACTTTGTTGGCTAAGTATTGTTTCCACATACGCACTTTCTAAAAGCTCATAGAGTACAGCTGTAATTCCTAATATGGACACAGTTGAAGCTCACGAGTATCTTGTTAGTATTCTTGACAATTGTCCCAATATTGCCTAACATTGTATTCCAGAAGTATGAAATCATATGGGAGGGATATAAGAAAAGGGCGTAACTGTGTATTATATAAAACTCATTGTTGTTACGTGTATGTTGTTGTTAAAAGGATTTAACCCAGGCGGAGAGAAGGCTACCTCTCCCCTGTATACGGGCGTGGCCCTTTGAATAAATAATAATTGATTTTTATAAATCCATTTTCAATTCATTCTTTTACCTAACAACCCGAACAGCAACAAGATGGTTAATTTAGTTAACCTCACAAGGAGAATTCAACAGAACCCTATGGCCAATCCGCCTCTGCTGTAGGCCATGTCACTGGCAAGTCTGACGAGTCCTCTCCTTGAGTGTAACGCCTACTGCTGCTGGCGCTGCTGTTGTTGCTGCTGGGTTGTCGCTGCTGGTTAAGCGAATTAAGGGCTCCATCCACAAGTCCCACTAGGCATGTTTGACTTGTGGATGGAGCCCTTAATTCGCTTAACCAGGATTCACGGGTGGTCAATCTGTTGAAATCAGAGCACTACATTTTGGCCACCGTGCTCGATCCTAGGTTTAAAGCCTACGTTGTATCTCTCTTTCTGGCAGACACAAGTCTGCACATGTTCAAAGACCTGCTGGTGAGACACTTGTCAACTCAAGCGGAACGTGACCCGTCAACAGCTCCACCAACTCCCTCAGTGTCAATTTCCTCCTTAGACAGGAACGCCAATAGTCCTGAAGGCAGGGGTGGATTGGGAACAAAAAGCAGCCCTGGAAAAGTTTGTACTAGTGGCCCCACATGGGCAGCACCAGAGTTGTAAGGTCTAGCCATGGGCCATGGCAGCAGCACCCTCCCCCCACAACTTTCCAGATAGTGGGCATGTACAGCATCAAGGGGGAAGTTAAAAAGAAATGAAATTAAATATTATGAGCACATTATATGATACACCTTCAGAATTTAGGAAACTATATCATTCTTTAGAAATATATATTTTCTTGCTTATTACACCAACCGTATCCCAATCACTATTCACTCAATCTTATATGTCAGCCAAGCAGGCAGACAGAGCATACACTAGGTCATCTGCAATCACAGGCTAAGTGGCAAAGTAATTTTCATATATGCAAATTATTTATCATCTTATTCATTATGTCTATAAAAAGGACCACATGTCCTCAAACAAAACAGGCACCACGGTGCGTCGGCCCACCGGGAATCTTCCCTGTGAACCCTATGGCCAATCCGCCTCTGCTGTAGGCCATGTCACTGGCAAGTCTGACGAGTCCTCTCCTTGAGTGTAACGCCTACTGCTGCTGGCGCTGCTGTTGTTGCTGCTGGGTTGTCGCTGCTGGTTAAGCGAATTAAGGGCTCCATCCACAAGTCCCACTAGGCATGTGGGACTTGTGGATGGAGCCCTTAATTCGCTTAACAAGGATTCACGGGTGGTCAATCTGTTGAAATCAGAGCACTACATTTTGGCCACCGTGCTCGATCCTAGGTTTAAAGCCTACGTTGTATCTCTCTTTCTGGCAGACACAATGCTGCACATGTTCAAAGACCTGCTGGTGAGACACTTGTCAACTCAAGCGGAACGTGACCCGTCAACAGCTCCTCCTTCACATTCTCTCGCAACTGGGGCTGCGAGGAAAAGGCTAAGAATTTTAAGCCCACCCGCTGGCGGTAATGCAGGGCAGTCTGGAGCGATTCCTGACATCTGGTCGGGACTGAAGGACCTGCCAACGATTACTGACATGTCGTCTACTGTCACTGCATATGATTCTGTCACCATTGAAAGAATGGTGGAGGATTATATGAGTGACTGCATCCAAGTAGGCACATCAGACAGTCCGTACGTATACTGGCAGGAAAAGAGGCAATTTGAAGGCCCTTGTACAAACTGGCTTTATTTTACCTAAGTTGCCCCCCCCTCCAGTGTGTACTCCGAAAGAGTGTTTAGTGCAGCCGCTCACCTTGTCAGCGATAGGCGTACGAGGTTACTTCCACAAAATGTGGAGAAGATGATGTTCATCAAAATGAATTATAATCAATTCCTCCGTGGAGACATTCACCAGCAATTGCCTCCAGAAAGTACACAGGGACCTGAGATGGTGGATTCCAGTGGGGACGAATTAATACTCTGTGAGGAGGGGGATGTACACAGTGAAAGGGGTGAGGAATCGGAGGATGATGATGAGGTGGACATCTTGCCTCTGTAAAGCCAGTTTGAGCAAGGACAGATTGATTGCTTCTTTTTTTGGTGGGGGCCCAAACCAACCAGTCATTTCAGTCACAGTCGTGTGGTAGACCCTGTCGCTGAAATGATGGGTTTGTTAAAGTGTGCATGTCCTGTTTATACAACATAAGGGTGGGTGGGAGGGCCCAAGGACAATTCCATCTTGCACCTCTTTTATTTATTTATTTATTTATTTATCTTTGCATCATGTAATGTATGGGGCCAATTTTCTTAAGTGCCATCCTGTCTGACACTGCAGTGCCACTCCTAGATGGGCCAGGTGTTTGTGCCGCCCACTTGGGTCGCTTAGCTTAGTCATCCAGCGACTAAAAATAATATTTTGAGGTGTTCAGAATAGACTGGAAATGAGTGGAAATTGTGGTTATTGAAGTTAATAATACCGTAGGATCAAAATGACCCCCAAATTCTCTGATTTAAGCTGTTTTTGAGGGGTTTTTGGAAAAAAAAACACCCGAATCCAAAACACACCCGAATCCGACAAAAAAATTTCAGGGAGGTTTTGCCAAAACGCGTCCGAATCCAAAACACGGCCGCGGAACCGATTCCAAAACCAAAACACAAAACCTGAAAAATTTCCGTTGCACATCTCTAACTTATTATTATTGCAGAGTGCCGCCTTTAATAGCTGTATATATTAATATACTGTATATATATATATACATACCTTCCAACATTTTAAAATTCATAAGTAAGACTCCCATGTAACCAAAATGGGGGCATGGCCTATATGAAAGGGGCATGGCCTCTGGGTACAGTCGCAATCACATTTTCCAGCACTATGGGGGCATGCCCAGCGCTCTGTGAGCTGCTGATATGCGCTCAGTCCATACTTGCGCTCAGTCCATACACCTATCAGCGCTGACATGTACTGCTACATCTGAGAGGCGTGTCATAAACATGACTTATATCCAAATGTAAATGAGCCCCAAAGTTAGTAAGATCAACTTGTTGAAGAAAAGACACTGATATTTTGCAGAATTTGTTTGTGTATTGCGTTTCACAAGAGGTTCCATATACTGTAAGTGGCCATGAGAAACCTTATTTCAAATGCATGTAGCCATAGGGATCAATGGGGCAGATGTATTAAGCCTAGAGAAGGCATAATGAAGTGACAAAGCGATGTTAAGTGCAAGGTGATAACGCACCAGCCAATCAGCTCATAACTGTTAATTTACATGTTGGAGCTGATTGTCTGGTGCGTTATCACCTTGCATTTATTACCGCTTTACAGTGCTACAAGTATGGCGGTACGGGGCAGTATGGTGTACCGGTAAGAAATTCCCAGCCAGTATGCAGTACCGTCGGGCCGCCACCTTGCAGACACCGGTGCCCCTCTCCTGCCTGCCCAATTCGTCTGATGACTGGTCTGGCGGCCTCTGTCCCTTTGACTCCGGTGGCAGCAGCGGCGTGTATTACACAAACACCGGTTTGTAAGCCAATCAGGAGCTGCTGCTGCCGGACCACGATCTCTGTTTGGCTCATGGACCAGTGCCAGATCTGAGTGAGAAACAGGATGCCGCTGCCGCCGCAGGAAGAGCCCGGACTGAGGGCAGGAGAGGCACTTGCTGCGCTCTCCTCTCTCCCCAACAGCAGCAGCAGACAGTGCCGGCCCCAGGCAGCAGCAGCAACAATAGTGAGTTGCTCTGCTGGGGGCATATCTGGCAATGTGGGGACATATCTGGCACCGTGGGGGCATGTGTATCTGGCAATGTGGGGGTATATCTGGCACTGTTTGGGCAAATCTGGCACTGTTTGGGCAAATCTGGCACTCTGGGGGCATATCTGGCACTCTGGGGGCATATGTGTATCTAGCACTGTGGGGGCATATCTGGCACTGTGGGGGCATGTGTATCTGGCAATGTGGGGGCATATCTGGCACCGTGAGGGCATATCTGGCACCGTGGGGGCATAAGTGTATCTGGCACTGTGGAGCATATCTGGAACTATTTGGGGCATATGTGTATCTGGCACTGTGGGTGCATATCTAGCACTGTGGGTGCATATCTAGCACTGTGTATCTGGCACTATTGGGGGCATATGTGTATCTGGTACTATTGGGAGCATATGTGTATCTGGCACTGCACTATTGGGGTCATATGTGTATCACGCCTCCATTTTCATTGACCACGCCCCATGTGGCATGTGGTCACGCCCATTTTTGGGGGGTATTTTTTGGGGCCTTCGGCACACGCACACAGTACCACAAGAATTTTTTTCTACTTGCACCACTGCCGCTTTATGACTTATTTATGCCTTCTCCAGACTTAATACTGCCCCTTTGTGCCTTATAAACAATATGAATGAAGTATCTCTGATTTCTTTTTCTTCCCAAGAATTTAACAGCTACTTAATGGGGGTAAGGTGCAATCAGGGAGATTGCTGGACTATTCAATGAGTCAGGGAGATTGCTGCTATTTCAGGGAGTCTCCTCAGATTAAGGGAGGGTAGGCAACTATGCCCAGGTCCCTCTGTCTCCATTGAATAGACGCTGTGCGCTGTTAGCCTCCCAACTGCCCCCCACCACGGGACACTGTGGCCCGTGGGTGGGACAGCGGGACAGTCCCAGAAAAATGGGACTGTCCCATGAAAATTGGGACAGTTGGGAGGTACCTATCAAAGAAAGAGAAGTGGAAATGTTGGCAATAGCAACCAATCATATTTTACTTGTTGGTTATCTAGCACCTTTTAGAAGATAATAGATATAATCTTATAGGTTGCTATGGGCTATATCTCTGCTTCTATAAACCTGCACTTTAGTAAATATACCCCATAGTCAGTTAGCCTTATGATATTTAGCCATTGCCATATCATTATCTGTCAATTAGTCATACTCTTTTCACACTTCCGCTTCAAACTGGGTTATTGCCAGGTTAACCTGGGTCGCAGCTCAGAGTCAAAGGGGTTCCTGAAAAAAAACCTTGGTCGAGAGATCTGTGAATGCAACCTTGGGTTGTCAATCATATCCTTCCGTTATGCAATCACATAATGATTGGACATGCACTGTGGCCGCGACACATTCACAGATGGCCGAAAATCATCTGTTTGCAATTTTCAGCCATCTGAGACAGGGTGCGAATAAGGCTCCATGTTCCAAATCCCATGTTGAACCCGGGATCTTGTTGTGAACGGGCTATTAGTTAGTTCAGGGACGTCTTGAGGGTCATTTAACCGGTGCGGGCGAACGGGCCCCATACTATTATGACGCAGCAGTTAGACGCTGATTGTCAACCACCAACAGCTGCAATATCACCTGGGTCAGGTGTTGGCGACATCACTGTCAGTTCGTCACTAATCGGCCCACTCAGCCGCTATGACTACTGCAAATCAGTGTGTACTAGCAGAAATGTCAGCGCAAGGATCACGACAGCAGCAAGTTGCCTACAGAGTTGTCGTGAAGAAGACAGTGGGAGGGTACCAGGACACCTCGAGGAGGACACTGAAGTACAGTAAGACTCCATGATTGGAGGGGACACCCAGTGTCATGTTCATTAAAACTGAAACTGGTGACGTCCACTCCACAGACTACAGCAGTTTTTCACAGGGTGTAGGCACCAGAGGTTGCTTGCCCCTGTCATAAGAAAGCAAGTCCGGAGTAGAGATGAGCGGGTTCGGTTCCTCGGAATCCGAACCCCCCCGAACTTCAGCCTTTTTACACGGGTCCGAGGCAGACTCGGATCTTCCCGCCTTGCTCGGCTAACCCGAGCGCGCCCGAACGTCATCATCCCGCTGTCGGATTCTCGCGAGGCTCGTATTCTATCGCGAGACTCGGATTCTATATAAGGAGCCGCGCGTCGCCGCCATTTTCACACGTGCATTGAGATTGATAGGGAGAGGACGTGGCTGGCGTCCTCTCCGTTTATAGAGAAGAGAGTAGAGAGTTAGAGACACTATTTACTAATTTTGGGGAGCATATTAGGACTGGAGTACTACTACTTGCTGATAGTGTGACCAGTGACCATTGACCACCAGTTTAATTAATCCGTTCTCTGCCTGAAAAAAAACGATACACAGTGTGACACAGTCACATACCATATCTGTGCTCAGCCTCAGTGTGCTGCATCATCATATGTAATACTGTATATCTGACTGTGCTGAGTGCTCACTGCTCACACAGCTTAATTGTGGGGGAGACTGGGGAGCAGTTAGAGCAGGAGTACATAAATAATATATTTTAAGTACAGTGCACACTTTTGCTGCCAGAGTGCCACACTGCCAGTGTGACTGACCAGTGACCACACTGACCACCAGTATATTGTGATTGTCTGCTTAGGACGGAGTACTACTTGCTGATAGTGTGACCAGTGACCAGTGACCACCACCAGTTTAATTAATCCGTTCTCTGCCTGAAAAAAAACGATACACAGTGTGACACAGTCACATACCATATCTGTGCTCAGCCCAGTGTGCTGCATCATATGTAATACTGTATATCATTATCTGACTGTGCTCACTGCTCACACAGCTTAATTGTGGGGGAGACTGGGGAGCAGTTATAGCAGGAGTACATATTTTAAGTACAGTGCACACTTTTGCTGCCAGAGTGCCACTGCCAGTGTGACTGACCAGTGACCACTGACCACCAGTATATTGTGATTGTCTGCTGACCACCAGTATATTGTGATTGTCTGCCTGAAAAAGTTAAACACTCGTCGTGTGGTGTTTTTATAAATGCATTCTGCAGACAGTGTCCAGCAGGTCCGTCATTATATAATATATACCTGTCCGGCTGCAGTACTAGTGTGATATATATATATTTTAATTTTATCTCATTATCATCCAGTCTATATTAGCAGCAGACACAGTACGGTAGTCCACGGCTGTAGCTACCTCTGTGTCGGCAGTCGCTCGTCCATCCATAATTGTATACCACCTACCCGTGTTTTTTTTTTTTCTATCTTCTTGATACTAGTAGCTTACTTTAGGAGTCTGCAGTGCTGACAGACAGTGTCCAGCAGGTCCGTCATTACATAATATATACCTGTCCGGCTGCAGTACTAGTGTGATATGTATATATATTTTAATTTTATCTCATTATCATCCAGTCTATATTAGCAGCAGACACAGTACGGTAGTCCACGGCTGTAGCTACCTCTGTGTCGGCAGTCGCTCGTCCATCCATAATTGTATTTCTCTAACGTCCTAAGTGGATGCTGGGGACTCCGTCAGGACCATGGGGAATAGCGGCTCCGCAGGAGACAGGGCACAAAAATAAAGCTTTAGGATTAGGTGGTGTGTACTGGCTCCTCCCCCTATGACCCTCCTCCCAGTTAGGTTTTTGTGCCCGTCCGAGCAGTGTGCAATCTAGGTGGCTCTCCTAAAGAACTGCTTAGAAAAAGTTTTTAGGTTTTTTATTTTCAGTGAGTCCTGCTGGCAACAGGCTCACTGCATCGAGGGACTTAGGGGAGAGAATTTCAACTCACTTGCGTGCAGGATGGATTGGATTCTTAGGCTACTGGACACCATTAGCTCCAGAGGGAGTCGGAACACAGGTCTCACCCTGGGGTTCGTCCCGGAGCCGCGCCGCCGACCCCCCTTACAGATGCTGAAGATTGAAGGTCCGGAAACAGGCGGCAGAAGGCTCTTTAGTCTTCATGAAGGTAGCGCACAGCACTGCAGCTGTGCATTGTTGTCACACACTTCACACCAAGCGGTCACGGAGGGTGCAGGGCGCTGCTGGGGGCGCCCTGGGCAGCAATATTTAATACCTTTATGGCAAAAGAATACATCACATATAGCCATTGAGGCTATATGTATGTATTTAACCCATGCCAGATATCTAAAACTCTGGGAGAAAAGCCCGCCAAAATAGGGGGCGGGGCTTATTCTCCTCAGCACACAGCGCCATTTTCCTGCTCAGCTCCGCTGTGAGGAAGGCTCCCAGGACTCTCCCCTGCACTGCACTACAGAAACAGGGTAAAACAGAGAGGGGGGGGGGCATTTTTTGGCGATATTTTGATATATTTAAGCTGCTATAAGGAACAACACTTATATAAGGTTGTTCCCATATATATTATAGCGCTTGGGTGTGTGCTGGCAAACTCTCCCTCTGTCTCCCCAAAGGGCTAGTGGGGTCCTGTCTTCGATAAGAGCATTCCCTGTGTGTCTGCTGTGTGTCGGTACGTGTGTGTCGACATGTATGAGGACGATGTTGGTGTGGAGGCAGAGCAATTGCCGATAATGGTGATGTCACCCCCCAGGGAGTCGACACCGGAATGGATGGCTTTGTTTATGGAATACGTGATAATGTCAGCACATTACAAAAATCAGTTGACGACATGAGACGGCCGGCAAACCAGTTAGTACCTGCCCAGGCGTCTCAGACACCGTCAGGGGCTGTAAAGCGCCCTTTACCTCAGTCGGTCGACACAGACCCAGACACAGACACTGAATCTAGTGTCGACGGTAATGAAACAAACGTATTTTCAAGTAGGGCCACACGTTATATGATCACGGCAATGAAGGAGGCTTTGCATATCTCTGATACTGCAAGTACCACAAAAAGGGGTATTATGTGGGGGGTGAAAAAAACTACCTGTAGTTTTTCCTGAATCAGAGGAATTAAATGATGTATGTGATGAAGCGTGGGTTAACCCAGATAGAAAAGTGCTAATTTCAAAAAAGTTATTAGCATTATACCCTTTCCCGCCAGAGGTTAGGGCGTGCTGGGAAACACCCCCTAGGGTGGATAAGGCGCTCACACGCTTATCAAAACAAGTGGCGTTACCGTCTCCTGATACGGCCGCCCTCAGGGATCCAGCTGATAGGAGACTGGAAACTACCCTAAAAAGTATATACACACATACTGGTGTTATACTGCGACCAGCCATCGCCTCAGCCTGGATGTGCAGTGCTGGGGTCGTCTGGTTGGATTCCCTGACTGAAAATATTGATACCCTGGATAGGGACAGTATTTTATTGACTATAGAGCAATTAAAGGATGCTTTCCTTTATATGCGAGATGCTCAGAGAGATATTTGCATTCTGGCATCGAGAGTAAATGCGATGTCCATATCTGCCAGAAGGAGTTTATGGACGCGACAGTGGTCAGGTGATGCGGATTCCAAACGACATATGGAAGTATTGCCGTATAAAGGGGAGGAATTATTTGGCGTCGGTCTATCGGATCTGGTGGCCACGGCAACTGCCGGAAAATCCACCTTTTTACCTCAGACCCCCTCCCAACAGAAAAAGACACCGTCTTTTCAGCCGCAGTCCTTTCGGTCCTATAAGAACAAGCGGACAAAAGGACAGTCATATCTGCCTCGGGGCAGAGGAAGGGGTAAGAGAGGGCAGCAAGCAGCCCCTGCCCGGGAACAGAAGCCCTCCCAGGGTTCTGCAAAGCCCTCAGCATGACGCTGGGGCCTTACAAGCGGACTCAGGAGCGGTGGGGGGTCGACTCAAGAATTTCAGCGCACAGTGGGCTTGCTCACAGGTGGACCCCTGGATCCTGCAGGTAGTATCTCAGGGTTACAGGTTGGAATTCGAGAAGTCTCCCCCTCGCAGGTTCCTAAAGTCTGCTTTGCCAACGTCTCCCTCAGACAGGGCGACGGTATTGGAAGCCATTCACAAGCTGTTTTCTCAGCAGGTGATAGTCAAGGTACCCCTCCTACAACAGGGAAAGGGGTATTACTCCACGCTATTTGTGGTACCGAAGCCGGACGGCTCGGTAAGACCTATTCTAAATCTGAAATCTTTGAACCTGTACATACAAAAATTCAAGTTCAAGATGGAGTCACTCAGAGCAGTGATAGCGAATCTGGAAGAAGGGGACTTTATGGTGTCCCTGGACATAAAGGATGCTTACCTGCATGTCCCAATTTGCCCTTCACATCAAGGGTACCTCAGGTTCGTGGTGCAAAACTGTCATTATCAGTTTCAGACGCTGCCGTTTGGATTGTCCACGGCACCTCGGGTCTTTACCAAGGTAATGGCCGAAATGATGATTCTTCTGCGAAGAAGAGGCGTATTAATTATCCCTTACTTGGACGATCTCCTGATAAGGGCAAGGTCCAGAGAACAGCTGGAGGACGGAGTAGCACTAACCCAACTAGTGCTGCAACAACACGGGTGGATTCTGAATTTTCCAAAATCTCAGTTGACCCCAACGACACGTCTGCTGTTCCTGGGAATGATTCTGGACACGGTTCAGAAAAAGGTGTTTCTTCCGGAGGAGAAAGCCAGGGAGTTATCCGAACTTGTCAGGAACCTCCTAAAAACCAGGGAAAGTGTCTGTGCATCAATGCACAAGAGTCCTGGGAAAGATGGTGGCTTCTTACGAAGCGATTCCATTTGGCAGATTCCACGCACGAACTTTTCAGTGGGATCTGCTGGACAAATGGTCCGGATCACATCTGCAGATGCATCAGCGGATAACCTTATCGCCACGGACAAGGGTGTCTCTTCTGTGGTGGTTGCAGAGTGCTCATCTGTTAGAGGGCCGCAGATTCGGCATACAGGACTGGGTCCTGGTGACCACGGATGCCAGTCTGAGAGGCTGGGGAGCGGTCACACAGGGAAGAAACTTCCAGGGAGTATGGTCAAGCCTGGAGATGTCTCTTCACATAAATATACTGGAGCTAAGAGCGATTTACAATGCTCTAAGTCTGGCAAAACCCCTGCTTCAGGGTCAGCCGGTTTTGATCCAGTCGGACAACATCACGGCAGTCGCCCACGTAAACAGACAGGGCGGCACAAGAAGCAGGACAGCAATGGCAGAAGCTGCAAGGATTCTTCGCTGGGCGGAAGATCATGTGATAGCACTGTCAGCAGTATTCATTCCGGGAGTGGACAACTGGGAAGCAGACTTCCTCAGCAGACACGATCTACACCCGGGAGAGTGGGGACTTCATCCAGAAGTCTTCCACATGATTGTAAACCGTTGGGAAAAACCAATGGTGGATATGATGGCGTCCCGCCTCAACAAAAAACTGGACAGGTATTGCGCCAGGTCAAGAGACCCTCAGGCAATAGCTGTGGACGCTCTGGTAACACCGTGGGTGTTCCAGTCAGTGTATGTGTTCCCTCCTCTGCCTCTCATACCAAAAGTACTGAGAATTATATGGCAAAAGGGAGTAAGAACGATACTAGTGGCTCCGGATTGGCCAAGAAGAACTTGGTACCCGGAACTTCAAGAGATGCTCACGGAGGATCCGTGGCCTCTACCTCTAAGACGGGACCTGCTTCAGCAGGGACCGTGTCTATTCCAAGACTTACCGCGGCTGCGTTTGACGGCATGGCGGTTGAACGCCGAATTCTAAGGGAAAAAGGCATTCCGGAAGAGGTCATTCCTACACTGGTAAAAGCCAGGAAGGAGGTGACTGCACAACATTATCACCGCATTTGAAGAAAATATGTTGCGTGGTGTGAGGCCAGGAAGGCCCCCACGGAGGAATTTCAACTGGGTCGATTCCTACATTTCCTGCAAACAGGATTGTCTATGGGCCTCAAATTGGGGTCCATTAAGGTTCAAATTTCGGCCCTGTCGATTTTCTTCCAGAAAGAATTGGCTTCAGTTCCTGAAGTCCAGACTTTTGTAAAAGGAGTACTACATATACAGCCCCCGGTTGTGCCCCCAGTGGCACCGTGGGATCTTAATGTAGTCTTGGATTTTCTCAAATCCCATTGGTTTGAGCCGCTCAAATCGGTGGAGTTGAAGTATCTTACATGGAAAGTAACCATGTTACTGGCCCTGGCTTCAGCCAGGAGAGTATCAGAATTGGCGGCTTTATCATATAAGAGCCCATATCTGATTTTCCATACGGACAGGGCAGAACTGCGGACGCGTCCTCATTTTCTGCCTAAGGTGGTGTCAGCGTTTCACCTGAACCAGCCTATTGTGGTGCCTGCGGCTACTAACGATTTGGAGGATTCCAAGTTGTTGGACGTGGTCCGGGCATTGAAAATATATATTTCAAGAACGGCGGGAGTCAGAAAGTCTGACTCACTGTTTATATTGTATGCACCCAACAAGATGGGTGCTCCTGCTTCTAAGCAGATGATTGCTCGTTGGATTTGTAGCACAATTCAACTTGCACATTCTGTGGCAGGCTTACCACAACCTAAATCTGTCAAGGCCCATTCCACAAGGAAAGTGGGCTCATCCTGGGCGGC
This sequence comes from Pseudophryne corroboree, assembly GCF_028390025.1. Classification (NCBI taxonomy): domain Eukaryota; kingdom Metazoa; phylum Chordata; class Amphibia; order Anura; family Myobatrachidae; genus Pseudophryne; species Pseudophryne corroboree. The sequence goes on from NC_086444.1 coordinate 739,282,198, forward strand.
TGCCCGGGGGGTCTCGGCATTACAACTCTGCCGAGCTGCTACTTGGTCAGGGGCAAACACGTTTGCAAAATTCTACAAATTTGATACCCTGGCTGAGGAGGACCTTGAGTTCTCTCATTCAGTGCTGCAGAGTCATCCGCACTCTCCCGCCCGTTTGGGAGCTTTGGTATAATCCCCATGGTCCTGACGGAGTCCCCAGCATCCACTTAGGACGTTAGAGAAAATAAGAATTTACTTACCGATAATTCTATTTCTCGTAGTCCGTAGTGGATGCTGGGCGCCCATCCCAAGTGCGGATTGTCTGCAATACTTGTACATAGTTATTGTTACAAACAAATTCGGGTTGTTATTGTTGTGAGCCGTCTGTTCAGAGGCTCCTACGTTTGTCATACTGTTAACTGGGTTCAGATCACAAGTTATACGGTGTGATTGGTGTGGCTGGTATGAGTCTTACCCGGGATTCAATATCCTTCCTTATTGTGTACGCTCGTCCGGGCACAGTATCCTAACTGAGGCTTGGAGGAGGGTCATAGGGGGAGGAGCCAGTACACACCACCTAATCCTAAAGCTTTATTTTTGTGCCCTGTCTCCTGCGGAGCCGCTATTCCCCATGGTCCTGACGGAGTCCCCAGCATCCACTACGGACTACGAGAAATAGAATTATCGGTAAGTAAATTCTTATTACCACCTACCCGTGTTTTTTTTTTTTTTTCTATCTTCTTGATACTAGTAGCTTACTTTAGGAGTCTGCAGTGCTGGCAGACAGTGTCCAGCAGGTCCGTCATTACATAATATATACCTGTCCGGCTGCAGTACTAGTGTGATATATATATATATTTTAATTTTATCTCATTATCATCCAGTCTATATTAGCAGCAGACACAGTACGGTAGTCCACGGCTGTAGCTACCTCTGTGTCGGCAGTCGCTCGTCCATCCATAATTGTATACCACCTACCCGTGGTTTTTTTTTTTTCTATCTTCTTGATACTAGTAGCTTACTTTAGGAGTCTGCAGTGCTGACAGACAGTGTCCAGCAGGTCCGTCATTACATAATATATACCTGTCCGGCTGCAGTACTAGTGTGATATATATATATATATATTTTAATTTTATCTCATTATCATCCAGTCTATATTAGCAGCAGACACAGTACGGTAGTCCACGGCTGTAGCTACCTCTGTGTCGGCAGTCGCTCGTCCATCCATAATTGTATACCACCTACCCGTGTTTTTTTTTTTCTATCTTCTTGATACTAGTAGCTTACTTTAGGAGTCTGCAGTGCTGACAGACAGTGTCCAGCAGGTCCGTCATTACATAATATATACCTGTCCGGCTGCAGTACTAGTGTGATATATATATATATTTTAATTTTATCTCATTATCATCCAGTCTATATTAGCAGCAGACACAGTACGGTAGTCCACGGCTGTAGCTACCTCTGTGTCGGCAGTCGCTCGTCATCCATAAGTATACTAGTATCCATCCATCTCCATTGTTTACCTGAGGTGCCTTTTAGTTGTGCCTTTTAAAATATGGAGAACAAAAATGTTGAGGTTCCAAAAATAGGGAAAGATCAAGATCCACTTCCACCTCGTGCTGAAGCTGCTGCCACTAGTCATGGCCGAGATGATGAAATTCCATCAACGTCGTCTGCCAAGGCCGATGCCCAATGTCATAGTACAGAGCATGTAAAATCCAAAACACCAAATATCAGTAAAAAAAGGACTCAAAAATCTAAAATAAAATTGTCGGAGGAGAAGCGTAAACTTGCCAATATGCCATTTACCACACGGAGTGGCAAGGAACGGCTGAGGCCCTGGCCTATGTTCATGGCTAGTGGTTCAGCTTCACATGAGGATGGAAGCACTCAGCCTCTCGCTAGAAAAATGAAAAGACTCAAGCTGGCAAAAGCACAGCAAAGAACTATGCGATCTTCGAAATCACAAATCCACAAGGAGAGTCCAATTGTGTCGTTTGCGATGCCTGACCTTCCCAACACTGGACGTGAAGAGCATGCGCCTTCCACCATTTGCACGCCCCCTGCAAGTGCTGGAAGGAGCACCCGCAGTCCAGTTCCTGATAGTCAGATTGAAGATGTCAGTGTTGAAGTACACCAGGATGAGGAGGATATGGGTGTTGCTGGCGCTGGGGAGGAAATTGACCAGGAGGATTCTGATGGTGAGGTGGTTCGTTTAAGTCAGGCACCCGGGGAGACACCTGTTGTCCGTGGGAGGAATAGGGCCATTGACATGCCTGGTGAAAATACCAAAAAAATCAGCTCTTCGGTGTGGAAGTATTTCAACAGAAATGCGGACAACATTTGTCAAGCCGTGTGTTGCCTTTGTCAAGCTGTAATAAGTAGGGGTAAGGACGTTAACCACCTCGGAACATCCTCCCTTATACGTCACCTGCAGCGCATTCATCATAAGTCAGTGACAAGTTCAAAAACTTTGGGCGACAGCGGAAGCAGTCCACTGACCAGTAAATCCCTTCCTCTTGTAACCAAGCTCACGCAAACCACCCCACCAACTCCCTCAGTGTCAATTTCCTCCTTCCCCAGGAATGCCAATAGTCCTGCAGGCCATGTCACTGGCAATTATGACGAGTCCTCTCCTGCCTGGGATTCCTCCGATGCATCCTTGCGTGTAACGCCTACTGCTGCTGGCGCTGCTGTTGTTGCTGCTGGGAGTCGATGGTCATCCCAGAGGGGAAGTCGTAAGACCACTTTTACTACTTCCACCAAGCAATTGACTGTCCAACAGTCCTTTGCGAGGAAGATGAAATATCACAGCAGTCATCCTGCTGCAAAGCGGATAACTGAGGCCTTGGCATCCTGGGCGGTGAGAAACGTGGTTCCGGTATCCATCATTACTGCAGAGGCAACTAGAGACTTGTTGGAGGTACTGTGTCCCCGGTACCAAATACCATCTAGGTTCCATTTCTCTAGGCAGGCGATACCGAAAATGTACACAGACCTCAGAAAAAGAGTCACCAGTGTCCTAAAAAATGCAGTTGTACCCAATGTCCACTTAACCACGGACATGTGGACAGGTGGAGCAGGGAAGGCTCAGGACTATATGACTGTGACAGCCCACTGGGTAGATGTATGGACTCCCGCCGCAAGAACAGCAGCGGCGGCACCAGTAGCAGCATCTCGCAAACGCCAACTCTTTCCTAGGCAGGCTACGCTTTGTATCACCGCTTTCCAGAATACGCACACAGCTAAAAACCTCTTACGGCAACTGAGGAAGATCATCGCAGAATGGCTTACCCCAATTGGACTCTCCTGTGGATTTGTGGCATCGGACAATGCCAGCAATATTGTGTGTGCATTAAATATGGGCAAATTCCAGCACGTCTTATGTTTTGCACATACCTTGAATTTGGTGGTGCAGAATTATTTAAAAAACGAGAGGGGCGTGCAAGAGATGCTGTCGGTGGCCAGAAGAATTGCGGGACACTTTCGGCGTACAGGCACCACGTACAGAAGACTGGAGCACCACCAAAAACGCCTGAACCTGCCCTGCCATCATCTGAAGCAAGAAGTTGTAACGAGGTGGAATTCAACCCTCTATATGCTTCAGAGGTTGGAGGAGCAGCAAAAGGCCATTCAAGCCTATACAACTGAGCACGATATAGGAGGTGGAATGCACCTGTCTCAAGCGCAGTGGAGAATGATTTCAACGTTGTGCAAGGTTCTGCAACCTTTTGAACTTGCCACAAGTGAAGTCAGTTCAGACACTGCCAGCCTGAGTCAGGTCATTCCCCTCATCAGGCTTTTGCAGAAGAAGCTGGAGACATTGAAGGAGGAGCTAACACAGAGCGATTCCGCTAGGCATGTGGGACTTGTGGATGGAGCCCTTAATTCGCTTAACAAGGATTCACGGGTGGTCAATCTGTTGAAATCAGAGCACTACATTTTGGCCACCGTGCTCGATCCTAGATTTAAAACCTACCTTGGATCTCTCTTTCCGGCAGACACAAGTCTGCTGGGGTTCAAAGAACTGCTGGTGACAAAATTGTCAAGTCAAGCGGAACGCGACCTGTCAACATCTCCTCCTTCACATTCTCCCGCAACTGGGGGTGCGAGGAAAAGGCTCAGAATTCCGAGCCCACCCGCTGGCGGTGATGCAGGGAAGTCTGGAGCGACTGCTGATGCTGACATCTGGTCCGGACTGAAGGACCTGACAACGATTACGGACATGTCGTCTACTGTCACTGCATATGATTCTCTCCCCATTGAAAGAATGGTGGAGGATTATATGAGTGACCGCATCCAAGTAGGCACGTCAGACAGTCCGTACTTATACTGGCAGGAAAAAGAGGCAATTTGGAGGCCCTTGCACAAACTGGCTTTATTCTACCTAAGTTGCCCTCCCACAAGTGTGTACTCCGAAAGAGTATTTAGTGCCGCCGCTCACCTTGTCAGCAATCGGCGTACAAGGTTACATCCAGAAAATGTGGAGAAGATGATGTTCATTAAAATGAATTATAATCAATTCCTCCGTGGAGACATTGACCAGCAGCAATTGCCTCCACAAAGTAGTACACAGGGAGCTGAGATGGTGGATTCCAGTGGGGACGAATTGATAATCTGTGAGGAGGAGGATGTACACGGTGATATATCGGAGGATGATGATGAGGTGGACATCTTGCCTCTGTAGAGCCAGTTTGTGCAAGGAGAGATTAATTGCTTCTTTTTTGGTGGGGGTCCAAACCAACCCGTCATTTCAGTCACAGTCGTGTGGCAGACCCTGTCACTGAAATGATGGGTTGGTTAAAGTGTGCATGTCCTGTTTATACAACATAAGGGTGGGTGGGAGGGCCCAAGGACAATTCCATCTTGCACCTCTTTTTTCTTTCATTTTTCTTTGCGTCATGTGCTGTTTGGGGAGTATTTTTTTGAAGGGCCTTCCTGCGTGACACTGCAGTGCCACTCCTAGATGGGCCAGGTGTTTGTGTCGGCCACTAGGGTCGCTTAGCTTACTCACACAGCTACCTCATTGCGCCTCTTTTTTTCTTTGCGTCATGTGCTGTTTGGGGAGTAGTTTTTTGAAGGGCCAGCCTGCGTGACACTGCAGTGCCACTCCTAGATGGGCCAGGTGTTTGTGTCGGCCACTAGGGTCGCTTAGCTTACTCACACAGCTACCTCATTGCGCCTCTTTTTTTCTTTGCGTCATGTGCTGTTTGGGGAGTAGTTTTTTGAAGGGCCAGCCTGCGTGACACTGCAGTGCCACTCCTAGATGGGCCAGGTGTTTGTGTCGGCCACTAGGGTCGCTTAGCTTACTCACACAGCTACCTCATTGCGCCTCTTTTTTTCTTTGCGTCATGTGCTGTTTGGGGGGTGTTTTTTGGAAGGGCCATCCTGCGTGACACTGCAGTGCCACTCCTAGATGGGCCAGGTGTTTGTGTCGGCCACTTGGGTCGTTGAGCTTAGTCACACAGCTACCTCATTACGCCTCTTTTTTTCTTTGCATCATGTGCTGTTTGGGGAGTGTTTTTTGGAAGGGCCATCCTGCGTGACACTGCAGTTCCACTCCTAGATGGGCCAGGTGTTTGTGTCGGCCACTTGGGTCGTTGAGCTTAGTCACACAGCTACCTCATTGCGCCTCTTTTTTTCTTTGCGTCATGTGCTGTTTGGGGAGTGTTTTTTGGAAGGGCCATCCTGCGTGACACTGTAGTGCCACTCCTAGATGGGCCAGGTGTTTGTGTCGGCCACTTGGGTCGCTTAGCTTAGTCATCCAGCGACCTCGGTGCAAATTTTAGGACTAAAAATAATATTGTGAGGTGTGAGGTGTTCAGAATAGACTGAAAATGAGTGGAAATTATGGTTTTTGAGGTTAATAATACTTTGGGATCAAAATGACCCCCAAATTCTATGATTTAAGCTTTTTTTTAGGGTTTTTTGAAAAAAACACCCGAATCCAAAACACACCCGAATCCGACAAAAAAAATTCGGTGAGGTTTTGCCAAAACGCGTTCGAACCCAAAACCAAAACACAAAACCCGAAAAATTTCAAGTGCACATCTCTAGTCCGGAGTTCTATTAGCTTAATCTCAGCAGCGAGTCCCTGTCCCCCACACCGCCTGTCCGTTTAGGGGTACCCCATTAGGAGACTGTAAAAACTATCAGGAAACTGCATATGCCTGCACAAAGCACCATTGACATTGGGAAAATATTAAATCTATTCATTAGAGTTGTGGAACACCACTCTCTAAGAACTTTCTGATATTACCTATGGGCCTTTTTATATTTTGTGCATACTAGAGACACACATTCTGTTCATTTTGCTGATTTGCTTGTTACATCTTATGACATCTGCCCCACCTGCAGTGCAACATAGTTTTGCCCAATTGCTAACAAACCTAAATAAGGGGGACAGATTGCAATATTTTTCTATGTCAGATGTTACAAGGGTCCAGGAGGGACCATTTCACTGCAGTCCTGCTGTCTGTATTAAGGCCCATACACATTAGACGATGTCGCTCTGTGAGCGACATCGTTTAACGTTTCCCCCTCCCGGGCCGGCCGGTCGGCGGCCGCCTGTACGCACTGAGCGATATGACCGCTCATATCGCTCAGTGACGTCATGCCCCCGCCAGCCCTGCACGAAGGTCGTGGACGACAGTCCACATCCTTCATGCATGCCCTACCGACAGCGACGATCGTTGCCGACCCGCGGGGCTGCGCATCGGTCGTCGCTGGCGGCATACACACTTAACGATATAATGAGCGACGTCGCTCAAGGAGGGGGAAAATGAGCGACGTCGCTCATTATATCGTTAAGTGTGTATTAGAGATGAGCGGGTTCGGTTTCTCTGAATCCGAACCCGCACGAACTTCATGTTTTTTTCACGGGTCCGAGCAGACTCGAATCCTCCCGCCTTGCTCGGTTAACCCGAGCGCGCCCGAACGTCATCATGACGCTGTCGGATTCTCGCGAGACTCGGATTCTATATAAGGAGCCGCGCGTCGCCGCCATTTTCACACGTGCATTGAGATTGATAGGGAGAGGACGTGGCTGGCGTCCTCTCCATTTAGATTAGGGTTGAGAGAGAGAGAGAGAGATTGACCTGAGGCTGTGATACTGTAGAAGAGAGTGCAGAGTTTAGTGACTGACGACCACAGTGACCACCAGACAGTGCAGTTGTTTGTTTTATTTAATATATCCGTTCTCTGCCTGAAAAAAACGATACACACAGTGACTCAGTCACATACCATATCTGTGTGCACTGCTCAGCCCAGTGTGCTGCATCAATGTATATATATATCTGACTGTGCTCAGCTCACACAGCTTATAATTGTGGGGGAGACTGGGGAGCACTGCAGTGCCAGTTATAGGTTATAGCAGGAGCCAGGAGTACATAATATTATATTAAAATTAAACAGTGCACACTTTTGCTGCAGGAGTGCCACTGCCAGTGTGACTAGTGACCAGTGACCTGACCACCAGTATATATAATATTAGTAGTATACTATCTCTTTATCAACCAGTCTATATTAGCAGCAGACACAGTACAGTGCGGTAGTTCACGGCTGTGGCTACCTCTGTGTCGGCACTCGGCAGCCCGTCCATAATTGTATATACCACCTAACCGTGGTTTTTTTTTCTTTCTTTATAGTCATACTAGTTACGAGTATACTATCTCTTTATCAACCAGTCTATATTAGCAGCAGACACAGTACAGTGCGGTAGTTCACGGCTGTGGCTACCTCTGTGTCGGCACTCGGCAGCCCGTCCATAATTGTATATACCACCTAACCGTGGTTTTTTGTTCTTTCTTTATACATACATACTAGTTACGAGTATACTATCTCTTTATCAACCAGTCTATATTAGCAGCAGACACAGTACAGTGCGGTAGTTCACGGCTGTGGCTACCTCTGTGTCGGCACTCGGCAGCCCGTCCATAATTGTATATACCACCTAACCGTGGTTTTTTTTTCTTTCTTTATACATACATACTAGTTACGAGTATACTATCTCTTTATCAACCAGTCTATATATTAGCAGCAGACACAGTACAGTGCGGTAGTTCACGGCTGTGGCTACCTCTGTGTCGGCACTCGGCAGCCCGTCCATAATTGTATATACCACCTAACCGTGGTTTTTTTTTCTTTCTTTATACATACATACTAGTTACGAGTATACTATCTCTTTATCAACCAGTCTATATATTAGCAGCAGACACAGTACAGTGCGGTAGTTCACGGCTGTGGCTACCTCTGTGTCGGCACTCGGCAGCCCGTCCATAATTGTATATACCACCTAACCGTGGTTTTTTTTTCTTTCTTTATACATACATACTAGTTACGAGTATACTATCTCTTTATCAACCAGTCTATATTAGCAGCAGACACAGTACAGTGCGGTAGTTCACGGCTGTGGCTACCTCTGTGTCGGCACTCGGCAGCCCGTCCATAATTGTATATACCACCTAACCGTGGTTTTTTTTTCTTTCTTTATACATACATACTAGTTACGAGTATACTATCTCTTTATCAACCAGTCTATATATTAGCAGCAGACACAGTACAGTGCGGTAGTTCACGGCTGTGGCTACCTCTGTGTCGGCACTCGGCAGCCCGTCCATAATTGTATATACCACCTAACCGTGGTTTTTTTTTCTTTCTTTATAGTCATACTAGTTACGAGTATACTATCTCTTTATCAACCAGTCTATATTAGCAGCAGACACAGTACAGTGCGGTAGTTCACGGCTGTGGCTACCTCTGTGTCGGCACTCGGCAGCCCGTCCATAATTGTATATACCACCTAGCCGTGGTTTTTTTTTCTTTCTTTATACATACATACTAGTTACGAGTATACTATCTCTTTATCAACCAGTCTATATTAGCAGCAGACACAGTACAGTGCGGTAGTTCACGGCTGTGGCTACCTCTGTGTCGGCACTCGGCAGCCCGTCCATAATTGTATATACCACCTAACCGTGGTTTTTTTTCTTTCTTTATACATACATACTAGTTACGAGTATACTATCTCTTTATCAACCAGTCTATATATTAGCAGCAGACACAGTACAGTGCGGTAGTTCACGGCTGTGGCTACCTCTGTGTCGGCACTCGGCAGCCCGTCCATAATTGTATATACCACCTAACCGTGGTTTTTTTTTCTTTCTTTATACATACATACTAGTTACGAGTATACTATCTCTTTATCAACCAGTCTATATTAGCAGCAGACACAGTACAGTGCGGTAGTTCACGGCTGTGGCTACCTCTGTGTCGGCACTCGGCAGCCCGTCCATAATTGTATATACCACCTAACCGTGGTTTTTTTTTCTTTCTTTATACATACATACTAGTTACGAGTATACTATCTCTTTATCAACCAGTCTATATATTAGCAGCAGACACAGTACAGTGCGGTAGTTCACGGCTGTGGCTACCTCTGTGTCGGCACTCGGCAGCCCGTCCATAATTGTATATACCACCTAACCGTGGTTTTTTTTTCTTTCTTTATAGTCATACTAGTTACGAGTATACTATCTCTTTATCAACCAGTCTATATTAGCAGCAGACACAGTACAGTGCGGTAGTTCACGGCTGTGGCTACCTCTGTGTCGGCACTCGGCAGCCCGTCCATAATTGTATATACCACCTAGCCGTGGTTTTTTTTTCTTTCTTTATACATACATACTAGTTACGAGTATACTATCTTTTTATCAACCAGTCTATATTAGCAGCAGACACAGTACAGTGCGGTAGTTCACGGCTGTGGCTACCTCTGTGTCGGCACTCGGCAGCCCGTCCATAATTGTATATACCACCTAACCGTGGTTTTTTTTTCTTTCTTTATACATACATACTAGTTACGAGTATACTATCTCTTTATCAACCAGTCTATATATTAGCAGCAGACACAGTACAGTGCGGTAGTTCACGGCTGTGGCTACCTCTGTGTCGGCACTCGGCAGCCCGTCCATAATTGTATACTAGTATCCAATCCATCCATCTCCATTGTTTACCTGAGGTGCCTTTTAGTTGTGCCTATTAAAATATGGAGAACAAAAATGTTGAGGTTCCAAAATTAGGGAAAGATCAAGATCCACTTCCACCTCGTGCTGAAGCTGCTGCCACTAGTCATGGCCGAGACGATGAAATGCCAGCAACGTCGTCTGCCAAGGCCGATGCCCAATGTCATAGTACAGAGCATGTCAAATCCAAAACACCAAATATCAGTAAAAAAAGGACTCCAAAACCTAAAATAAAATTGTCGGAGGAGAAGCGTAAACTTGCCAATATGCCATTTACCACACGGAGTGGCAAGGAACGGCTGAGGCCCTGGCCTATGTTCATGGCTAGTGGTTCAGCTTCACATGAGGATGGAAGCACTCAGCCTCTCGCTAGAAAAATGAAAAGACTAAAGCTGGCAAAAGCAGTAGCACCGCAAAGAACTGTGCGTTCTTCGAAATCCCAAATCCACAAGGAGAGTCCGACTCCAATTGTGTCGGTTGCGATGCCTGACCTTCCCAACACTGGACGTGAAGAGCATGCGCCTTCCACCATTTGCACGCCCCCTGCAAGTGATGGAAGGAGCACCCGCAGTCCAGTTCCTGATAGTCAGATTGAAGATGTCAGTGTTGAAGTACACCAGGATGAGGAGGATATGGGTGTTGCTGGCGCTGGGGAGGAAATTGACCAGGAGGATTCTGATGGTGAGGTGGTTTGTTTAAGTCAGGCACCCGGGGAGACACCTGTTGTCCGTGGTAGGAATATGGCCGTTGACATGCCTGGTGAAAATACCAAAAAAATCAGCTCTTCGGTGTGGAAGTATTTCACCAGAAATGCGGACAACAGGTGTCAAGCCGTGTGTTCCCTTTGTCAAGCTGTAATAAGTAGGGGTAAGGACGTTAACCACCTCGGAACATCCTCCCTTATACGTCACCTGCAGCGCATTCATAATAAGTCAGTGACAAGTTCAAAAACTTGGGCCGACAGCGGAAGCAGTCCACTGACCAGTAAATCCCTTCCTCTTGTAACCAAGCTCACGCAAACCACCCCACCAACTCCCTCAGTGTCAATTTCCTCCTTCCCCAGGAATGCCAATAGTCCTGCAGGCCATGTCACTGGCAATTCTGACGATTCCTCTCCTGCCTGGGATTCCTCCGATGCATCCTTGCGTGTAACGCCTACTGCTGCTGGCGCTGCTGTTGTTGCTGCTGGGAGTCGATGGTCATCCCAGAGGGGAAGTCGTAAGACCACTTTTACTACTTCCACCAAGCAATTGACTGTCCAACAGTCCTTTGCGAGGAAGATGAAATATCACAGCAGTCATCCTACTGCAAAGCGGATAACTGAGGCCTTGACATCCTGGGTGGTGAGAAACGTGGTTCCGGTATCCATCATTACTGCAGAGCCAACTAGAGACTTGTTGGAGGTACTGTGTCCCCGGTACCAAATACCATCTAGGTTCCATTTCTCTAGGCAGGCGATACCGAAAATGTACACAGACCTCAGAAAAAGAGTCACCAGTGTCCTAAAAAATGCAGCTGTACCCAATGTCCACTTAACCACGGACATGTGGACAAGTGGAGCAGGGCAGGGTCAGGACTATATGACTGTGACAGCCCACTGGGTAGATGTATGGACTCCCGCCGCAAGAACAGCAGCGGCGGCACCAGTAGCAGCATCTCGCAAACGCCAACTCTTTCCTAGGCAGGCTACGCTTTGTATCACCGGTTTCCAGAATACGCACACAGCTGAAAACCTCTTACGGCAACTGAGGAAGATCATCGCGGAATGGCTTACCCCAATTGGACTCTCCTGTGGATTTGTGGCATCGGACAACGCCAGCAATATTGTGTGTGCATTAAATCTGGGCCAATTCCAGCACGTCCCATGTTTTGCACATACCTTGAATTTGGTGGTGCAGAATTTTTTAAAAAACGACAGGCGCGTGCAAGAGATGCTGTCGGTGGCCAGAAGAATTGCGGGACACTTTCGGCGTACAGGCACCACGTACAGAAAACTGGAGCACCACCAAAAACTACTGAACCTGCCCTGCCATCATCTGAAGCAAGAAGTGGTAACGAGGTGGAATTCAACCCTGTATATGCTTCAGAGGTTGGAGGAGCAGCAAAAGGCCATTCAAGCCTATACAATTGAGCACGATATAGGAGGTGGGATGCACCTGTCTCAAGCGCAGTGGAGAATGATTTCAACGTTGTGCAAGGTTCTGATGCCCTTTGAACTTGCCACACGTGAAGTCAGTTCAGACACTGCCAGCCTGAGTCAGGTCATTCCCCTCATCAGGCTTTTGCAGAAGAAGCTGGAGACATTGAAGGAGGAGCTAACACGGAGCGATTCCGCTAGGCATGTGGGACTTGTGGATGGAGCCCTTAATTCGCTAAGCAAGGATTCACGGGTGGTCAATCTGTTGAAATCAGAGCACTACATTTTGGCCACCGTGCTCGATCCTAGATTTAAAGCCTACCTTGGATCTCTCTTTCCGGCAGACACAAGTCTGCTGGGGTTCAAACACCTGCTGGTGAGTAAATTGTCAAGTCAAGCGGAACGCGACCTGTCAACAACATCTCCTCCTTCACATTCTCCCGCAACTGGGGGTGCGAGGAAAAGGCTCAGAATTCCGAGCCCACCCGCTGGCGGTGATGCAGGGCAGTCTGGAGCGACTGCTGATGCTGACATCTGGTCCGGACTGAAGGACCTGACAACGATTACGGACATGTCGTCTACTGTCACTGCATATGATTCTCTCCCCATTGAAAGAATGGTGGAGGATTATATGAGTGACCGCATCCAAGTAGGCACGTCACACAGTCCGTACTTATACTGGCAGGAAAAAGAGGCAATTTGGAGGCCCTTGCACAAACTGGCTTTATTCTACCTAAGTTGCCCTCCCACAAGTGTGTACTCCGAAAGAGTGTTTAGTGCCGCCGCTCACCTTGTCAGCAATCGGCGTACGAGGTTACATCCAGAAAATGTGGAGAAGATGATGTTCATTAAAATGAATTATAATCAATTCCTCCGTGGAGACATTGACCAGCAGCAATTGCCTCCACAAAGTACACAGGGAGCTGAGATGGTGGATTCCAGTGGGGACGAATTGATAATCTGTGAGGAGGGGGATGTACACGGTGATATATCGGAGGATGATGATGAGGTGGACATCTTGCCTCTGTAGAGCCAGTTTGTGCAAGGAGAGATTAATTGCTTCTTTTTTGGTGGGGGTCCAAACCAACCCGTCATATCAGTCACAGTCGTGTGGCAGACCCTGTCACTGAAATGATGGGTTGGTTAAAGTGTGCATGTCCTGTTTATACAACATAAGGGTGGGTGGGAGGGCCCAAGGACAATTCCATCTTGCACCTCTTTTTTCTTTTCTTTTTCTTTGCGTCATGTGCTGTTTGGGGAGGGTTTTTTGGAAGGGACATCCTGCGTGACACTGCAGTGCCACTCCTAGATGGGCCCGGTGTTTGTGTCGGCCACTAGGGTCGCTTATCTTACTCACACAGCTACCTCATTGCGCCTCTTTTTTTCTTTGCGTCATGTGCTGTTTGGGGAGGGTTTTTTGGAAGGGACATCCTGCGTGACACTGCAGTGCCACTCCTAGATGGGCCCGGTGTTTGTGTCGGCCACTAGGGTCGCTTATCTTACTCACACAGCGACCTCGGTGCAAATTTTAGGACTAAAAATAATATTGTGAGGTGTGAGGTATTCAGAATAGACTGAAAATGAGTGGAAATTATGGTTTTTGAGGTTAATAATACTTTGGGATCAAAATGACCGCCAAATTCTATGATTTAAGCTGTTTTTTAGGTTTTTTGGAAAAAAACACCCGAATCCAAAACACACCCGAATCCGACAAAAAAAATTCGGTGAGGTTTTGCCAAAACGCGGTCGAACCCAAAACACGGCCGCGGAACCGAACCCAAAACCAAAACACAAAACCCGAAAAATTTCCGGCGCTCATCTCTAGTGTGTATGGACCTTTAGTAATCCCTTCCTGGTGAGCACTTGTTGACATACAGTATTTATTTATTTATGTGTACAAGGGGCTCCTGATTGGCTGAGGCTCTCTGCTCTGTCACATAGAGTCAGGATGTGTGGCTGGCCCCTGGCTGTGTACAAGGATGTGCTCCTGCTCCCATCAGGTCAGTGCAGGATAATGCCTATTCTGATAATGCCATTGTGGCATTGAGCATGGAAGTATGATCGTTTCTCAGTAGCCATCTGGCTTTCAGCAACTGATCTTGGGAGGCCATAAGGATCTTGTCTGGCAGGCATGTGTGTGTTTGTGTTTTTCCCTTTAGGGGCCAATGTGTTTTTTTCCCCTTTGGTGGCCAGTGTGCATATTTTCCTTGTAGGGGCCAATGTGTATTTTTTTTTTTGCCTGTTGGGTCCAATGTGTGTGTACTTTTTTTCCTCTGTGAGGGCCAATATGTGTATTTTTTCTAATGGGGGGAGGGGTGGGGAGGTGGAGAGGCCTCAAAAACTTCTTACACGCTGGCTCTGAGTCAATTACATGGTAGTAACATGAGCCACTCAGACTTTGGCAGAGTAAACCAGGAAGAGGTAAACAGATAAGAAAGAGATAAGGTTTATAAGAGTAAAGGATATAACAGATAATAGAATAACAGTGTGCATAGAATGGAATAGGCCATATTTGTAGCCTAATTTACCAGAAGGGCTCTGATACACTTTATGCATGTGTGATCCAAAAGAGGAAAATTTCCTATAGCAGCTCTCTCCAGACTGAGGGGTCTATTTACTAAGCCTTGGATGGAGATAAAGTCGACGGAGATAAAGTACCAGCCAACTGACTCCTAACTGCTATGCCACAGGCTGTGTTTGAAAACTGACAGTTAGGACCTGATTGGCTGGTATTTTATCTCTGTCGAATTTATCTCCATCCAAGGCTTAATAAATAGACTCCTGAGTGACAGGATGTGGATAGACCATAACTGTCTACTAACCAGTTGGGTCACAAGGGTGGTGCGGGGGGTGCGCCCGCTCCCAGGTGTCACACGCCGAGGGGTGACACCAAAATGCCTGCTCCTGCATAGTGACAGGAGCTGAGTGCTGCACTGTTATATTATGTGCAGCACTCGGCTCCTGTCACTGTGTAGGAGCCAGCACTGCAGGGACAGCACCCCTGGGAGTCAGCCCTCACCTCCCACAGACCCCAGTGCCAAAAAAAGGGGTGTCGGGATGCAAAGCCCCGCCCCCTCCCACAAAGCCACACACCCTTTTTGTGCCTTCAATGGGCTAAAAACGGGTGTCGCCCATGAAGCCACACCCTCTATTTAAGCCCCACCCATTCCCGTGAAGCCACACCCCATTTTCCCTCGCTGCCGCACTGGGTGTTACAGAGGTGAGTGACGCCTCTGCTACTAACTATGAATCATCACAAGTCATCATAAAGATCTTTGTGCAAACATATACAGCCCTGTTCAGGTGATATGTTATACAGGTACAAATCAGAACAATGTGCTCCTGGCCAATCCGCACACCTGACTGGCCGACATATTATCCTGCCCACACACACTGTAAGATTCAGCAGTAAGAAGGCAGGATGTACCAAGCCATGCTGCATTTCGTAGCATGGCATTGTTCACAATATCTTCTGATATTCTGTGCTGCATGGGCAACAGAAAATCTTGTGTACAACAACCCACAGGAGCATGCAATCGCATGTACACACTGCATGATCCGGACGATAGGTAGATCCGATTTGCCTGGAAATGACAAATTGTGCCGATATTGGCCCTCATTCCGAGTTGATCGGTCGCAAGGCGAATTTAGCAGAGTTACACACGCTAAGCCGCCGCCTACTGGGAGTGAATCTTAGCTTCTTAAAATTGCGACCGATGTATTCGCAATATTGCGATTACTAACTACTTAGCAGTTTCAGAGTAGCTCCAGACTTACTCTGCCTGTGCGATCAGTTCAGTGCTTGTCGTTCCTGGTTGACGTCACAAACACACCCAGCGTTCGCCCAGGCACTCCCACCGTTTCTCCGGCCACTCCTGCGTTTTTTCCGGAAACGGTAGCGTTTTCAGCCACACGCCCCTGAAACGCCGTGTTTCCGCCCAGTAACACCCATTTCCTGTCAATCACATTACGATCGCCGGAGCGATGAAAAAGCCGTGAGTAAAAATACTTTCTACATAGCAAAGTTACTTGGCGCAGTCGCAGTGCGAACATTGCGCATGCGTACTAAGCGGATTTTCATTGCGATGCGATGAAAAATACCGAGCGAACAACTCGGAATGAGGGCCCTTGTTGTAGTGTGTACCTGGCCTTAGAGAGACAATGATTCCTGAGTGCAGTTAGCCTAACGTTGGGGCTCATTCTGAGTTGATCGCTAGCTGCCGTTTTTCGCAGTGTAGCGATCAGGCTACAAATTGGCATTTCTGCGCATGCGTACGGCCCGCAGTGCGCATGCGCAAAGTACTTTCACAAAAAACTATGCAGTTTTACACAAGGTCGGGCGACGCTTTTCAGTCGCTCTGTTGATCGGTGAGGGATTGACAGGAAGTGGGTGTTTCTGGGTGGTAACTGGCCGTTTTCTGGGAGTGTGCTAAAAAACGCAGTCGTGTCAGGTAAAAACGCAGGCGTGGCTGGGCAAACGGGGGAGTGGCTGGCCGAACGCAGGGTGTGTTTGTGACGTCAAAGCAGGAACTAAACAGACCGAGGTGATCGCAAGGAAGGAGTAGGTCTGCAGCTACTCTGAAACTGCATGAAAAAATGTCAGCACTGTTCTGCTAACCTTTCGTTCGCACTTCTGCTAAGCTAAGATACACTCCCAGAGGGCGGCGGCTTAGTGTTTGCACTGCTGCTAAAAGCAGCTAGCGAGCGATCAACTCGGAATGAGGGCCAATAGTACTACTCCAACTTAAAATAGATTAAAATATGGGTTTTCTAAAGATAAACTGAGTACTATATACCCATTAGAGATGAGCGCCTGAAATTTTTCGGGTTTTGTGTTTTGGTTTTGGGTTCGGTTCCGCGGCCGTGTTTTGGGTTCGAACGCGTTTTGGCAAAACCTCACCGAATTATTTTTGTCGGATTCGGGTGTGTTTTGGATTCGGGTGTTTTTTTCCAAAAACACTAAAAAACAGCTTAAATCATAGAATTTGGGGGTCATTTTGATCCCAAAGTATTATTAACCTCAAAAACCATAATTTACACTCATTTTCAGTCTATTCTGAATACCTCACACCTCACAATATTATTTTTAGTCCTAAAATTTGCACCGAGGTCGCTGTGTGAGTAAGATAAGCGACCCTAGTGGCCGACACAAACACCGGGCCCATCTAGGAGTGGCACTGCAGTGTCACGCAGGATGTCCCTTCCAAAAAACCCTCCCCAAACAGCACATGACGCAAAGAAAAAAAGAGGCGCAATGAGGTAGCTGTGTGAGTAAGATTAGCGACCCTAGTGGCCGACACAAACACCGGGCCCATCTAGGAGTGGCACTGCAGTGTCACGCAGGATGGCCCTTCCAAAAAACCCTCCCCAAACAGCACATGACGCAAAGAAAAAAAGAGGTGCAATGAGGTAGCTGACTGTGTGAGTAAGATTAGCGACCCTAGTGGCCGACACAAACACCGGGCACATCTAGGAGTGGCACTGCAGTGTCACGCAGGATGTCCCTTCCAAAAAACCCTCCCCAAACAGCACATGACGCAAAGAAAAAAAGAGGCGCAATGAGGTAGCTGTGTGAGTAAGATTAGCGACCCTAGTGGCCGACACAAACACCGGGCCCATCTAGGAGTGGCACTGCAGTGTCACGCAGGATGTCCCTTCCAAAAAACCCTCCCCAATCAGCACATGATGCAAAGAAAAAGAAAAGAAAAAAGAGGTGCAAGATGGAATTATCCTTGGGCCCTCCCACCCACCCTTATGTTGTATAAACAAAACAGGACATGCACACTTTAACCAACCCATCATTTCAGTGACAGGGTCTGCCACACGACTGTGACTGATATGACGGGTTGGTTTGGACCCCCCCCAAAAAAGAAGCAATTAATCTCTCCTTGCACAAACTGGCTCTACAGAGGCAAGATGTCCACCTCATCTTCACCCTCCGATATATCACCGTGTACATCCCCCTCCTCACAGATTATCAATTCGTCCCCACTGGAATCCACCATCTCAGCTCCCTGTGTACTTTGTGGAGGCAATTGCTGCTGGTCAATGTCTCCGCGGAGGAATTGATTATAATTCATTTTAATGAACATCATCTTCTCCACATTTTCTGGATGTAACCTCGTACGCCGATTGCTGACAAGGTGAGCGGCGGCACTAAACACTCTTTCGGAGTACACACTTGTGGGAGGGCAACTTAGGTAGAATAAAGCCAGTTTGTGCAAGGGCCTCCAAATTGCCTCTTTTTCCTGCCAGTATAAGTACGGACTGTGTGACGTGCCTACTTGGATGCGGTCACTCATATAATCCTCCACCATTCTATCAATGTTGAGAGAATCATATGCAGTGACAGTAGACGACATGTCCGTAATCGTTGTCAGGTCCTTCAGTCCGGACCAGATGTCAGCATCAGCAGTCGCTCCAGACTGCCCTGCATCACCGCCAGCGGGTGGGCTCGGAATTCTGAGCCTTTTCCTCGCACCCCCAGTTGCGGGAGAATGTGAAGGAGGAGATGTTGACAGGTCGCGTTCCGCTTGACTTGACAATTTTGTCACCAGCAGGTCTTTCAACCCCAGCAGACCTGTGTCTGCCGGAAAGAGAGATCCAAGGTAGGCTTTAAATCTAGGATCGAGCACGGTGGCCAAAATGTAGTGCTCTGATTTCAACAGATTGACCACCCGTGAATCCTTGTTAAGCGAATTAAGGGCTGCATCCACAAGTCCCACATGCCTAGCGGAATCGCTCCGTGTTAGCTCCTCCTTCAATGCCTCCAGCTTCTTCTGCAAAAGCCTGATGAGGGGAATGACCTGACTCAGGCTGGCAGTGTCTGAACTGACTTCACGTGTGGCAAGTTCAAAGGGCATCAGAACCTTGCACAACGTTGAAATCATTCTCCACTGCACTTGAGACAGGTGCATTCCACCTACTATATCGTGCTCAATTGTATAGGCTTGAATGGCCTTTTGCTGCTCCTCCAACCTCTGAAGCATATAGAGGGTTGAATTCCACCTCGTTACCACTTCTTGCTTCAGATGATGGCAGGGCAGGTTCAGTAGTTTTTGGTGGTGCTCCAGTTTTCTGTACGTGGTGCCTGTACGCCGAAAGTGTCCCGCAATTCTTCTGGCCACCGACAGCATCTCTTGCACGCCCCTGTCGTTTTTTAAAAAATTCTGCACCACCAAATTCAAGGTATGTGCAAAACATGGGACGTGCTGGAATTGGCCCAGATTTAATGCACACACAATATTGCTGGCGTTGTCCGATGCCACAAATCCACAGGAGAGTCCAATTGGGGTAAGCCATTCCGCGATGATCTTCCTCAGTTGCCGTAAGAGGTTTTCAGCTGTGTGCGTATTCTGGAAAGCGGTGATACAAAGCGTAGCCTGCCTAGGAAAGAGTTGGCGTTTGCGAGATGCTGCTACTGGTGCCGCCGCTGCTGTTCTTGCGGCGGGAGTCCATACATCTACCCAGTGGGCTGTCACAGTCATATAGTCCTGACCCTGCCCTGCTCCACTTGTCCACATGTCCGTGGTTAAGTGGACATTGGGTACAGCTGCATTTTTTAGGACACTGGTGACTCTTTTTCTGAGGTCTGTGTACATTTTCGGTATCGCCTGCCTAGAGAAATGGAACCTAGATGGTATTTGGTACCGGGGACACAGTACCTCCAACAAGTCTCTAGTTGGCTCTGCAGTAATGATGGATACCGGAACCACGTTTCTCACCACCCAGGATGCCAAGGCCTCAGTTATCCGCTTTGCAGTAGGATGACTGCTGTGATATTTCATCTTCCTCGCAAAGGACTGTTGAACAGTCAATTGCTTACTGGAAGTAGTACAAGTGGGCTTACGACTTCCCCTCTGGGATGACCATCGACTCCCAGCGGCAACAACAGCAGCGCCAGCAGCAGTAGGCGTTACACGCAAGGATGCATCGGAGGAATCCCAGGCAGGAGAGGACTCGTCAGACTTGCCAGTGACATGGCCTGCAGGACTATTGGCATTCCTGGGGAAGGAGGAAATTGACACTGAGGGAGTTGGTGGGGTGGTTTGCGTGAGCTTGGTTACAAGAGGAAGGGATTTACTGGTCAGTGGACTGCTTCCGCTGTCACCCAAAGTTTTTGAACTTGTCACTGACTTATTATGAATGCGCTGCAGGTGACGTATAAGGGAGGATGTTCCGAGGTGGTTAACGTCCTTACCCCTACTTATTACAGCTTGACAAAGGGAACACACGGCTTGACACCTGTTGTCCGCATTTCTGGTGAAATACCTCCACACCGAAGAGCTGATTTTTTTGGTATTTTCACCTGGCATGTCAACGGCCATATTCCTCCCACGGACAACAGGTGTCTCCCCGGGTGCCTGACTTAAACAAACCACCTCACCATCAGAATCCTTCTGGTCAATTTCCTCCCCAGCGCCAGCAACACCCATATCCTCCTCATCCTGGTGTACTTCAACACTGACATCTTCAATCTGACTATCAGGAACTGGACTGCGGGTGCTCCTTCCAGCACTTGCAGGGGGCATGCAAATAGTGGAAGGCGCATGCTCTTCACGTCCAGTGTTGGGAAGGTCAGGCATCGCAAACGACACAATTGGACTCTCCTTGTGGATTTGGGATTTCAAAGAACGCACAGTTCTTTGCGGTGCTTTTGCCAGCTTGAGTCTTTTCAGTTTTCTAGCGAGAGGCTGAGTGCTTCCATCCTCATGTGAAGCTGAACCACTAGCCATGAACATAGGCCAGGGCCTCAGCCGTTCCTTGCCACTCCGTGTGGTAAATGGCATATTGGCAAGTTTACGCTTCTCCTCCGACAATTTTATTTTAGGTTTTGGAGTCCTTTTTTTTCTGATATTTGGTGTTTTGGATTTGACATGCTCTGTACTATGACATTGGGCATCGGCCTTGGCAGACGACGTTGCTGGCATTTCATCGTCTCGGCCATGACTAGTGGCAGCAGCTTCAGCACGAGGTGGAAGTGGATCTTGATCTTTCCCTAATTTTGGAACCTCAACTTTTTTGTTCTCCATATTTTATAGGCAGAACTAAAAGGCACCTCAGGTAAACAATGGAGATGGATGGATTGGATACTAGTATACAATTATGGACGGACTGCCACGGTTAGGTGGTATAAAAAAACCACGGTTAGGTGGTATATATTGTAATACAATTATGGATGGACGGACTGCCTGCCGAGTGCCGACACAGAGGTAGCCACAGCCGTGAACTACCGCACTGTACACTGGTTGATAAAGAGATAGTAGTATACTCGTAACAACTAGTATGACTGACTATGACGGTATAAAGAATGAAAAAAAAACCACGGTTAGGTGGTATATATTATAATACAATTATGGATGGACGGACTGCCTGCCGACTGCCGACACAGAGGTAGCCACAGCCGTGAACTACCGCACTGTACACTGGTTGATAAAGAGATAGTAGTATACTCGTAACAACTAGTATGACTGACTATGACGGTATAAAGAATGAAAAAAAAACCACGGTTAGGTGGTATATATTATAATACAATTATGGATGGACGGACTGCCTGCCGACTGCCGACACAGAGGTAGCCACAGCCGTGAACTACCGCACTGTACACTGGTTGATAAAGAGATAGTAGTATACTCGTAACAACTAGTATGACACTATGACGGTATAAAGAATGAAAAAAAAACCACGGTTAGGTGGTATATATTATAATAATACAATTATGGATGGACGGACTGCCTGCCGAGTTCCGACACAGAGGTAGCCACAGCCGTGAACTACCGCACTGTACACTGGTTGATAAAGAGATAGTAGTATACTCGTAACAACTAGTATGACTGACTATGACGGTATAAAGAATGAAAAAAAAACCACGGTTAGGTGGTATATATTGTAATACAATTATGGATGGACGGACTGCCTGCCGAGTTCCGACACAGAGGTAGCCACAGCCGTGAACTACCGCACTGTACACTGGTTGATAAAGAGATAGTAGTATACTCGTAACAACTAGTATGACTGACTATGACGGTATAAAGAATGAAAAAAAAACCACGGTTAGGTGGTATATATTGTAATACAATTATGGATGGACGGACTGCCTGCCGAGTTCCGACACAGAGGTAGCCACAGCCGTGAACTACCGCACTGTACACTGGTTGATAAAGAGATAGTAGTATACTCGTAACAACTAGTATGACTGACTATGACGGTATAAAGAATGAAAAAAAAAACCACGGTTAGGTGGTATATATTATGATACAATTATGGATGGACGGACTGCCTGCCGACTGCCGACACAGAGGTAGCCACAGCCGTGAACTACCGCACTGTACACTGGTTGATAAAGAGATAGTAGTATACTCGTAACAACTAGTATGACTGACTATGACGGTATAAAGAATGAAAAAAAAACCACGGTTAGGTGGTATATATTATAATACAATTATGGATGGACGGACTGCCTGCCGACTGCCGACACAGAGGTAGCCACAGCCGTGAACTACCGCACTGTACACTGGTTGATAAAGAGATAGTAGTATACTCGTAACAACTAGTATGACACTATGACGGTATAAAGAATGAAAAAAAAACCACGGTTAGGTGGTATATATTATAATACAATTATGGATGGACGGACTGCCTGCCGACTGCCGACACAGAGGTAGCCACAGCCGTGAACTACCGCACTGTACACTGGTTGATAAAGAGATAGTAGTATACTCGTAACAACTAGTATGACACTATGACGGTATAAAGAATGAAAAAAAAACCACGGTTAGGTGGTATATATTATAATAATACAATTATGGATGGACGGACTGCCTGCCGACTGCCGACACAGAGGTAGCCACAGCCGTGAACTACCGCACTGTACACTGGTTGATAAAGAGATAGTAGTATACTCGTAACAACTAGTATGACTATGACGACGGTATAAAGAAAGAAAAAAAAATACCACGGTTAGGTGGTATATAATTATACAATTATGGATGGACGGACTGCCTGCCGAGTGCCGACTGCCGACACAGAGGTAGCCACAGCCGTGAACTACCGCACTGTACTGTGTCTGCTGCTAATATAGACTGGTTGATAAAGAGATAGTATACAACAATATACTACTATACTGGTGGTCAGGCACTGGTCACCACTAGTCACACTGGCAGTGGCACTCCTGCAGCAAAAGTGTGCACTGTTTAATTTTAAATTAATATAATATTATGTACTCCTGGCTCCTGCTATAACAACCTGCAGTGCTCCCCAGTCTCCCCCACAATTATTATAAGCTTTTATACATTGATGTGCAGCACACTGGGCTGAGCTGAGTGCACACAGACTGAGTCACACTGTGTGACTGCTGTGTATCGTTTTTTTTCAGGCAGAGAACGGATATAGCAGAGAACGGATATATTAAATAAAAGTTAACTTAACAACAACTGCACTGGTCACTGTGGTAAACTCTGTCTGCACAATCTCTCTCTCTCTCTCTCTCTTCTAATCTATTCTAATGGAGAGGACGCCAGCCACGTCCTCTCCCTATCAATCTCAATGCACGTGTGAAAATGGCGGCGACGCGCGGCTCCTTATATAGAATCCGAGTCTCGCGAGAATCCGACAGCGTCATGATGACGTTCGGGCGCGCTCGGGTTAACCGAGCAAGGCGGGAAGATCCGAGTCGCTCGGACCCGTGAAAAAAAAAGTGAAGTTCGTGCGGGTTCGGATTCAAAGAAACCGAACCCGCTCATCTCTAATACCCATATGTATTTTGGTTGTATGTTATATAGCAGTATAGCACAGTTTGGACCAGTTTCAGAGTCGCAGTCACAAGCAATGTTGTTTATGTAGTTGAGTGATTTCTGATACTGCATGTGCGCAAAATCACTATAACCGCCTACTGTGCATGCGTTACACAGTGTGAATGCATAAAAGTACTGTAGCAATACAGTATGGTATTAGAAATGTCTTAGAAAAGTGCTAGACATTCCTGTGCAGTGACTGGGGGAGGTGGCTATTGACGTGCACCGAGGTCTTACGGGTGTGCTATAGGAGTGTCACTGGCTTCACATTGGTAAATCTGCACCTGTCATAGGATTGGTGCAGCTTTCAGTGGGGCCCAGGTAGTATTACAGCATCTTCGGACACTCAAAATAGGCATCTCTGTCCATGCAGAGTTTTTATAGTGGCGTTTGCAAAAAGTCCCTGACGGGCGACCACTGTAAAAAGCTGTCGTGGTCACATTTCAATCCACCTCTGAATAAGGTTCTTCATTTACTGAATAAGTTAGGGCGTGCAAACCAATCACCTTATCTTTTTACTTTCAACATAATGGGTGTAATTCATTTGTTTGAAAAATCGGTTGGGTGTCTGGTTTTTCCTGTCTATTACATAGGAAAAAACAGACTCCCAACTGACTTTTCAAACAATTGAATACCTCCCACAGTAGGCTGCCCAATGCCATTGCCTTGCTCAAAGGAGGAAGTGAGAAACAGATTTGCATGTTTTATTATGTGTCATTATACTGTATACAGGCCCGGCGACAGGGTGGGTCAAAGGGGACAACCCTCCCGGGCCCCGAGCTTCAGGGGGGCCCCATCACTTGCTTGGTCTGGTTGGTCTTCGCTTTGTTGCCTTCATTATGCTTGCGGCATGCCTCTCTGCCGCCCCGTCCCTGTCTGACGATCTGCTGCCGCTGAAGAGCCGGGCAGCAGAGCAGCAAACACAGGCTACACTGACAGTGTGAGTCAGGGCTCCTTATAGCAGCTGCCCGCAGCACTACCTCTGTCCAAACCTGCTCCCTACGTGCCTAGATGGCACCCTCACAGCCTGTCATACTGTATACTATGTCAAGGTACTGCCATATTATTCTATGTAAATGTGCGTATGGTGAGTTCTATGTGTGTGTGTGTGTGTGTGTGTGTGTGTGTATATATATATATATATATATATATGCAAAAAATGTCCCTGGCACTCCGGACTTCCGTTCACCTTGCTCCGGTGCCCTCCCCTCAGGTCTGCATCTGTGTATATGGTCCTTGTATGCCGCCCATACAAGGACCATATATATATATATATATATGTGTGTGTATATATATATATGTATAAATTATAATATATATACTGTATATTTTATATATATATATATATACAGTATATGTGTGTGTGTGTGTGTGTGTGTGTGTGTGTGTGTGTGTGTGTGTGTGTATATATGCTTCCCAAGTTGCACAAGAATAGTGAGAAGCCACCCGGCAGACCGATTGTGTCTGCCAGGGACTCCTTATACTATCAAGTATCCAAATATCTTGATTACTACCTTCAGCCGGTAGTGCAAGACAGAACCACTTATTTAAAAGACACGACCATGTTCTTGCAGAAACTTAAAGATTTTGGTGCCATACCGGAAGATTGCTGGTTGTGCACCATTGATGTCGTAAGCCTATATACGAGCATCCCTCATGATAGGGGGCTGGAGGCTGTACGAGGCTTAATTACTGATAATATGCTCTATCATGGTCCTGATGTGGAATTTTTCTTGCAACTTTTGAGATTGGTTCTAGAAAGGAATTATTTCATTTTCAATAATGAATTCTTCTTGCAAACCCGGGGTTGTGCGATGGGAGCTTATGTCGCACCAACCTATGCGAATGCCTTCATGTTCCTAGTTGAGAATCAATTGTTTTTTGATAGACAGGATTCCGTCCATCTTATACCCCTGTATATGAGATACATAGATGATGTGTTCCTTCTGTGGAGGGGTACTAAGAAGGCATTTATAAACATGATGTTACTGGTTAACATCAGGGACCAGCACATTAAGTTTACCTGGAACATCCAAAAAGAGAGTATACATTTTCTTGATGTAGAAGTGAAAATATGTGGTGAGGATTTTAGTACATCTATTTATCAAAAACCTACTGACTGCAATAATATGCTCCATGCTTCCAGCCATCACCCCAGCTCACTCAAAAGAGGTCTTCCTTACTCACAATTCTTGCGGGTTCACCGCATTTGCAGCCTTCCCGCTGATGAAATGAGTAAGATGGACATAATGACTAAAAAATTTCTAGAAAGAGGGTATAGCAATAAAGATTTACAACTAGCTAGAACTAAGGCACTCACAGCACCAAAAGTGAAGGACATTACTTGTCATAAACCCAACAAGATGGATACCACCATGATTTGGGTGAATAATTACACAGTGTCTACCAAGAAAATAGTCAACACTGCCAAAAGGGTTTGGCCAGTAGTACAATCAGACCCCGATCTTGCAGAATTATCTGACAGGGCCTTACTCCCTTGTTATACAAGGGGTAAGAACATTGGGGATCATGTGGTACATGCCGACATATCTAATATGTCTACTATATATCCGGAGCATTTTATGAAAAGAAAGCCGGGCAACTACAGGTGCCTGGGTTGTACCACTTGTACTTATTTGGAGACTGGCAATTATATTAGGCACCCACATAATGGAAACCAGATTAAACTAAAACACGTATTCACATGCACTAGCAAATATGTTATCTACTGCATTAGGTGCCCCTGCAGTTTATATTATATAGGCAAGACTGTGTGCCAATTTAAAGAACGGATGGCACAACACCGTAGTGCCATTAAGCAGATACTGGAGGGTAAGAATGTAGATAAGCCCGTAGCTAAACACTAGAGATGAGCGGGTTCGGTTTCTCTGAAACCGAACCCGCACGAACTTCATGTTTTTTTTCACGGGTCCGAGCAGACTCGGATCCTCCCGCCTTGCTCGGTTAACCCGAGCGCGCCCGAACGTCATCATGACGCTGTCGGATTCTCGCGAGACTCGGATTCTATATAAGGAGCCGCGCGTCGCCGCCATTTTCACACGTGCATTGAGATTGATAGGGAGAGGACGTGGCTGGCGTCCTCTCCATTAGAAATTAGATTAGAAGAGAGAGAGAGATTGTGCAGAGTCAGACAGAGTTTACCACAGTGACCAGTGCAGTTGTTGTTAGTTAACTTTTATTTATTTTAATATAATATATCCGTTCTCTGCTATATCCGTTCTCTGCCTGAAAAAAAACGATACACAGCAGCAGCCAGTCACACAGTGTGACTCAGTCTGTGTGCACTCAGCTCAGCCCAGTGTGCTGCACATCAATGTATAAAAGGCAAAGCTTATAATAATTGTGGGGGAGACTGGGGAGCACTGCAGGTTGTTATAGCAGGAGCCCCCAGGAGTACATAATATTATATTAATTTAAAATTAAACAGTGCACACTTTTGCTGCAGGAGTGCCACTGCCAGTGTGACTAGTGGTGACCAGTGCCTGACCACCAGTATAGTAGTATATTGTTGTATGTATTGTATACTATCTCTTTATCAACCAGTCTATATTAGCAGCAGACACAGTACAGTGCGGTAGTTCACGGCTGTGGCTACCTCTGTGTCGGCAGTCGGAACTCGGCAGGCAGTCCGTCCATCCATAATTGTATTACAATATATACCACCTAACCGTGGTATTTTTTTTTCTTTCTTTATACCGTCGTCATAGTGTCATACTAGTTGTTACGAGTATACTACTATCTCTTTATCAACCAGTGTACAGTGCGGTAGTTCACGGCTGTGGCTACCTCTGTGTCGGCAGTCGGCAGGCAGTCCGTCCATCCATAATTGTATTATTATTATAATATATACCACCTAACCGTGGTTTTTTTTTTCATTCTTAATACCGTCATAGTGTCATACTAGTTGTTACGAGTATACTACTATCTCTTTATCAACCAGTGTACAGTGCGGTAGTTCACGGCTGTGGCTACCTCTGTGTCGGCAGTCGGCAGGCAGTCCGTCCATCCATAATTGTATTATTATTATAATATATACCACCTAACCGTGGTTTTTTTTTCATTCTTTATACCGTCGTCATAGTGTCATACTAGTTGTTACGAGTATACTACTATCTCTTTATCAACCAGTGTACAGTGCGGTAGTTCACGGCTGTGGCTACCTCTGTGTCGGCAGTCGGCAGGCAGTCCGTCCATCCATAATTGTATTATTATTATAATATATACCACCTAACCGTGGTTTTTTTTTCATTCTTTATACCGTCGTCATAGTGTCATACTAGTTGTTACGAGTATACTACTATCTCTTTATCAACCAGTGTACAGTGCGGTAGTTCACGGCTGTGGCTACCTCTGTGTCGGCAGTCGGCAGGCAGTCCGTCCATCCATAATTGTATTATTATTATAATATATACCACCTAACCGTGGTTTTTTTTTCATTCTTTATACCGTCGTCATAGTGTCATACTAGTTGTTACGAGTATACTACTATCTCTTTATCAACCAGTGTACAGTGCGGTAGTTCACGGCTGTGGCTACCTCTGTGTCGGCAGTCGGCAGGCAGTCCGTCCATCCATAATTGTATTATTATTATAATATATACCACCTAACTGTGGTATTTTTTTTTCTTTCTTTATACCGTCGTCATAGTGTCATACTAGTTGTTACGAGTATACTACTATCTCTTTATCAACCAGTGTACAGTGCGGTAGTTCACGGCTGTGGCTACCTCTGTGTCGGCAGTCGGCAGGCAGTCCGTCCATCCATAATTGTATTATTATTATAATATATACCACCTAACCGTGGTTTTTTTTTCATTCTTTATACCGTCATAGTGTCATACTAGTTGTTACGAGTATACTACTATCTCTTTATCAACCAGTGTACAGTGCGGTAGTTCACGGCTGTGGCTACCTCTGTGTCGGCAGTCGGCAGGCAGTCCGTCCATCCATAATTGTATTATTATTATAATATATACCACCTAACCGTGTTTTTTTTTCCATTCTTTATACCGTCGTCATAGTGTCATACTAGTTGTTACGAGTATACTACTATCTCTTTATCAACCAGTGTACAGTGCGGTAGTTCACGGCTGTGGCTACCTCTGTGTCGGCAGTCGGCAGGCAGTCCGTCCATCCATAATTGTATTATTATTATAATATATACCACCTAACCGTGGTTTTTTTTTCATTCTTTATACCGTCGTCATAGTGTCATACTAGTTGTTACGAGTATACTACTATCTCTTTATCAACCAGTGTACAGTGCGGTAGTTCACGGCTGTGGCTACCTCTGTGTCGGCAGTCGGCAGGCAGTCCGTCCATCCATAATTGTATTATTATTATAATATATACCACCTAACCGTGGTATTTTTTTTTCTTTCTTTATACCGTCGTCATAGTGTCATACTAGTTGTTACGAGTATACTACTATCTCTTTATCAACCAGTGTACAGTGCGGTAGTTCACGGCTGTGGCTACCTCTGTGTCGGCAGTCGGCAGGCAGTCCGTCCATCCATAATTGTATTATTATTATAATATATACCACCTAACCGTGGTATTTTTTTTTCTTTCTTTATACCGTCGTCATAGTGTCATACTAGTTGTTACGAGTATACTACTATCTCTTTATCAACCAGTGTACAGTGCGGTAGTTCACGGCTGTGGCTACCTCTGTGTCGGCAGTCGGCAGGCAGTCCGTCCATCCATAATTGTATTATTATTATAATATATACCACCTAACCGTGGTTTTTTTATACCACCTAACCGTGGCAGTCCGTCCATAATTGTATACTAGTATCCAATCCATCCATCTCCATTGTTTACCTGAGGTGCCTTTTAGTTCTGCCTATAAAATATGGAGAACAAAAAAGTTGAGGTTCCAAAATTAGGGAAAGATCAAGATCCACTTCCACCTCGTGCTGAAGCTGCTGCCACTAGTCATGGCCGAGACGATGAAATGCCAGCAACGTCGTCTGCCAAGGCCGATGCCCAATGTCATAGTACAGAGCATGTCAAATCCAAAACACCAAATATCAGAAAAAAAAGGACTCCAAAACCTAAACTAAAATTGTCGGAGGAGAAGCGTAAACTTGCCAATATGCCATTTACCACACGGAGTGGCAAGGAACGGCTGAGGCCCTGGCCTATGTTCATGGCTAGTGGTTCAGCTTCACATGAGGATGGAAGCACTCAGCCTCTCGCTAGAAAAATGAAACGACTCAAGCTGGCAAAAGCACAGCAAAGAACTGTGCGTTCTTCGAAATCCCAAATCCACAAGGAGAGTCCAATTGTGTCGGTTGCGATGCCTGACCTTCCCAACACTGGATGTGAAGAGCATGCGCCTTCCACCATTTGCACGCCCCCTGCAAGTGCTGGAAGGAGCACCCGCAGTCCAGTTCCTGATAGTGAGATTGAAGATGTCAGTGTTGAAGTCCACCAGGATGAGGAGGATATGGGTGTTGCTGGCGCTGGGGAGGAAATTGACAAGGAGGATTCTGATGGTGAGGTGGTTTGTTTAAGTCAGGCACCCGGGGAGACACCTGTTGTCCGTGGGAGGAATATGGCCGTTGACATGCCAGGTGAAAATACCAAAAAAATCAGCTCTTCGGTGTGGAGGTATTTCACCAGAAATGCGGACAACAGGTGTCAAGCCGTGTGTTCCCTTTGTCAAGCTGTAATAAGTAGGGGTAAGGACGTTAACCACCTCGGAACATCCTCCCTTATACGTCACCTGCAGCGCATTCATAATAAGTCAGTGACAAGTTCAAAAACTTTGGGTGACAGCGGAAGCACTCCACTGACCAGTAAATCCCTTCCTCTTGTAACCAAGCTCACGCAAACCACCCCACCAACTCCCTCAGTGTCAATTTCCTCCTTCCCCAGGAATGCCAATAGTCCTGCAGGCCATGTCACTGGCAATTCTGACGATTCCTCTCCTGCCTGGGATTCCTCCGATGCATCCTTGCGTGTAACGCCTACTGCTGCTGGCGCTGCTGTTGTTGCTGCTGGGAGTCGATGGTCATCCCAGAGAGGAAGTCGTAAGACCACTTTTACTACTTCCACCAAGCAATTGACTGTCCAACAGTCATTTGCGAGGAAGATTAAATATCACAGCAGTCATCCTACTGCAAAGCGGATAACTGAGGCCTTGACATCCTGGGTGGTGAGAAACGTGGTTCCGGTATCCATCATTACTGCAGAGCCAACTAAAGACTTGTTGGAGGTACTGTGTCCCCGGTACCAAATACCATCTAGGTTCCATTTCTCTAGGGTTGCGATACCGAAAATGTACACAGACCTCAGAAAAAGAGTCACCAGTGTCCTAAAAAATGCAGCTGTACCCAATGTCCACTTAACCACGGACATGTGGACAAGTGGAGCAGGGCAGGGTCAGGACTATATGACTGTGACAGCCCACTGGGTAGATGTATGGACTCCCGCCGCAAGAACAGCAGCGGCGGCACCAGTAGCAGCATCTCGCAAACGCCAACTCGTTCCTAGGCAGGCTACGCTTTGTATCACCGGTTTCCAGAATACGCACACAGCTGAAAACCTCTTACGGCAACTGAGGAAGATCATCGCGGAATGGCTTACCCCAATTGGACTCTCCTGTGGATTTGTGGCATCGGACAACGCCAGCAATATTGTGCGTGCATTACATCTGGGCAAATTCCAGCACGTCCCATGTTTTGCACATACCTTGAATTTGGTGGTGCAGAATTTTTTAAAAAACGACAGGGGCGTGCAAGAGATGCTGTCGGTGGCCAGAAAAATTGCGGGACACTTTCGGCGTACAGGCAGCACGTACAGAAGACTGGAGCACCACCAAAAACGCCTGAACCTGCCCTGCCATCATCTGAAGCAGGAGGTGGTAACGAGGTGGAATTCAACCCTCTATATGCTTCAGAGGTTGGAGGAGCAGCAAAAGGCCATTCAAGCCTATACAACTGACCACGATATAGGAGGTGGAATGCACCTGTCTCAAGCGCAGTGGAGAATGATTTCAACGTTGTGCAAGGTTCTGCAACCTTTTGAACTTGCCACACGTGAAGTCAGTTCAGACACTGCCAGCCTGAGTCAGGTCATTCCCCTCATCAGGCTTTTGCAGAAGAAGCTGGAGACATTGAAGGAGGAGCTAAGACAGAGCGATTCCGCTAGGCATGTGGGACTTGTGGATGGAGCCCTTAATTCGCTTAACAAGGATTCACGGGTGGTCAATCTGTTGAAATCAGAGCACTACATTTTGGCCACCGTGCTCGATCCTAGATTTAAAACCTACCTTGGATCTCTCTTTCCGGCGCACACAAGTCTGCTGGGTTTCAAAGACCTGCTGGTGAGAAAATTGTCAAGTCAAGCGGAACGCGACCTGTCAACATCTCCTCCTTCACATTCTCCCGCAACTGGGGGTGCGAGGAAAAGGCTCAGAATTCCGAGCCCACCCGCTGGCGGTGATGCAGGGCAGTCTGGAGCGACTGCTGATGCTGACATCTGGTCCGGACTGAAGGACCTGACAACCATTACGGACATGTCGTCTACTGTCACTGCATATGATTCTATCACCATTGATAGAATGGTGGAGGATTATATGAGTGACCGCATCCAAGTAGGCACGTCACACAGTCCGTACTTATACTGGCAGGAAAAAGAGGCAATTTGGAGGCCCTTGCACAAACTGGCTTTATTCTACCTAAGTTGCCCTCCCACAAGTGTGTACTCCGAAAGAGTGTTTAGTGCCGCCGCTCACCTTGTCAGCAATCGGCGTACGAGGTTACATCCAGAAAATGTGGAGAAGATGATGTTCATTAAAATGAATTATAATCAATTCCTCCGCGGAGACATTGACCAGCAGCAATTGCCTCCACAAAGTACACAGGGAGCTGACATGGTGGATTCCAGTGGGGACGAATTGATAATCTGTGAGGAGGGGGATGTACACGGTGATATATCGGAGGATGATGATGAGGTGGACATCTTGCCTCTGTAGAGCCAGTTTGTGCAAGGAGAGATTAATTGCTTCTTTTTTGGTGGGGGTCCAAACCAACCCGTCATTTCAGTCACAGTCGTGTGGCAGACCCTGTCACTGAAATGATGGGTTGGTTAAAGTGTGCATGTCCTGTTTTGTTTATACAACATAAGGGTGGGTGGGAAGGGCCCAAGGACAATTCCATCTTGCACCTCTTTTTTCTTTTATTTTTCTTTGCGTCATGTGCTGTTTGGGGAGGGTTTTTTGGAAGGGACATCCTGCGTGACACTGCAGTGCCACTCCTAGATGGGCCCGGTGTTTGTGTCGGCCACTAGGGTCGCTTATCTTTCTCACACAGCTACCTCATTGCGCCTCTTTTTTTCTTTGCGTCATGTGCTGTTTGGGGAGGGTTTTTTGGAAGGGACATCCTGCGTGACACTGCAGTGCCACTCCTAGATGGGCCCGGTGTTTGTGTCGGCCACTAGGGTCGCTTATCTTTCTCACACAGTCAGCTACCTCATTGCGCCTCTTTTTTTCTTTGCGTCATGTGCTGTTTGGGGAGGGTTTTTTGGAAGGGACATCCTGCGTGACACTGCAGTGCCACTCCTAGATGGGCCCGGTGTTTGTGTCGGCCACTAGGGTCGCTAATCTTACTCACACAGCTACCTCATTGCGCCTCTTTTTTTCTTTGCGTCATGTGCTGTTTGGGGAGGGTTTTTTGGAAGGGACATCCTGCGTGACACTGCAGTGCCACTCCTAGATGGGCCCGGTGTTTGTGTCGGCCACTAGGGTCGCTTATCTTTCTCACACAGTCAGCTACCTCATTGCGCCTCTTTTTTTCTTTGCGTCATGTGCTGTTTGGGGAGGGTTTTTTGGAAGGGACATCCTGCGTGACACTGCAGTGCCACTCCTAGATGGGCCCGGTGTTTGTGTCGGCCACTAGGGTCGCTAATCTTACTCACACAGCTACCTCATTGCGCCTCTTTTTTTCTTTGCGTCATGTGCTGTTTGGGGAGGGTTTTTTGGAAGGGACATCCTGCGTGACACTGCAGTGCCACTCCTAGATGGGCCCGGTGTTTGTGTCGGCCACTAGGGTCGCTTATCTTACTCACACAGCGACCTCGGTGCAAATTTTAGGACTAAAAATAATATTGTGAGGTGTGATGTGTTCAGAATAGGCTGAAAATGAGTGTAAATTATGTTTTTTGAGGTTAATAATACTTTGGGATCAAAATTACCCCCAAATTCTATGATTTAAGCTGTTTTTTAGGGTTTTTTTGAAAAAAACACCCGAATCCAAAACACACCCGAATCCGACAAAAAAAATTCGGTGAGGTTTTGCCAAAACGCGGTCGAACCCAAAACACGGCCGCGGAACCGAACCCAAAACCAAAACACAAAACCCGAAAAATTTCCGGCGCTCATCTCTACTAAACACTTCAAAGCTTGTAATCATAGCCTTTCCTCACTCCGTTACATGATGTTGGATCATGTTAAAGAAGATATCAGGGGGGGTGACAGAGGAAGAATCCTCTTGCAGCTTGAATACAAGTGGATTCATTTACTAAACACTGTCTCTCCGTATGGATTAAATGAAATTATTTCCTTTAACTGTTTCCTGTAAGCATTATGTCCCCAGGACAGTAGTGTTGACACTAGATCAATAATGTGAAATGTACACTTTAGACATTTGTATTGCTGTATCCATGGTGACGGTTTTTTACTTTCACTTTGCCCCAGTTACCGCACTGGCGCCGTCCGTTAATGATGACGTCAGCGGAAACACGGGACGTGTCTTTGCACGAGATTTTCACTTGGTGTTTCAGTTTCTGTATAAAGGTAAGCTCTTTTTTCTGTATTTCATTCATACCTGACGAAGGTTTATAAAAACCGAAACGTTGTATCATACCCAGGAGTGTCCGGGTCATTTATTTGAGCTAAGTCCGTGAGTGCCGCCTGCAAACAATACCTATATATATATTAGAGATGAGCGCCTGAAATTTTTCGGGTTTTGTGTTTTGGTTTTGGGTTCGGTTCCGCGGCCGTGTTTTGGGTTCGAACGCGTTTTGGCAAAACCTCACCGAATTATTTTTGTCGGATTCGGGTGTGTTTTGGATTCGGGTGTTTTTTTCCAAAAACACTAAAAAACAGCTTAAATCATAGAATTTGGGGGTCATTTTGATCCCAAAGTATTATTAACCTCAAAAACCATAATTTACACTCATTTTCAGTCTATTCTGAATACCTCACACCTCACAATATTATTTTTAGTCCTAAAATTTGCACCGAGGTCGCTGTGTGAGTAAGATAAGCGACCCTAGTGGCCGACACAAACACCGGGCCCATCTAGGAGTGGCACTGCAGTGTCACGCAGGATGTCCCTTCCAAAAAACCCTCCCCAAACAGCACATGACGCAAAGAAAAAAAGAGGCGCAATGAGGTAGCTGTGTGAGTAAGATTAGCGACCCTAGTGGCCGACACAAACACCGGGCCCATCTAGGAGTGGCACTGCAGTGTCACGCAGGATGGCCCTTCCAAAAAACCCTCCCCAAACAGCACATGACGCAAAGAAAAAAAGAGGCGCAATGAGGTAGCTGACTGTGTGAGTAAGATTAGCGACCCTAGTGGCCGACACAAACACCGGGCACATCTAGGAGTGGCACTGCAGTGTCACGCAGGATGTCCCTTCCAAAAAACCCTCCCCAAACAGCACATGACGCAAAGAAAAAAAGAGGCGCAATGAGGTAGCTGTGTGAGTAAGATTAGCGACCCTAGTGGCCGACACAAACACCGGGCCCATCTAGGAGTGGCACTGCAGTGTCACGCAGGATGTCCCTTCCAAAAAACCCTCCCCAATCAGCACATGATGCAAAGAAAAAGAAAAGAAAAAAGAGGTGCAAGATGGAATTATCCTTGGGCCCTCCCACCCACCCTTATGTTGTATAAACAAAACAGGACATGCACACTTTAACCAACCCATCATTTCAGTGACAGGGTCTGCCACACGACTGTGACTGATATGACGGGTTGGTTTGGACCCCCCCCAAAAAAGAAGCAATTAATCTCTCCTTGCACAAACTGGCTCTACAGAGGCAAGATGTCCACCTCATCTTCACCCTCCGATATATCACCGTGTACATCCCCCTCCTCACAGATTATCAATTCGTCCCCACTGGAATCCACCATCTCAGCTCCCTGTGTACTTTGTGGAGGCAATTGCTGCTGGTCAATGTCTCCGCGGAGGAATTGATTATAATTAATTTTAATGAACATCATCTTCTCCACATTTTCTGGATGTAACCTCGTACGCCGATTGCTGACAAGGTGAGCGGCGGCACTAAACACTCTTTCGGAGTACACACTTGTGGGAGGGCAACTTAGGTAGAATAAAGCCAGTTTGTGCAAGGGCCTCCAAATTGCCTCTTTTTCCTGCCAGTATAAGTACGGACTGTGTGACGTGCCTACTTGGATGCGGTCACTCATATAATCCTCCACCATTCTATCAATGTTGAGAGAATCATATGCAGTGACAGTAGACGACATGTCCGTAATCGTTGTCAGGTCCTTCAGTCCGGACCAGATGTCAGCATCAGCAGTCGCTCCAGACTGCCCTGCATCACCGCCAGCGGGTGGGCTCGGAATTCTGAGCCTTTTCCTCGCACCCCCAGTTGCGGGAGAATGTGAAGGAGGAGATGTTGACAGGTCGCGTTCCGCTTGACTTGACAATTTTGTCACCAGCAGGTCTTTCAACCCCAGCAGACCTGTGTCTGCCGGAAAGAGAGATCCAAGGTAGGCTTTAAATCTAGGATCGAGCACGGTGGCCAAAATGTAGTGCTCTGATTTCAACAGTTTGACAACCCGTGAATCCTTGTTAAGCGAATTAAGGGCTGCATCCACAAGTCCCACATGCCTAGCGGAATCGCTCCGTGTTAGCTCCTTCTTCAATGCCTCCAGCTTCTTCTGCAAAAGCCTGATGAGGGGAATGACCTGACTCAGGCTGGCAGTGTCTGAACTGACTTCACGTGTGGCAAGTTCAAAGGGCATCAGAACCTTGCACAACGTTGAAATCATTCTCCACTGCACTTGAGACAGGTGCATTCCATCTCCTATATCGTGCTCAATTGTATAGGCTTGAATGGCCTTTTGCTGCTCCTCCAACCTCTGAAGCATATAGAGGGTTGAATTCCACCTCGTTACCACTTCTTGCTTCAGATGATGGCAGGGCAGGTTCAGTAGTTTTTGGTGGTGCTCCAGTCTTCTGTACGTGGTGCCTGTACGCCGAAAGTGTCCCGCAATTCTTCTGGCCACCGACAGCATCTCTTGCACAGCCCTGTCGTTTTTTAAAAAATTCTGCACCACCAAATTCAAGGTATGTGCAAAACATGGGACGTGCTGGAATTTGCCCATATTTAATGCACACACAATATTGCTGGCGTTGTTCGATGCCACAAATCCACAGGAGAGTCCAATTGGGGTAAGCCATTCCGCGATGATCTTCCTCAGTTGCCGTAAGAGGTTTTCAGCTGTGTGCGTATTCTGGAAAGCGGTGATACAAAGCGTAGCCTGCCTAGGAAAGAGTTGGCGTTTGCGAGATGCTGCTACTGGTGCCGCCGCTGCTGTTCTTGCGGCGGGAGTCCATACATCTACCCAGTGGGCTGTCACAGTCATATAGTCCTGACCCTGCCCTGCTCCACTTGTCCACATGTCCGTGGTTAAGTGGACATTGGGTACAACTGCATTTTTTAGGACACTGGTGAGTCTTTTTCTGACGTCCGTGTACATTCTCGGTATCGCCTGCCTAGAGAAGTGGAACCTAGATGGTATTTGGTAACGGGGGCACACTGCCTCAATAAATTGTCTAGTTCCCTGTGAACTAACGGCGGATACCGGACGCACGTCTAACACCAACATAGTTGTCAAGGACTCAGTTATCCGCTTTGCAGTAGGATGACTGCTGTGATATTTCATCTTCCTCGCAAAGGACTGTTGAACAGTCAATTGCTTACTGGAAGTAGTACAAGTGGGCTTACGACTTCCCCTCTGGGATGACCATCGACTCCCAGCGGCAACAACAGCAGCGCCAGCAGCAGTAGGCGTTACACGCAAGGATGCATCGGAGGAATCCCAGGCAGGAGAGGACTCGTCAGACTTGCCAGTGACATGGCCTGCAGGACTATTGGCATTCCTGGGGAAGGAGGAAATTGACACTGAGGGAGTTGGTGGGGTGGTTTGCGTGAGCTTGGTTACAAGAGGAAGGGATTTACTGGTCAGTGGACTGCTTCCGCTGTCACCCAAAGTTTTTGAACTTGTCACTGACTTATTATGAATGCGCTGCAGGTGACGTATAAGGGAGGATGTTCCGAGGTGGTTAACGTCCTTACCCCTACTTATTACAGCTTGACAAAGGGAACACACGGCTTGACACCTGTTGTCCGCATTTCTGGTGAAATACCTCCACACCGAAGAGCTGATTTTTTTGGTATTTTCACCTGGCATGTCAACGGCCATATTCCTCCCACGGACAACAGGTGTCTCCCCGGGTGCCTGACTTAAACAAACCACCTCACCATCAGAATCCTTCTGGTCAATTTCCTCCCCAGCGCCAGCAACACCCATATCCTCCTCATCCTGGTGTACTTCAACACTGACATCTTCAATCTGACTATCAGGAACTGGACTGCGGGTGCTCCTTCCAGCACTTGCAGGGGGCATGCAAATAGTGGAAGGCGCATGCTCTTCACGTCCAGTGTTGGGAAGGTCAGGCATCGCAAACGACACAATTGGACTCTCCTTGTGGATTTGGGATTTCAAAGAACGCACAGTTCTTTGCGGTGCTTTTGCCAGCTTGAGTCTTTTCAGTTTTCTAGCGAGAGGCTGAGTGCTTCCATCCTCATGTGAAGCTGAACCACTAGCCATGAACATAGGCCAGGGCCTCAGCCGTTCCTTGCCACTCCGTGTGGTAAATGGCATATTGGCAAGTTTACGCTTCTCCTCCGACAATTTTATTTTAGGTTTTGGAGTCCTTTTTTTTCTGATATTTGGTGTTTTGGATTTGACATGCTCTGTACTATGACATTGGGCATCGGCCTTGGCAGACGACGTTGCTGGCATTTCATCGTCTCGGCCATGACTAGTGGCAGCAGCTTCAGCACGAGGTGGAAGTGGATCTTGATCTTTCCCTAATTTTGGAACCTCAACTTTTTTGTTCTCCATATTTTATAGGCAGAACTAAAAGGCACCTCAGGTAAACAATGGAGATGGATGGATTGGATACTAGTATACAATTATGGACGGACTGCCACGGTTAGGTGGTATAAAAAAACCACGGTTAGGTGGTATATATTGTAATACAATTATGGATGGACGGACTGCCTGCCGAGTGCCGACACAGAGGTAGCCACAGCCGTGAACTACCGCACTGTACACTGGTTGATAAAGAGATAGTAGTATACTCGTAACAACTAGTATGACACTATGACGGTATAAAGAATGAAAAAAAAACCACGGTTAGGTGGTATATATTATAATAATACAATTATGGATGGACGGACTGCCTGCCGAGTTCCGACACAGAGGTAGCCACAGCCGTGAACTACCGCACTGTACACTGGTTGATAAAGAGATAGTAGTATACTCGTAACAACTAGTATGACTGACTATGACGGTATAAAGAATGAAAAAAAAACCACGGTTAGGTGGTATATATTGTAATACAATTATGGATGGACGGACTGCCTGCCGAGTTCCGACACAGAGGTAGCCACAGCCGTGAACTACCGCACTGTACACTGGTTGATAAAGAGATAGTAGTATACTCGTAACAACTAGTATGACTGACTATGACGGTATAAAGAATGAAAAAAAAACCACGGTTAGGTGGTATATATTGTAATACAATTATGGATGGACGGACTGCCTGCCGAGTTCCGACACAGAGGTAGCCACAGCC
This sequence comes from Pseudophryne corroboree, assembly GCF_028390025.1. Taxonomy (NCBI): domain Eukaryota; kingdom Metazoa; phylum Chordata; class Amphibia; order Anura; family Myobatrachidae; genus Pseudophryne; species Pseudophryne corroboree. Next base: position 739,322,059 of record NC_086444.1, read on the forward strand.
GTGAACTACCGCACTGTACACTGGTTGATAAAGAGATAGTAGTATACTCGTAACAACTAGTATGACTGACTATGACGGTATAAAGAATGAAAAAAAAACCACGGTTAGGTGGTATATATTATAATACAATTATGGATGGACGGACTGCCTGCCGACTGCCGACACAGAGGTAGCCACAGCCGTGAACTACCGCACTGTACACTGGTTGATAAAGAGATAGTAGTATACTCGTAACAACTAGTATGACACTATGACGGTATAAAGAATGAAAAAAAAACCACGGTTAGGTGGTATATATTATAATACAATTATGGATGGACGGACTGCCTGCCGACTGCCGACACAGAGGTAGCCACAGCCGTGAACTACCGCACTTTACACTGGTTGATAAAGAGATAGTAGTATACTCGTAACAACTAGTATGACACTATGACGGTATAAAGAATGAAAAAAAAACCACGGTTAGGTGGTATATATTATAATACAATTATGGATGGACGGACTGCCTGCCGAGTGCCGACACAGAGGTAGCCACAGCCGTGAACTACCGCACTGTACACTGGTTGATAAAGAGATAGTAGTATACTCGTAACAACTAGTATGACACTATGACGGTATAAAGAATGAAAAAAAAACCACGGTTAGGTGGTATATATTATAATACAATTATGGATGGACGGACTGCCTGCCGAGTGCCGACACAGAGGTAGCCACAGCCGTGAACTACCGCACTGTACACTGGTTGATAAAGAGATAGTAGTATACTCGTAACAACTAGTATGACTGACTATGACGGTATAAAGAATGAAAAAAAAACCACGGTTAGGTGGTATATATTATAATACAATTATGGATGGACGGACTGCCTGCCGACTGCCGACACAGAGGTAGCCACAGCCGTGAACTACCGCACTGTACACTGGTTGATAAAGAGATAGTAGTATACTCGTAACAACTAGTATGACACTATGACGGTATAAAGAATGAAAAAAAAACCACGGTTAGGTGGTATATATTATAATACAATTATGGATGGACGGACTGCCTGCCGACTGCCGACACAGAGGTAGCCACAGCCGTGAACTACCGCACTGTACACTGGTTGATAAAGAGATAGTAGTATACTCGTAACAACTAGTATGACACTATGACGGTATAAAGAATGAAAAAAAAACCACGGTTAGGTGGTATATATTATAATAATACAATTATGGATGGACGGACTGCCTGCCGACTGCCGACACAGAGGTAGCCACAGCCGTGAACTACCGCACTGTACACTGGTTGATAAAGAGATAGTAGTATACTCGTAACAACTAGTATGACTATGACGACGGTATAAAGAAAGAAAAAAAAATACCACGGTTAGGTGGTATATAATTATACAATTATGGATGGACGGACTGCCTGCCGAGTGCCGACTGCCGACACAGAGGTAGCCACAGCCGTGAACTACCGCACTGTACTGTGTCTGCTGCTAATATAGACTGGTTGATAAAGAGATAGTATACAACAATATACTACTATACTGGTGGTCAGGCACTGGTCACCACTAGTCACACTGGCAGTGGCACTCCTGCAGCAAAAGTGTGCACTGTTTAATTTTAAATTAATATAATATTATGTACTCCTGGCTCCTGCTATAACAACCTGCAGTGCTCCCCAGTCTCCCCCACAATTATTATAAGCTTTTATACATTGATGTGCAGCACACTGGGCTGAGCTGAGTGCACACAGACTGAGTCACACTGTGTGACTGCTGTGTATCGTTTTTTTCAGGCAGAGAACGGATATAGCAGAGAACGGATATATTAAATAAAAGTTAACTTAACAACAACTGCACTGGTCACTGTGGTAAACTCTGTCTGCACAATCTCTCTCTCTCTCTCTCTCTCTTCTAATCTATTCTAATGGAGAGGACGCCAGCCACGTCCTCTCCCTATCAATCTCAATGCACGTGTGAAAATGGCGGCGACGCGCGGCTCCTTATATAGAATCCGAGTCTCGCGAGAATCCGACAGCGTCATGATGACGTTCGGGCGCGCTCGGGTTAACCGAGCAAGGCGGGAAGATCCGAGTCGCTCGGACCCGTGAAAAAAAAAGTGAAGTTCGTGCGGGTTCGGATTCAAAGAAACCGAACCCGCTCATCTCTAATATATATATATATATATATATACATATAATTTTTTTACAGCGACTTTGTGCTTTATAAGGGGGGGAGGGGGAGTCAAGGCAGGGTGGGGCGCCCCGGAGAAATTGGTGTACCGGGCCCCAAGATTTCTCTTGCCGGCCCTGACTGTATATAAAACTTTTCTTTGTGACTGTTGATAGATACCCTGCATACATTTAAATGTAGCTTAGAAACTATTAAGTGCACATCATCACAGTAAATAAAAAATCTCCAAGTGCCTGATTTGCATCTTGGACATATAAGTAGATATCGTCTGCAGTTAAAAAACAGGTATTGCCAGCCTCACATAAAACACAATATAAAACTAGATAATTGCAGTTATATATACTATTGAAAATCTCTCTCAGACCAGTATAATTGTACAAATCAATTTGTTTATTAAATTTAAAAAAAGCGGGGGTGGGGGAGGGGCTGGTGCAGTGGTGGGGTAGGGGCGGGTGCCATGGGTGATGGTCCAGAGCCACCGCGGGTGCGGGGGTGCTGCAGGTGGGGGAGGGGCGGGTGCAGGGGTACTGCGGGTGGGGGAGGGGGTCCGGAACCACCGTGGATGGTGGATGTGCGGGTGCCGCGGATGGGGCCCGGAGGTACTGTGAGTGGGGGAGGGGTGGGTAATGCTTCTCCTCCTGGAAGCAGCTAGGCTGCTGTCCTCCCTTTGGCAGTGGCTCTCCCAGAGACTCGCACAGCAGCCAATCACTATTGTTAGCGCCGGTGTCCCAACGCACCGCATTACAGGGAAGAAGATGCACTCAATAAACTACAGCTCCCAGCAGGCCTTAGCGCCTGAATGCTTCGGCACTAAGGGTTGCTGGGAGCTGTAGTTTATTTAGTGCGTATACTTCCCTGTAATGCGGCGCGTTGGGACACCGGCGCTAACAATAGTGACTGGCTGGCAGAACTGACTAACTCGCTGAATCAATGTAAAAGGTGAGAGTGCTGTGCAGAGTCAGTGTCAGCGTCCAGACATTACCCTCCACGATATCAGCCACTCTATCCGTTACATTAGCCATCTTGGGGCTTCCAGGCCGGCCAGCAAGGTGCTGTGTTGTGGAGTCAGGGCCTCTGGGGATCTGTGCACCGCTGTGGCGGGGAGGCTCTTCTGTGACCACGCGCAGAGGAGGCTCCGTGGCTCTGAGAGTATGCAGTGCTGGGAGGGCTATGAAAGCCATCCACTGTGCCACTTTCACACATACATGCAGCAGCTTTTGTTCCACGTGCGCCGCGGCTAGGGAGTGGGGATTGTTGATGCCGGAGGGGGCAGGCGGACTGGCAGCAGGACATAGGGTATCATTCCGACCTGATCGTAGCTGTGCTAAATTTAGCACAGCTACGATCACTCACACTGACATGCGGGGGGACGCCCAGCACAGGGCTAGTCCGCCTCGCATGTCAGGCCGCCCCCCCTCCCCACACAAGTACAAAAGCATCGCACAGCAGCGATGCTTTTGTACTTGAAGAGTAACTCCCAGCCAGCGCAGTTCCTGCGACTGGCTGGGAGTTACTCAGCGCTGTCCGGGTCGCAGCAGCTGCGGCTGACGTCACACAGCTGCTGCGGCCCACCCACCTCACGGTCCAGCCATGCCTGCGTTGGCTGCACCGCGGCCACAAAACAGCGGGCAAATGCTGCCGTACCGCCCCCTCCCACCCAGCGACTGCCTCTGCCTGTCAATCAGGCAGAGGTGATCGATAGGCAACGACAGCCTTCAGCTGTCAGCCATGTGCTGGTGCACTGTGGCGCCGGCGCATGTGCAGTTCTGACCTGATCAATGCACTGCGATGAACTGCAGCGAGCGATCAGGTCAGAATGACCCCCACAGGACGCTGCAGTAAAAGGTTTTTTTTTTTTTTCCCTATCTACAGCACAGAGACTTGCTGCAGATGCAGTGGCATACCCTCCAGCTGTACCTTTTTGGCAGGTACAGTACCTTTTTTTAATGGTCTGTACTAATTTATGGCTCTCCAAACTTCCATTGAAAGTATAGGAAAAGGTGCGTGGCCACGCAACTGTACCCGTGGCCACGCCCCCTTTTCGAATTTGTAGCAATTTTTATGTGTAAATTGTTGGAGGGTATGTTGCTGCAGATGCAGTGGGACTATTTCGGGGTTTGGACCTGGAGCTGCAGCTCCATCAGCCCCTTTGTTAATCCTGCTCTGGGAACACACAGCAGCCAAAGGACAGAGCCTCCCATTGGATGCAACCTGTGCGGGTGGGCGTTTCTCACCCAATCAGCTGTGGACTGGGTGTGGTAGACCTGCTGCTAACCAAATAAGAGCTCCTAGCCACTCCCAGCGTTAGCCACACAGTCACAGAGTGACAGATCTGGGCTATTATATAGGAGATAAAAAGCTTCCAACGTCCAAGTTCGGCTGGGAACCTGCACTAGGACTGGGAACCAGCTAACTCAGACTTCATTATATCCATCCCATTGTATCAAAAAAACTCACTAATATCAATATAGAAACAATATATCTTTGTTCAGTCCTGTTTGCCGTGAATTGTGCAGAGAGTGTTCATGAAAGTGGAGCATTAATATTCCAGAAGTGTTTAGGTAACTGGCCAAAATTCATACTGTAGTGTATATAGCAAAGATATATTGTTCCTATATTGATATTAGTGAGTCACCAAATATCTAGAACAGAGTCAGAATGTTATTTTGGAACAAAGGTTACATTTATGTACAGTATGTTATTATACAGTACTGCGTTTAGTGGTTCCAGGAAGTAGCAGCCTTTGTAGTCTGTTTACTAAGCCTTGTAGAGGGTTAAATCGGAGAGAGATAAAGGAGAGAGTATTGACTGTATAGGAGAGAAAAGAGTTAAACATCTGGGGAGGGGTGGACCTAGCTGTGAGGAAAGTACAGCCTTCTTTAGGGGGAGGGTTTGGTATATATAGGGAAGGTGAGGCCATCTTAAGTCTCTTGGTGATTTGCTTTAGGTGAATGCTGCAGTGCAAGCAATTTTGTTTTTCTCACTTACTGTGCAAACAGTACATAGAATAACCCTCACCTTTGGTAATACTCCTCCTCTCCAGAGTAACCCCTACCTATTGTCATACTCCTTCTCCCCTCCTAGTATTATTATCTGCTGAGATGTCTGCTCGACCCCAGCGTGTGCTAAGGGCCCCGGCTCGGTACCGTGGGTCGGACGGCCGAGCGGGCCCTGAGGCGGCAGTGGGCGGCATGAGGGACGGGGCTCCGTCCCCTAGGGCCTCACCAAACACGGCCGCAAACAACGCAAGCGGGGCCCGGCCGGGCTCGCCGCCGGCAGCCGAGTCGGGCACTCCGGCCGGGCGAGGGCGGCGTGGGGGACCAGGGGTCCCTTCAAGCCGCTCGAGGATCGGCGGGCGGCGGCCGTCCCCTCCGGGAGCCGCCGAGCCCGGGATCATGTCGGGCGCCCGCGGGCGCGCGCGTGCGCGCTGCGGGGGGCGCCCGGTAGTTGCGGGCACTAGCTCTCCTTCCTCGCCACGGCCGAATGCTCGTGCCGGGCGGGGGGAGAGGACGGGAGAGGGAGCTGGCGGTCGCCGCGCGGGGCCTGTGCAGGAACCTCGCGCGGCGGCCGAGGAGGAGGAGCAGTGCGGGAGGCCGTTGGCGGGAGGACGTGGGACGCGCGCTCGGGGTGCGCGCGAGCCCACGCTCGCTCCGGACGCCGCTGGCCGCACACGTGCGCGCGCAGCGGCGCCACCATCACACAGGCCACCCGCTTCTACTCCCCGGATGCCGGAATCCGGCAGGGGGAGTGAGCGCTTTAGGGGGGTGCAGCGTATGCCTCGGGTAGGCAGCGCTGGGCGCATAGAGAGGGCAATAGGAGAGGGGGACACGGCAGGAGCTACAAGGGGTGGCCGGGAGCAGCATGCGCGTGCGCACTCCGCGGGTCAGGTGACGCGCGGGGGAGCACGCGCGGGGGCGCAACAGGTCCCTGTGACTACCCACACCAGCACTGCGGAGGCGGGACGCAGCGGGTCCCGCGGCGGGAGGGGAGACAGGGAATGGGTCAGCGGCCGCAGGGCCGCGGCACGGGCCGCTGCGCACGACAGCGGGTCCTCCCCAGGACCAGGGGATTCTTCTGCTTCCCTAGAGAGGGAAGGCGAAGGATCGGAAATTGAGAGCGATTGGGCCGGCCGGGGGGCACTTGCTTTCGGGTCAGAACATGAGGGGCAGGGTCCCCGGGTCGCATCGGGCGGTCGGTGGGCGCGGGCTCGCGCCCAACCAAGGACCGGTCGTCCTTCGGGCGGCGTTTCCGGGGGTCGCGCCGCACGTGATCCTCCTGGGACCATAGCGTCGGCGCTGGCCACGGTGGTGGAGGCTCTGGGGCCGTTAGCTGCAGTGGCCTCCCCTAGGGCGATGGCGGATTTCGGCCAGTCTGCGGGAGGCAGGGGGTCTGGCAATCGAAGAGCATCAGCGGCGCAGCGAGTGGCACGAGCCTGCCGAGAGCTGGGGGCCGCCGCGGCGGAGCTGGAGCTAAGGTCAGACCGGGAGCAGCAGGGGCGCACGGTCACTGCGCATTCCACACGGGGTGCCCGGCGTGCGCTGCAAGCACGGGCCGGGCCCTTTTCTGTTTTGTCTTCCACAGAGGGCCGAGAGGAAAGGGATTTGGCAGATTTCGTGGTGGACGATGATTCGACTGAAGAAAACGAAGAATCCGGGTCGGAGAGGTCGATGGCATCCGGTGAGTTGGTACAGTCTATATCAATTTCCACCGCGAGCTCGAGTTCGCGCAGCTCTTCGTCCTCCTCCTCCTCCCCTTCTTTGGCGTCGCAAGCGTCCGACGCTGATAGTACTGCTAGGGCAAGGAAGGAGGCCGAAAAATTTGCCAAAAGGGCAGCAAAACAGCAGAAGAGGCGCAGGCGGCGCAGGCGAATTAGTGAGGAGGAGCGTAGGGCGAAGAAGCGGCGCGATCTGCCTGGGGTAGTGCGCTGCGAGTACACCGCAGTTATGCGGGGGCTGCGAGACAGCTGCCGCAAGAAGATACGTAGGGGTGACTTCGTGGACTTATTCGGCTTGACTAAGGCCATGAAGAAGGAGTACAAAGCGGCGGCCGCTACGAAGGGCATGGGGACAGAAGCTTTCCGGTCTTTTGATAACTGGCTGGCCGGTTTCTGGGTGTTTGCGGCTTGCTATTTGGAGGATAGGCCGGAAGAGCACATGAATATCATCCGGTACCTTCATCTCGTGCACAACATGCAGCGCACATCCTCGGGCTCGGAATGGCGGCGATATGACCAAGAGTTTCGGGAGAAGCAGGACGGGCTACGGGTCATGGATTTTGGGTTCAAGGACGTGGAGGTCTGGCTCAAAGTGACCCGGGCATCCCAGCGGGAGGAGGAAACCCAGAAACAGGGAGCAGGTGGGCGTCGCGCGGGGTCATCAGCGCAGGGAGCGGGCGCGGACGGGGGATTTGCCAAGACAGGCGGATTGGCCGTTCGCATGGGCGGGCGGTCTGCCCCTCGAGGGAAATGCTTCGCTTTTAACAGCGGAACATGTTCATTTGGCAAACAGTGTCGTTTTCGTCACTCTTGCCAGCAGTGTGGTGGAACCCACCCAGCCTCCTCTTGTTTCAAAGGGGGACGACAGGGAAATCGGGGGAAACAACCATACCCAAAACAGGCCGCGAGCGGGACCGCTCAGCAGAGCCCCAACGCCAGTTAAGCTGGAGACGATGGGTAAATGGTTGGGTCTGTATCCTAATAAAAGGGATGCAAAATTTTTGTTAGACGGTTTTAAGTTTGGTTTTCGCTTGCCTGTTGCAAGCGAAGTGTCAGTGCGCGCACATAGGAACCTTCAGTCTGCCCGAGCCTTGCCGACGGTGTTATGGGAGAAAGTGGATAAGGAGGTCAGGTTGGGCAGGATGGAGGGGCCGTTTAAGTCACCCCCGGTGGATGACTTGGTCATCTCCCCGGTCGGGGTGGTACCGAAGAAGACTCCAGGCGCTTTTCGGCTCATCCAGCATCTTTCTTACCCGCCAGGGGCATCGGTCAACGACGCAATACCACCGGCTTATTGCTCGGTGGTGTATCAGTCATTTGACGAGGCGCTGGAGATGGTCCGCAGCTACGGGAGCGGGGCCCTCATGGCTAAGATTGATGTTGAGTCAGCTTTTAGATTACTGCCATTGCATCCGGACTCATTCCGTTTTATGGGTTTCCGGATTGGGGCGGAGTATTTCATCGACAAATGTCTGCCGATGGGATGTTCCGTTTCATGCTCGTTTTTCGAGCGCTTTAGCACTTTTCTTCATTGGTGCGTGGAGTCGGCGTCAGGCGGTCACGGGGTTGCACATTACCTCGATGATTTCCTATGTGCGGGTCCGGCTAATGACACAAGGTGCGGCGACTTGCTGTTTAGCACCCGGGCTCTTTTTTACCACTTCGGTGTTCCTGTAGCCAAGGACAAAACGGAGGGTCCGGACTCCTGCCTATCATTTTTGGGGATTGAAATTGACACTGTGGCGGGAGAGTGTCGCCTGCCCCAGGACAAAGTGTCGAAGCTCCGCGAAACCATTTGCTGTTTCAACGGCTCGCGTAAAGTCACGCTGCGACAGGCGCAGTCCTTGCTGGGCATGCTGAACTTTGCTTGTCGGGTAATACCGATGGGCAGGGTTTTCTGCCGGAAGCTCGAGAGGGCAACGGCGGGGTGTGCCAGGTCGCATCATTTCGTTCGACTGTCCTCTGAATTAAAAAGGGATTTGGCCGTCTGGGCTTCGTTCCTGGAGGATTTCAACGGGGTGAACATATGGCAAGCGCCAGCCGTAGACAGCGAGCGCTTGCAGCTGTTTACCGATGCTGCAGGTGCTTCTGGATTCGGTTGTTTTTTGGAGGGATCATGGTGTGCGGCTTCTTGGCCGGAAAACTGGCATAGCGAGGGTCTTACAAGAGATCTGGTGCTGCTGGAACTTTTCCCCATTATGGTAGCGTTGGAAGTTTGGGGTGATCGGTTGGCTAACCGCAGCATAGTGTTTAGGTGCGATAATCTGGGCGTGGTGCATGCGATTAATAACCAGAGGGCGAAATCGCTAGTGGTTCTGCGGGTGCTCGGACAATTGCTTTTGACGTGCTTGCGTAGGAACCTATGGTTCCGGGCACAACATGTGCCCGGTTTGGAGAACGGAATCGCAGACGCATTGTCGCGTGGACAGTGGGAGAGATTTTGGGATTTGGCACCCGAGGCCGAAGAGCAAGGTTTTCACTGTCCTGGTTATGTTTGGCAGGTGATCGGGCCGGACTGGAGGGTCTAGCGTTGCGGTCAATCGCGCCAGCCACGCTCAAGGCTTACGGACAAGCTTGGAGCGAGTGGGAGGAGTTTGTCCAGGGTCGTCAGCATCAAGGTAAGAGCAGGCATCGGCTGATGCTTTCTTTTATATGGCAGCTTTACGTTTCCGGTAGGTCACAAGCGGTGGTATCACGGTACTTGGCTGGCGTCTCATTTTTATGCAAGCTGCGAGGCGTCCCTGACGTAACGAAAAGCGAGGTTCTGCGGAAGGCAATGAAAGGGTGGGCGCGAGTTGCGCCGACGCCACCAGATAGGAGGCGGCCCATCGATGCAACTTTGTTGCCGGCCTTCATCGCGGCGGTAGGGCGAGTCGCGTCGTCCAGGTTTGAGACGCTCTTGTTCAGTTTGGCGTTCTCAATGGCTTACCACGGGGCCTTTCGAGTTTCTGAGTTGGTAGCGCCTTCCAAGAGAGCAGATTCGCGCATGCTGGTCGGGGACGTGGTAGTGGGTGAGAGGTCCTTGCTGTGCAGATTGCGGCGCTCCAAGACGGATCAAGTGGGGAGAGGCCGCTGGGTCACAATGGTTCCAGCGCTAGAGGAAGGCGTTTGCCCGGTGGGTCTGGCAATGCAATATGTGGTGGTGCGACCCGTTAAGGAGGGGTCTTGGCTATTGCATTATGACGGGCTGCCACTCACGAAATATCAGTTCCGTTGGATGCTGGGTCGTTGTTTGGCAGGCTTGGGCCTCCCACCCGCTGCTTTCGGTACCCATTCCTTTCGTATAGGCGCGGCGTCGTCGGCTGCTGCGGCGGGTTTCTCCAGAACTGAAATCCAGGCGGTGGGGCGATGGAAGTCGTCAAGTTACAGACGATATATTCGCCCCGTCACATGAGAGGTCGGTTTGCGCTTGGTGCTTTGTTATTGCAATGTATTATGCTGTTCCAGTTCTGTGAGTTTGTGGAATGTGCGTTTGTTGGTGTTTTTCCCCCTTTTTATCCTACTCAGGGATTAGCTACTCGCCGTTGCTGACATGAGTCGGCAGCGGGGGTCTGGAGTTATTTTGCGATTTTTTGCCTGACTAGACGGACTGAATTCTAATCTACAATTCGGCTAATCTGGTCTAATCAGAGTCCCTCAGCAGGTCTTTACGCTTTCACCTCCAGCTGAGTTATTACATGTGTTTCCCATTTTATACCCCCCCCCCTCCCTGTTTTTATTTCGTTTGTTTTATTTGATCTTCCCCCTTTGTGTCTTTAATTGTGCTTTAAATTGGAAACGAAACATGGTGCAGTCGGCTAGGCCGTGACTGCTGCAATAGCGAGATCTAAAGTTTTTCTTTTTGGCAGATCCTTCAGTATAAACAATTAATAAGCCTCTTAGTAATCAATTCTACCCCTCTTTTTCCCTTCAGGATGGTTTGACGACTATTTGACCATTTGGGTGGTTGGCCACTCTTACATTTACTGGGCGGCCAGGTTTGTGGCCTCGGAAGGGTCTCAGGCATTACTTGGAGTACAGGGTGTCAGATGGCTTGGCTGGCGAGGAATGATGTGGGGTGAGCTGAGGAGTAGGTTAGTGAGTCAGGCCAGCAAGCATGGAGTCCCTAGGGTTTTGGTTGTCCATCTAGGTGGCAACGACCTGGGGAAGAGGACATCCTTGGATCTGCGGTGGGCCATGATACAGGATCTGGCAAGTGTGGCCGCGGCATGGACCAATTGTGTGTTGGTTTTTTCAATGATGGTGCCAAGATTGTGTTGGAGGGGTGTGGCGGATGGTCGCCAGATTGATGAGGCCCGGAAAAAGGTGAACGGAGCGGTGGCAAAGTGGGTGCTGTCCCACGGTGGGAGGGTGGTTCGCCACCCGAGGATACGGTTCAGAGACAGCCACCTTTTCCGGCGCGATGGAGTACATCTATCCAATGAGGGGATGATGTTTTTTCTGGAGGATCTAGGTTTCGCTTTGCAGGAGTTAGGGTAGGTTTATGGTGGCGGTGCGAAAGACTGTGGGGATGAGTCTTTCGCTGTTGGCGGAAAAGAACGGCAGTTTGGTATTGTAGGGAAAACTGTAGTGTTTTACAGTTTGTTGTGGTTTAGGTGCACTCACCTCCATCGACTTATGGCCGCTTGACCACCCGTCCGGGAAGGCAGCGGCAGGGCACCCAGGAGCGGTGGGTAGTCACTGTGGGGGTTGAGTTGTCACCTATTACCGGTTTATGGTAAGTTTTAGTAAATTTATAGGGTTAGTTATTTAAGGTTAATTTAGATTAATTGAGCCGTTCTTTTGGGCCGCCACCATATGCCAGCTGGAGCGGCATATTAAATTAATTTCTTTATTACAGGTTTCCTAATGGATAGGGACAAATAAATCGCTAGCAATTTTCTGCCAAAATTCAAGTCTCAGTGTCGTTATTTCTGGTTCTAAGTTATGAATGCTTTACTTTCAAGGAAAGGGGTCCACCAAATATCACTAAGATGTTTAGGAGAGAGTATTGACTGTATAGGAGAGAAAAGAGTTAAACATCTGGGGAGGGGTGGACCTAGCTGTGAGGAAAGTACAGCCTTCTTTAGGGGGAGGGTTTGGTATATATAGGGAAGGTGAGGCCATCTTAAGTCTCTTGGTGATTTGCTTTCCCACCCTCCCGCCCTGGTAGTAGGAGATTTTGGCACGTGGTGCTTTGGCTTTAAGTTGTTGGCTGTTTTTCGTTGGCTATTTATTGGCGGAAAAGAACGGCAGTTTGGTATTGTAGGGAAAACTGTAGTGATTTACAGTTTGTTGTGGTTTAGGTGCACTCACCTCCATCGACTTATGGCCGCTTGACCACCCGTCCGGGAAGGCAGCGGCAGGGCACCCAGGAGCGGTGGGTAGTCACTGTGGGGGTTGAGTTGTCACCTATTACCGGTTTATGGTAAGTTTTAGTAAATTTATAGGGTTAGTTATTTAAGGTTAATTTAGATTAATTGAGCCGTTCTTTTGGGCCGCCACCATATGCCAGCTGGAGCGGCATATTAAATTAATTTCTTTATTACAGGTTTCCTAATGGATAGGGACAAATAAATAGCTAGCAATTTTCTGCCAAAATTCAAGTCTCAGTGTCGTTATTTCTGGTTCTAAGTTATGAATGCTTTACTTTCAAGGAAAGAGGTCCACCAAATATCACTAAGATGTTTAGGGGTACATTTACCAAGAATCGTATCTCACCCATGTTTGCCCGAGAAAAATCTGTCTGTGATCGATCAGCCACGGGTGCTTTTTTATAGCTGAATCATGGGAGTTTACTTTGTTCCCTTGGTTTAGTTAATCGTGTTTTCTGATGGTATATGTAGTCGTGTTTGGCTGCCGTGTTTGCCAGCAGTTGATAATCATTAGTTTAGTTTAGAGTTGTAAAAACTATAATTTTTTTTACAGGAGGGACTACAGTTCCTAGCAAGCGTCCTCACGCATTTTTTGAACGAGGATCAGCTCAAAGAGCGCAGGTTGGTTATGCGTGTAAAGAGGGGCACCCAAGGCATTTTTTTTCTTCCACTTTAAACATATTTTGACAGAGAAGCACTACACAGATTTCACTGATTTGTGCATGCTTCTCTGAACATGCTGGTGAGGTGCACGTCTATTTGAAAAGTGCATTTTGATCCGAGTTTGAACAATTAACGGGTGTGTTTGCAACAATGATTCTAGGTAAATTAATGTGTTTCAGTGTTATCTATGGAAATTACATCCAAGTTTGCCCAATGGTATACAGTATTTGATCGTATGTCCACCCGTATAATAAAAGGATGGTAAACCAGCAGTACACTCTGCTTAATGTTCTTTTAAGGCATCATTAAAAAGCTACTACTTTCGTGTTCCTGCTTTGGCAAGTGTAAGACTGACACATTAAAATTCTCACTTGATTGCCCATGAAGGCTTATATCTTCAGAATATGGGGCCTATTTACTAAACCTTGGAGGTAGATAAAGTGGACGGAGATAAAGTCCCAGCCAATCAACTTCTAACTATCATGTTACAGGCTGAGTTTGAAAAATGACAGGAGCAGGTTGTCTGGTACTTTATCTCCGTCCAATTTATCTCTGGCCAAGTCTTAGTAAATAGACCCCTTCTTAACAGATCTTACTCAACTATAGGAGAGACATAAGAATTCTGTCACGCATGCCCAAAGCAGTATCTTTGGTCAGCATCTTAGGCAATCCACCAACCATAAGGATATCCAACAAAAAAAATTAATTTAATAAAACGTAGTAAAAAATAAGATTTTACTCACCGGTAAATCTATTTCTCGTAGTCCGTAGTGGATGCTGGGAACTCCGAAAGGACCATGGGGAATAGCGGGCTCCGAAGGAGGCTGGGCACTCTAGAAAGATTTATGACTACCTGGTGTGCACTGGCTCCTCCCACTATGACCCTCCTCCAAGCCTCAGTTAGGACACTGTGCCCGGACGAGCTGACACAATAAGGAAGGATTTTGAATCCCGGGTAAGACTCATACCAGCCACACCAATCACACCGTACAACTCGTGATACTATATCCAGTTTGACAGTATGAAAACAACTGAGCCTCTCAAAAGATGGCTCAACAATAACCCTTTAGTTAGCAATAACTATTTACAAGTATTGCAGACAATCCGCACTTGGGATGGGCGCCCAGCATCCACTACGGACTACGAGAAATAGATTTACCGGTGAGTAAAATCTTATTTTCTCTGACGTCCTAGTGGATGCTGGGAACTCCGAAAGGACCATGGGGATTATACCAAAGCTCCCAAACGGGCGGGAGAGTGCGGATGACTCTGCAGCACCGAATGAGAGAACTCAAGGTCCTCCTCAGCCAGGGTATCAAATTTGTAGAATTTTGCAAACGTGTTTGCCCCTGACCAAGAAACAGCTCGGCAAAGTTGTAAAGCCGAGACCCCTCGGGCAGCCGCCCAAGATGAGCCCACCTTCCCTGTGGAATGGGCTTTCACTGATTTAAGATGCGGCAGTCCAGCCGCAGAATGCTCCTGCTGAATCGTGTCACAGATCCAGCGAGCGATAGTCTGCTTAGAAGCAGGAGCACCAGCCTGTTGGGTGCATACAGGATAAATAGCGAGTCAATTTTCTTGACTCTAGCCGTCCTGGAAACATAATTTTTTCAAGGCCCTGACTACGTCCAATAACTTGGAATCCTCCAAGTCCCTAGTAGCCGCAGGCACCACAATAGATTGGTTCAAGTGAAAAACTGATACCACCTTAGGGAGAAACTGGGGACGAGTCCTCAATTCTGCCCTATCCATATGGAAAATCACATAAGGACTTTTATATGACAAAGCCGCCAATTCTGATACACGCCTGGCCGAAGCCAAGGCCAATAACATGACCACTTTCCGCGTGAGATATTTTAGATCCACGGTTTTTAGTGGTTCAAACCAATGTGATTTTAAGAAACTCAACACCACGTTGAGATCCCAAGGTGCCACTGGAGGCACAACCGGGGGCTGAATATGCAGCACTCCTTTCACAATGTCTGAACTTCAGGTACTGAAGCTAATTCTTTCTGGAAGAAAATCGACAGAGCCGAGATCTGTATCTTAATGGAGCCTAATTTTAGGCCCATAGACACTCCTGCTTGTAGGAAATGCAGGAATCGACCTAGTTGAAATTCCTCTGTTGGGGCCTTTTGTGGCCTCACACCAAGCAACATATTTCCGCCATATGCGGTGATAATGTTTTGCAGTTACATCTTTCCTAGCTTGAATCAGCGTAGGAATGACTTCCTCCGGAATGCCCTTTTCCTTTAGGATCCGGCGTTCAACCGCCATGCCATCAAAACGTAGCCGCGGTAAGTCTTGGAACAGACAGGGCCCCTGCTGCAGCAGGTCCTGTCTGAGCGGCAGAGGCCATGGGTCCTCTGATATAATTTCTTGAAGTTCTGGGTACCAGGCTCTTCTTGGCCAATCCGGAACCACGAGTATCGTTCTTACTCCTCGCCTTCTTCTTATTCTCAGTACCTTTGGTATGAGAGGCAGAGGGGGGAACACATAAACCGACTGGTACACCCACGGTGTTACCAGAGCGTCCACAGCTATCGCCTGAAGGTCCCTTGACCTGGCGCAATATCTTTTATAGCTTTTTGTGTCTGCTGAGAAGATCTGCTTCCCAGTTGTCCACTCCGGGAATGAACACTGCTGACAGTGCTAACACATGATTTTCCGCCCATCGGAGAATCCTTGTGGCTTCTGCCATCGCCATCCTGCTTCTTGTGCCGCCCTGTTGATTTACATGGGCGACTGCCGTGATGTTGCCTGATTGGATCAGGACCGGCTGGTTTTGAAGCAGAGGCCTTGCCTGACTCAGGGCATTGTAAATGGCCCTCTGTTCCAGAATATTTATGTAGGGAAGTCACCTGACTTGACCAAAGTCCCTGGAAGTTTCTTCCCTGTGTGACTGCCCCCCAGCCTCAAAGGCTGGCATCCATGGTCACTAGGACCTAGTCCTGTATGTCGAACCTGCGGCCCTCTTGAAGATGGGCACTCTGCAGCCACTACAGTAGAGATACCCTGGTCCTTGGAGACAGGGTTATCAGCCTAATGCATCTGAAGATGCGACCCGGACCACTTGTCTAACAGGTCCCCCTGAAAAGTTCTTGCATGGAACCTGCCGAATGGGATTGCTTCGTAGGAAGCTATCATTTTTCCCAGGACTCGCGTGCAATGATGCACCGATAACTGTTTTGGCTTCAGGAGGTCTCTGACTAGAGATGACAGCTCCTTGGCTTTCTCCTCCGGGAGAAACACTTATTTCTGGTCTGTGTCCAGAACCATCCCCAGGAACAGTAGACGTGTCGTAGGAACCAGCTGTGACTCTGGACTGTTTAGAATCCAACCGTGCTGTTGTAGCACTTTCCAAAATAGTGCTACCCCGACTAGCAACTGCTCCTTGGACCTCGCCCTTATAAGGAGATTGTCCAAGTACGGGATAATTAAAACTCCCCTTTTTCGAAGGAGTATCATCATTCCGGCCATTACCATGGTAACACCCTCGGTGTCATGTACAGTCCAAACGGCAGAGTCTGGACTTGGTAATGGTAATCCTGTACCACAAATCTGAGGTACTCCTGGCGAGGATAGTAAATAGGGACATGCAGGTAAGCATCCTTGATGTCCCGGGATACCATGTAATCCCCCTCGTCCAGGCTTGCAATAACCGCCCTGAGCGATTCCATCTTGAACTTGAATTTTTTATGTATGTGTTCAAGGATTTTAAATATAAAAAAGGGTCACACCGAACCATGCGGTTTCGGTACCCCAACCGTGTGGAATAGTAACCCTGTCCTTGTTGGAGTAGGGGCACCTTAAGTATTACCTGCTGGGAATACAGCTTATTAATTGCCTCTAGCACAGCCTCCCTGCCTGAGGGAGTTGTCGGCAAGGCATATTTGAGGAAACGGCGGGGGGAAGACATCTCGAATTCCAGCTTGTACCCCTGAAAGACTACTTGAATGAAACAGGGATCCACCTGTGAGCGAGCCCACTGATCGCTGAAATTTTTGAGACGGCCCCCCACCGTACCTGGCTACACCTGTGGAGCCCCCGCGTCATGCTGTGGACTCAGAGGAAGCGAGAGAAGAATTATGATTCTGGGAACAGGCTGACTGGTGCAGCTTTTTCCCTCTTCCCTTGTCTCTGTACAGAAAGGAAGCGCCTTTGACCCGCTTGCTTTTCTGAAGCCGAAAGGACTGTACCTGATAATACAGTGCTTTCTTAGTCTGTGAGGAAAACTGAGGTAAAAATATTTCTTCCCAGCTGTTGCTGCGGATACGAGGTCCCAGAGACCATCCCCAAATAATTCCTCACCCTTATAAGGCAGAATCTCTATGCGCCATTTAAGGTCAGCATCACCTGTCCAGTGACAGGTCTCTAATACCCTCCTGACAGAATGGACATTACATTCATTTTGGATGCCAGCCGGCAAAATATCCCTCTGTGCATCCCTCATATATAAGACGACGTCTTTAATATGTTCTCAAGTTAGCAAACTAGTATGTTTGACAGGGTCACCGACCACGCTGCAGCAGCACGCTCTGCAGGTTTCAGTCTAGTACCTGAGTGTGTAAATACAGACTTCAGGATAGCCTCCTGCTTTTTATCAACAGGTACCTTCAAAGTGGCCGTTCCTAAAACGGCAGTGCCACCTATTTTGACAACCGTGTGAGCGCCTTATCCACCCTAGGGGATATCTCCCAGCGTAACTTATCCTCTGGCGGGAAAAGGTACGCCATCAGTAACTTTTTAGAAATTACCAGTTTCTTATCAGGGGGAACCCACGCTTTTCACACGCTTCATTCATTCATCTGATGGGGGAACAAAACACTGCCTGCTTTTTCTCCTCAAACATAAAAACCCATTTTTAGAGGTTAATGTCAGAAATGTGTAACACATTTTTTATTGCCGGGATCAAGTCACGGATGTTCCTAGTGGATTGTGTATATGTCTCAACCTTGTCGACACTGGAGTCAGACTCCGTGTCGACATCTGTGTCTGCCATCTGAATGAGTGGGCGTTTTTGAGCCCCTGATGGCCTTTGAGACGCCTGGGCAGGCACGGGCTGAGAAGCCGGCTGTCCCACAGCTGTTACGTCATCCACCCTTTTATGTAAGGAGTTGACACTGTCGGTTAATACCTTTTACCTAACCATCCACTCTGGTGTCGGCCTCACAGGGGGCGACATCACATTTATCGGCATCTGCTCCGTCACTATATAAGCCTCCTCCTCAAACATGTCGACACAGCTGTACCGACACACCGCACACACACAGGGAATGCTCTGATTGAGGACAGGACCCACGAAGCCCTTTGGGGAGACAGAGAGAGAGTATGCCAGCACACACCAGAGCGCTATATAATGTGGGGATTAACACTATAACTGAGTGAATTTTCCCCCATAGCTGCTTGTATATACAATATTGCGCCTAAATTTAGTGCCCCCCCTCTCTTTTTAACCCTTTGAGCCTGAAAACTACAGGGGAGAGCCTGGGGAGCTTTCTTCCAGCTGCACTGTGAAGAGAAAATGGCGCCAGTGTGTCTGAGGGAGATAGCTCCGCCCCTTTTCCGCGGCCTATTCTCCCGCTTTTTTCTGGATTCTGGCAGGGGTATTTACCACATATATAGCCTCTGGGGCTATATATTGTGGTATTTTTGCCAGCCAAGGTGTTTTTATTGCTGCTCAGGGCGCCCCCCCCAAGCGCCCTGCACCCTCAGTGACCGGAGTGTGAAGTGTGTATGAGGAGCAATGGTGCACAGCTGCAGTGCCGTGCGCTACCTTGGTGAAGACTGATGTCTTCTGCCGCCGTTTTTCCGGACCTCTTCTTGCTTCTGGCTCTGTAAGGGGGACGGCAGCGCGGCTCCGGGACCGAACACCAAGGACTGGGCCTGCGGTCGATCCCTCTGGAGCTAATGGTGTCCAGTTGCCTAAGAAGCCCAATCCGGCTGCAAGCAGGCGAGTTCGCTTCTTATCCCCTTAGTCCCTCGCTGCAGTGAGCCTGTTGCCAGCAGGTCTCACTGAAAATAAAAAACCAAAATCTATACTTTCTTTCTAAGGGCTCAGGAGAGCCCCTAGTGTGCATCCACCTCGGCCGGGCACAAGATCTAACTGAGGCTTGGAGGAGGGTCATAGTGGGAGGAGCCAGTGCACACCAGGTAGTCATAAATCTTTCTAGAGTGCCCAGCCTCCTTCGGAGCCCGCTATTCCCCATGGTCCTTTCGGAGTTCCCAGCATCCACTAGGACGTCAGAGAAAGTTCAATAGATACAATGTGGTCTGGACTGGGACCCATGCAAAACACCAGGAGATAAGGTAATGTCCTAACAGTTTCTGTACTGCAGATATCAGAGTTCCAGTAGGAATCGTCACGATGGTATAGTGAATCACTAAATTCCAGAATAAAGCACAGGGTCCTACTGGTCTTCAGTCTGTAGTTATGACCAAAAATGGTGGTTTGATCCCACAACTAGGTTTCTATCTGGACAGGAATCCTGATGGAATGTATGTCATGAGACTGACAATTATTAAAAAAACTAACTGTAATCCACAGTCTATTCCTTCGTCGGTGGTGCGCCATGACTCAGTAGTAGTTGGTAGTATAGAGAAGGGAGAAAATAAAGACTCTTTGCTGGGGAACTCTTTGTGAAATTAATAAAACGTAACTTTTAATAAGTGCTTATTTTTTTATAAAATGTTAGTTATCATAAGGCAAAAAAGTTGTATATTCTTAATAATCTTTGTTTCTTATATGAGCCTTCTAAGTAGGTATATATTTTGAAAGAAACTGCTTGAATAAACCATGGTGAAGATATTTAAACAATATATTAGGTGGTGTGTCCAAGTCTTATTATTACTCTATTGTCAGACTGTTGAATTACCACTTGGGTACCTATTGGGTTAATCAATGTACTGTACCACAGCAAATTGAGGTAAAGTATCTATATGGAATCTGGAAAGTTAAATGTTGTGGTCTAAGGTAAAAATATATAGAATTTGTTGCCTTGGAAGTTTGTAGTCACTGTATGCTCAAAGAATATCAGAAGTGTCACAGGCATTTTAAAATTTATTGAGCTTTACTAGATTTTTCTTACTATATATTGGGGGTCACATGTAAATTGGGTCATATATCATTATTGTGTCCAAGCACTGAACTATGGATAATGGTCTGGCTGCAGTGCCAGATTAAGGGCCTCATAGGCCTGGAGCTGAAATTTATCAAGGGCCTATTGTGCGCTGTTGCAGGGGGTGTGACCAGCATAGTGGGGGTATAGTCTATGCCATGGGATGTGGCTAGCACTAAGGAGGGCATAGCTACCAGTAGCCGAAGTAGAAAAGTGTTTGAAGTACAAAATTTGAAGTGGGGGTATGGAAATATCAGGGGGGCTTTAGGCCCAAGGGCTGTGTCCTCTTGATATTTCCATATCCCCCACTTCACAGCACAGCACAGCACCCTGCACCACACTGTACAACATCTCAGCTCACCGCATTACACTAGTTCTGCTAACCGCAGATCTCTCCTCACCACACTGCAGCACAATTCCCCTAACCACATTACGGAATCAGTATCATATCCTGGCTGTCAAGCTCCCAGCGGTCAGCAGAGCCACGGCGGAATCCTGTGGGCCAGGATACCGGCAGCGAGCGCAGCATGTCCCCTCGCGGGCTCGCTGCACTTGCCACATTATGGGCCCGGTGGCAACCTTTGGTCGCCACTCTAATCTACAGTATTCACTTTTGGGTGGTGGCGTGGACCACCACCCAAGTGGGGATTCCAGGTGGCATTTCACTAGGTGTCGGGATTCCGGCGTCGTTATCCTGACCAACGGGATCCCAACAGCCGGCACATTGATTGCACCACAGCTCCGCTCACCACACAGCTCCCCTCACTGCACTGGAGTACAGCTCCCATCTCCGCACTACAACACATCTCCCCTCAGCACACTGCAGCACACTCTGCTCACCGCACAGCTCCCCTCACCACAGTCCACACTGCAACACAGCTCCCCTCTCCACACTATACCACAGCTTGGTTCACCGCACAGCTTCTCTCACCACACTGCAGCACAACTCCCCTCTCTGTACTACAGCACAGCTCCGCTCACCACACAGCTCTCCATTCTGCACACCACAGCTGTGCTCACCGTACAGCTCCACTTACTGCAGCACGGCTCCCTGCACCACAGCACAGCTTCCCTCTCCACACTACCGCACAGCTTCCCTCTCTGCACTACAACACAGCTCTGCTCACCTCACTGCAGCACAGCTCCCACCACAATACACCACAGCTCACCTCATATCACAGGCAGTGGCGTAACTAGAAATTTTTCTCCCCCAAGCCAAAAAATCCTTCGGCGCCCCCCCCCCCCCCCCCATACACCCCGTAATTGGCACTAGCAAAGGTAGAAAAATGCGCGCGCCACAGGCGCGCTGGCAAAAAGGGGTGTGGCTTTGTCGAAATGGGCGTGGCTTTGCGTGGAGGGCGTGGCATTGCAGGAAAAGACTACCTTATACCCCAGTTTTGCAACCTGCACGCCCAGACGTTGGCCACCACAGGAAAGAAAAATAATCCTGATTCATGCCCCTTACATTATTTGTCATTTTTCCTCCTTATAGTAATGCCCAGTATACATTATTCCACTTACTGCAATGGCCCTTAGACATTATACCACACACAATCAGTGATCGCGCTGAGCCAAAAAAAAAGTGGGTCCCAGGGACCCTTCACTTTTAAAAATTGGGGTCCTACCGGTCTTTTTCTGGGTCCCATCGGAATGAAGGTTCTTATTAATTTTAATCTTGATTGGACACTACAAAAGTGTTGCAAGATGGGGGGGATGGGGTGACAATGCTGCTGGGCTGTGTAGCATGCAGGACACCCTGCACCAGAGCTGTAACTAGACATTTTGGTGCCCTTAGGCAGAAAGTGAATTGGTGTTAGACCACTTAGACCATAAAGAACAGGTAGTGCGCGCCGTAGGCGCGCCGCAAAATTTTAGGGGCGTGGCTTCATAGGGAAGGGGCGTGACCACATAATAGTGTCAATTCACATTACACCACACAGTAGTGGCGCTTATACACATTGCACCAGGTAGAACCTCCTATGCACACTGATCCAGGTAGATCACGTCATACACTTTGCTCCAGGTACAGCACGTCATACACTTTGCACCAGGTACAGCACGTCATACACTTTGCACCAGGTACAGCACGTCATACACTTTGCACCAGGTACAGCACGTCATACACTTTGCACCAGGTAGAGCACGTTATCATACACATTGCATCAGGTAGAGCATGTTATCATACACATTGCCGCTAGGTAGAGCAAGTTATCATACACATTGCCGCTAGGTAGAGCAAGTTATCATACACATTGCGTCAGGTAGAACACGTTATTATACACAATGCGCCAGGTAGAGCACGTTATTATACACAATGCGCCTGGTAGAACACGTTATTATACACAATGCGCCTGGTAGAGCACGTTATAATACACATTGCACTAGGTAGAACACGTTATTATACACAATGCGCCTGGTAGAGCACGTTATTATTAGAGATGAGCGGGTTCGGTTTCTCTGAATCCGAACCCACCCGAACTTCATGGTTTTTTTCACGGGTCCGAGCAGACTCGGATCCTCCCGCCTTGCTCGGTTAACCCGAGCGCGCCCGAACGTCATCATGACGCTGTCGGATTCTCGCGAGACTCGGATTCTATGTAAGGAGCCGCGCGTCGCCGCCATTTTCACACGTGCATTGAGATTGATAGTGAGAGGACGTGGCTGGCGTCCTCTCCATTTAGATTATAAGAGAGAGAGATTTACTGGAGCTTAGGACTAGGAGGAGTACTGTAGAAGTGTAGAGAGTGCAGAGAGTTTACTAGTGAGTGACCACCAGACAGTGCAGTTTATTTAATATATCCGTTCTCTGCCTGAAAAAAGCGATACACACAGTGACTCAGTCACATACCATATCTGTGTGCACTGCTCAGGCTCAGCCCAGTGTGCTGCATCATCTATATATATTATATATCTGTCTGACTGCTCAGCTCACACAGCTTATAATTGTGGGGGAGACTGGGGAGCACTGCAGTGCCAGTTATAGGTTATAGCAGGAGCCAGGAGTACATAATATTATATAGTGAGTGACCACCAGACAGTGCAGTTTATTTAATATATCCGTTCTCTGCCTGAAAAAAGCGATACACACAGTGACTCAGTCACATACCATATCTGTGTGCACTGCTCAGGCTCAGCCCAGTGTGCTGCATCATCTATATATATTATATATCTGTCTGACTGCTCAGCTCACACAGCTTATAATTGTGGGGGAGACTGGGGAGCACTGCAGTGCCAGTTATAGGTTATAGCAGGAGCCAGGAGTACATAATATTATATTAAAATTAAACAGTGCACACTTTTGCTGCAGGAGTGCCACTGCCAGTGTGACTGACCAGTGACCTGACCACACTGACCACCAGTATAGTTAGTAGTATACTTATATTGTGATTGCCTGAAAAAGTTAAACACTCGTCGTGTGACTTCACTTGTGTGTTGTTGTTTTTTTTATTCTATAAAAATAAAACTCATTCTGCTGACAGACAGTGTCCAGCAGGTCCGTCATTATATAATATATAATATATACCTGTCCGGCTGCAGTAGTGATATATATATATTTTTTATATCATTTATCATCCAGTCGCAGCAGACACAGTACGGTAGTTCACGGCTGTGGCTACCTCTGTGTCTGCACTCGGCAGGCAGTCCGTCCATAATTGTATACCACCTAACCGTGGTTTTTTTTTCTTCTTTATACATACATACTACTACGACATCTCTTTATCAACCAGTCTATATTAGCAGCAGACACAGTACAGTACGGTAGTTCACGGCTGTGGCTACCTCTGTGTCTGCACTCGGCAGGCAGTCCGTCCATAATTGTATACCACCTAACCGTGGTTTTTTTTTCTTTCTTCTTTATACATACATAGTTACATAGACATCTCTTTATCAACCAGTCTATATTAGCAGCAGACACAGTACAGTACGGTAGTTCACGGCTGTGGCTACCTCTGTGTCTGCACTCGGCAGGCAGTCCGTCCATAATTGTATACCACCTAACCGTGGTTTTTTTTTCTTTCTTCTTTATACATACATAGTTACATAGACATCTCTTTATCAACCAGTCTATATTAGCAGCAGACACAGTACAGTACGGTAGTTCACGGCTGTGGCTACCTCTGTGTCTGCACTCGGCAGGCAGTCCGTCCATAATTGTATACCACCTAACCGTGGTTTTTTTTTCTTTCTTCTTTATACATACATAGTTACATAGACATCTCTTTATCAACCAGTCTATATTAGCAGCAGACACAGTACAGTATGGTAGTTCACGGCTGTGGCTACCTCTGTGTCTGCACTCGGCAGGCAGTCCGTCCATAATTGTATACCACCTAACCGTGGTTTTTTTTTCTTTCTTCTTTATACATACATAGTTACATAGACATCTCTTTATCAACCAGTCTATATTAGCAGCAGACACAGTACAGTACGGTAGTTCACGGCTGTGGCTACCTCTGTGTCTGCACTCGGCAGGCAGTCCGTCCATAATTGTATACCACCTAACCGTGGTTTTTTTTTCTTTCTTCTTTATACATACATAGTTACATAGACATCTCTTTATCAACCAGTCTATATTAGCAGCAGACACAGTACAGTACGGTAGTTCACGGCTGTGGCTACCTCTGTGTCTGCACTCGGCAGGCAGTCCGTCCATAATTGTATACCACCTAACCGTTGTTTTTTTTTCTTTCTTCTTTATACATACATACTACTACGACATCTCTTTATCAACCAGTCTATATTATTAGCAGCAGACACAGTACAGTACGGTAGTTCACGGCTGTGGCTACCTCTGTGTCTGCACTCGGCAGGCAGTCCGTCCATAATTGTATACCACCTAACCGTGGTTTTTTTTTCTTTCTTCTTTATACATACATAGTTACATAGACATCTCTTTATCAACCAGTCTATATTAGCAGCAGACACAGTACAGTACGGTAGTTCACGGCTGTGGCTACCTCTGTGTCTGCACTCGGCAGGCAGTCCATAATTGTATACTAGTATCCATCTCCATTGTTTACCTGAGGTGCCTTTTAGTTGTGCCTATTAAAATATGGAGAACAAAAATGTTGAGGTTCCAAAATTAGGGAAAGATCAAGATCCACTTCCACCTCGTGCTGAAGCTGCTGCCACTAGTCATGGCCGAGACGATGAAATGCCAGCAACGTCGTCTGCCAAGGCCGATGCCCAATGTCATAGTACAGAGCATGTCAAATCCAAAACACCAAATATCAGAAAAAAAAGGACTCCAAAACCTAAAATAAAATTGTCGGAGGAGAAGCGTAAACTTGCCAATATGCCATTTACGACACGGAGTGGCAAGGAATGGCTGAGGCCCTGGCCTATGTTCATGGCTAGTGGTTCAGCTTCACATGAGGATGGAAGCACTCAGCCTCTCGCTAGAAAAATGAAAAGACTCAAGCTGGCAAAAGCAGCACAGCAAAGAACTGTGCATTCTTCGAAATCCCAAATCCACAAGGAGAGTCCAATTGTGTCGGTTGCGATGCCTGACCTTCCCAACACTGGACGTGAAGAGCATGCGCCTTCCACCATTTGCACGCCCCCTGCAAGTGCTGGAAGGAGCACCCGCAGTCCAGTTCCTGATAGTCAGATTGAAGATGTCAGTGTTGAAGTACACCAGGATGAGGAGGATATGGGTGTTGCTGGCGCTGGGGAGGAAATTGACCAGGAGGATTCTGATGGTGAGGTGGTTTGTTTAAGTCAGGCACCCGGGGAGACACCTGTTGTCCGTGGGAGGAATATGGCTGTTGACATGCCAGGTGAAAATACCAAAAAAATCAGCTCTTCGGTGTGGAGGTATTTCACCAGAAATGCGGACAACAGGTGTCAAGCCGTGTGTTCCCTTTGTCAAGCTGTAATAAGTAGGGGTAAGGACGTTAACCACCTCGGAACATCCTCCCTTATACGTCACCTGCAGCGCATTCATAATAAGTCAGTGACAAGTTCAAAAACTTTGGGTGACAGCGGAAGCAGTCCACTGACCAGTAAATCCCTTCCTCTTGTAACCAAGCTCACGCAAACCACCCCACCAACTCCCTCAGTGTCAATTTCCTCCTTCCCCAGGAATGCCAATAGTCCTGCAGGCCATGTCACTGGCAATTCTGACGATTCCTCTCCTGCCTGGGATTCCTCCGATGCATCCTTGCGTGTAACGCCTACTGCTGCTGGCGCTGCTGTTGTTGCTGCTGGGAGTCGATGGTCATCCCAGAGGGGAAGTCGTAAGACCACTTTTACTACTTCCACCAAGCAATTGACTGTCCAACAGTCCTTTGCGAGGAAGATGAAATATCACAGCAGTCATCCTACAGCAAAGCGGATAACTGAGGCCTTGGCATCCTGGGTGGTGAGAAACGTGGTTCCGGTATCCATCATTACTGCAGAGCCAACTAGAGACTTGTTGGAGGTACTGTGTCCCCGGTACCAAATACCATCTAGGTTCCATTTCTCTAGGCAGGCGATACCGAAAATGTACACAGACCTCAGAAAAAGACTCACCAGTGTCCTAAAAAATGCAGTTGTACCCAATGTCCACTTAACCACGGACATGTGGACAAGTGGAGCAGGGCAGGGTCAGGACTATATGACTGTGACAGCCCACTGGGTAGATGTATGGACTCCCGCCGCAAGAACAGCAGCGGCGGCACCAGTAGCAGCATCTCGCAAACGCCAACTCTTTCCTAGGCAGGCTACGCTTTGTATCACCGCTTTCCAGAATACGCACACAGCTGAAAACCTCTTACGGCAACTGAGGAAGATCATCGCGGAATGGCTTACCCCAATTGGACTCTCCTGTGGATTTGTGGCATCGGACAACACCAGCAATATTGTGTGTGCATTAAATATGGGCAAATTCCAGCACGTCCCATGTTTTGCACATACCTTGAATTTGGTGGTGCAGAATTTTTTAAAAAACGACAGGGGCGTGCAAGAGATGCTGTCGGTGGCCAGAAGAATTGCGGGATACTTTCGGCGTACAGGCACCACGTACAGAAGACTGGAGCACCACCAAAAACTAGTGAACCTGCCCTGCCATCATCTGAAGCAAGAAGTGGTAACGAGGTGGAATTCAACCCTCTATATGCTTCAGAGGTTGGAGGAGCAGCAAAAGGCAATTCAAGCCTATACAATTGAGCACGATATAGTAGGTGGAATGCACCTGTCTCAAGCGCAGTGGAGAATGATTTCAACGTTGTGCAAGGTTCTGATGCCCTTTGAACTTGCCACACGTGAAGTCAGTTCAGACACTGCCAGCCTGAGTCAGGTCATTCCCCTCATCAGGCTTTTGCAGAAGAAGCTGGAGACATTGAAGGAGGAGCTAACACGGAGCGATTCCGCTAGGCATGTGGGACTTGTGGATGGAGCCCTTAATTCGCTTAACAAGGATTCACGGGTGGTCAATCTGTTGAAATCAGAGCACTACATTTTGGCCACCGTGCTCGATCCTAGATTTAAAGCCTACCTTGGATCTCTCTTTCCGGCAGACACAAGTCTGCTGGGGTTGAAAGACCTGCTGGTGACAAAATTGTCAAGTCAAGCGGAACGCGACCTGTCAACATCTCCTCCTTCACATTCTCCCGCAACTGGGGGTGCGAGGAAAAGGCTCAGAATTCCGAGCCCACCCGCTGGCGGTGAAGCAGGGCAGTCTGGAGCGATTGCTGATGCTGACATCTGGTCCGGACTGAAGGACCTGACAACGATTACGGACATGTCGTCTACTGTCACTGCATATGATTCTCTCAACATTGATAGAATGGTGGAGGATTATATGAGTGACCGCATCCAAGTAGGCACGTCACACAGTCCGTACTTATACTGGCAGGAAAAAGAGGCAATTTGGAGGCCCTTGCACAAACTGGCTTTATTCTACCTAAGTTGCCCTCCCACAAGTGTGTACTCCGAAAGAGTGTTTAGTGCCGCCGCTCACCTTGTCAGCAATCGGCGTACGAGGTTACATCCAGAAAATGTGGAGAAGATGATGTTCATTAAAATGAATTATAATCAATTCCTCCGCGGAGACATTGACCAGCAGCAATTGCCTCCACAAAGTACACAGGGAGCTGAGATGGTGGATTCCAGTGGGGACGAATTGATAATCTGTGAGGAGGGGGATGTACACGGTGATATATCGGAGGGTGATGATGAGGTGGACATCTTGCCTCTGTAGAGCCAGTTTGTGCAAGGAGAGATTAATTGCTTCTTTTTTGGGGGGGGTCCAAACCAACCCGTCATATCAGTCACAGTCGTGTGGCAGACCCTGTCACTGAAATGATGGGTTGGTTAAAGTGTGCATGTCCTGTTTTGTTTATACAACATAAGGGTGGGTGGGAGGGCCCAAGGACAATTCCATCTTGCACCTCTTTTTTCTTTTCTTTTTCTTTGCATCATGTGCTGATTGGGGAGGGTTTTTTGGAAGGGACATCCTGCGTGACACTGCAGTGCCACTCCTAAATGGGCCCGGTGTTTGTGTCGGCCACTAGGGTCGCTAATCTTACTCACACAGTCAGCTACCTCATTGCGCCTCTTTTTTTCTTTGCGTCATGTGCTGTTTGGGGACGGTTTTTTGGAAGGGACATCCTGCGTGACACTGCAGTGCCACTCCTAGATGGGCCCGGTGTTTGTGTCGGCCACTAGGGTCGCTAATCTTACTCACACAGCTACCTCATTGCGCCTCTTTTTTTCTTTGCGTCATGTGCTGTTTGGGGAGGGTTTTTTGGAAGGGACATCCTGCGTGACACTGCAGTGCCACTCCTAGATGGGCCCGGTGTTTGTGTCGGCCACTAGGGTCGCTAATCTTACTCACACAGCTACCTCATTGCGCCTCTTTTTTTCTTTGCGTCATGTGCTGTTTGGGGAGGGTTTTTTGGAAGGGCCATCCTGCGTGACACTGCAGTGCCACTCCTAGATGGGCCCGGTGTTTGTGTCGGCCACTAGGGTCGCTAATCTTACTCACACAGCTACCTCATTGCGCCTCTTTTTTTCTTTGCGTCATGTGCTGTTTGGGGTGGGTTTTTTGGAAGGGACATCCTGCGTGACACTGCAGTGCCACTCCTAGATGGGCCCGGTGTTTGTGTCGGCCACTAGGGTCGCTTATCTTACTCACACAGCGACCTCGGTGCAAATTTTAGGACTAAAAATAATATTGTGAGGTGTGAGGTATTCAGAATAGACTGAAAATGAGTGTAAATTATGGTTTTTGAGGTTAATAATACTTTGGGATCAAAATGACCCCCAAATTCTATGATTTAAGCTGTTTTTTAGTGTTTTTTGAAAAAAACACCCGAATCCAAAACACACCCGAATCCGACAAAAAAAATTCGGTGAGGTTTTGCCAAAACGCGTTCGAACCCAAAACACGGCCGCGGAACCGAACCCAAAACCAAAACACAAAACCCGAAAAATTTCAGGCGCTCATCTCTAGTTATTATACACATTGCACTAGGTAGAGCACGTTATCATACACATTGCGCCTGGTAGAGCACGTTATTATACACATTGCACCAGGTAGAGCACGTTATCATACACATTGCGCCAGGTAGAACACGTTATCATACACATTGCGCCAGGTAGTACACGTTATCATACACATTGCGCCAGGTAGAACACGTTATCATACACATTGCGCCAGGTAGAGCACGTTATCATACACATTGCGCCAGGTAGAACACGTTATTATACACAATGCGCCTGGTAGAGCACGTTATTATACACAATGCGCCTGGTAGAGCACTGAGGCACATTGCAGTAACCACTCACTTATCACCTCCAGTTGCACGAAGGGGCCGTTTGACACAAGTGGCTCCGCCACCAGCAGCAACTCACTGACACTCACCATTTTTTCTGACAGCACAGTGCAGTGAGTGCACTGGCACAAGTTGCCAGCCTGCGCCTATAGTAGCCGCAGCCTGGAGGAGCTCTATGAGAAATCGCAAGCAGAGGCTGTTCTCTGGCAAGAAGGAGCTCGTCCAATCGCTTCCCCTGACGAGCTGGCCACTGCTAAATATACCGATAATCAGTTCCAACTGTGTCAAAGTAGTGGAGCCCCAGGTGCAATGGGAAAGTCAGTGTCACTGCACAGTTGTACTGATTACTGGTATATTTAGCAGTGGCCAGCCCGTCAGGGGAAGCGATCGGAGGAGCTCCTTCTTGCCAGCCTCTGCTTGCGATTTCACAGATAGCTCCTTCATGCTGCGGCGCCGGCTGGCTACTTGTGCCAGTGCACTCACTGCACTGTGCTGTCAGAAAAATGGTGTCAGTGAGGCCCTGACACTCTGAGCGGCCTCACATTGCACACACGGAGCTTGCAGCCCCCGGACATCCCGCATCTGCACCAGCTACTCCAGGTGAAGCGGGGCGATGCAGCACTGTCTACTGCTTACCTACAGCGGGAGCTGTGCAGCCCGGCCGGCTCCTGCTGGAAGGTAGTTGTCGGGTCTCGGTAGGGCGTTGAGCGGGTCCCGGGTAGGGGGGTGGCGGCGGGCAGATCCGGAGCTGTACTCCCAGTCGCAGAGGAGGGTGCTGGCGGCAGAGCGGCAGTGGAGCCGGTTGAGCGGGGCCAGTCTGTCAGCCCTGCAGCACAGATTCATGTGCTGGCGGGGAGCAGGATTCAAAGCGGAAGATGCTGCAGGCTGTGATTGGATGGAGACTACAGGAGGTGATTGGCCGAGGAAACAGCCAGTCACCTCCTGCATTCCGCTGACAGGCTTAACACATGCAAACACATATTCAGATGAGCGCGTCCTGTGGGACCCGCTCATCTTCTAAATGTGAGTCCCGGGCGGCTGTTTCTGGGTAAAATACGCGCCATAGCGCGTTTTTGCGATCACTGACAATAATGCACATGACACAATATGCACACACCGTAATGCCCCCAACACATTATGCCACACACCGTAATGCCCCCGACACATTATGCCACACACCGTAATGCCCCCGACACATTATGCCACACACCGTAATGCCTGTGACACATTATGACAGGAATCGCAATGCCCGTTATACATTATGCTACACACTGCAATGCCCCTGATACATTATAGCACATACAATGTCTGTGACACAGTATGACACACACCACAATGATCCTGAGACATTATACCACATACCACAATGCCCGTGACATAGTATACAACACACCGTAATGCCAGATACATTATGACACACACTGCAATGTCCGTGATACATTATGCCACACACCGTAATGCCCATTACACATTAAGTTCTACAGTAAGGCTTCCAATTACTTTTAAATTACCTGCTCGTTGCCAGGGGTTTCATGCTCTTGGTTCCATGCACGGTGCCAGGATGTCATGCTCGTTGCCAGGGGTTTCATGCACTGGGTGTCATGCTCGTTGCTAGGGGGTAGTGCTTGCTGCTAGGGCCGTGCTCCCAGTGCCACATATGCTCCCAGTGCCAGATATTCCCCCACAGTGCCAGGTATATGCACCCAGTGCCAGATATTCGCACCCAGTGCCAGATATTCCCCCACAGTGCCTGCTTCCCCCCCCAGTGCCAGGTATATGCCCCCCCCAGTCCCGGGTATATGCCCCCAGTGCCAGGTATATGCCCCCCAGTGCCAGGTATATTCCCCCAGTGCCAGGTATATGCCCCCCCAGTGCCAGGTATATGCCCCCAGTGCCAGGTATATGCCCCCCCAGTGCCAGATATTCTCCCACAGTGCCAGATATTCCCCCCCAGTGCCAGGTATGTGCCCCCAGTGCCAGGTATATGCCCCCAGTGCCATGTATATGCCCCCAGTGCCAGGTACATGCCCCCCCAGTGCCAGTTATATGCCCCCAGTGCCAGGTATATGCCCCCAGTGCCAGATATCCCCCCCAGTGCCTGCTTCCCCCCCAGTGCCAGGTATATGCCCCCAGTGCCGGGTATATGCCCCCCCCAGTGCCAGGTATATTCCCCCAGTGCCAGGTATGTGCCCCCCCAGTGCCAGGTATATGCCCCCAGTGCCAGGTATATGCCCCCCCAGTGCCAGATATTCTCCCACAGTGCCAGATATTCCCCCCAGTGCCAGGTATATGCCCCCAGTGCCAGGTATATGCCCCCAGTGCCATGTATATGCCCGCAGTGCCAGGTACATGCCCCCCCAGTGCCAGTTATATGCCCCCAGTGCCAGGTATATGCCCCCAGTGCCAGATATCCCCCCCCAGTGCCTGCTTCCCCCCCAGTGCCAGGTATATGCCCCCAGTGCCGGGTATATGCCCCCCCCAGTGCCAGGTATATGCCCCCAGTGCCGGGTATATGCCCCCCCAGTGCCGGGTATATGCCCCCAGTGCCAGGTACATGCCCCCAGTGCCAGATATTCCCCCCCAGTGCCTGCTTCCCCCCCAGTGCCAGGTATATGCCTCCAGTGCCGGGTATATGCCCCCCCAGTGCCAGGTATATGCCCCCCCAGTGCCAGATATTCTCCCACAGTGCCAGATATTCCCCCCAGTGCCAGGTATATGCCCCCAGTGCCAGGTATATGCCCCCAGTGCCATGTATATGCCCCCAGTGCCAGGTACATGCCCCCCCAGTGCCAGTTATATGCCCCCAGTGCCAGGTATATGCCCCCAGTGCCAGATATCCCCCCCCCAGTGCCTGCTTCCCCCCCAGTGCCAGGTATATGCCCCCAGTGCCGGGTATATGCCCCCCAGTGCCAGGTATATGCCCCCAGTGCCGGGTATATGCCCCCCCAGTGCCGGGTATATGCCCCCAGTGCCAGGTACATGCCCCCAGTGCCAGATATTCCCCCCCAGTGCTTGCTTCCCCCCCAGTGCCAGGTATATGCCTCCAGTGCCGGGTATATGCCCCCCCAGTGCCAGGTATATGCCCCCCCAGTGCCGGGTATATGCCCCCAGTGCCAGGTACATGCCCCCAGTGCCGGGTATATGCCCCCCCAGTGCCAGGTATATGCCCCCAGTGCCAGGTATATGCCCCCCAGTGCCAGATCTGCCCCCCCAGTGCCAGGTATATGTCCCCAGTGCCGGGTATATGCCCCAGTGCCTGCTCCCCCGCCCCCCCCCCCCTATGTGTTGGAGGGACACGAGCGCATCGCGCGTCTCTCCTGTGTCCCTCCTGGCTCTCCCCCGGCTGGTCTAATAAAGGAAGTGCCGTTCGTGAGCCAATCAGAGCTCACGAACGGCACTTGCTTCTTTAGACCGGCCGGGGGAGAGCCAGGAGGGACACAGGAGAGACGCGCGATGCGCTCATGTCCCTCCAACACATAGGGGGGGGGGGCCGGGGGAGCAGGCACCGCAGGGAGGGAGAGGAGATCGCAGATTGACATGCGGACGCTCGTCCGCATGTCAATCTGTTCTAAATCAGTGGCGCCCCCGCAGCCCCTCGCCCCCAAGCCACCGCGAGGACTGCGGGGGCAGTAGTTACGCCACTGATCACAGGTCACTGTTTGCAGCACCCTCCCCAGTGTAGCGGTCGGGCCAGCCCAGCTCCTTGACACGAGACAAGAAACAAACAGACTCGCAGGCTAGCTTCTAATCAAGAGCGTCCGCCGGCTGACGGTCGACGAGCCAGGATTGGCTCGCATTGGAGCCAAATTCAAAATGCCGCCAGTCTCCGTAATTTGCTCCCAGTCCCCAAGCCATTATCCTTATGAAGCAGGAGTAACACTGTGCTATTTAAACTCTGGGAAGCCAGCCCGGTATTATACTTGGATTTATTGAGTGCCCTCACACATGCAAATATATATATATATATATATATAAAGTCCAGAGGTGAAGCGCACACACTTAAAGGATGTTAGAAGGGTGCCGTGTCAATTGTTATTGATACCATAGTTCCCAATGCTTACCCTGAAAGGGTTTAGACAAAAGGAGACCAGCACACCACCATATGAAAAAATATGAAAAGCATTTAATGAATCAGTAGCATTATCAGGCCTTTTGAAAAAAAATTTTTTTAGTACTCATCATGAGGCTTTCAGCAGTATTCAAGCAGAACAGCCATCCCAACGGCCCGTTTCGGTTGTCACACCTTCATCATGGGGTCAGCTACAACATAGTGTTCAAACAGAGAACCTTATAAAGCTGTGCAATTTGCATAAATCAGATACACCTGTTTTGCCCAATCACCAGTGATTCAAAAACCTCCCAGGGGTATGTGAACAGACCAGTGTGGAACTACAAAAGCAAGACAAAGTTGCCCAGACCACTATCAACAGTTCCGTTGTACCGGAAGTGACAACACGCGACCGCGTTTGTCAACATCCGCCATGTAACGGAACTCAAGTGCCGGGGTACGTTTCCACGGCACTAGCATAAGTACCGCTGTGCCGGAAGTGATGTCGCGTCATCGCGACAATCAACTTCCGCCAATACAAAAACCGGCCTCAGATCACTGGCAATGTCACCGCCTATGTGTTCAAGGTACACAACTTATCACATACATTAATCTGTACATAAAAATAAAAAATACAGCATAAGAATATCAAATGAAAAAAGAAAATAACACATAATAAAGAGTATATTATAGGACATAATGAAAAATAACCTGTATGTCGATACTTATTCTACGGGCCAATAGGTCCTATATAAATATCATCTTAAACAGGCATACAAAGCCGCATTAGTAGGAGAATATCGACATAGAGGCTAATTGATCATAAAAAAACAAATTATATAAAAAACACAAAAATAGAAATGGTAGTAAGTTGCATTAGTGGCATTGTCAACAGCGATCCCAGATAGAGACAATTTGACATAAAGTATACTATCTTGGTCAGTTGACTGTAAAACAGTAGTACCAATGAAAATTCAAATGAAAGGAGTCAAAATAAGTTCTTCATTCAAACCACTGGGCGCAGTTGAATTTAACTTGTAGATCCATTCACATTCACGTTGCAGAAGTAACCGATGTCTATCGCCTCCCCTACGTAGTGGGGGGATGTGATCTATTGGCATACATCTAAAGTCAGCCATAGTGTGACCACTAGTAACAAAATGCCTGGCTACTGGTGGTGTGCTGGAATCTAAAGCTGTAAAGGCCTTCTTGATAGAACTCCTGTGCATGGATATACGTTCCTTTAGCATACGGATAGTTTTACCCACGTAGAGTTTATTACATGGACAGAGAATGATGTATACCACATAGCGAGAATCGCACGTCAGTCGATGTCTTATAGTATAGCTACTTTTGGTAATTGGATGTGTAAAGGTTTTTCCCAACAAGAGAAATCTGCAATTTGCACAGCCCGCACACTTATAGGCTCCTTTTTGCAGTGAAAGCCAATGCAAATTAGTGTGTATACCTGGACTAATGTCAGAGAATGTGATGCGTTCTCTTAAGTTGCGACTTCTCTTATAGCTGAAGAGAGGTGGATTCGTGCAACTAGGTCCAAGGATCGGGTCAGCTTGTAGTATGTGCCAATGCTTAGTAATGATCTTCCTAATTAAACCAGAGGAAGTGCAGTAAGTCGTAGGAAAAACCAATCTGTCAGAAGTAGCATCGACACGTTGTGTAGATAGAAGATCATCCTGTTTCAGCAGCAAACATCGATCTATTGCTTCATCGACTTCATCTTTACTGTACCCCCGTTGGATGAAGTTATCACCCATTTTGTGTAGGGCTATAGGGAGCTTAGAAGGATCTGATGTTGTTCTAACAACTCTAACGAGTTGTGAGTAGGGGAGTCCTTTCTTCAAGGGCCGTGGATGAAAGCTGTCTGCCAAAAGTAGTGTATTTTTGTCCGTGGGTTTTTTGAACAATTCCGTATGGAAGGAGTTATTTTTAATAGATACCAAAACGTCCAGGAACTCAATACTGTCGGCACTACTCCTGCACGTGAAAGTGATGTTCTCAACCTTATGGTTTAATTGCTCCACAAACAAGAAGGCCTTTACAGCTTTAGATTCCAGCACACCACCAGTAGCCAGGCATTTTGTTACTAGTGGTCACACTATGGCTGACTTTAGATGTATGCCAATAGATCACATCCCCCCACTACGTAGGGGAGGCGATAGACATCGGTTACTTCTGCAACGTGAATGTGAATGGATCTACAAGTTAAATTCAACTGCGCCCAGTGGTTTGAATGAAGAACTTATTTTGACTCCTTTCATTTGA
Source organism: Pseudophryne corroboree (assembly GCF_028390025.1). Taxonomy (NCBI): domain Eukaryota; kingdom Metazoa; phylum Chordata; class Amphibia; order Anura; family Myobatrachidae; genus Pseudophryne; species Pseudophryne corroboree. Next base: position 739,358,176 of record NC_086444.1, read on the forward strand.
ATTTTCATTGGTACTACTGTTTTACAGTCAACTGACCAAGATAGTATACTTTATGTCAAATTGTCTCTATCTGGGATCGCTGTTGACAATGCCACTAATGCAACTTACTACCATTTCTATTTTTGTGTTTTTTATATAATTTGTTTTTTATGATCAATTAGCCTCTATGTCGATATTCTCCTACTAATGCGGCTTTGTATGCCTGTTTAAGATGATATTTATATAGGACCTATTGGCCCGTAGAATAAGTATCGACATACAGGTTATTTTTCATTATGTCCTATAATATACTCTTTATTATGTGTTATTTTCTTTTTTCATTTGATATTCTTATGCTGTATTTTTTATTTTTATGTACAGATTAATGTATGTGATAAGTTGTGTACCTTGAACACATAGGCGGTGACATTGCCAGTGATCTGAGGCCGGTTTTTGTATTGGCGGAAGTTGATTGTCGCGATGACGCGACATCACTTCCGGCACAGCGGTACTTATGCTAGTGCCGTGGAAACGTACCCCGGCACTTGAGTTCCGTTACATGGCGGATGTTGACAAACGCGGTCGCGTGTTGTCACTTCCGGTACAACGGAACTGTTGATAGTGGTCTGGGCAACTTTGTCTTGCTTTTGTAGTTCCACACTGGTCTGTTCACATACCCCTGGGAGGTTTTTGAATCACTGGTGATTGGGCAAAACAGGTGTATCTGATTTATGCAAATTGCACAGCTTTATAAGGTTCTCTGTTTGAACACTATGTTGTAGCTGACCCCATGATGAAGGTGTGACAACCGAAACGGGCCGTTGGGATGGCTGTTCTGCTTGAATACTGCTGAAAGCCTCATGATGAGTACTAAAAAATTTTTTTTTTCAAAAGGCCTGATAATGCTACTGATTCATTAAATGCTTTTCATATTTTTTCATATGGTGGTGTGCTGGTCTCCTTTTGTCTAAACCCTTTCAGGGTAAGCATTGGGAACTATGGTATATATATATATATATATATATATATATATAAAAGGCGTGGCCTTGAAAGGATGTGTTCGTTACACTTCATGAACACCGGTCCGTGAGCTGAGACGCTAATTTGATCCGACATCACTGCCAGTGCTGTGCGGGGCGGGCCGCTGCAAGCTGCTCCGGAGGCAGCAGGGGATCTCCTGCACGCTGGTGATTTTAAACCTTGATGTACGTGAGCTTGTTACTTTGTAGTAAAATCATTTGATACTTTTACTCACTGAGTGTGCCTTCATTCTTTTTCAGTCAATATATATATATATATATATATATATATACACACACACACACATACACACACACACACACACACACACACACACACACACACACACACACGTATTCAGTATATACTGTATGTACATGTTAAAGAGCACTCAATAAATTCAAATATAATACCAGGATGGCTTCCCAGAGTTTAAATAGAACAGTGTTACCCCTACTTCACAAGACTAAGCGGCACTACATGGACTTTATATACTGTATATGCAAAAAAAAACATTTATACTCCAATATTAATGTTTCAAGACCTCTTCAGTCTTTTCATGATATATATTTGGCATAATGGAATGTCAACAGATATTAGAAAGTTCCAAAAGCCATTTGATTCTTATCAGTGAGTGGGGGAGTTTATGGCCCCAAAACCAGTTCTGGCAGACCCTGCCACATGTAGGGGGTTAGGACAGGAAGTGTAGGGGGTTTTTAGGACAAGGAACAAAGCACAGGCTAGAGTTCAGTGTGAGCTGAGGACTGAGGATGGAAGACACAGGCTAAGTGACCAGGGATGAGACCCCATGCTAGGGCTGTGGAACAAGCATGGTACTCCACAGCCCCTGGCATTATGGAGCAGCATGTAGGTGGTACCAGGAAGAGCAAGAGCTATCCAGATTCACAGTTTGAGAGCAGCAACAGCATGATCAATCAGTGGAAGAAACAAAGGGGATCCCCACCTTCAGGAGTACCCTAGAAGCAGGACGGGAGGTGTGAGTCTTCGGGAGAGGACTACCTGGGTGAGTGGTAGGAAACCACATGTGGCAGAAGGCCCCCAGTGATGAGTCCATGAGAAATCCCATTTATATAGACTGCAGATATCCCCAAGCGAATTAAGGGAAAACACACCGAAATTAATCTCAGTTTGCTCTACTGATTCCCAGAGACTGCGCTGGTATGTACTGTAATGCTGTCCCATCATTGTTTATGCTGTTATTGCCATTGAAGTGAATTAAAGGAAATGCTAAGCTTATGTAACCTATAAGAATATTATGCTGGAGATAGGAGAACAAGGAGTCAAATGTTATTGTCGTGATAACCCTGTCTGAACTATGAATAAACTGCTTGTATATGTAATGAGACGGCCTGGCGTGCAATGCTTTAAAAATGACGGATGGCCCTGGCGCTGCCCGTCTATCACACACACACACACACACACACACACACACACACACACACACACACTCATATATATATATTTAAATATTTCTATATTAGGAATATTATAGATTAACTAAAAAAATATTTTATACATATTTTATATATATATATATATATATATATATATATATAAAAAAGAGATGGTTGTACGGAGAGCGCTCTATTGTGTAAACAGTCTCTTTGTGGTTCCTTCAAGGATACTCCTAAACTAATTTGACCACGGAGTGGTGATTCTGAAAAAGACCCTCTCACCAGATTCACCCAGACAGCGATAACACTCGCTAATCCATAGCTCCCAATAAAATGTATTAAATTTTTTTTTTCTAAAATAGAAAACCTCTTACATCGATCTTAACAATCGTGGGGTATGATCTTAAATGGACTTGCTGTCCACCCCAGCCGGGGAGGAGCTCATATGACAGCCAGTCCGCCCACAATGTTTATCACCCCATATATATATATACATATATATACATACAGTTATACACAGTATATCTAATGAGCAGAAGCTGAGCCTGTCCTGCTGCCCAATATGCCACATTGCTGTATTAGAGGTTAGAGCAGCAGTAGCCAGGCAGCCAGCATATGACAGGCTTGATACCTCACCTGTCAGGAGGATCATCAGACACCCTGCTGCTGCCGCCGGGCCGCCATCACGGAGCTCTGGGTCTGACAGCACTGCAAGTGCAAACTCCACGGGGCTGTGTTGGGAGTCTGGGTGCAGAGGAGGTGGGGCTGTACTTGCGTGACCTTGCACACCCTGACATCACATGGGTCAGAGGAGGCGTGGAGTCACAGTGCTGTATATGCAGCACAGGGAGGGCTGGGAAAGCCTACCACTGCGCTGCCATCATATGTAAGATATCTATGCCAGCGACGGCATTTTACTCACCGTGCGCCGGCGGGCAGGGAGAGGAGTGAGGCCGGGGGCGGGTGGGTGGCCGGTCCTAGAACAGTAGAAGGAGTGTGTTTTAGCCTGCCTACTGCAGTAAAAACCATCTGACAGTGCTGTTAGCCTATTTTGGAGCGTGGGCTTGGAGCTGCAGCTCCATTAGCCCCATTGTTAATCCGGCCCTGTCTGGCTGTTATACACAGATTATTACAGATCCTAAGCAGATCACAGGGAAAAAATGAAAGCCACAATATGACAAAGTCTAGATTCTGATAGGATATACAAAATTGGGATTTTGTTCCTATAAACAAAAATAAAGAGTGGTAGGATCTGTAATAATCTGTGTATAACAGCCAGACCAATGCTTGGACAAATTTATGATATGTGACCCAATTTCCATGTGACACCCAATATATAGTAACAAAAAACTGGTAAAGCTCAATAAATCCTGAGCAGCGTTTTGAATAAAATGCGATTCCCAGTGGCAGCCTGACTTCCGGGATTCGGCCCCGGGAGTCAGTCTGTGCATGCGCAGGGTGACGGGGGCATGCGCGGGGCATGCTGGGAGGGATCCGATCAGATCCCTCATACAGCGCTGCAGAGAGAAGCTCATAGGTTTCTAAAGGGTATCGCCAGCAGAGCCCCTCCGCGGTGTTGACCCGGTGGCTGGGGCATAGTCAGGGGTTAAAGTGAGGGGGAACGAGGTGGAACTGAGTTCCACCACCTGTAATTGTAGGTGGAACTAGTTCCACCTCCTCGTGGCCTTGCACAGTAATTCCATATCGTTTCTAAGCAGCGCCACTGTGTATCATGACATAAATAAAGGGTACTACTGAGTGACGGAATGTGAATAAGAGGAACTACTATGTGATGAATTATGAATCAGGGCACTACATGCTGTGTAATGGGAATAAGACTGTGGGTACTATTGTGTGATCACTGTCCCTTTATAAAGTATAAGAGGTGATGCACAAATTTATAGTTTGCAGGGAGATGCCAAAAACCCTGGCTCCGCCTAATGGGAGGTGTGTGTGTGTGTGTGTGTGTGTGTGTGTGTGTGTGTGTGTGTGTGTGTGTGTGTGTGTGTGTGTGTGTGTGTGTGTGTGTGTGTGTGTGTGTGGGTCTAGGTGGCAGGGGAAATGAGTTCCACCACCTCTCCAGGACCACTTTAAGCCGTGGGCATAGTGCATCCTGTAAATGCGGTAAGTTTACCACATTTTCCATTTAGTACATCACGCCCTATATGTCTGTGCTTACCTAATCTCCTCTGTAAATATTTACATTCCTTATATTCCTATAATGAACTGTCAGTCTCCTGTGTAGTTTTAACAACTTTTCCCTTAGCACCTGTGGTTTATTTTCCTGGTTGTCTTTTTATTCCTACAGTCTTAAATCAACTTTTCAGTACAAAAGGGGTTGAATTTACTTAACCTCTCTAATTAGAACTTTTTACCTACAGTTTTATAATGGCAACAGGATTCATTGTTAAGACTTGATTTAAAAACTGACATATCCCAATGTCTTCAATGTCACAAATACAAAATGTTTATTATATTTATTTATTTCCTGTATTGTGATTATTAAAACAAAACTTACCAGCCCCGCTCCTGCTTCCATACCACTGCTGCTGCTGTCTCTGGCCGCTGCCGGCTCCTCTCTATGGGAGAGACGTCATGACGTCTCTCCCATAGTAGCGCTGCACTGACACTAGGGGTCAATTATGACCTCTAGCATCAATCAGCGACGCCAGCTACAGCAGGCGCCCACACAGCCCATGGCATCTGCTGCAGCCGGGGAGAGGGGGTCAGGAGTAGCATCTCTTGCCACGGCGGCGGCGGCCTCGGGGTAGGGGCGCCCCGGGGCAAAAAGCCTGCTTGCCCGTGGCAAGAGACGCTACTGGGTGGGATGTACTATGCCTTGAAAAGTGATAATTTCACAGCAGTGACGTGCGGTGAGGTCAGGGCCTGGGGAGGCACTGCAGCTAAACAACCCCCCCCCCCCCCCCGAAAAAAAAAAAGTGCAATCCCCCCACACCACTAAAATTAGCACCAGGCAGAACCAGCCAGGGGGGACAATGCCGTAGCAGGGGAGACACTCAGTGTGGGGTCCCCCTGCCATGCCATTAAACACCCCCCAAACCAGTCAGCCCAGGGCTGGAATTCCTCGGAAAGTGGGGCCCCCAAAAAATCAAAATGGGGTCCCCCTTCCCGAGCAACAACCAGCACTGGGCTGATAGCCCAGTGCTATGCCCCGCACCCCTGGTGGCGGTGGGTGCGGGGTTCATTGTATGTTCTGTTCTTTACAGGAGGCCTACAGATCCCAGCAAGCCTGCCCCAGCATGCTGGCACTTGGAGAACCACAAGTGCCAGCATGCCCGGACATAAAGGGCCCGCTGGCACATGTAGTCCACCTGCAAAGAATAGTAATATTGTTCTTTACAGGTGGCCTACAGGTCCCAGCAAGCCTGCCCCAGCATGCTGGCACTTGGAGAACCACAAGTGCCAGCATGCCCGGACATAAAGGGCCCGCTGGCACCTGTAGTCCACCTGTAAAGAAAATATAAAAAAAAAACACAACACATTCTTTAAAAAATCCTTTATTAAACTGGGTCTTCACCTGGGGGCGGCGGCCTTTAAGCTCTTTTGCATGGCCGCCGCCTTCCCAGGGCTTCCGGCGTCTTCACCTGGGAGGGCGCCACCTCCCCAGGGCTTCTGGGGTCTTCCTCCGGCGTCTTCACCTGGTGGGCGGCGGCGGCTAAGCTCTTTTGCATAGCCGCCGCCCATCCAGGACTTCCACGACGTCTTCACCTGGGAGGCGGCGGCCTTTAAGCTCTTTTGCATGGCCGCCGCCTTCCCAAGACTTCCAGCATCTTCACCTGGTGGGCGGCAGCTGCTAAGCTCTTTTGCATAGCCGCTGCCCATCCAGGACTTCCACTGTGTCTTCAGTCTTCAGGAGCTCTTCTCCGCTCCTCCTCCGCCGTCGGACTGACAGCCGCTGCCTCGCGCTGACTTATATAAGTCAGCGGGAGGGGGCGGGGCGATGACGCGGCGAGCCATGATTGGCTCGCGGCGGCCATCTTGAATTTCAAAAATGATGCTGAGGCGCCATTTTTGAAATGGGTACCGCTTCCGCTGCCAAACTCTGCATATGGAGCCTGAAAGCGCGTCTCGCCGCCGCTACCGCCGCCCGCCTCTCCGCCGCCAGCACCTCCGCCGCCCGGCCCGCCGCATCCCGCCGCATCTCGCCGCATCCGCCGCCCGCACCTCCGCAGGTACCGATGCCGCCCCATACAGTGATTGACAGCGGATCCAGTGACGGATCCGCTGGCCGATCACTGTGGCCTCACTCACAGGGACGTGCTTTCATAGGTTGAAAGCACGTCCCTGTAGGAAAGCGGCACCACTAATGGTGCCGCTTTCCCATGTTATTTCAATGGGCTTTTCCAGCCCATTGCTAGGGCCCGCCTGCGCCCGCCCCCCGCTCCCCATACTTTTCCTAATCACTACGGGAGGCACCACGATCGGTGCCTCCCAAAGTGATTTTAACACACATTAATGATAGGTAAAATAATAAAGAAGATACTTATGTGTCATAAGTATCTTCTTTGTATTATTTTACTCATTAATGACAGGGGAGGCACTGCCTCCCCTGCCTCCCCTGACTGCACGTCCCTGTTTCACAGTGATAAAGTACCAGCCAATAACCTCCTGTCATTTTTCAAACCCAGCCTGTGACATGGCAGTTAGGAGCTGATTGGCTGGTACTTTATCACAGTGAAATTATCACTTTTCTAAGCTTAGTACATCCAGCCCTGAGTAAGTCTGCAGAGGTGATGGCATATCTGAGATGCGATCGCAGGACCCATGCTGCACAGGCACAGAACAGGTCCTGCGCGTGTGCAGTTTCCCAAATATCGTGAAACTGCAGGTTGGATCGCATCCATCCTGAATAAGGACCAATATGCGCTGTTCAATGAATGCTTCATTTAAGAAAAAAAATATATATATAAAAGTGGTCTTACCTAAATTAGTGGGGATTTCTGGGCACAAAGCTATATGTTCCATTTCCACATTTTCAGAACTTTGAAGAGCGGTATAAGATATATTACTCTCTGTAAGTAATAGAAAACACTGTTAAATATACATACACAATATGTACCCTGTGAACTTTAATTAAAGACCATTTTTGGGCACAACTGATTTTCCAATTAGATTCAAGAAGTTAACAAACCAAAAATTAATTATCAATAAAGAAACAAAGACACAGGGGTATATTTACAAAGATTCGTGTTTTGGCCGTTTTGAAGGGTGTTTAAACTCGAATGGTATCGGGTGCATTTTACTGCAACTTTTTGAATCCTGATACGGTCATTCACTAAGCTGCCGACTTTTCACAATTCGTATTTTCCGATGTCGATGTGATTCGTAATATCAGGCAGTGTTTTACGGGAGTGATGAGTAAAACACTGCCTGACAAAACACAAGGAATCCCGGCCGGATCTGTGAGATCCGTGCAGGGCTTCATTGTGTACCTTAAAAAGGTTTTTAAAGTGTTTAAAAATCTGAAAAAAATTGCGTGGGGTCCCCCCTCCTAAGCATAACCAGCCTCGGGCTCTTTGAGCCGGTCCTGGTTGAAAAAATATGGGGGGAAAATTGACAGGGGTTCCCCCATATTTGATCAACCAGCACCGGGCTCTGCGCCTGGTCCTGGTGCAAAAAATACGGGGGACAAAAAGCGTAGAGGGTCCCCCGTATTTTTTGAACCAGCACCGGGCTCCACTAGTCAGAGAGATAATGCCACAGATGGGGGACACTTTTATATAGGTCCCTGCGGCCCTGGCATTAAATCACTAACTAGTCACCTCTGGCCGGGGTACCCTGGAGGAGTGGGGACCCCTTAAATCAAGGGGTCTCCCCCCTCCAGCCACCCAAGGGCCAGGGGTGAAGCCCGAGGCTGTCCCCCCCCATCCATGGGCTGCGGATGGGGGGCTGATAGCCAAGTGTAAAATAAAAGAATATTGTTTCTTGCACAAGAACTACAAGTCCCTGCAAGCCTCCCCCCGCAAGCTAGTACTTGGAGAACCACAAGTACCAGCATGCAGCGGTTAAACGGACCCGCTGGTACCTATAGTTCTTCTGCAAAAAAAATACCCAAATAAAAACAGGACACACACACCTTGAAAGTACAACTTTATTACATACATTCCGACACACACATACTTACCTGTGTTCAGATGCCGACTCGGCCCACGTCTCGACGTCGATTCCAGGGTACCTGAAAATAAAATTATACTCACCTAAATCCAGTGTGTCGTGTCCTTTTTTAATAATCCACGTACTTGGCAAAACAAAAAAACGGAAACCCGACCACGCACTGAAAGGGGTCCCATGTTTACACATGGGACCCCTTTCCCCGACTGCCAGGACCCCCCCCCTGACTCCTGTCAAAGAGGGTCCCTTCAGCCAATCAGGGAGCGCCACGTCATGGCACTCTCCTGATTGGCTGTGTGCTCCTGTAGTGTCTGTGAGGCAGCACACGGCAGAGATACAATGTAGCGCCTATGCGCTCCATTGTAGCCAATGGTGGGAACTTTGCGGTCAGCGGTGAGGTTACTTTCGGTCAACCGCTGACCGCAAAGTTCCCACCATTGGCTACAATGGAGCGCATAGGCGCTACATTGTATCTCTGCCGTGTGCTGCCTCACAGACACTACAGGAGCACACAGCCAATCAGAAGAGTGCCACGACGTGGCGCTCCCTGATTGGCTGAAGGGACCCTCTTTGACAGGAGTCAGGGGGGGTCCTGGCAGTCGGGGAAAGGGGTCCCATGTGTAAACATGGGACCCCTTTCAGTGCGTGGTCGGGTTTCCGTTTTTTTTTTTGTTTTGCCAAGTATGTGGATTATACATTGGACAGAATCTACACTGGATTATGTGAGTATAATTTTTTTCACAGGTCCCCCAAGGATTCTACATGGAGAAGAGGACCGAGCCTCGTGGGAACATAGGTAAGTATGTATGTATGTATGTATGTATGTATGGAGGTGTGCATGTATGTAATAAACTTATACTTTCACGGTGTGTGTCCTGTTTTTTTGGGGGTATTTTTTTAGTAGTAGTACTACTACAGGTACCAGCGTGCCCGGTTTTCCACCGCATGCTGGTACTTGTGGTTCTCCAAGTACCAGCTTGCGGGGGAGGCTTGCTGGGACTTGTAGTACTGCTACTAAAAACAATATTCACATTTTTTACACATGGCTATCAGCCCCCCATCTGCCGCCCTTGGATGGGGGGGACAGCCTCGGGCTTCACCCCTGGCCCTTGGGTGGCTGGAGGGGGGACCCCTTGATTTAAGGGGTTCCCACTCCTCCAGGGTACCCCGGCCAGGGGTGACTAGTTGGGTATGTAATGCCAGGGCCGCAGGGACCAGTATAAAAGTGTCCCCCGGCTGTGGCATTATGTACCTGGCTAGTGGAGCCCGGTGCTGGTTTCAAAAATACGGGGGACCCCTACGCTTTTTGTCCCCCGTATTTTTGGAACCAGGACCAGGCGCAGAGCCCGGTGCTGGTTGATTAAATATGGGGGAACCCCTTTAATTTTTTCCCCCATATTTTTTCAACCAGGACCGGCTCAAAGAGCCCGAGGCTGGTTGTGCTTAGGAGGGGGGACCCCACGCAATTTTTTTTTCTGTTTTTACACTAAACAGACCCTTTCCCATAGATAACCATGCACAGATCTCACTGATCCGTGCATGGTTATCCAAACTCGACTGGAAAAAGCAGGTCTATTTTTTTGGTGCTTTTTTTAACGAATCGAAAAAAAATAGACCCACACTTGAGCACTCAGAGACTAACACCCAAATACGAATGAATAGTGAATGCCCGTATTGTATGAAATAACAGCCGCGTTTGACCGATGGTCTAGTCATTCGTATTTCAGAACTTTGCCAATCAAACCATTACGAATAGACCAGACACTGCCGAGTTTTTTGCTTAGTGAATTCCCGGATTGGGACTTAGAAAAAAAAACCACAAATCGGCCAAACTCAGATTTTTAGTAAATACTGGCCCCGCACTATTTCATTGATACACAGATGTCATATTTTAAACCAACTGGTAAACAGCTAACTCTGTGAATGAGGATGCATCACGTAAGGATCAGTAGAATAAAAATGGGACACGACGAATTATGACTGCATAATAATATGTAAATATTAACATAACAGAAGCCTGAAACAAAGTAGCAGCATTGCAATAAAACACACATGCTCAAACTGTGCGCCATCTCACAGCGCTACATACAGGTTGAGTATCCCTTATCCAAAATGCTTGGGACCAGACGTATTTTGGATATCGGATTATTCCGTATTTTGGAATAATTGCATACCATAATGAGATATGATGGTGATGGGACCCAAGTCTAAGCACAGAATACATTTATGTTTCATATACACCTTATACATACAGCCTGAAGGTCATTTTAGCCAATATTTTCAATAACTTTGTGCATTAAACAAAGTGTGTGTACATTCACACAATTCATTTATGTTTCATATACACCTTATACACACAGCTTAAAGGTCATTTAATACAATATTTTTAATAACTTTTTGTATTAAACAAAGTTTGTGTACACTGAGCCATCAGAAAACAAAGGTTTCACTATCTCAGTCTCACTCAAAAAATTCTGTATTTCGGAATATTCCGTATTTCGGAATATTTGGATATGGGATACTCAACCTGTAGTACAATAACTGATGAAACAAACTATGAAAATTGAAACAAAAACTGCACATTAAAGGCCCAATTTTGTGTTGGATAAATGTCCAACTTCTTTACATAAATATGCCTTGTATTACAGTGCAAATACAGACCTGACTCCTGCATGCCATACCACTAAGGCCCTCATTCCGAGTTGATCGCTAGCTGCCGATGGCCCTCATTCCGAGTTAATCGCTAGCTGCCATTGTTCGCTGTGTAGCGATCATTTAAAAAAAATGGCAAAACTACGCATGCGTATGGGCCTCAATGCGCACACGCGGCGTACGGGTACAAAGAGCATCGTTGTTTTACACTACTTCTAGCGACAATTCCATTCGCACAGCCGATTGCAAGGAGATTGACAGGAAGTGGGAGTTTATGGGTGTCAACTGACCGTTATCTGGGAGTGTTTGGAAAATTGCAGGCATGACCAACCGTTTGCAGGGCGGGTAACTGACGTCAATTCCGGGACCTTCGTCGCAGCAATGATCGCATAGAATAAGTAACTACAGGGCTGGTCTTGTTTTGCACAAAATGCTTTTGTACCGCTCGGCTGCACGTGCGTTCACACTCTTGCAAAGCGAAAATACACTCCCCCGTGGGTGGCGACTATGTGTTTGCACGGCAGCTAAAAGTAGCTAGCGAGCGAACAACTCGGAATGAGGGCCTAAATGGTTGCCAGCACTTGCAGAGACTTACACATAATTAATATTCTACTAACTTTCACACCTTAATCCAGCATTTACAATCCAGTGGGAAAAGGAAGAGTTGACTGACCTTATAGCATAGCGATAGTTTCGCATTTTTAGGGTAAGTGTGATTGCCAGGTTGGTCATTTTAATCACTTGTTACATGATTGCATTTCAATTAATATAAAGGAATATTCTGAACTTCAGTCTTATTGCTTAACTAAGTGCTTTTAATTATCATGTTTTGAAACTATTAGAAGTTGTTTTATCAAGGAGGCTTGCATACAAACAGAAAGTTAAACATTTTAAAACCACATTTATTTTAAAATGACACTCTTTATATCTGTTAAATGTCACACTTATTTTTTGTGTTAGGAATCTGTTTGCATGCCAACCTGGAACACAGTTGGTAATAGGAACAACATGTTTAACCCTTTCACTGCTGAGAATTTTCTCAGTCCTGTGCTGAGGCTATTTTGTGACATTTGTAGTTGTCACATTCCACTGTTATTTCTATTGAAAATATATATATATTTACTAGTGATGTGCACCGGACATTTTTCGGGTTTTGTGTTTTGGTTTTGGATTCGGTTCCGCGGCCGTGTTTTGGATTCGGACGCGTTTTGGCAAAACCTTACCGAAATTTTTTGTCGGATTCGGGTGTGTTTTGGATTCGGGTGTTTTTAAAAAAAAAACCCTAAAAAACTAGAGATGAGCGGGTTCGGTTTCTTTGAATCCGAACCCGCACGAACTTCACTTTTTTTTCCACGGGTCCGAGCGACTCGGATCTTCCCGCCTTGCTCGGTTAACCCGAGCGCGCCCGAACGTCATCATGACGCTGTCGGATTCTCGCGAGGCTCGGATTCTATCGCGAGACTCGGATTCTATATAAGGAGCCGCGCGTCGCCGCCATTTTCACTCGTGCATTGAGATTGATAGGGAGAGGACGTGTCTGGCGTCCTCTCCATTAGAATAGAGATAGATAGATTAGATAGAGAGAGATTGTGCAGAGTCGCAGACAGAGTTAGTTTACCACAGTCAGTGACCAGTGCAGTTGCTAGTTAACTTTTATTTAATATAATATATCCGTTCACTTCTCTCTGCTATATCCGTTCTCTGCCTGAAAAAAAAAAACGATACACAGCACAGTCAGTCACACAGTGTGACTCAGTCTGTGTGCACTCAGCTCAGCCCAGTGTGCTGCACAGTCATCAATGTATAAATTAAAAGCTTATAATTAATTGTGGGGGAGACTGGGGAGCACTGCAGGTTGTTAGCAGGAGCCAGGAGTACAATTATATTAATTAACAGTGCACACTTTTGCTGCAGGAGTGGTGACCAGTGCCTGACCACCAGTATAGTATTGTTGTATACTACTAATATCTCTTTAAATATCAACCAGTCTATATTAGCAGCAGACACAGTACAGTGCGGTAGTTCACGGCTGTGGCTACCTCTGTGTCGGCACACGGCAGGCAGTCCGTCCGACCAGAATTGTATTATTTATTATTATATACCTACCACCTAACCGTGGTTTTTTTTTCATTCTTTATACCGTCATAGTGTCATCCTAATTGTTACGAGTATACTACTATCTCTTTATCAACCAGTGTACAGTGCGGTAGTTCACGGCTGTGGCTACCTCTGTGTCGGCACACGGCAGGCAGTCCGTCCGACCAGAATTGTATTATTTATTATTATATACCTACCACCTAACCGTGGTTTTTTTTTCATTCTTTATACCGTCATAGTGTCATCCTAATTGTTACGAGTATACTACTATCTCTTTATCAACCAGTGTACAGTGCGGTAGTTCACGGCTGTGGCTACCTCTGTGTCGGCACACGGCAGGCAGTCCGTCCGACCAGAATTGTATTGTTTATTATTATATACCTACCACCTAACCGTGGTTTTTTTTTTCATTCTTTATACCGTCATAGTGTCATCCTAATTGTTACGAGTATACTACTATCTCTTTATCAACCAGTGTACAGTGCGGTAGTTCACGGCTGTGGCTACCTCTGTGTCGGCACACGGCAGGCAGTCCGTCCGACCAGAATTGTATTATTTATTATTATATACCTACCACCTAACCGTGGTTTTTTTTTCATTCTTTATACCGTCATAGTGTCATCCTAATTGTTACGAGTATACTACTATCTCTTTATCAACCAGTGTACAGTGCGGTAGTTCACGGCTGTGGCTACCTCTGTGTCGGCACACGGCAGGCAGTCCGTCCGACCAGAATTGTATTATTTATTATTATATACCTACCACCTAACCGTGGTTTTTTTTTCATTCTTTATACCGTCATAGTGTCATCCTAATTGTTACGAGTATACTACTATCTCTTTATCAACCAGTGTACAGTGCGGTAGTTCACGGCTGTGGCTACCTCTGTGTCGGCACACGGCAGGCAGTCCGTCCGACCAGAATTGTATTATTTATTATTATATACCTACCACCTAACCGTGGTTTTTTTTTCATTCTTTATACCGTCATAGTGTCATCCTAATTGTTACGAGTATACTACTATCTCTTTATCAACCAGTGTACAGTGCGGTAGTTCACGGCTGTGGCTACCTCTGTGTCGGCAGTCGGCAGGCAGTCCGTCCATCCATAATTGTATTATTATTATAATATATACCACCTAACCGTGGTTTTTTTTTCATTCTTTATACCGTCATAGTGTCATACTAGTTGTTACGAGTATACTACTATCTCTTTATCAACCAGTGTACAGTGCGGTAGTTCACGGCTGTGGCTACCTCTGTGTCGGCAGTCGGCAGGCAGTCCGTCCATCCATAATTGTATTATTATTATAATATATACCACCTAACCGTGGTTTTTTTTCCATTCTTTAATCTTTATAACCGTCGTCATAGTGTCATACTAGTTGTTACGAGTATACTACTATCTCTTTATCAACCAGTTGTACAGTGCGGTAGTTCACGGCTGTGGCTACCTCTGTGTCGGCAGTCGGCAGGCAGTCCGTCCATCCATAATTGTATTATTATTATAATATATACCACCTAACCGTGGTTTTTTTTTTCATTCTTTATACCGTCATAGTGTCATACTAGTTGTTACGAGTATACTACTATCTCTTTATCAACCAGTGTACAGTGCGGTAGTTCACGGCTGTGGCTACCTCTGTGTCGGCAGTCGGCAGGCAGTCCGTCCATCCATAATTGTATTATTATTATAATATATACCACCTAACCGTGGTTTTTTTTTTCATTCTTTATACCGTCGTCATAGTGTCATACTAGTTGTTACGAGTATACTACTATCTCTTTATCAACTAGTGTACAGTGCGGTAGTTCACGGCTGTGGCTACTTCTGTGTCGGCAGTCGGCAGGCAGTCCGTCCATCCATAATTGTATTATTATTATAATATATACCACCTAACCGTGGTTTTTTTTTTCATTCTTTATACCGTCGTCATAGTGTCATACTAGTTGTTACGAGTATACTACTATCTCTTTATCAACCAGTGTACAGTGCGGTAGTTCACGGCTGTGGCTACCTCTGTGTCGGCAGTCGGCAGGCAGTCCGTCCATCCATAATTGTATTATTATTATAATATATACCACCTAACCGTGGTTTTTTTTATACCACCTAACCGTGGCAGTCCGTCCATAATTGTATACTAGTAAACTATCCAATCCATCCATCTCCATTGTTTACCTGAGGTGCCTTTTAGTTCTGCCTATAAAATATGGAGAACAAAAAAGTTGAGGTTCCAAAATTAGGGAAAGATCAAGATCCACTTCCACCTCGTGCTGAAGCTGCTGCCACTAGTCATGGCCGAGACGATGAAATGCCAGCAACGTCGTCTGCCAAGGCCGATGCCCAATGTCATAGTACAGAGCATGTCAAATCCAAAACACCAAATATCAGAAAAAAAAGGACTCCAAAACCTAAAATAAAATTGTCGGAGGAGAAGCGTAAACTTGCCAATATGCCATTTACCACACGGAGTGGCAAGGAACGGCTGAGGCCCTGGCCTATGTTCATGGCTAGTGGTTCAGCTTCACATGAGGATGGAAGCACTCAGCCTCTCGCTAGAAAACTGAAAAGACTCAAGCTGGCAAAAGCACCGCAAAGAACTGTGCGTTCTTTGAAATCCCAAATCCACAAGGAGAGTCCAATTGTGTCGTTTGCGATGCCTGACCTTCCCAACACTGGACGTGAAGAGCATGCGCCTTCCACTATTTGCATGCCCCCTGCAAGTGCTGGAAGGAGCACCCGCAGTCCAGTTCCTGATAGTCAGATTGAAGATGTCAGTGTTGAAGTACACCAGGATGAGGAGGATATGGGTGTTGCTGGCGCTGGGGAGGAAATTGACAAGGAGGATTCTGATGGTGAGGTGGTTTGTTTAAGTCAGGCACCCGGGGAGACACCTGTTGTCCGTGGGAGGAATATGGCCGTTGACATGCCAGGTGAAAATACCAAAAAAATCAGCTCTTCGGTGTGGAGGTATTTCACCAGAAATGCGGACAACAGGTGTCAAGCCGTGTGTTCCCTTTGTCAAGCTGTAATAAGTAGGGGGTAAGGACGTTAACCACCTCGGAACATCCTCCCTTATACGTCACCTGCAGCGCATTCATAATAAGTCAGTGACAAGTTCAAAAACTTTGGGTGACAGCGGAAGCAGTCCACTGACCAGTAAATCCCTTCCTCTTGTAACCAAGCTCACGCAAACCACCCCACCAACTCCCTCAGTGTCAATTTCCTCCTTCCCCAGGAATGCCAATAGTCCTGCAGGCCATGTCACTGGCAAGTCTGACGAGTCCTCTCCTGCCTGGGATTCCTCCGATGCATCCTTGCGTGTAACGCCTACTGCTGCTGGCGCTGCTGTTGTTGCCGCTGGGAGTCGATGGTCATCCCAGAGGGGAAGTCGTAAGCCCACTTGTACTACTTCCAGTAAGCAATTGACTGTTCAACAGTCCTTTGCGAGGAAGATTGAAATATCACAGCAGTCATCCTACTGCAAAGCGGATAACTGAGTCCTTGACAACTATGTTGGTGTTAGACGTGCGTCCGGTATCCGCCGTTAGTTCACAGGGAACTAGACAATTTATTGAGGCAGTGTGCCCCCCGTTACCAAATACCATCTAGGTTCCACTTCTCTAGGCAGGCGATACCGAGAATGTACACGGACGTCAGAAAAAGACTCACCAGTGTCCTAAAAAATGCAGTTGTACCCAATGTCCACTTAACCACGGACATGTGGACAAGTGGAGCAGGGCAGGGTCAGGACTATATGACTGTGACAGCCCACTGGGTAGATGTATGGACTCCCGCCGCAAGAACAGCAGCGGCGGCACCAGTAGCAGCATCTCGCAAACGCCAACTCTTTCCTAGGCAGGCTACGCTTTGTATCACCGCTTTCCAGAATACGCACACAGCTGAAAACCTCTTACGGCAACTGAGGAAGATCATCGCGGAATGGCTTACCCCAATTGGACTCTCCTGTGGATTTGTGGCATCGGACAACGCCAGCAATATTGTGTGTGCATTAAATATGGGCAAATTCCAGCACGTCCCATGTTTTGCACATACCTTGAATTTGGTGGTGCAGAATTTTTTAAAAAACGACAGGGGCGTGCAAGAGATGCTGTCGGTGGCCAGAAAAATTGCGGGACACTTTCGGCGTACAGGCACCACGTACAGAAGACTGGAGCACCACCAAAAACTACTGAACCTGCCCTGCCATCATCTGAAGCAAGAAGTGGTAACGAGGTGGAATTCAACCCTCTATATGCTTCAGAGGTTGGAGGAGCAGCAAAAGGCCATTCAAGCCTATACAATTGAGCACGATATAGGAGATGGAATGCACCTGTCTCAAGTGCAGTGGAGAATGATTTCAACGTTGTGCAAGGTTCTGATGCCCTTTGAACTTGCCACACGTGAAGTCAGTTCAGACACTGCCAGCCTGAGTCAGGTCATTCCCCTCATCAGGCTTTTGCAGAAGAAGCTGGAGGCATTGAAGAAGGAGCTAACACGGAGCGATTCCGCTAGGCATGTGGGACTTGTGGATGCAGCCCTTAATTCGCTTAACAAGGATTCACGGGTGGTCAATCTGTTGAAATCAGAGCACTACATTTTGGCCACCGTGCTCGATCCTAGATTTAAAGCCTACCTTGGATCTCTCTTTCCGGCAGACACAGGTCTGCTGGGGTTGAAAGACCTGCTGGTGACAAAATTGTCAAGTCAAGCGGAACGCGACCTGTCAACATCTCCTCCTTCACATTCTCCCGCAACTGGGGGTGCGAGGAAAAGGCTCAGAATTCCGAGCCCACCCGCTGGCGGTGATGCAGGGCAGTCTGGAGCGACTGCTGATGCTGACATCTGGTCCGGACTGAAGGACCTGACAACGATTACGGACATGTCGTCTACTGTCACTGCATATGATTCTCTCAACATTGATAGAATGGTGGAGGATTATATGAGTGACCGCATCCAAGTAGGCACGTCACACAGTCCGTACTTATACTGGCAGGAAAAAGAGGCAATTTGGAGGCCCTTGCACAAACTGGCTTTATTCTACCTAAGTTGCCCTCCCACAAGTGTGTACTCCGAAAGAGTGTTTAGTGCCGCCGCTCACCTTGTCAGCAATCGGCGTACGAGGTTACATCCAGAAAATGTGGAGAAGATGATGTTCATTAAAATGAATTATAATCAATTCCTCCGCGGAGACATTGACCTGCAGCAATTGCCTCCACAAAGTACACAGGGAGCTGAGATGGTGGATTCCAGTGGGGACGAATTGATAATCTGTGAGGAGGGGGATGTACACGGTGATATATCGGAGGGTGAAGATGAGGTGGACATCTTGCCTCTGTAGAGCCAGTTTGTGCAAGGAGAGATTAATTGCTTCTTTTTTGGGGGGGGTCCAAACCAACCCGTCATATCAGTCACAGTCGTGTGGCAGACCCTGTCACTGAAATGATGGGTTGGTTAAAGTGTGCATGTCCTGTTTTGTTTATACAACATAAGGGTGGGTGGGAGGGCCCAAGGATAATTCCATCTTGCACCTCTTTTTTCTTTTCTTTTTCTTTGCATCATGTGCTGATTGGGGAGGGTTTTTTGGAAGGGACATCCTGCGTGACACTGCAGTGCCACTCCTAGATGGGCCCGGTGTTTGTGTCGGCCACTAGGGTCGCTAATCTTACTCACACAGCTACCTCATTGCGCCTCTTTTTTTCTTTGCGTCATGTGCTGTTTGGGGAGGGTTTTTTGGAAGGGACATCCTGCGTGACACTGCAGTGCCACTCCTAGATGTGCCCGGTGTTTGTGTCGGCCACTAGGGTCGCTAATCTTACTCACACAGTCAGCTACCTCATTGCGCCTCTTTTTTTCTTTGCGTCATGTGCTGTTTGGGGAGGGTTTTTTGGAAGGGCCATCCTGCGTGACACTGCAGTGCCACTCCTAGATGGGCCCGGTGTTTGTGTCGGCCACTAGGGTCGCTAATCTTACTCACACAGCTACCTCATTGCGCCTCTTTTTTTCTTTGCGTCATGTGCTGTTTGGGGAGGGTTTTTTGGAAGGGACATCCTGCGTGACACTGCAGTGCCACTCCTAGATGGGCCCGGTGTTTGTGTCGGCCACTAGGGTCGCTTATCTTACTCACACAGCGACCTCGGTGCAAATTTTAGGACTAAAAATAATATTGTGAGGTGTGAGGTATTCAGAATAGACTGAAAATGAGTGTAAATTATGGTTTTTGAGGTTAATAATACTTTGGGATCAAAATGACCCCCAAATTCTATGATTTAAGCTGTTTTTTAGTGTTTTTGGAAAAAAACACCCGAATCCAAAACACACCCGAATCCGACAAAAATAATTCGGTGAGGTTTTGCCAAAACGCGTTCGAACCCAAAACACGGCCGCGGAACCGAACCCAAAACCAAAACACAAAACCCGAAAAATTTCAGGCGCTCATCTCTATAAAAAACAGCTTAAATCATTGAATTTGGGGGTCATTTTGATCCCATAGTATTATTAACCTCAATTACCATAATTTCCACTCATTTCCAGTCTATTATGAACACCTCACACCTCACAATATTATTTTTAGTCCTAAAATTTGCACCGAGGTCGCTGGATGGCTAAGCTAAGCGACACAAGTGGCCGACACAAACACCTGGCCCATCTAGGAGTGGCACTGCAGTGTCAGGCAGGATGGCACTTCAAAAAATTGTCCCCAAACAGCACATGATGCAAAGAAAAAAAGAGGCGCACCAAGGTCGCTGTGTGACTAAGCTAAGCGACCCAAGTGGCCGACACAAACACCTGGCCCATCTAGGAGTGGCACTGCAGTGTCAGACAGGATGGCACTTCAAAAAAATTGTCCCCAAACAGCACATGATGCAAAGAAAAAAAGAGGCGCACCAAGGTTGCTGTGTGACTAAGCTAAGCGTCACAAGTGGCCGACACAAACACCTGGCCCATCTAGGAGTGGCACTGCAGTGTCAGACAGGATTGCACTTCAAAAAAATTGTCCCCAAACAGCAAAGAAAAATGAAAGAAAAAAAGAGGTGCAAGATGGAATTGTCCTTGGGCCCTCCCACTAGAGATGAGCGGGTTCGGTTTCTCGGAAACCGAACCCCCCCGAACTTCAGCCTTTTTACACGGGTCCGAGGCAGACTCGGATCTTCCCGCCTTGCTCGGTTAACCCGAGCGCGCCCGAACGTCATCATCCCGCTGTCGGATTCTCGCGAGGCTCGTATTCTATCGCGAGACTCGGATTCTATATAAGGAGCCGCGCGTCGCCGCCATTTTCTCACACGTGCATTGAGATTGATAGGAAGAGGACGTGGCTGGCGTCCTCTCCGTTTAGACTGTAGACTAGAGAGAGAGTAGAGAGTGACACTTGATTTACTAATTTTGGGGAGCATATTAGGACGGAGTACTACTTGCTGATAGTGTGACCAGTGACCACCAGTTTAATCCGTTCTCTGCCTGAAAAAAAACGATACACAGTGTGACACAGTCACATACCATATCTGTGCTCAGCCTCAGTGTGCCCTCAGTGTGCTGCATCATATGTAATACTGTATATCTGACTGTGCTGAGTGCTCACTGCTCACACAGCTTAATTGTGGGGGAGACTGGGGAGCAGTTATAGCAGGAGTACATATTTTTAACAGTGCACACTTTTGCTGCCAGAGTGCCACTGCCAGTGCCAGTGTGACTGACCAGTGACCACTACTACTTGCTGATAGTGTGACCAGTGACCACCAGTTTAATTAATCCGTTCTCTGCCTGAAAAAAAAACGATACACAGTGTGACACAGTCACATACCATATCTGTGCTCAGCCTCAGTGTGCCCTCAGTGTGCTGCATCATCTATGTAATACTGTATATCTGACTGTGCTGAGTGCTCACTGCTCACACAGCTTAATTGTGGGGGAGACTGGGGAGCAGTTATAGCAGGAGTACATATTTTAACAGTGCACACTTTTGCTGCCAGAGTGCCACTGCCAGTGCCAGTGTGACTGACCAGTGACCACTGACCACCAGTATATTGTGATTGTCTGCCTGAAAAAGTTAAACACTCGTCGCGTGGTGTTTTTATTCTATAAACGCATTCTGCTGACAGTGTCCAGCAGGTCCGTCATTATATAATATATACCTGTCCGGCTGCAGTAGTGATATATATATTTTTTTTTAATATCATTATCATCCAGTCTATATTAGCAGCAGACGCAGTACGGTAGTCCACGGCTGTAGCTACCTCTGTGTCGGCAGTCGCTAGTCCATCCATAATTGTATACCACCTACCTGTGGTGTTTTTTTTTTTTTCTATCTTCTTGGTACTACTAGTAGCTTACTTTAGGAGTCTGCAGTGCTGAGCTGACAGTGTCCAGCAGGTCCGTCATTATATAATATATACCTGTCCGGCTGCAGTAGTGATATATATATATATTTTTTATATCATTATCATCCAGTCTATATTAGCAGCAGACGCAGTACGGTAGTCCACGGCTGTAGCTACCTCTGTGTCGGCAGTCGCTAGTAGAGATGTGCACTTGAAATTTTTCGGGTTTTGTGTTTTGGTTTTGGGTTCGGTTCCGCGGCCGTGTTTTGGGTTCGACCGCGTTTTGGCAAAACCTGACAGAATTTTTTTTGTCGGATTCGGGTGTGTTTTGGATTCGGGTGTTTTTTTTAAAAAACACTAAAAAACAGCTTAAATCATAGAATTTGGGGGTCATTTTGATCCCAAAGTATTATTAACCTCAAAAACCATAATTTCCACTCATTTTCAGTCTATTCTGAATACCTCACACCTCACAATATTATTTTTAGTCCTAAAATTTGCACCGAGGTCGCTGGATGACTAAGCTAAGCGACCCTAGTGGCCGACACAAACACCTGGCCCATCTAGGAGTGGCACTGCAGTGTCACGCAGGATGGCCATTCCAAAAAACACTCCCCAAACAGCACATGACGCAAAGAAAAAAAGAGGCGCAATGAGGTAGCTGTGTGAGTAAGATAAGCGACCCTAGTGGCCGACACAAACACCTGGCCCATCTAGGAGTGGCACTGCAGTGTCACGCAGGATGGCCCTTCCAAAAAACACTCCCCAAACAGCACATGACGCAAAGAAAAAAAGAGGCGCAATGAGGTAGCTGTGTGAGTAAGATAAGCGACCCTAGTGGCCGACACAAACACCTGGCCCATCTAGGAGTGGCACTGCAGTGTCACGCAGGATGGCCCTTCCAAAAAACACTCCCCAAACAGCACATGACGCAAAGAAAAAAAGAGGCGCAATGAGGTAGCTGTGTGAGTAAGATAAGCGACCCTAGTGGCCGACACAAACATCTGGCCCATCTAGGAGTGGCACTGCAGTGTCACGCAGGATGGCCCTTCCAAAAAACACTCCCCAAACAGCACATGACGCAAAGAAAAAAAGAGGCGCAATGAGGTAGCTGTGTGAGTAAGATAAGCGACCCTAGTGGCCGACACAAACACCTGGCCCATCTAGGAGTGGCACTGCAGTGTCACGCAGGATGGCCCTTCCAAAAAACACTCCCCAAACAGCACATGACGCAAAGAAAAAAAGAGGCGCAATGAGGTAGCTGTGTGAGTAAGATAAGCGACCCTAGTGGCCGACACAAACACCTGGCCCATCTAGGAGTGGCACTGCAGTGTCACGCAGGATGGCCCTTCCAAAAAACACTCCCCAAACAGCACATGACGCAAAGAAAAAAAGAGGCGCAATGAGGTAGCTGTGTGAGTAAGATAAGCAACCCTAGTGGCCGACACAAACACCTGGCCCATCTAGGAGTGGCACTGCAGTGTCACGCAGGATGGCCCTTCCAAAAAACACTCCCCAAACAGCACATGACGCAAAGAAGAAAAAAAGAGGCGCAATGAGGTAGCTGTGTGAGTAAGCTAAGCGACCCTAGTGGCCGACAATAACACCTGGCCCATCTAGGAGTGGCACTGCAGTGTCACGCAGGATGGCCCTTCCAAAAAACACTCCACAAACAGCACATGACGCAAAGAAAAAAAGAGGCGCAATGAGGTAGCTGTGTGAGTAAGCTAAGCGACCCTAGTGGCCGACACAAACACCTGGCCCATCTAGGAGTGGCACTGCAGTGTCACGCAGGATGGCCCTTCCAAAAAACACTCCCCAAACAGCACATGACGCAAAGAAAAAAAGAGGCGCAATGAGGTAGCTGTGTGAGTAAGATAAGCGACCCTAGTGGCCGACACAAACACCTGGCCCATCTAGGAGTGGCACTGCAGTGTCACGCAGGATGGCCCTTCCAAAAAACACTCCCCAAACAGCACATGACGCAAAGAAGAAAAAAAGAGGCGCAATGAGGTAGCTGTGTGAGTAAGCTAAGCGACCCTAGTGGCCGACACAAACACCTGGCCCATCTAGGAGTTGCACTGCAGTGTCACGCAGGATGGCCCTTCCAAAAAACACTCCCCAAACAGCACATGACGCAAAGAAAAAAAGAGGCGCAATGAGGTAGCTGTGTGAGTAAGATAAGCGACCCTAGTGGCCGACACAAACACCTGGCCCATCTAGGAGTGGCACTGCAGTGTCACGCAGGATGGCCCTTCCAAAAAACACTCCCCAAACAGCACATGACGCAAATAAAAATGAAAGAAAAAAGAGGTGCAAGATGGAATTGTCCTTGGGCCCTCCCACCCACCCTTATGTTGTATAAACAGGACATGCACACTTTAACCAACCCATCATTTCAGTGACAGCGTCTGCCACACGACTGTGACTGAAATGACGGGTTGGTTTGGACCCCCACCGAAAAAGAAGCAATTAATCTCTCCTTGCACAAACTGGCTCTACAGAGGCAAGATGTGCACCTCATCATCATCCTCCGATATATCACCGTGTACATCCCGCTCCTCACAGATTATCAATTCGTCCCCACTGGAATCCACCATCTCAGCTCCCTGTGTACTTTGTGGAGGCAATTGCTGCTGGTCAATGTCTCCACGGAGGAATTGATTATAATTCATTTTAATGAACATCATCTTCTCCACATTTTCTGGAAGTAACCTCGTACGCCGATTGCTGACAAGGTGAGCGGCGGCACTAAACACTCTTTCGGAGTACACACTTGTGGGAGGGCAACTTAGGTAGAATAAAGCCAGTTTGTGCAAGGGCCTCCAAATTGCCTCTTTTTCCTGCCAGTATAAGTACGGACTGTCTGACGTGCCTACTTGGATGCGGTCACTCATATAATCCTCCACCATTCTTTCAATGGGGAGAGAATCATATGCAGTGACAGTAGACGACATGTCCATAATCGTTGTCAGGTCCTTCAGTCCGGACCAGATGTCAGCATCAGCAGTCGCTCCAGACTGCCCTGCATCACCACCAGCGGGTGGGCTCGGAATTCTGAGCCTTTTCCTCGCACCCCCAGTTGCGGGAGAATGTGAAGGAGGAGATGTTGACAGGTCGCGTTCCGCTTGACTTGACAATTTTGTCACCAGCAGGTCTTTGAACCCCAGCAGACTTGTGTCTGCCGGAAAGAGAGATCCAAGGTAGGTTTTAAATCTAGGATCGAGCACGGTGGCCAAAATGTAGTGCTCTGATTTCAACAGATTGACCACCCGTGAATCCTTGTTAAGCGAATTAAGGGCTCCATCCACAAGTCCCACATGCCTAGCGGAATCGCTCCCTTTTAGCTCCTCCTTCAATGCCTCCAGCTTCTTCTGCAAAAGCCTTATGAGGGGAATGACCTGACTCAGGCTGGCAGTGTCTGAACTGACTTCACATGTGGCAAGTTCAAAAGGTTGCAGAACCTTGCACAACGTTGAAATCATTCTCCACTGCGCTTGAGACAGGTACATTCCACCTCCTATATCGTGCTCAATTGTATAGGCTTGAATGGCCTTTTGCTGCTCCTCCAACCTCTGAAGCATATATAGGGTTGAATTCCACCTCGTTACCACTTCTTGCTTCAGATGATGGCAGGGCAGTTTCAGGCGTTTTTGGTGGTGCTCCAGTCTTCTGTACGTGGTGCCTGTACGCCGAAAGTGTCCCGCAATTCTTCTGGCCACCGACAGCATCTCTTGCACGCCCCTGTCGTTTTTAAAAAAATTCTGCACCACCAAATTCAAGGTATGTGCAAAACATGGGACGTGCTGGAATTTGCCCAGATTTAATGCACACACAATATTGCTGGCGTTGTCCGATGCCACAAATCCACAGGAGAGTCCAATTGGGGTAAGCCATTCCGCGATGATCTTCCTCAGTTGCCGTAAGAGGTTTTCAGCTGTGTGCGTATTCTGGAAACCGGTGATACAAAGCGTAGCCTGCCTAGGAAAGAGTTGGCGTTTGCGAGATGCTGCTACTGGTGCCGCCGCTGCTGTTCTTGCGGCGGGAGTCCATACATCTACCCAGTGGGCTGTCACAGTCATATAGTCCTGAGCCTTCCCTGCTCCACTTGTCCACATGTCCGTGGTTAAGTGGACATTGGTTACAACTGCATTTTTAGGACACTGGTGAGTCTTTTTCTGACGTCCGTGTACATTCTCGGTATCGCCTGCCTAGAGAAGTGGAACCTAGATGGTATTTGGTAACGGGGGCACACTACCTCAAGAAATTGTCTAGTTCCCTGTGAACTAACGGCGGATACCGGACGCACGTCTAACACCAACATAGTTGTCAAGGCCTCAGTTATCCGCTTTGCAACAGGATGACTGCTGTGATATTTCATCTTCCTCGCAAAGGACTGTTGGACAGTCAATTGCTTGGTGGAAGTAGTAAAAGTGGGCTTACGACTTCCCCTCTGGGATGACCATCGACTCCCAGCAGCAACAACAGCAGCGCTAGCAGCAGTAGGCGTTACACGCAAGGATGCATCGGAGGAATCCCAGGCAGGAGAGGACTCGTCAGAATTGCCAGTGACATGGCTTGCAGGACTATTGGCATTCCTGGGGAAGGAGGAAATTGACACTGAGGGAGTTGGTGGGGTGGTTTGCGTGAGCTTGGTTACAAGAGGAAGGGATTTACTGGTCAGTGGACTGCTTCCGCTGTCGCCCAAAGTTTTTGAACTTGTCACTGACTTATTATGAATGCGCTGCAGGTGACGTATAAGGGAGGATGTTCCGAGGTGGTTAACGTTCTTACCCCTACTTATTACAGCTTGACAAAGGCAACACACGGCTTGACAAATGTTGTCCGCAATTCTGGTGAAATACTTCCACACCGAAGAGCTGATTTTTTTGGTATTTTCACCAGGCATGTCAACGGCCCTATTCCTCCCACGGACAACAGGTGTCTCCCCGGGTGCCTGACTTAAACAAACCACCTCACCATCAGAATCCTCCTTGTCAATTTCCTCCCCAGCGCCAGCAACACCCATATCCTCCTCATCCTGGTGTACTTCAACACTGACATCTTCAATCTGACTATCAGGAACTGGACTGCGGGTGCTCCTTCCAGCACTTGCAGGGGGCGTGCAAATGGTGGAAGGCGCATGCTCTTCACGTCCAGTGTTGGGAAGGTCAGGCATCGCAACCGACACAATTGGACTCTCCTTGTGGATTTGGGATTTCGAAGAACGCACAGTTCTTTGCGGTGCTTTTGCCAGCTTGAGTCTTTTCATTTTTCTAGCGAGAGGCTGAGTGCTTCCATCCTCATGTGAAGCTGAACCACTAGCCATGAACATAGGCCAGGGCCTCAGCCGTTCCTTGCCACTCCGTGTGGTAAATGGCATATTGGCAAGTTTACGCTTCTCCTCCGACAATTTTATTTTAGATTTTGGAGTCCTTTTTTTACTGATATTTGGTGTTTTGGATTTTACATGCTCTGTACTATGACATTGGGCATCGGCCTTGGCAGACGACGTTGCTGGCATTTCATCGTCTCGGCCATGACTAGTGGCAGCAGCTTCAGCACGAGGTGGAAGTGGATCTTGATCTTTCCCTAATTTTGGAACCTCAACATTTTTTTTCTCCATATTTTAATAGGCACAACTAAAAGGCACCTCAGGTAAACAATGGAGATGGATGGATACTAGTATACTTATGGATGGACCAGCGACTGCCGACACAGAGGTAGCTACAGCCGTGGACTACCGTACTGTGTCTGCTGCTAATATAGACTGGATGATAATGAGATGAAATTAATATATATATATATATATATATAATATCACTAGTACTGCAGCCGGACAGGTATATATATTTATTATGTAATGACTGATGACGGACCTGCTGGACACTGTCAGCTCAGCAGCACCGCAGACTGCTACAGTAAGCTACTATAGTAGTATGTATCAAGAAGAAAGGGAAAAAAAAAAACACGGGTAGGTGGTATACAATTATGGATGGACCAGCGACTGCCGACACAGAGGTAGCTACAGCCGTGGACTACCGTACTGTGTCTGCTGCTAATATAGACTGGATGATAATGAGATGAAATTAATATATATATATATAATATCACTAGTACTGCAGCCGGACAGGTATATATATTTATTATGTAATGACTGATGACGGACCTGCTGGACACTGTCAGCTCAGCAGCACCGCAGACTGCTACAGTAAGCTACTATAGTAGTATGTATCAAGAAGAAAGAAAAAAAAAAAAAAACACGGGTAGGTGGTATACAATTATGGATGGACCAGCGACTGCCGACACAGAGGTAGCTACAGCCGTGGACTACCGTACTGTGTCTGCTGCTAATATAGACTGGATGATAATGAGATGAAATTAATATATATATATATATATAATATCACTAGTACTGCAGCCGGACAGGTATATATATTTATTATGTAATGACTGATGACGGACCTGCTGGACACTGTCAGCTCAGCAGCACCGCAGACTGCTACAGTAAGCTACTATAGTAGTATGTATCAAGAAGAAAGGAAAAAAAAAAACACGGGTAGGTGGTATACAATTATGGATGGACCAGCGACTGCCGACACAGAGGTAGCTACAGCCGTGGACTACCGTACTGTGTCTGCTGCTAATATAGACTGGATGATAATGAGATGAAATTAATATATATATATATATATAATATCACTAGTACTGCAGCCGGACAGGTATATATATTTATTATGTAATGACTGATGACGGACCTGCTGGACACTGTCAGCTCAGCAGCACCGCAGACTGCTACAGTAAGCTACTATAGTAGTATGTATCAAGAAGAAAGAAAAAAAAAAACACGGGTAGGTGGTATACAATTATGGATGGACCAGCGACTGCCGACACAGAGGTAGCTACAGCCGTGGACTACCGTACTGTGTCTGCTGCTAATATAGACTGGATGATAATGAGATGAAATTAATTTATATATATATATATATAATATCACTAGTACTGCAGCCGGACAGGAATATATATTTATTATGTAATGACTGATGACGGACCTGCTGGACACTGTCAGCTCAGCAGCACCGCAGACTGCTACAGTAAGCTACTATAGTAGTATGTATCAAGAAGAAAGAAAAAAAAAAAAACACGGGTAGGTGGTATACAATTATGGATGGACCAGCGACTGCCGACACAGAGGTAGCTACAGCCGTGGACTACCGTACTGTGTCTGCTGCTAATATAGACTGGATGATAATGAGATGAAATTAATATATATATATATAATATCACTAGTACTGCAGCCGGACAGGTATATATATTTATTATGTAATGACTGATGACGGACCTGCTGGACACTGTCAGCTCAGCAGCACCGCAGACTGCTACAGTAAGCTACTATAGTAGTATGTATCAAGAAGAAAGGAAAAAAAAAAACACGGGTAGGTGGTATACAATTATGGATGGACCAGCGACTGCCGACAAAGAGGTAGCTACAGCCGTGGTCTACCGTACTGTGTCTGCTGCTAATATAGACTGGATGATAATGAGATGAAATTAATATATATATATATATAATATCACTAGTACTGCAGCCGGACAGGTATATATATTTATTATGTAATGACTGATGACGGACCTGCTGGATACTGTCAGCTCAGCAGCACCGCAGACTGCTACAGTAAGCTACTATAGTAGTATGTATCAAGAAGAAAGAAAAAAAAAAAAACACGGGTAGGTGGTATACAATTATATATATATATATTATATACAATTATACATATATTAAACTGGTGGTGATTAATTAAACTGGTGGTCAGGTCACTGGTCACACTATCAGCAACTTGCAAGTAGTACTCCTAAGCAGACAATCACAATATCTATACTGGTGGTCAGTGTGGTCACAATGGCAGTGTGGCACTCTGGCAGCAAAAGTGTGCACTGTACGTTAAAATATGTACTCCGGCTCTCAGACTCTAACTGCTCCCCACTGTCTCCCCCACAAGTCAGATATACAGTCACACTATCACTTCAGCAAGTAGTAGTACTCCTCCTAATGCTCCCCAAAATTACTAAAGTAAATACTGTGTCTCTCTCTACTCTAGTCTCACTCTCTTCTCTATAAACGGAGAGGACGCCAGCCACGTCCTCTCCCTATCAATCTCAATGCACGTGTGAAAATGGCGGCGACGCGCGGCTCCTTATATAGAATCCGAGTCTCGCGATAGAATCCGAGCCTCGCGAGAATCCGACAGCGGGATGATGACGTTCGGGCGCGCTCGGGTTAACCGAGCAAGGCGGGAAGATCCGAGTCGCTCGGACCCATGTAAAAAAACATGAAGTTCGGGCGGGTTCGGATTCCGAGGAACCGAACCCGCTCATCTCTAGTCGCTAGTCCATCCATAATTGTATACCACCTACCTGTGGTGTTTTTTTTTTTTCTATCTTCTTGATACTACTAGTAGCTTACTTTAGGAGTCTGCAGTGCTGAGCTGACAGTGTCCAGCAGGTCCGTCATTATATAATATATACCTGTCCGGCTGCAGTAGTGATATATATATATATATATATATATATTTTTTTTTTATATCATTATCATCCAGTCTATGTTAGCAGCAGACGCAGTACGGTAGTCCACGGCTGTAGCTACCTCTGTGTCGGCAGTCGCTAGTCCATCCATAATTGTATACCACCTACCTGTGGTGTTTTTTTTTTTTTCTATCTTCTTGATACTACTAGTAGCTTACTTTAGGAGTCTGCAGTGCTGAGCTGACAGTGTCCAGCAGGTCCGTCATTATATAATATATACCTGTCCGGCTGCAGTAGTGATATATATATATATTTTTTATATCATTATCATCCAGTCTATATTAGCAGCAGACGCAGTACGGTAGTCCACGGCTGTAGCTACCTCTGTGTCGGCAGTCGCTCGTCCATCCATAATTGTATACCACCTACCCGTGGTGTTTTTTTTTTTTTTTCTATCTTCTTGATACTAGTAGCTTACTTTAGGAGTCTGCAGTGCTGAGCTGACAGTGTCCAGCAGGTCCGTCATTATATAATATATACCTGTCCGGCTGCAGTAGTGATATATATATATATTTTATATCTCATTATCATCCAGTCTATATTAGCAGCAGACGCAGTACGGTAGTCCACGGCTGTAGCTACCTCTGTGTCGGCAGTCGCTAGTCCATCCATAATTGTATACCACCTACCTGTGGTGAGTTTTTTTTTTCTATCTTCTTGATACTACTAGTAGCTTACTTTAGGAGTCTGCAGTGCTGAGCTGACAGTGTCCAGCAGGTCCGTCATTATATAATATATACCTGTCCGGCTGCAGTAGTGATATATATATATATTTTTTATATCATTATCATCCAGTCTATATTAGCAGCAGACGCAGTACGGTAGTCCACGGCTGTAGCTACATCTGTGTCGGCAGTCGCTCGTCAATCCATAAGTATACTAGTATCCATCCATCTCCATTGTTTACCTGAGGTGCCTTTTAGTTGTGCCTATTAAAATATGGAGAACAAAAATGTTGAGGTTCCAAAAATAGGGAAAGATCAAGATCGACTTCCACCTCGTGCTGAAGCTGCTGCCACTAGTCATGGCCGAGACGATGAAATGCCAGCAACGTCGTCTGCTAAGGCCGATGCCCAATGTCATAGTACAGAGCATGTAAAATCCAAAACACCAAATATCAGTAAAAAAAGGACTCAAAAATCTAAAATAAAATTGTCGGAGGAGAAGCGTAAACTTGCCAATATGCCATTTACCACACGGAGTGGCAAGGAACGGCTGAGGCCCTGGCCTATGTTCATGGCTAGTGGTTCAGCTTCACATGAGGATGGAAGCACTCAGCCTCTCGCTAGAAAAATGAAAAGACTCAAGCTGGCAAAAGCACAGCAAAGAACTGTGCGTTCTTCGAAATCACAAATCCACAAGGAGAGTCCGACTCCAATTGTGTCGGTTGCGATGCCTGACCTTCCCAACACTGGACGTGAAGAGCATGCGCCTTCCACCATTTGCACGCCCCCTGCAAGTGCTGGAAGGAGCACCCGCAGTCCAGTTCCTGATAGTCAGATTGAAGATGTCAGTGTTGAAGTACACCAGGATGAGGAGGATATGGGTGTTGCTGGCGCTGGGGAGGAAATTGACCAGGAGGATTCTGATGGTGAGGTGGTTTGTTTAAGTCAGGCACCCGGGGAGACACCTGTTGTCCGTGGGAGGAATAGGGCCATTGACATGCCTGGTGAAAATACCAAAAAAATCAGCTCTTCGGTGTGGAAGTATTTCAACAGAAATGCGGACAACATTTGTCAAGCCGTGTGTTGCCTTTGTCAAGCTGTAATAAGTAGGGGTAAGGACGTTAACCACCTCGGAACATTCTCCCTTATACGTCACCTGCAGCGCATTCATCATAAGTCAGTGACAAGTTCAAAAACTTTGGGCGACAGCGGAAGCAGTCCACTGACCAGTAAATCCCTTCCTCTTGTAACCAAGCTCACGCAAACCACCCCACCAACTCCCTCAGTGTCAATTTCCTCCTTCCCCAGGAATGCCAATAGTCCTGCAGGCCATGTCACTGGCAATTATGACGAGTCCTCTCCTGCCTGGGATTCCTCCGATGCATCCTTGCGTGTAACGCCTACTGCTGCTGGCGCTGCTGTTGTTGCTGCTGGGAGTCGATGGTCATCCCAGAGGGGAAGTCGTACTCGTAAGCCCACTTTTACTACTTCCACCAAGCAATTGACTGTCCAACAGTCCTTTGCGAGGAAGATGAAATATCACAGCAGTCATCCTGCTGCAAAGCGGATAACTGAGGCCTTGGCATCCTGGGCGGTGAGAAACGTGGTTCCGGTATCCATCATTACTGCAGAGGCAACTAGAGACTTGTTGGAGGTACTGTGTCCCCGGTACCAAATACCATCTAGGTTCCATTTCTCTAGGCAGGCGATACCGAAAATGTACACAGACCTCAGAAAAAGACTCACCAGTGTCCTAAAAAATGCAGTTGTACCCAATGTCCACTTAACCACGGACATGTGGACAAGTGGAGCAGGGAAGGCTCAGGACTATATGAGTGTGACAGCCCACTGGGTAGATGTATGGACTCCCGCCGCAAGAACAGCAGCGGCGGCACCAGTAGCAGCATCTCGCAAACGCCAACTCTTTCCTAGGCAGGCTACGCTTTGTATCACCGCTTTCCAGAATACGCACACAGCTAAAAACCTCTTACGGCAACTGAGGAAGATCATCGCAGAATGGCTTACCCCAATTGGACTCTCCTGTGGATTTGTGGCATCGGACAACGCCAGCAATATTGTGTGTGCATTAAATATGGGCAAATTCCAGCACGTCCCATGTTTTGCACATACCTTGAATTTGGTGGTGCAGAATTATTTAAAAAACGAGAGGGGCGTGCAAGAGATGCTGTCGGTGGCCAGAAGAATTGCAGGACACTTTCGGCGTACAGGCACCACGTACAGAAGACTGGAGCACCACCAAAAACGCCTGAACCTGCCCTGCCATCATCTGAAGCAAGAAGTGGAAACGAGGTGGAATTCAATATACAAAAAGAATAAGCAACCGGGCTAATGTCGGGATTTGAATGGTTGAGCAGCCTTGAAGAAAAAAACACAAAACACGAATAATTATATAAAACAAGGCGCTTGTTAAATATTGCAACAGTTGTGAAAAACCAACAGTTGCATAAACAATAAGTGCAATACCTGAAAAAAGAATGGTGGTTAATAAAAAAATGTTTACAGCCCTTTTAAGAAATTGTAGTCCTTTTTATGTAAAAACGGGTTCCGATATTGGCCGCAGGAAGGTGGAGAAATGTCCCAGATCTATCTATCCCTAAACTACCCACCTTAAGATTGCTGGCGGTGGGGTCGTGGGCTGCTGCTCCGTGCGGCTTGGTTCCCTTGTTTGATAATGCCGTTCTCTCCTGCCACGTCTCCTGTGCGGCGTGCTGCGCTCCGTGACGGCTTTTGGATCCGGCTTTGGTGACGGCTTTATTCCGGTGTACTCAAATTGAACAGAGTGCACCTAGGACTGGCGTGCTGTATGGTAGTGCTTTCCAACGCGTTTCGGGCTCCAGGCCCTTTATCGAGGATAGCACTGGTTTAGCCAACTTCCTTTTTATAGCAAAAAAACAACAACTTTTTTTTAAACTTTTTTAAAAAAACAACTTTATTCATAATTTTAAAACAGGGATTTTCTCCCAGGAAGTGGGTAAAAAAGGCGGTATGCACATGGCTGATGTTACTTTACTAACGGTATTGCACTTTGCGGGAATAATGTGAAGATGAATTGACAGAAAAAAATAAAAAATAAAAAATGGAAAAAGTCGAGGTAGGAATTTGTCAAGCAACTAGGAAAAAATGTAAAAAAGTGAGGGAGATGAATAAATTTATATATATATATATATATCGAAATAAGGAAATGAAAGAGTATTTCGTTTTTTTACAAAAAAACATTAAGCTCTATATCAACATTCAACCCAGATGGCTGTAAAGTTTGTAAATTAAATATCCATTCTGTTTCTTTCCTTTTTAATGCATCTGAAATATTACCTCCTCTCCAATATTGTTGAATTTTTTGAATTCCAATAAATTTTAATTCAGTAGGATTCTTCTCGTGATGATCCAAAAAATGTTTAGAGACACTGTGTGTCTGTAGTCCCTTTTTTATGTTATTAATATGTTCCATGATCCGGGTTTTTAATTTTCTTTTTGTTTGTCCTACGTATTGCAATTGACAGGGGCACTCGAGTAGATAAACAACTCCCTCTGTATTGCAACTGATGGCATTTTTTATTTTATATTCTTTCTTTGACACAGTGGACCTAAATTCTTTAATTGATGTGGTAGAAGTCCTGTTGGTTGTTTTGCAGGCAGTACAGTTTAAGCAGAAATTATGTCCCACATTTTTTATTTCATTCTGACTTGATATAGCTGATGGTATATAACTTCTGGTCAGTTCTTGTCTAAGGTTTTTTGCCCTTCTATAAATGATTTTTGGTTTCTCCGGAAGTAGTGATTGCAATTGTGTGTCTAATTTAAGTATATGCCAGTGTTTATGTAAAATATTTTCAAAAGAATGATATTGACTACTATATTGGGTAATGAAGGCTGTTTGAAATTCATTTGTTTCTTGTTTCTGTTTATATTGTATTAGTTCATTCCTTTCTGTTCTCATAAGTTTTTGTATTTCTTGTTGCAGATGAATGTCTTTATATCCCTTTTCTATAAACTGTGTTTTGAGTTGATTTGCTTGCGTGACAAAGTCTTCTTCCTTAGAACAATTTCTTTTTATTCGCCTTAATTGGCCCCCTGGTATGTTTTTGGTCCAATTTGTATGGTGATTGCTATTCACTGGCAAGATGCTGTTGCTACTAACATTTTTCTTATGCGTTCTTGTGTGTAAAGCATTTTGTGATATAAAGATTTCTAGATCTAAATAGACAACCATATCTTTGCTGAATGTGGAGGTAAACTCCAAACCATATTCATTATTCTCCATAGCTTTCAAGAAATCAAGTAAATTTTCTTCAGTTCCATTCCAGATGAATAGCAAATCATCTATGTAGCATTTCCAGATGACAAGGTTTTCTTTGTACGGATTGTTATTCCAAATGGTTTCCTCCTCCCATTTGGCGACAAATAGATTCGCATAGCTTGGCGCCATGGAAGAACCCATTGCAGTCCCTTTGATTTGATTATAGAAGGTACCTTCATTCCAGAAATAATTCTTGTGCAAAATAAAATCTATACAACTCATGATGAAATTGATTTGAGCGTTTTGTAAATTGGTAGAGGTGGATAGGAAATAGCGTGTGGCTTCTTGTCCAATGTCGTGAGCAATGCACGTGTAGAGTGATCTAACATCACATGTACATAAAATGAAATTTTCGCTCCATTCTATGGTTTCCAGGAGTTGGAGTACTTGCATTGAGTCCTTCAAATAGCTCTGTTGATTGCAAACAAGTTCTTGCAGAAAGGAATCCACGTATTTCGAAAGATTCGATGTTAGGGATCCTATCCCTGACACAATAGGTCTGCCTGGTGGATGTGTAGAGTTTTTATGTATTTTTGGCAGCCCATAAAAAGTCGGAATTTTTGGATCTTGAATGGAAAGGAATTTGAATTCTTTTGTTGAAAGTATTCCTAACTGTGCACCTTCTGCTAGCAAGTTATTTAGTTCCAATAAATAGTTTCTGGTTGGATCCATAGTCAACCTTTGATAGGTATTGGTATCTGATAATAATTTCTGTATTTCTTGCATATAGTCTGTTTTTTCCATAATGACTAGGCCACCGCCCTTGTCAGCTGGCTTAATGATGATTGTATCATCCTTCTTGAGATCTTCTAATGCCTCTTTCTCTTTTCTAGATAGATTATACTTCTTCTTTTCTTTTCCTGTTATTGTTCGTATGTCTCGTTCTACCAATCTCTCAAACGTCTCAATGTGGGGTCCCTTGATGTATGTTGGAAAAAATGTGGATTGTGGCTTCAGATTACTATGTTTAAATTCATCAGTTTCCATAATTTCATGGGTACTTTGTTCTTTTTTTGAAAAGAATTTTGTTATGTAGAGTTTACGTACGAATTTCTGTGTGTCAACATATAAATCAAATTGATTAACATTCGAATGACCGGCAAATTTTAGACCCTTTTGTAACAGAGTAACATGTGATTCTGTCAGGTTTTTTTTACTGAGGTTATAAATGCCGATTTCTTTAAGATCTGATGGTGTGGCATTTCTTCCTTCATCTGTCATCTTCTTCTTCTTACCTCCCCGGACCGTGTTTTGTGTTTTTTTCTTCAAGGCTGCTCAACCATTCAAATCCCGACATTAGCGCGGTTGCTTATTCTTTTTGTATATTGTATTATCTTTTAACCACACCGCCGCTGTAAATATGCCTGGGTACATTACACATTCATTAAGAAAAAATATAGGGGAAATTTTCTCTATAGATAAGCCTCCACCAGAACAGCCAGTAGGAGATGAGAGATTTTGTGAGCAATTTCTCAGGCTAGAAAAACATTACAATCAAGAGATTAAGCATTGGTGGGAGGTTACAACATTATCTCAGTATCTGGAACAAAATATAGTGCCCAGGGGATTGAGAATCTCAAAAAATCCTACTTTTGAACCAGTCGATACGGATTTTTATTTAAAATGGAACACAATATTAGATAATTGTTCAAGAGAACTAATTAAATTAATCATATGTGATAGACAAAAATCACTCAATATTCTACATGAGAAAATCATCACACTTGAGAAAAAATTTGAACCATTGCACAAAATGGCAGATTATATGAATTTAATGAAAATGACTAATAGTAAGATGGAAGAAATTGAAGAAGAGACCATACAGCAGAAACAGAGAAAATTCCATAGGGATATTAATGATTATAAACAAATGAGACTGAATGAAAAAAGAAATATAGGACAAACAATAAGAGATCAGAAACACAACCAAAACAGAAATTATGCACAAGCTGTCAAATCGAATTATTATAGAAAAAAATCAACATATGAAACAATATGGAAATGAAAGAAAACCGGATGTAGTGAAACCACAAAACAAATACACATATCAAAGAAAAGACCCCATCATCAAAAAAATTCCTACAGAACAAACAAGAAGAACTGAATATCAAGTTTATAACCCACGTAACTTTAGTTATGAAAAAAAACCCATGCAGAAAATCATGAGAGAATCTTTTGAAAAAGGAAGAAACACAGCAAAAGAAGAAACCTACAGAGAATTGAGAACTCTTATAGGCCAGATAGAAGCTGCTGAAGGCTCTCATGATAAACAAGAAGGGAGACAAAGAAAAAGAACTCAAAGAGATGAAGACTCAGAGGAAGAAGATGAGGAAGATTTTTTAGAGTCTCCCATAGGACAAGGCAAACCACCGGAAAGGAATATTGCGCCACAGAAGAAAACCAGAGTAGAAACCTCACCAGGAGAAGGGGGGTCCGGGGAGGTAAGAAGAAGAAGATGACAGATGAAGGAAGAAATGCCACACCATCAGATTTTAAAGAAATCGGCATTTATAACCTCAGTAAAAAAAACCTGACAGAATCACATGTTACTCTGTTACAAAAGGGTCTAAAATTTGCCGGTCATTCGAATGTTAATCAATTTGATTTATATGTTGACACACAGAAATTCGTACGTAAACTCTGCATAAAAAAATTATTTTCAAAAAAAGAACAAAGTACCCATGAAATTATGGAAACTGATGAATTTAAACATAGTAATCTGAAGCCACAATCCACATTTTTTCCAACATACATCAAGGGACCCCACATTGAGACGTTTGAGAGATTGGTAGAACGAGACATACGAACAATAACAGGAAAAGAAAAGAAGAAGTATAATCTATCTAGAAAAGAGAAAGAGGCATTAGAAGATCTCAAGAAGGATGATACAATCATCATTAAGCCAGCTGACAAGGGCGGTGGCCTAGTCATTATGGAAAAAACAGACTATATGCAAGAAATACAGAAATTATTATCAGATACCAATACCTATCAAAGGTTGACTATGGATCCAACCAGAAACTATTTATTGGAACTAAATAACTTGCTAGCAGAAGGTGCACAGTTAGGAATACTTTCAACAAAAGAATTCAAATTCCTTTCCATTCAAGATCCAAAAATTCCGACTTTTTATGGGCTGCCAAAAATACATAAAAACTCTACACATCCACCAGGCAGACCTATTGTGTCAGGGATAGGATCCCTAACATCGAATCTTTCGAAATACGTGGATTCCTTTCTGCAAGAACTTGTTTGCAATCAACAGAGCTATCTGAAGGACTCAATGCAAGTACTCCAACTCCTGGAAACCATAGAATGGAGCGAAAATTTCATTTTATGTACATGTGATGTTAGATCACTCTACACGTGCATTGCTCACGACATTGGACAAGAAGCCACACGCTATTTCCTATCCACCTCTACCAATTTACAAAACGCTCAAATCAATTTCATCATGAGTTGTATAGATTTTATTTTGCACAAGAATTATTTCTGGAATGAAGGTACCTTCTATAATCAAATCAAAGGGACTGCAATGGGTTCTTCCATGGCGCCAAGCTATGCGAATCTATTTGTCGCCAAATGGGAGGAGGAAACCATTTGGAATAACAATCCGTACAAAGAAAACCTTGTCATCTGGAAACGCTACATAGATGATTTGCTATTCATCTGGAATGGAACTGAAGAAAATTTACTTGATTTCTTGAAAGCTATGGAGAATAATGAATATGGTTTGGAGTTTACCTCCACATTCAGCAAAGATATGGTTGTCTATTTAGATCTAGAAATCTTTATATCACAAAATGCTTTACACACAAGAACGCATAAGAAAAATGTTAGTAGCAACAGCATCTTGCCAGTGAATAGCAATCACCATACAAATTGGACCAAAAACATACCAGGGGGCCAATTAAGGCGAATAAAAAGAAATTGTTCTAAGGAAGAAGACTTTGTCACGCAAGCAAATCAACTCAAAACACAGTTTATAGAAAAGGGATATAAAGACATTCATCTGCAACAAGAAATACAAAAACTTATGAGAACAGAAAGGAATGAACTAATACAATATAAACAGAAACAAGAAACAAATGAATTTCAAACAGCCTTCATTACCCAATATAGTAGTCAATATCATTCTTTTGAAAATATTTTACATAAACACTGGCATATACTTAAATTAGACACACAATTGCAATCACTACTTCCGGAGAAACCAAAAATCATTTATAGAAGGGCAAAAAACCTTAGACAAGAACTGACCAGAAGTTATATACCATCAGCTATATCAAGTCAGAATGAAATAAAAAATGTGGGACATAATTTCTGCTTAAACTGTACTGCCTGCAAAACAACCAACAGGACTTCTACCACATCAATTAAAGAATTTAGGTCCACTGTGTCAAAGAAAGAATATAAAATAAAAAATGCCATCAGTTGCAATACAGAGGGAGTTGTTTATCTACTCGAGTGCCCCTGTCAATTGCAATACGTAGGACAAACAAAAAGAAAATTAAAAACCCGGATCATGGAACATATTAATAACATAAAAAAGGGACTACAGACACACAGTGTCTCTAAACATTTTTTGGATCATCACGAGAAGAATCCTACTGAATTAAAATTTATTGGAATTCAAAAAATTCAACAATATTGGAGAGGAGGTAATATTTCAGATGCATTAAAAAGGAAAGAAACAGAATGGATATTTAATTTACAAACTTTACAGCCATCTGGGTTGAATGTTGATATAGAGCTTAATGTTTTTTTGTAAAAAAACGAAATACTCTTTCATTTCCTTATTTCGATATATATATATATAAATTTATTCATCTCCCTCACTTTTTTACATTTTTTCCTAGTTGCTTGACAAATTCCTACCTCGACTTTTTCCATTTTTTATTTTTTATTTTTTTCTGTCAATTCATCTTCACATTATTCCCGCAAAGTGCAATACCGTTAGTAAAGTAACATCAGCCATGTGCATACCGCCTTTTTTACCCACTTCCTGGGAGAAAATCCCTGTTTTAAAATTATGAATAAAGTTTTTTTTTTTTAAAAGTTGTTGTTTTTTTGCTATAAAAAGGAAGTTGGCTAAACCAGTGCTATCCTCGATAAAGGGCCTGGAGCCCGAAACGCGTTGGAAAGCACTACCATACAGCACGCCAGTCCTAGGTGCACTCTGTTCAATTTGAGTACACCGGAATAAAGCCGTCACCAAAGCCGGATCTAAAAGCCGTCACGGAGCGCAGCACGCCGCACAGGAGACGCGGCAGGAGAGAACGGCATTATCAAACAAGGGAACCAAGCCGCACGGAGCAGCAGCCCACGACCCCACCGCCAGCAATCTTAAGGTGGGTAGTTTAGGGATAGATAGATCTGGGACATTTCTCCACCTTCCTGCGGCCAATATCGGAACCCGTTTTTACATAAAGAGGTGGAATTCAACCCTCTATATGCTTCAGAGGTTGGAGGAGCAGCAAAAGGCCATTCAAGCCTATACAACTGAGCACGATATAGGAGGTGGAATGCACCTGTCTCAAGCGCAGTGGAGAATGATTTCAACGTTGTGCAAGGTTCTGCAACCTTTTGAACTTGCCACACGTGAAGTCAGTTCAGACACTGCCAGCCTGAGTCAGGTCATTCCCCTCATCAGGCTTTTGCAGAAGAAGCTGGAGACATTGAAGGAGGAGCTAACACAGAGCGATTCCGCTAGGCATGTGGGACTTGTGGATGGAGCCCTTAATTCGCTTAACAAGGATTCACGGGTGGTCAATCTGTTGAAATCAGAGCACTACATTTTGGCCACCGTGCTCGATCCTAGATTTAAAACCTACCTTGGATCTCTCTTTCCGGCAGACACAAGTCTGCTGGGGTTCAAAGAACTGCTGGTGACAAAATTGTCAAGTCAAGCGGAACGCGACCTGTCAACATCTCCTCCTTCACATTCTCCCGCAACTGGGGGTGCGAGGAAAAGGCTCAGAATTCCGAGCCCACACGCTGGCGGTGATGCAGGGCAGTCTGGAGCGACTGCTGATGCTGACATCTGGTCCGGACTGAAGGACCTGACAACGATTACGGACATGTCGTCTACTGTCACTGCATATGATTCTCTCCCCATTGAAAGAATGGTGGAGGATTATATGAGTGACCGCATCCAAGTAGGCACGTCAGACAGTCCGTACTTATACTGGCAGGAAAAAGAGGCAATTTGGAGGCCCTTGCACAAACTGGCTTTATTCTACCTAAGTTGCCCTCCCACAAGTGTGTACTCCGAAAGAGTGTTTAGTGCCGCCGCTCACCTTGTCAGCAATCGGCGTACGAGGTTACATCCAGAAAATGTGGAGAAGATGATGTTCATTAAAATGAATTATAATCAATTCCTCCGTGGAGACATTGACCAGCAGCAATTGCCTCCACAAAGTAGTACACGGGGAGCTGAGATGGTGGATTCCAGTGGGGACGAATTGATAATCTGTGAGGAGGAGAAGGATGTACACGGTGATATATCGGAGGATGATGATGAGGTGGACATCTTGCCTCTGTAGAGCCAGTTTGTGCAAGGAGAGATTAATTGCTTCTTTTTTGGTGGGGGTCCAAACCAACCCGTCATTTCAGTCACAGTCGTGTGGCAGACCCTGTCACTGAAATGATGGGTTGGTTAAAGTGTGCATGTCCTGTTTATACAACATAAGGGTGGGTGGGAGGGCCCAAGGACAATTCCATCTTGCACCTCTTTTTTCTTTCATTTTTCTTTGCGTCATGTGCTGTTTGGGGGGGGGGGGTTTTGGAAGGGCCATCCTGCGTGACACTGCAGTGCCACTCCTAGATGGGCCAGGTGTTTGTGTCGGCCACTAGGGTCGCTTAGCTTACTCACACAGCTACCTCATTGCGCCTCTTTTTTTCTTTGCGTCATGTGCTGTTTGGGGAGTGTTTTTTGGAAGGGCCATCATGCGTGACACTGCAGTGCCACTCCTAGATGGGCCAGGTGTTTGTGTCGGCCACTTGGGTCGCTTAGCTTAGCCATCCAGCGACCTCGGTGCAAATTTTAGGACTAAAAATAATATTGTGAGGTGTGAGGTGTTCAGAATAGACTGAAAATGAGTGAAAATTATGGTTATTGAGGTTAATAATACTTTGGGATCAAAATGACCCCCAAATTCTATGATTTAAGCTGTTTTTTAGGGTTTTTTGAAAAAAACACCCGAATCCAAAACACACCCGAATCCGACAAAAAAAAATCGGTAAGGTTTTGCCAAAACGCGTTCGAACCCAAAACACGGCCGCGGAACCGAACCCAAAACCAAAACACAAAACCCGAAAAATTTCCGGTGCTCATCACTACCTCCCACCCACCCTTATGTTGTATAAACAGGACATGCACACTTTAACGAACCCATCATTTCAGCGACAGGGTCTGCCACACGACTGTGACTGAAATGACTGGTTGGTTTGGGCCCCACCAAAAAAAAAACAATCAATCTCTCCTTGCACAAACTGGCTCTACAGAGGCAAGATGTCCACCTCATCATCATCCTCCGATTCCTCACCCCTTTCACTGTGTACATCCCCCTCCTCACAGATTATTAATTCGTCCCCACTGGAATCCACCATCTCAGATCCCTGTGTACTTTCTGGAGGCAAATGCTGGTGAATGTCTCCACGGAGGAATTGATTATAATTCATTTTGATGAACATCATCTTCTCCACATTTTCTGGAAGTAACCTCGTACGCCGATTGCTGACAAGGTGAGCGGCTGCACTAAACACTCTTTCGGAGTACACACTGGAGGGAGGGCAACTTAGGTAGAATAAAGCCAGTTTGTGCAAGGGCCTCCAAATTGCCTCTTTTTCCTGCCAGTATACGTACGGACTGTCTGACGTGCCTACTTGGATGCGGTCACTCATATAATCATCCACCATTCTTTCAATGGTGACAGAATCATATGCAGTGACAGTAGACGACATGTCAGTAATCGTTGCCAGGTCCTTCAGTCCGGACCAGATGTCAGCACTCGCTCCAGACTGCCCTGCATCACCGCCAGTGGGTGGGCTCGGAATTCTTAGCCTTTTCTTCGCACCCCCAGTTGCGGGAGAATGTGAAGGAGGAGCTGTTGACGGGTCACGTTCCGCTTGACTTGACAATTTTCTCACCAGCAGGTCTTTGAACCTCTGCAGACTTGTGTCTGCCGGAAAGAGAGATACAACGTAGGTTTTAAATCTAGGATCGAGCACGGTGGCCAAAATGTAGTGCTCTGATTTCAACAGATTGACCACCCGTGAATCCTGGTTAAGCGAATTAAGGGCTCCATCCACAAGTCCCACATGCCTAGCGGAATCGCTCTGTTTTAGCTCATCCTTCAATGTCTCCAGCTTCTTCTGCAAAAGCCTGATGAGGGGAATGACCTGACTCAGGCTGGCAGTGTCTGAACTGACTTCACGTGTGGCAAGTTCAAAGGGTTGCAGAACCTTGCACAACGTTGAAATCATTCTCCACTGCGCTTGAGTCAGGTGCATTCCCCCTCCTTTGCCTATATCGTGGGCAGATGTATAGGCTTGAATGGCCTTTTGCTGCTCCTCCATCCTCTTAAGCATATAGAGGGTTGCATTCCACCTCGTTACCACCTCTTGCTTCAGATGATGGCAGAGCAGGTTCAGGAATGTTTAGTGGTGCTCCAGTCTTCGGCACGCGGTGGCTGAATGCTGAAAGTGGCCCGCAATTCTTCGGGCCACCGACAGCATCTCTTGCACGCCCCTGTCATTTTTTAAATAATTCTGCACCACCAAATTCAATGTATGTGCAAAACATGGGACGTGCTGTAATTTGCCCAGATGTAATGCACGCACAATATTGGTGGCGTTGCCTGATGTCACAAATCCCCAGGAGAGTCCAATTGGGGTAAGCCATTCTGCGATGATGTTCCTCAGTTTCCATAAGAGGTTGTCAGCTGTGTGCCTCTTATGGAAAGCGGTGATACAAAGCATAGCCTGCCTAAGAACGAGTTGGCGTTTGCGAGATGCTGCTACTGGTGCCGC
This sequence comes from Pseudophryne corroboree, assembly GCF_028390025.1. Taxonomy (NCBI): domain Eukaryota; kingdom Metazoa; phylum Chordata; class Amphibia; order Anura; family Myobatrachidae; genus Pseudophryne; species Pseudophryne corroboree. The sequence goes on from NC_086444.1 coordinate 739,402,388, forward strand.
CGCCGCTGTTCTTGCTGCGGGAGGCAATACATCTACCCAGTGGTCTGTCACAGTCATATAGTCCTGAGTCTGCCCTGCTCCACTTGTCCACATGTCCGTGGTTAAGTGGACATTGGGTACAACTGCATTTTTTAGGACACTGGTGACTCTTTTTCTGACATCTGTGTACATTTTCGGTATCGCCTGCCTAGAGAAATGGAACCTAGATGGTATTTGGTACCGGGGACACAGTACCTCAATCAAGTCTCTAGTTGCCTCTGAATTAACGATGGATACCGGAACCACGTTTCTCACCACCCAGGCTGACAAGACCTGAGTTATCCGCTTTGCAGCAGCATGACTGCTGTGATATTTCATCTTCCTCGCAAAGGACTGTTGGACAGTCAATTGCTTACTGGAAGTAGTACAAGTGTTCTTCCGACTTCCCCTCTGGGATGACGATCGACTCCCAGCAGCAACAACAGCAGCGCCAGCAGCAGTAGGCGTTACACTCAAGGATGCATCGGAGGAATCCCAGGCAGGAGAGGACTCGTCAGACTTGCCAGTGACATGGCCTGCAGGACTATTGGCTTTCCTGGGTAAGGAGGAAATTGACACTGAGGGAGTTGGTGGTGTGGTTTGCAGGAGCTTGGTTACAAGAGGAAGGGATTTAGTGGTCAGTGGACTGCTTCCGCTGTCATCCAAAGTTTTTGAACTTGTCACTGACTTATGATGAATACGCTGCAGGTGACGTATAAGGGAGGATGTTCTGAGGTGTTTAACGTCCTTACCCTTACTTATTACAGCTTGACAAAGGCAACACACGGCTTGACACCTGTTGTCTGCATTTGTGTTGAAATAATTCCACACCGAAGAGCTGATTTTTTTTTGTATTTTGACCAGGCATGTCAATGGCCATATTCCTCCCACGGACAACAGGTGTCTCCCCGGGTGCCTGACTTAAACAAACCACCTCACCATCAGAATCCTCCTTGTCAATTTCCTCCCCAGCGCCAGCAACACCCATATCCTCATCCTGGTGTACTTCAACACTGACATCTTCAATTTGACTATCAGGAACTGGACTGCGGGTGCTCCTTCCAGCACTTGCAGGGGGCGTGAAAATGGTGGAAGGCGCAAGCTCTTCCCGTCCAGTGTTGGGAAGGTCAGGCATCGCAACCGACACAATTGGACTCGCCTTGGGGATTTGTGATTTAGAAGAACGCACAGTTCTTTGCTGTGCTTTTGCCAGCTTAAGTCTTTTCATTTTTCTAGCGAGAGGATGAGTGCTTCCATCCTCATGTGAATCTGAACCACTAGCCATGAACATAGGCCAGGGCCTCAGCCGTTCCTTGCCACTCCTTGTCGTAAATGGCATATTGCCAAGTTTACGCTTCTCCTCAGACGCTTTTAATTTTGATTTTTGGGTCATTTTACTGAACTTTTGTTTTTTGGATTTTACATGCTCTCTACTATGACATTGGGCATCGGCCTTGGCAGACGACGTTGATGGCATTTCATCGTCTCGGCCATGACTAGTGGCAGCAGCTTCAGCACAAGGTGGAAGTGGATCTTGATCTTTCCCTATTTTACCCTCCACATTTTTGTTCTCCATTTTTTAATGTGTGGAATTATATGCCAGTATCAATAGCAATGGCCTACTACTATATATACTGCGCACAACTGAAATGCACCACAGGTATAGAATGTAGATGGATAGTATACTTGACGACACAGAGGTAGGTACAGCAGTGGCCTTCCGTACCGTACTGCTATATATACTGGTGGTCACTGTGTCAGCAAACTGCAAAACTAAAATGCACCACAGGTATAGAATGTAGATGGATAGTATACTTGACGACACAGAGGTAGGTACAGCAGTGGCCTTCCGTACCGTACTGCTATATATACTGGTGGTCACTGTGTCAGCAAACTGCACAACTGAAATGCACCACAGGTATAGAATGTAGATGGATAGTATACTTGACGACACAGAGGTAGGTACAGCAGTGGCCTTCCGTACCGTACTGCTATATATACTGGTGGTCACTGTCAGCAAACTGCAAAACTAAAATGCACCACAGGTATAGAATGTAGATGGATAGTACACTTGACGACACAGAGGTAGGTACAGCAGTGGCCTTCCGTACCGTACTGCTATATATACTGGTGGTCACTGTGTCAGCAAACTGCAAAACTAAAATGCACCACAGGTATAGAATGTAGATGGATAGTATACTTGACGACACAGAGGTAGGTACAGCAGTGGCCTTCCGTACCGTACTGCTATATATACTGGTGGTCACTGTGTCAGCAAACTGCACAACTGAAATGCACCACAGGTATAGAATCTAGATGGATAGTATACTTGACGACACAGAGGTAGGTACAGCAGTGGCCTTCCGTACCGTACTGCTATATATACTGGTGGTCACTGTGTCAGCAAACTGCACAACTGAAATGCACCACAGGTATAGAATCTAGAAGGATAGTATACTTGATGACACAGAGGTAGGTACAGCAGTGGCCTTCCGTACCGTACTGCTATATATACTGGTGGTCACTGTGTCAGCAAACTGCAAAACTAAAATGCACCACAGGTATAGAATGTAGATGGATAGTATACTTGACGACACAGAGGTAGGTACAGCAGTGGCCTTCCGTACCGTACTGCTATATATACTGGTGGTCACTGTGCCAGCAAACTGCACAACTGAAATGCACCACAGGTATACTATCTAGATAGATAGTATACTTGATGACACAGAGGTAGGTACAGCAGTGGCCTTCCGTACCGTACTGCTATATATACTGGTGGTCACTGTCAGCAAACTGCAAAACTAAAATGCACCACAGGTATAGAATGTAGATGGATAGTATACTTGACGACACAGAGGTAGGTACAGCAGTGGCCTTCCGTACCGTACTGCTATATATACTGGTGGTCACTGTCAGCAAACTGCAAAACTAAAATGCACCACAGGTATAGAATGTAGATGGATAGTATACTTGACGACACAGAGGTAGGTACAGCAGTGGCCTTTCGTACCGTACTGCTATACATACTGGTGGTCACTGTGTCAGCAAACTGCAAAACTAAAATGCACCACAGGTATAGAATGTAGATGGATAGTATACTTGACGACACAGAGGTAGGTACAGCAGTGGCCTTCCGTACCGTACTGCTATATATACTGGTGGTCACTGTGTCAGCAAACTGCACAACTGAAATGCACCACAGGTATAGAATCTAGATGGATAGTATACTTGACGACACAGAGGTAGGTACAGCAGTGGCCTTCCGTACCGTACTGCTATATATACTGGTGGTCACTGTGTCAGCAAACTGCACAACTGAAATGCACCACAAGTATAGAATCTAGATGGATAGTATGCTTGACGACACAGAGGTAGGTACAGCAGTGGCTTTCCGTACCGTACTGCTATATATACTGGTGGTCACTGTCAGCAAACTGCAAAACTAAAATGCACCACAGGTATAGAATGTAGATGGATAGTATACTTGACGACACAGAGGTAGGTACAGCAGTGGCCTTCCGTACCGTACTGCTATATATACTGGTGGTCACTGTGTCAGCAAACTGCACAACTGAAATGCACCACAGGTATAGAATCTAGATGGATAGTATACTTGACGACACAGAGGTAGGTACAGCAGTGGCCTTCCGTACCGTACTGCTATATATACTGGTGGTCACTGTCAGCAAACTGCAAAACTAAAATGCACCACAGGTATAGAATGTAGATGGATAGTATACTTGATGACACAGAGGTAGGTACAGCAGTGGCCTTCCGTACCGTACTGCTATATATACTGGTGGTCACTGTGTCAGCAAACTACAAAACTAAAATGCACCACAAGTATAGAATGTAGATGATAGTATACTTGACGACACAGAGGTAGGTACAGCAGTGGCCTTCCATACCGTACTGCTATATATACTGGTGGTCACTGTGTCAGCAAACTGCACAACTGAAATGCACCACAGGTATAGAATCTAGATGGATAGTATACTTGACGACACAGAGGTAGGTACAGCAGTGGCCTTCCGTACCGTACTGCTATATATTATATACTGGTGGTCAGCAAACTGTGCAAAACTGAAATGCACCACAGGTATGGATGGATAGTATACTTGACGACACAGAGGTAGGTACAGCAGTGGCCTATTGTACCGTAATGCTATATATTATATACTGGTGGTCAGCAAACTGTGCAAAACTTAAATGCACCACATGTATGGATGGATAGTATACTTGACGACACAGAGGTAGGTACAGCAGTGGCCTTCTGTACCCTACTCCTATATATTATATATATTATATACACAATGCAGCACAGATATGGAGTGTTTTTCAGGCAGACAACGTATACTGGTGGTCACTGGTCAGCAAAACTCTGCACTGTACTCCTCCTATATAATATTATACTGGTGGTCCCCAGTCCCCACAATAAAGCAGTATGAGCACAGATATATGCAGCACACTGAGCACAGATATGGAGTGTTTTTCAGGCAGACAACGTATACTGGTGGTCACTGTCAGCAAAACTCTGCACTGTACTCCTCCTATATAATACAGCTACTCCCCAGTCCCCACAATTAAGCAGTGTGAGCACAGATATATGCAGCACACTGAGCACAGATAAGGAGCGTTATTTTCAGGCAGAGAACGGATAAAACTGGTGGTCACTGATCAGCAAAACTCTGCACTGTACTCCTCCTATATTAATATACAGCTGTTTCCCAGTCCCCACAATTAAGATATAAGCAAGCACAAATATTTGCATCAACAATGAATAAACGGAGAGGACGCCAGCCACGTCCTCTCCCTAACATTTCCAATGCACGAGTGAAAATGGCGGCGACGCGCGGCTGCTTATATAGAATCCGAATCTCGCGAGAATCCGACAGCGGAATGATGACGTTCGGGCGCGCTCGGGTTAACTGAGCCATACGGGAGAATCCGAGTATGCCTCGGACCCGTGTAAAATGGGTGAAGTTCGGGGGGGTTCGGTTTCCGAGGAACCGAACCCGCTCATCACTAATATTTACATATAAACACCATTAAGTAATACTTTGAGGTGCAATCCATCTTTCCAAAATGTAATAAAAAAAATAGTTCCAATTTTTTTCCAAATTTTATCCAGCAAGACTCTGGACCTGATTCAGAGGTGGAGGCTTTGAAATGCCTTATTCTGACTATATGCAAAAAGGTGCAATTGCATACGGGGGACCTGGTATCAGAGATGGCCAGGCAAAGTGATCAGCATTCCTGGGCGGTGTATGGGAAGAAATGTTGGTTAATTTTAGAGCCAAGAGCAATCCCTTTAAGGGTACAATATTAGTGGCTTTGGAAAACCTGTCCACCATTATCCAGATTCTATTGCACCCATGACAAGTCTGTAGTTCTGATATAAAGTCCATGGAAATATGTGTCCATGGATGATCAGGGATTGGTAAAGGATGCAAAGGCCATATAGGAACTTGAGTATCATTTTATGCTGGGCACAAGTAGAGCTGTGCCCAGCATAAAATGCTGGGCAACTGGCTGCTACAAAATCTTTTACATCCAGATGCCCCGATAGCCATCTGCTCCTAAGGATCAGGTCCAACATTATCTTCACCACCACATGCCCACTGAAATGTGATGCATGTGTACATTGGAGTAGTTCTGTATGAAGCTCAGGTGGTACAAACATCTTTCTATTAAGTATTTTTTACTTTTTTAACGACAGAAATGAAGCAAGCTGGATCCAGGGGTGGCATTCAATTTGCTGGTTGTCTGGATCCTGGCTTTCAGGAGACCGATGCCGGAATCCCGACACCCTGTGAAATACCAGTGGGTCGGAATTCCAACCGGCGTACGAAATCCCCACTCTGGTGGTGGTCCACGCCACCACCTGAGGGGGAATATAACCCTGTGGCGGCCGAAGGTCACCACCGGGCCCATATCATGACGAGCGCAGCGAGCCCATGAGGGGACATGCTGCATATGCCGGCAGTATTCCGAATGTCGGGATCCCGGCGTCTGTCTCCTGACCTCCGGGATCCCGACAGTTAGTATACCATACTGATCCCGAATCCAGAAAGGGTTTATTTTTGCAAGAAACTTCCTCCTCAGTGTTATAGAATGAGGAAGACAATGCATCGGCCTTGATATTTTTGTTTCCTGTACAACGTGATAAAATAAAAGAGTATCTGGCCCGACAATAGTTTAAACAATGCCCTGTATACAGTAAATATATATGATCAGTGAAGACCATCAAAAAGAAATTATGTTCCTTCTAACAGGTGCCACCATTCCTGTAAAACCAGTTTAATGGCTAACAATTCTTAGTTCCAAAAAAGCATAGTTCATCAATGGAGCTAAAAACTTGTGGGAGAAGAAAAAACAAGAGTACTATTATTTACTAGACCGCATATTTTGTGAGTGAACAGATGCACCTTGAACCATTGAGGCATCCACTTCTAAGGAGAAGGAATCATCGGGATTCAGTTGCCTTAGAATTGGTGCTGATGTAAAAAGTTGTTTTAGCTGAGAAAACATGTTTTCAGTGTCAGGAGGCTAAACTTTGGTATTCCGTGAAATTTTGGTAAGCTCTGTGATGGGAGCAAGTACTGTTAAATAATTTATAATGATTTGTCTGTAATAGTTGCAGAATATCAAGAATCAATGAATAGTTTTAACTCTGTAGGGCAAGGCCAATGATTGGTTCCAGAGATGGTATATCCCAAAATGCAATCTCCTCCTGTTCAAAGATGTATTTCTCCAACTTTCAATATTGGAGAAGACAGGTTAAGCCTTCACTTACATTCTTGCGATGAGAGATCACATTTTTGAAAACATAAAAAACGTAATGTTTTCTCGGTAGACCACGACAAACTTATACACAAGATCCTAGAATATTTTGTTCATATATTTTTGGAAAACAGCTGGGGCATTACTTAATCTGAATGGCATGATCAAATAATTCATAATGCATATCAAGGGTGTTAAATGCCATTTTCCTTTTATCCTCGATTTTTAGTAAATAGTAGACCCTTTGAAGAACCAATTTAGAGAAAACTCTGCCTCCCTTTTTCAATCAATAACCTCATATATCAAGGTTGGGCATCCTTTACTGTGATATCATTTAGTCCCTGGCAATCAATGCAAACCCATAGACTCTATCTTTATTTAATGAAAGATGACTCTGATAAAGCCCCATTTGAGGTTTTCTATATATACTGTTTTTGGACAAAAATTATGCCAAGAACCTTAATTTTACTCCATGATAAATTACAGAGTATATTATAGTTATTCTTATTACCAGCATTTTTAGTGCTAAGAGGTACATATTTTTTTGCTGTGTGGCACTACAAGTCTCAGCATTTTTAGCACATCTTACTATGTTTAGAACTATGGTATGCAGTCTAGCTCCTTACCATTTATTATATTGTGTGCATGTGTGTACACTTGAAGGTGGAGACTCCTTCAGCTTGGACAACCACCCCTGCCATCTGTCCTTGGGTGTTTTTAATTAGTATGAGGCATTGCATTTTAATCAACATCTTGGAATTGGCACTTTGAATGGTAAGTCCTGGATAAATGCATATAATACAGTATGTTAGTATTAGGAATGGGTTCAGGGCATGGGGCCCCCTGGGTTGGTGTGGCCGGGCTGCTCCAGGGCATCATTATTGTAATACTTTATATAAAATTTACTTTTAGCACTGTTCAACCAAAGCTTGGCCCATTTTTTCACAAATGCCTGATGTTTTCTTGATATGTTAGTTATTTATGCATCCCTCCCTTATGTGTCTGTCTTTCATTAACGCTTCAGGCATGTGACTTCCTCCCTCATCCTATTCCCAATCACACCCAAGTAATGAGTGAATACTGCAGAATTTGATGTACAGTATAGGAACTGGTGTATTTATAATGGGTGCAGGGACAATGGGCCCCTGAGTCCAGGGGGGCCCCCACCGCACACACTGCACCGATTTTTTTAAATACCCTCCAGAGTACTGCGTCGATGGCAGTAGTGGTGTTAAATCACAGAGAACATAGTGCAGCGGCCATTTTGATGGCGTTCTGCGCATATGCAGTAGAGAAATCACTGCGCCATTTTCCCGGAGATCTGCGCATGCCCAGTAGGGTCTGAGCTCTCTAGTGCTCAGACTCTACAGCGCTGCTGGCAGAGAGGAGGGGGCCCGAATGGAGGAGGCTGCACATGGGCCTCCTCCTCTCTTAGAGCGCCCCTGAGTGTACCTTATGCCATATGTCTTGTCATGTGCTATAATGTATGAATAATTATGTTTTGTGATGTATTACATTTTAGCTGTGCTGTGACACAGTACACTTGTATGGAATGTTTATGCATGTTTTTTGCTATTTTTATCCAAAAAAAGCTGGCTGTATATATCTGGCTGTTTGTCTGAGGCTCACCCCCATGCCCGCGGCTGGTGGCTGTTATTGTGTGTGTGTGTGTGTGTGTGTGTGTGTGTGTGTGTGTGTGTGTGTCTGTGTGTGTTGAGCACCTGCCCCACAGTAAATACTGCACAGGAGGGCTAAGGTCCTGTTATGCCTTATGCCATCTTAACCTTTCAATAAAGCTCCATAAGATTAAGACTGTCCCAGAAGGGGATCGCATCTCCCTGCTTTCCCCTCGCAGTGCATATGTGCAGAACCCACTCTGCAGGTGTGCAGGCAGGGAAATGCAATCGCATCTCAGTTATGCGAATGCCTCTGCCTGATTGACAGGCAGAGGCATTTGTGCGGCGGTACCGGTCATCAACGTAATATTGCAGTGGCTGGGACGTGGCATTGGGCGGGCGCGGTGTGGGAAATGGAGGCTGATTTGGGGGGGCCACATGATGTCACACGAGGCCACTGTGACCCAGAAAATGGCCGCTCTGTGTCTACCTTCACAGCCTGGCAGTGGAGGCAAGGAGGCATCCACAAATCAGCGATGTGATCTGAATTGAATACAGACACAGATTTGGTCATCTCAGATATGACAGTGTTCAAAAGCTACAGAATGAGATGGTAACAGAAATGTCAGTAACTAATGCAGAAAAAACAATGTGTGAGAACTAGAGATGAGCGGGTTCGGTTCTCAAAGAACCGAACCCTACCGGACTTCACGTTACGAGCCCGGTTCCGAGTCAGGCTCGGGTTTTCTTGTCTGACTCGGAAACCAGAACGAGGCAAAACGTCATCATCCCGCTGTCGGATTCTCGTGAGGTTTGGATTCCATATAAGGAGCTGCGCGTCGCCGCCATTTTCACTCTGGCATTGGAGAATGTACAGAGAGGACGTGTCTCCATTCTCTCAGTGTCCGTGTCTTGTGCTGCATCTGTCCAGTCACAGTGGTTGTGTCCTCTGCTGCCATATGTCCATTGCTGCTATATAGGGTGCTGTGTTGTGCTGCATCAGTTCAGTGGTAGTGTATGGTGCTGCATCAATCCAGTCACAGTGGTATCCTCTGCTGCCATATGTCCAGTGCTGCTGTATAATAACAAGTCCCTTACAGTGTTGCTGTGTTGTCCTTCATCAGACCAGTGGTAGTGTCCTGTGCATCAGTCAGTCCAGTGACCAGTCACAGTGGTGGTGTCCTCTGCTGCCATATGTCCAGTATTCCTGTGCCGTATATTGTGTTATATAACTCCAGAAAAATAATGGAGAACAAAAATTTGGAGGATAAAATAGGGAAAGATCAAGAACCACTTCCTCCTAGTGCTGAAGCTGCTGCCACTAGCCATGACATAGATGATGAAATGCCATCAATGTCGTCTGCCAGGGCTGATGCCCAATGTGCTAGTAGTGGGCATGTAAAATCCAAAAAGCCAAAGTTCAGTAAAAGTACCCCAAAAAAATAATTTAAATGGTCTGAGGAGAAACATAAACTTACCAAAATGCCATTTACGACACGGAGTGGCAAGGAACGGCTAAGCCCCTGGCCTATGTTCATGACTAGTGGTTCAGCTTCACATGACGATGGAAGCCCTCATCCTCCTGCTAGAAAAATGATAAGAGTTAAGTTGGAAAAAGCACAGCAAAGACTGTGTGTTCTGAGATGGTATCACAAATCCCCAAGGAGAGTCCAAGTGTGTCGGCGGTTGCGATGCCTGACCTTTCCAACACTGGACGGGAAGGGGTGGCTCCTTCCACCATTTGCACACCATCTGCAAGTGCTGGTAGAAGCACCCACAGTCCAGTTTCTGATATTCAAATTGAAGATGTCACTGTTGAAGTACACCAGGATGAGGATATGGGTGTTGCTGGTGCTGAGGAGGAAGTTGACGATGAGAATTCTGATGGTGATGTGGTTTGTTTAAATGAGGCACCGGGAAGACTGTCGCCCCACAGTGCCAGTTACATTGCCCCACAGTGCCGGATACATTGCCCCACAGTGCCAGATACATGCCCCACTCAGTGCCAGTTACATTGCCCCACAGTGCCAGTTACATTGCCCCACAGTGCCAGTTACATTGCCCCACAGTGCCGGATACATGCCCCACAGTGCCAGATACATTGCCCCACAGTGCCAGATACATGCCCCACTCAGTGCCAGGTACATGCCCCACAGTGCCAGTTACATTGCCCCACAGTGCCGGATACAATGCCTCACAGTGCCGGATACATTGCCCCACAGTGCCAGTTACATTGCCCCACAGTGCCAGATACATGCCCCACAGTGCCAGATACATTGCCCCACAGTGCCAGATACATGCCCCACAGTGCCAGATACATGCCCCACTCAGTGCCAGATACATGCCCCACAGTGCCAGTTACATTGCCCCACAGTGCTGGATGCAATGCCCCCCCAGTGCTGGATACATGCCCCACAGTGCCAGTTACATGCCCCACAGTGCCAGATACATTGCCCCACAGTGCCAGTTACATGCCCCACAGTGCCAGGCCCCACTCAGTGCCAGTTACATGCCCCATTTGGTGCCAGTTACATGCCCCACAGTGCCAGATACATTGCCCCACAGTGCCAGTTACATGCCCCACAGTGCCAGATACATGCCCCACAGTGCCAGTTACATGCCCCACAGTGCCAGATACATGCCCCACAGTGCCAGGCCCCACTCAGTGCCAGTTACATGCCCCATTTGGTGCCAGTTACATGCCCCACAGTGCCAGGCCCCACTCAGTGCCAGTTACATGCCCCATTTGGTGCCAGTTACATGCCCCACAGTGCCAGATACATTGCCCCACAGTGCCAGTTACATGCCCCACAGTGCCAGATACATTGCCCCACAGTGCTAGGCCCCACTCAGTGCCAGTTACATGCCCCATTTGGTGCCAGTTACATGCCCCACAGTGCCAGATACATTGCCCCACAGTGCCAGTTACATGCCCCACAGTGCCAGTTACACTTGGTGCCAGATACATGCCCCACTGTGCCGCTGGACCCCCACCCCCACCCCCCCGTGCTGCCGGACCCCCCCCCCCCGTCACTTACCGGCCGGCAGCCGCTTGTTGCTATGTGAGGGGAGGTGAGCGCAGCGCAGCGCCTCTCGTTCCCCTCGCCGCTCCAGGTCTCCTGCGGCTGTCTGGCGCCGGTTCGCTAGCCAATCAGAGCTCGCAGACCGGCAGCCAATCAGGAGCCGGTCCGCAAGCTCTGATTGGCTAACGCCGGAGACCGGACACAGCAGCTAGTGCTGGCAGCGGCGGTGAGGGGAGGGAGAGACGCTGCGCTCTCCTCCCCTCACATTTTGGCTTGACGGGGGCGAGTGGGGCATGATGCCCTGGACGCCGGCGGCGCCCCCCTCTCCTGGGCCTGCCAAGGCGCCCAGGGCACGTGCCCCACTCGCCCTACCCTAGATACGCCTCTGGGTCCGAGATATAGGTGGATGGCTTTATACCAATAAGCGGGACAGTCACATCTTCCATAGCAACCTAATCTATGTGCACGGTTGAATTATTTACTATCATACCAATAACAAGACGGATAATTAGTGCGGGACAGTTGAGAGATGTGGAGATTTATTTCCTAATCAAAGCCATTTTGGGATTACACATATAGAGAACATACAGTAATAATAACCTAGGACATACTTGATGTACATAACTCTTACTGGGAGACTGAGGCATTTGCATTTATTTACATTGGTAGATTAAAAACACACGTGGACACGTTTTTTATTCTTTATTCACATTTTTTCAATTGTTTATTCACATATCTGTTAGTCTTTGTGATTTTAACCTCTATGTTTCACTGCAGTCTGGGATAATAAATTAATTTATATCCTATTTTAGTACGTATCTAATAAAGGTCATATCTTATTTAAATCAAGTTTTCCTCCAGTGCGTCAACAATACAGATTCTTTCTCTTTTTTCCTCCTATCTTTAGTCTGTGGGATGAAGAAGCCCATTGTGATGCCTGGGCAAAATACCAAAAAAGCCACATCTTCCGTGTGGAATTTTTTCTCCACAAATCTGGACAACAGGTGTCAAGCCGTGTGTTGCCTCTGTCAATCTGTAATAAGTAGGGGTAAGGATGTTAACTACCTAGGAACATCCTCCCTTATACGTCACCTGCTGCGCATTCATCAGAAGTCAGTGTCAAGTTGTGAAACTTTGGGTAAGAGCGTAAGCAGTCCACTGACACCTAAATCCCTTCTTCCTCTTCTACCCAAGCTCCTGCACAAAGCCGGCCCTACCTAATATGAAGCCGTAGGCAAGATTTTGGCTGGTGCCCCCTAGCACCACCGCTAGTTCCGCCTCTGACCAAGCACCCCTTTCACAGCACGATCACTCCTCACCCATGGTAGTCCTTGTTTTTTTGTTCCTGCCCCCTACAGTATATTTTAAATAGGAACAGTGTGCACATTTGGTGCACAGGCCTTTTTTGATGAAAATGCAATTTATTTGCAATACTACAGTATGTGGCTAGATTGCACAAGCAGGTTCTGCTGATTAAAATGATATGTGGCATGCCTATATTCTGTGTGCGACTGTGACTGTACCTGCAATCAAAATGCTACGTTACAGTGATTTCCACTGTAAAGCAGCATTTCATATGCAGATACAGCCGCAGTCACACACAGAATATAGGCATGCCGCATATCATTTTAATCAGCAGAACCTGCTTGTGCCCCTAGGCACACCAAATGCCCTAGGCATTGCCTAGTTTGCCTATGCATAGGACTGGCTCTGCTCCTGCAAGCCACACTACCAACTCCCTCAACGTCAACTTCCTCCTCAGTCAGGAACGTCAGTAGTCCTGCAGGCCATGCCACTGGCAAGACTGAGGAGTCCTCTCCTAACCGGTATTCCTCCAGAGGATCCTTGAGTGGTATGCCTGCTGTTGCTGCCGCTGCTGTTGTTGCTGCTGGGAGTCGATCGTCATCCCAGAGGGGAAGTCGGAAGACCACTTGTACTACTTCCATTGAGCAAATGACTGTCCAACAGTCCTTTGTGAGGAAGATGAAATATGACAGCAGTCAACCTGTTGCAAAGCGGATAACTGAGGCCTTGACACTTATGTTGGAGTTAGACGTTTAGAAATGTCAGAGAAAGTGTCGCCAGTGTGTCGCCAGTGTAAAAAGATGCGATTGTATCCAGTGTCCACTTAAACACGGACATGTGGACAAGTGGTACAGGGCAGACTAAGGACTATATGACTGTGACTGCCCACTAGGTAGATGTATGGCCTCCCACAGCAACAACAGCAGCAGCAGCAGCAGCACCAGTAGCAGCGTCTCACTAATCCAAACTCGTTCCTAGGCAGGCTACGTTATGTATCACCACTTTCCGTAAGAGGCACACCGCTGACAACCTCTTACAGAAACTGAGGGACATCATTGCGCATTGGCTTACCCCCACTTAGACTCTCCTGGGGATTTGGGATATCGGGCAATGCCACCAATATTGTGCGTGCATTACAACTGGGCAAATTCCAGCACGTCCTATGTTTTGCACATACAATTAATTTGGTAGTGCAGAATTTTTTGAAAAATGACAGGGGTGTACAGGAGATGCTGTCGGTGGCCCGAAAAATTGTGGGCAACTTTCGACATTCTGCCACAGCGTGCCGAAGACTGGAGCACCAGCAAACACTCCTGAACCTGCCCTGCCATCAACTGAAGCAAGAGGTGGTAATGAGGTGAAATTCAACACTCTATATGCTTCAGGAGATGGAGGAGCAGCAAAAGGTCATTCAAGCCTATACAGCCACTTACGATATAGGCAAAGGAGGGGGAATGCACCTGACTCAAGTGCAGTGGAGAATGAATTCCATCTTGTGCAAGGTTCTCCAACCCTTTGAACTTGCCACACGTGAAGTCAGAAATAATTATATATCAGATGCTGTTCCTTGTAGTGCCAATGGGAGATCCTGGGGGTGGCTCCCGGGTAAGTTAGCTCTCTGTCTGGATGTGTTTTAGTAATGCCCTTTATCATGAGGCCTACTGTAGACAAATTACATGGCCCTATGTGGGCACTGCTATTATGTGGTGTTAGGACTGCTGATATCGGAGAAGCCATGAAGTGGCTCAGCAACTAAACATGCGTTTGCAAACATGTGTGACTAATTCTATAAATTTCTATTACCAGATAGGTTCAGATATGGTTACAGGTAGTTTTTAGTTTGCTGGGGGATATCCAGGGGGAAAAAGAGCACCCCCCCCCCTTTCTGCTGATTGTTTGTGACCCCTCCCCCTTTCTAGCACCTGATATAAATTTCTTGTTTGCCATGTCCCACACATCTAATGTATGTGAGACAACAGGATGGCCAAGAATTGCTTTAGGACGGGATTTTCTAGGTATCCATAATAGAGCGGATATAGTATGGAGATTAAGGTAATTTGTTTCTATTCCAACCCCAATTCTTTCAGATGCGGGCCTATTCCAGAGAATGCACTGAGCTATTCTGGCTGCTAGGTAATAAGATTTTATATTAGGGACCCGAAGTCCACCCTCGGAAGTACGCCTTTAGATCACTGATCGTCTCACTCTGGGTTTCTTTTTTGACCACATGAATTACATTATGCTGTGCTGGAGTCCCTTAAAGACACAGGGGGAACTCTAATTGGTAACGTTTGCAATAGATAAAGTAGTCTTGGTAAGAGGTTCATTTTACCAGCATTAATTTGCCCTATCCAAGAAATGTGGTACCTTCCCCATTCCTCAAGATCTTTCTGGAGTTGAGCTAGCAGCTTTGGATAGTTTGCTTGATATAATTGTGAATATGTCTTGGTTATGGCTATCCCTAGATAAGATAGATTTAGTCTATTCCAGTGAAAATTAAAAGATTGTTCTAAGGAGTCTTTGGTCGCTTGAGGAATATAGAAATCGAGAACCTCAGTTTTACTTGCATTGATTTTATAACCCGAGAGGGCTCCATACGTATTAATTTCCCGAAAGAGGTGGGGCAAAGAATGGAGTGAGTCAGAAATTGTAAGTAGGACGTCGTCCACGTAGAGAGCAAGCCTGCTGCGGGCATACCGGCGGTCGGGATCCCAGTGCTGGCATAACATACTACACCCCCACACTCTGCTCCATTTACAAACAGACCAGTGTAACAGTGAGTATGGCTGTACATCCACTACTGCTAAATAAACTACAGAGCATGGATAAGAAAACTTGAGTGGTCACTGCCTACAATACATCCACTGGTGTGTGCAGTACTCTGCTCACCCCAAAGGATGGACACACATTCCCAACAGTTTCCTGGTTCTTGAAAAGCTTACAGGAGAAATAAATCCATAACATTTTTATCTGGTCAAAATGGTCAAACATTTGAAATCAATAAAGCAATGATTTCATGAAAAAAGGTGTCAAAACATATTCAAACCTGTCCATCAGACTGTGTGCACTGAATCCATGTTTTGGTTTTACCAAAACTTCCCTCTTTGTTTGTTCTTCTTTTCTGGTTTTGGCAAAACCACCCTCATATTGTATGTTTGGATTTAAAAAAAAATATATATATATATATCCTAAAATCGTGTAATTTGGTGCTGTTTTTACTTCCTACAATATAATTAAGCTTGATAACATAAGTTTTTAGTCATTTCCAGTCAATTTTGGCCACCTCACAATTCACAATATTGTTCACCAATATAGGCCGAAGGCTGCCTGGCTAAATGAAGCAACAGAGCAGCAGCACAAACACACAGCAGTTATTTTAAGAATATAGGACATCTATGAAAAATATGGCACAGCTGTGGCAGGCAGGATGGCAATTTAATAAACTATACAACACCATAAAAAAATGTTTATAAAAGAAGAGGCCCTATGGCAATACTGGGAAATGGAGGTGAAGTATGTAGTGGCAGGCAGGTAAATCATTGATTAATTGATTAAAATTGATTCATTAATTGATTTAAAATTATTAATTTAATTGAGATAATCTATTAAAAAAAAAGATGCCATAAAAGAATACAATGTTAATAGCCAAGGATCCCTGGCATACAGATGGGTCCTCAGTTATCTTGGCTAGTTTGCTGCACCTAGGCACAACATGGTTTATTAACATAAACCCTTCATCTATTGTTCTCAGCTGCAATACAATACAGAGAACAATACAGCAGGGGATTAAGTCCGACAGCCCAGTCTCAGTTAATCCTATTAATCCCATTAAACATGGACCCATCTGTATGTTGAAATGAGAAGCCAAGAAAATGATGGCCACACTACACCCCCTTTCCTAATTGTTTAACACACCCCTGTTGCACATTTATGAGGTGCACTAGAGAGTATGAGGGATAATACCTTCTTTTTCCTGTTAAATCTAGTCCACAAGTGGTGCAAGATGGAATTATCCTCCCACCCACCCTTTGGTTGTATATTAAATTAAAAAGGACATGCATAATTTAACAAACCACGAACTTCAGTGACAGGGACTGACACTTTTTTGGCTGAAGTGTTTGGTTTGTTTGGGCCCTGACAAAACATTTTTGGAAGGACTACCTCTGATCAGTATTGAGGAGGTTGATGATGAAGGTGTTGGTGGTGGAGATTGCATGTGCTGGTTCAATTTGCTGGCAGCTGATACTAAACTGTGTGTTATTATTTTGCAAGATTTTTTCAGATTGTGATAAACAACTTGCATGAACTTGTTGCAAATTACATAACAAGGAAGAGATGCCTAGATGGTCAACGTCCCTACTTCTACTAACTTTAGCCTCACAAATGGTACAGATGCCTTCACAAATGTCAGGATTTGGGTAAACATAATTGCACACACAAGAGGTAGCTTTTTGGGTCATATGCCCAGGCATAACAATGGGCTTCTTTTTAACAAGAGCAAGAACTGCTGCCACAGGTGGCTGATTTATGTCTTTGACATAAGCAACATCGTCATCATTAACATCCTCATTAGCATCAAATACACAAATCCCCCACTGATTAATGAAAATCATGACTGGAACATAGCTATACCAGGATACAATTAATTTAAGGAAGTCAGAATGGGAAGAATCAAAGTAAATGTAGCAATGTACAGTATGTGGAAAAAAAAAAGATTAATGCTAATTTAAAACAAAGTATTGCAGAAATAACAGGCCTTTTGGCTGACCATAGAAATGAGTAAGAAAGATACTTCTCAACACTGGGGTGATCTATAGACCACCAGGCCAGGGGCAGGAACTGGACCCTAACCTATTACAGGACATCACTAAAATGGCTTTAAAAGAAGAGGTCATAATCATGGGAGACTTTGATCTACTTTATGTAAATTGGAAGGGATCTTTTGCAAGTTCCACTAGAAGTGCCAAATTTCTAAATTCCTTACAGGTAGCATCCCTCAAGCAATTGTTTAGGGAGCCCACTTGCATAGACTCAATATTAAATTTAATACAAATGGTGCCAGGATATCAGACATACTGTACATGTGGGTGAGAACCTAGGATCCAGTGATCATCAGACAGTATGGTTTATTATAAAGACATGGTCCAACTCATGCCACACAAAAACAAAGGTGTTGGATTGTAGGAAGACTGACTTGCAAATATGGGGAGATATGTTCACTGGCAGATTGGAGGAACTTGGAAGGAGTGCAAGCGTGGTGGGAAAAATTAAAAAGTGCAATGCCAATAGCAAAAGACCTTTATTTCAAAAGGGTTAGTAAAAGCACCAGGAAAAGGTAACTAGTGTGGTTTACAGAAGAGGAATCTACTAGTGTGAAAGCAAAAAAAGATGGCATTTTGGAAATATTTGCAGACTAAAAATAATAACGACCTTTCCATACAGGAGGCTAAGAAGGTGATTGGGCATGCAAAGGCAGAAGCTAAGGAGAAAATATCCAGTCAGTTGATAAAGGGGGCAAAACTTTTTTTCTTTATACAGTATAAGTGTAAGGAGAAATTTAAATGGAGGAATAATAAGACTTAAGACAGAGAGTGAGAGCTTGGTTGAGGGAGACAAGGACAAAGCATTAGAGATGAGCGGGTTCGGTTTCTCTGAATCCGAACCCGCCCGAACTTCATGGTTTTTTTCACGGGTCCGAGCAGACTCGGATCCTCCCGCCTTGCTCGGTTAACCCGAGCGCGCCCGAACGTCATCATGACGCTGTCGGATTCTCGCGAGACTCGGATTCTATATAAGGAGCCGCGCGTCGCCGCCATTTTCACACGTGCATTGAGATTGATAGGGAGAGGACGTGGCTGGGGTCCTCTCCATTTAGATTATAAGAGAGAGAGATTTACTGGAGCTTAGGACTAGGAGGAGTACTGTAGAAGTGTAGAGAGTGCAGAGAGTTTACTAGTGAGTGACCACCAGACAGTGCAGTTTATTTAATATATCCGTTCTCTGCCTGAAAAAAGCGATACACACAGTGACTCAGTCACATACCATATCTGTGTGCACTGCTCAGGCTCAGCCCAGTGTGCTGCATCATCTATATATATTATATATCTGTCTGACTGCTCAGCTCACACAGCTTATAATTGTGGGGGAGACTGGGGAGCACTGCAGTGCCAGTTATAGGTTATAGCAGGAGCCAGGAGTACATAATATTATATAGTGAGTGACCACCAGACAGTGCAGTTTATTTAATATATCCGTTCTCTGCCTGAAAAAAGCGATACACACAGTGACTCAGTCACATACCATATCTGTGTGCACTGCTCAGGCTCAGCCCAGTGTGCTGCATCATCTATATATATTATATATCTGTCTGACTGCTCAGCTCACACAGCTTATAATTGTGGGGGAGACTGGGGAGCACTGCAGTGCCAGTTATAGGTTATAGCAGGAGCCAGGAGTACATAATATTATATTAAAATTAAACAGTGCACACTTTTGCTGCAGGAGTGCCACTGCCAGTGTGACTGACCAGTGACCTGACCACACTGACCACCAGTATAGTTAGTAGTATACTTATATTGTGATTGCCTGAAAAAGTTAAACACTCGTCGTGTGACTTCACTTGTGTGTTGTTGTTTTTTTTATTCTATAAAAATAAAACTCATTCTGCTGACAGACAGTGTCCAGCAGGTCCGTCATTATATAATATATAATATATACCTGTCCGGCTGCAGTAGTGATATATATATATTTTTTCTATCATTTATCATCCAGTCGCAGCAGACACAGTACGGTAGTTCACGGCTGTGGCTACCTCTGTGTCTGCACTCGGCAGGCAGTCCGTCCATAATTGTATACCACCTAACCCTGGTTTTTTTTTCTTCTTTATACATACATACTACTACGACATCTCTTTATCAACCAGTCTATATTAGCAGCAGACACAGTACAGTACGGTAGTTCACGGCTGTGGCTACCTCTGTGTCTGCACTCGGCAGGCAGTCCGTCCATAATTGTATACCACCCTTCCGTGGTTTTTTTTTCTTTCTTCTTTATACATACATAGTTACATAGACATCTCTTTATCAACTAGTCTATATTAGCAGCAGACACAGTACAGTACGGTAGTTCACGGCTGTGGCTACCTCTGTGTCTGCACTCGGCAGGCAGTCCGTCCATAATTGTATACCACCTAACCGTGGTTTTTTTTTCTTTCTTCTTTATACATACATAGTTACATAGACATCTCTTTATCAACCAGTCTATATTAGCAGCAGACACAGTACAGTACGGTAGTTCACGGCTGTGGCTACCTCTGTGTCTGCACTCGGCAGGCAGTCCGTCCATAATTGTATACCACCTAACCGTGGTTTTTTTTTCTTTCTTCTTTATACATACATAGTTACATAGACATCTCTTTATCAACCAGTCTATATTAGCAGCAGACACAGTACAGTACGGTAGTTCACGGCTGTGGCTACCTCTGTGTCTGCACTCGGCAGGCAGTCCGTCCATAATTGTATACCACCTAACCGTGGTTTTTTTTTCTTTCTTCTTTATACATACATAGTTACATAGACATCTCTTTATCAACCAGTCTATATTAGCAGCAGACACAGTACAGTACGGTAGTTCACGGCTGTGGCTACCTCTGTGTCTGCACTCGGCAGGCAGTCCGTCCATAATTGTATACCACCTAACCGTGGTTTTTTTTTTCTTTCTTCTTTATACATACATAGTTACATAGACATTTCTTTATCAACCAGTCTATATTAGCAGCAGACACAGTACAGTACGGTAGTTCACGGCTGTGGCTACCTCTGTGTCTGCACTCGGCAGGCAGTCCGTCCATAATTGTATACCACCTAACCGTGGTTTTTTTTTCTTTCTTCTTTATACATACATACTACTACGACATCTCTTTATCAACCAGTCTATATTATTAGCAGCAGACACAGTACAGTACGGTAGTTCACGGCTGTGGCTACCTCTGTGTCTGCACTCGGCAGGCAGTCCGTCCATAATTGTATACCACCTAACCGTGGTTTTTTTTTCTTTCTTCTTTATACATACATAGTTACATAGACATCTCTTTATCAACCAGTCTATATTAGCAGCAGACACAGTACAGTACGGTAGTTCACGGCTGTGGCTACCTCTGTATCTGCACTCGGCAGGCAGTCCATAATTGTATACTAGTATCCATCTCCATTGTTTACCTGAGGTGCCTTTTAGTTGTGCCTATTAAAATATGGAGAACAAAAATGTTGAGGTTCCAAAATTAGGGAAAGATCAAGATCCACTTCCACCTCGTGCTGAAGCTGCTGCCACTAGTCATGGCCGAGACGATGAAATGCCAGCAACGTCGTCTGCCAAGGCCGATGCCCAATGTCATAGTACAGAGCATGTCAAATCCAAAACACCAAATATCAGTAAAAAAAGGACTCCAAAACCTAAAATAAAATTGTCGGAGGAGAAGCGTAAACTTGCCAATATGCCATTTACCACACGGAGTGGCAAGGAACGGCTGAGGCCCTGGCCTATGTTCATGGCTAGTGGTTCAGCTTCACATGAGGATGGAAGCACTCAGCCTCTCGCTAGAAAACTGAAAAGACTCAAGCTGGCAAAAGCACCGCAAAGAACTGTGCGTTCTTCGAAATCCCAAATCCACAAGGAGAGTCCAATTGTGTCGGTTGCGATGCCTGACCTTCCCAACACTGGACGTGAAGAGCATGCGTCTTCCACCATTTGCACGCCCCCTGCAAGTGCTGGAAGGAGCACCCGCAGTCCAGTTCCTGATAGTCAGATTGAAGATGAAGATGTTGAAGTACACCAGGATGAGGAGGATATGGGTGTTGCTGGCGCTGGGGAGGAAATTGACCAGGAGGATTCTGATGGTGAGGTGGTTTGTTTAAGTCAGGCACCCGGGGAGACACCTGTTGTCCGTGGGAGGAATATGGCCGTTGACATGCCTGGTGAAAATACCAAAAAAATCAGCTCTTCAGTGTGGAGGTATTTCAACAGAAAAGCGGACAACAGGTGTCAAGCCGTGTGTTGCCTTTGTCAAGCTGTAATAAGTAGGGGTAAGGACGTTAACCACCTCGGAACATCCTCCCTTATACGTCACCTGCAGCGCATTCATAATAAGTCAGTGACAAGTTCAAAAACTTTGGGCGACAGCGGAAGCAGTCCACTGACCAGTAAATCCCTTCCTCTTGTAACCAAGCTCACGCAAACCACCCCACCAACTCCCTCAGTGTCAATTTCCTCCTTCCCCAGGAATGCCAATAGTCCTGCAGGCCATGTCACTGGCAATTCTGACGAGTCCTCTCCTGCCTGGGATTCCTCCGATGCATCCTTGCGTGTAACGCCTACTGCTGCTGGCGCTGCTGTTGTTGCTGCTGGGAGTCGATGGTCATCCCAGAGGGGAAGTCGTAAGCCCACTTGTACTACTTCCAGTAAGCAATTGACTGTCCAACAGTCCTTTGCGAGGAAGATGAAATATCACAGCAGTCATCCTGCTGCAAAGCGGATAACTGAGGCCTTGACAACTATGTTGGTGTTAGACGTACGTCCGGTATCCGCCGTTAGTTCACAGGGAACTAGACAATTTATTGAGGCAGTGTGCCCCCGTTACCAAATACCATCTAGGTTCCACTTCTCTAGGCAGGCGATACCGAGAATGTACACGGACGTCAGAAAAAGACTCACCAGTGTCCTAAAAAATGCAGTTGTACCCAATGTCCACTTAACCACGGACATGTGGACAAGTGGAGCAGGGCAGGGTCAGGACTATATGACTGTGACAGCCCACTGGGTAGATGTATGGACTCCCGCCGCAAGAACAGCAGCGGCGGCACCAGTAGCAGCATCTCGCAAACGCCAACTCTTTCCTAGGCAGGCTACGCTTTGTATCACCGCTTTCCAGAATACGCACACAGCAGAAAACCTCTTACGGCAACTGAGGAAGATCATCGCGGAATGGCTTACCCCAATTGGACTCTCCTGTGGATTTGTGGCATCGGACAACGCCAGCAATATTGTGTGTGCATTAAATATGGGCAAATTCCAGCACGTCCCATGTTTTGCACATACCTTGAATTTGGTGGTGCAGAATTTTTTAAAAAACGACAGGGGCGTGCAAGAGATGCTGTCGGTGGCCAGAAGAATTGCGGGACACTTTCGGCGTACAGGCACCACGTACAGAAGACTGGAGCACCACCAAAAACTACTGAACCTGCCCTGCCATCATCTGAAGCAAGAAGTGGTAACGAGGTGGAATTCAACCCTCTATATGCTTCAGAGGTTGGAGGAGCAGCAAAAGGCCATTCAAGCCTATACAATTGAGCACGATATAGTAGGTGGAATGCACCTGTCTCAAGCGCAGTGGAGAATGATTTCAACGTTGTGCAAGGTTCTGATGCCCTTTGAACTTGCCACACGTGAAGTCAGTTCAGACACTGCCAGCCTGAGTCAGGTCATTCCCCTCATCAGGCTTTTGCAGAAGAAGCTGGAGACATTGAAGGAGGAGCTAACACGGAGCGATTCCGCTAGGCATGTGGGACTTGTGGATGGAGCCCTTAATTCGCTTAACAAGGATTCACGGGTGGTCAATCTGTTGAAATCAGAGCACTACATTTTGGCCACCGTGCTCGATCCTAGATTTAAAGCCTACCTTGGATCTCTCTTTCCGGCAGACACAAGTCTGCTGGGGTTGAAAGACCTGCTGGTGACAAAATTGTCAAGTCAAGCGGAACGCGACCTGTCAACATCTCCTCCTTCACATTCTGCCGCAACTGGGGGTGCGAGGAAAAGGCTCAGAATTCCGAGCCCACCCGCTGGCGGTGATGCAGGGCAGTCTGGAGCGACTGCTGATGCTGACATCTGGTCCGGACTGAAGGACCTGACAACGATTACGGACATGTCGTCTACTGTCACTGCATATGATTCTCTCAACATTGATAGAATGGTGGAGGATTATATGAGTGACCGCATCCAAGTAGGCACGTCACACAGTCCGTACTTATACTGGCAGGAAAAAGAGGCAATTTGGAGGCCCTTGCACAAACTGGCTTTATTCTACCTAAGTTGCCCTCCCACAAGTGTGTACTCCGAAAGAGTGTTTAGTGCCGCCGCTCACCTTGTCAGCAATCGGCGTACGAGGTTACATCCAGAAAATGTGGAGAAGATGATGTTCATTAAAATGAATTATAATCAATTCCTCCGCGGAGACATTGACCAGCAGCAATTGCCTCCACAAAGTACACAGGGAGCTGAGATGGTGGATTCCAGTGGGGACGAATTGATAATCTGTGAGGAGGGGGATGTACACGGTGATATATCGGAGGGTGATGATGAGGTGGACATCTTGCCTCTGTAGAGCCAGTTTGTGCAAGGAGAGATTAATTGCTTCTTTTTGGGGGGGGGTCCAAACCAACCCGTCATATCAGTCACAGTCGTGTGGCAGACCCTGTCACTGAAATGATGGGTTGGTTAAAGTGTGCATGTCCTGTTTTGTTTATACAACATAAGGGTGGGTGGGAGGGCCCAAGGACAATTCCATCTTGCACCTCTTTTTTCTTTTCTTTTTCTTTGCATCATGTGCTGATTGGGGAGGGTTTTTTGGAAGGGACATCCTGCGTGACACTGCAGTGCCACTCCTAAATGGGCCCGGTGTTTGTGTCGGCCACTAGGGTCGCTAATCTTACTCACACAGCTACCTCATTGCGCCTCTTTTTTTCTTTGCGTCATGTGCTGTTTGGGGAGGTTTTTTTGGAAGGGACATCCTGCGTGACACTGCAGTGCCACTCCTAGATGGGCCCGGTGTTTGTGTCGGCCACTAGGGTCGCTAATCTTACTCACACAGCTACCTCATTGCACCTCTTTTTTTCTTTGCGTCATGTGCTGTTTGGGGAGGGTTTTTTGGAAGGGACATCCTGCGTGACACTGCAGTGCCACTCCTAGATGGGCCCGGTGTTTGTGTCGGCCACTAGGGTCGCTTATCTTACTCACACAGCGACCTCGGTGCAAATTTTAGGACTAAAAATAATATTGTGAGGTGTGAGGTATTCAGAATAGACTGAAAATGAGTGTAAATTATGGTTTTTGAGGTTAATAATACTTTGGGATCAAAATGACCCCCAAATTCTATGATTTAAGCTGTTTTTTAGTGTTTTTTGAAAAAAACACCCGAATCCAAAACACACCCGAATCCGACAAAAAAAATTCGGTGAGGTTTTGCCAAAACGCGTTCGAACCCAAAACACGGCCGCGGAACCGAACCCAAAACCAAAACACAAAACCCGAAAAATTTCAGGCGCTCATCTCTACAAAGCATATCATCTAAATAATTATTTTAGCTCAGTATTAACTATAAAAAGACAGAGGAAGGGGTCATAGTTAAGTTGCAAAAACATTCATAAAATCAGGTGGATTACTTTTAGAGAGGAGAAGATCCTAACAGAACTCTCAAAACTGAAAGTGGATAAATCAATGGGGCCAGATGAGAAACATCCAAGGATACTAAAAGAGATTAAAGATGTGCTGGTAGCACCATTAACAGATTTATTCAACCACTCACTAGTTTCAGAAGCAATACCAGGGGATTGGGAACGAGCTACTGTAGTATTACTGCACAAAAGTGGAAGCAAGGAAGAAACGAATAACTACAGACAAGTAAGCCTTACATCAGTAGTAGGGAAAGTAATGAAAACACAGGTAAAAGAATAAATTGCAGAATATTTACTGGGATTAGTACAACAAATGATTGATAATCTATATAGACTTGAGGAATGATCAAGAACGTAGAGACTACAGTTTAACACACAAAAAAAATGCAAAATCATACACTTGAGTCTCAAAAACCCAACGGCTAAATATAGTCTCAAGGAAACTATAATTGAAACTATTGAAGAGAAGGATCCAGGAGTCACTATTTCAAATGACTTAAAGGCTGGGAAGCTATGTAACAAAGCAATGAAAAAGGCAAATCAGATGATTGGTTGCACAGGGAGAGGATTCAGCAGCAGTAAAAAAGAAGTACTAATTCCACTGTATAGGTCATTGGTATGGTCTCATCTGGAATACTGTGTTTAGTTCTAGAGGCCATATCTGCAGAAGGATATAAATACATTGGAGAGCATACAAAGAAGGGCAACTAAAAGTTGCCCGGAAAGACTAAAAGTTTGGAGTAGAGAAGGGAAAGAGGAGACATTATAGAAACTTTCAGATATTTTAAGGATATTAACAAGGTTCAAGAAGGAGAGAAGTATAAGTACACAAGGACATGCGCTGAAACTGGAGGGAGGTTGGTTCAGGGCAAATTTATGGGAAAACTACTTCACAGAAAGGGTAGTGGATGAGTGGAATAGTTTCTGGACAGAGTTGGTTGAGGCTAAGTCAGTAGAGCAATTTAAACATGCTTAGGATAGGTATATGAATATCCTTACAAAGATCTAAGGATCAAATAGGGTGGTGTTACCTAAAGGTTAAAAAGGGGGCAGACTAGATGGGCCAAGTGGTTCTTATCTCCATCAAATTATATGTTTCTGTCTTGTTGCACTTCTACACTAGCATCCTCAAATTCTTTGTCATCAACTTTACTTATACTGCTCATCCCCACATGTTCAGAGGGTGAAGGAATGATGGAATGAGGCTTCTCTATGAGTACAGTGCCAGAAATGTCATGCTCATACTGTATATAGCTAACATGGAAAACTATTCAAAGATGTGTTAAAAGCACAGTTACTTCTTCAGCCTTGGGGTTAAATGTAATAGGGTCCAAGTTGCTGGAGGTGCAGGACGTTAAGTGAGATTTGGGTGTATTTTTAAAGCGGCAATCATTAACATGGCAAAACTAGGTTAGTTTTGCCTTGTAAACGATTACCGCATTAAAAAAACGGGCATTGTCACCCAAAGCCCGCTTGCACAGTACCTGTGTGACCGAGAGCACAACAGACGTAGACTTGAGTTTGTTACTTGCATATGTTTTGTCTTCTGTGTGGTAGTGATGCTGCAATAACATACACATGCATAGGCAGATTCAGGGGAACATAGGCAAACGCAGGGGGGGGTTTCCAAATGCCCAGAAACCCCCTTTCCCCTCAGTTTGGGGATCATTGGGCCTGCATATGTCTGACATACTGTATTATATAAACTGCACTTTGGGGAAGACTATAGCTTGTTACATGCTAATTATGCGTCCTTCATGGACTGGTGACAATCGCTCTAAAATCCAACAATTGTAAACCCCCCTCCAGAAATCCTGCATTGGCCCCTGTAGAGGGAGGGGGGGGGGGGGGGGGGGGGGCATTAAGGCATGTGCCTCCCTGTCATTTAGGAACATTTTTATTTTATTTTATCAAGGACAGCAACAGTGTGCATAGACACATGCCATATACTGGGGAATGGGAGGGGGAAGGAAGCCCCCAGAGTCAGTAGCACTGTAGTCAGGGACATGCAGGCGATTATCAAATGGTATTAGTTTTGTCAGCGCAATGCACACCACAACATTGTCATGCCTGGTGCTCCCCCCTTTTCCCCCCGCACAGGCGTGCACTTTTGCACACTGTGTTGCAGCACTTCAATAAAATTAAATTAACATTTTCCTAAATGACAGTGGAGGCCATTAACATGTGTGTCCCATTAACCATGTGTGTCTCAGACTATCCTTCCCCCCATTTTCATGTACAGGGGTGGCAACAGGAAATCTTAGGACCCGGTACAATGATATCTCTGCCACCTCCCCCCATCCCCCGCTTGACTTTGCATATTGAATACTGTATGTGTTTTTTAATATTAAAAAAACACGGATAATTAATTTAACCTATGCAATGTAATAAAAATATGTCGCACTACTGCTGAGCAAAAAAAGCACTAACTGTACTTTTATATTATATTTGCATATGCTGCTTGCATCATCATGCATAATGAATATTATATATAATTTGATTTTTAGAATGTATGCTCACTCAGACTGCTGCTTATAATGAGACCCCAATACAGTGTCACAGACACCAGCACTATTCAGGCTCCACATGCTGCCTGGCTGAGTCTGTTTATCCTACAGTCAGTGTCACTGCTAGTGCCGCTTGCCACCCGCAGTATCAATCCTCTTAGGTGGAGACTGTCGTCACTGCAGAGTCCAGACAGAAAAGGGAAGAGTAGGAAAGAGGGTGAACCTGGTTGGCCGGTGAGTCAGAGTTATCAGATACAGTCTAGTCATCTATGTATACTAGCCGCAGCAGCCACCGCACTGTCGCAACAGCCATCGGCCCTCATTCCGAGTTGTTCGCTCGCAAGCTGCTTTTAGCAGCTTTGCACACGCTAAGCCGCCGCCTACTGGGAGTGAATCTTAGCTTAGCAAAATTGCGAATGAAAGATTCTCAAAATTGCGAATAGAAATTTCTTTGCAGTTTCTGAGTAGCTCGACACTTACTCTGCCACTGCGATCAGTTCAGTCAGTTTCGTTCCTGGTTTGACGTCATAAACACACCCAGCGTTCGCCCAGACACTCCCCCGTTTCTCCAGCCACTCCCACGTTTTTCCCAGAAACGGCAGCGTTTTTCCGCACACACCCATAAAACGGCCAGTTTCCTCCCAGAAACACCCACTTCCTGTCAATCACACTCCGATCACCAGAACGATGAAAAATCCTTGTTATGCCGTGAGTAAAATACCAAACTTCTTAGCAAATTTACTTGGCGCAGCCGCAGTGCGAACATTGCGCATGCGCAGTTTGCGGAAAATCGCTGCGATGCGATAAAAAAGAACCAGCGAACAACTCAGAATGAGGGCCATCATGTTTAATACTGCCCAGAACCTCACTACACTCCCCTTCATCAAAAGTACAGAAAGCAGGCAATTATCAGAGGAGGTGGGTTGGATGAGGAGGAATGGCCTACTGATGTGGTAGGAAAGCAGTGCATCCAACTGAAACCCATGCAATTACATGGAGTACATACAAACTACGCACAGATTGACCATGACAACTATTTAACTTTTGACTACAGTGCTGTAAGGCACTAATGCTAACCACTACACTATCTGTGTGGTCTGTATATGGGTTGAACCGCAAATTGATACTTATAGTATAAAAACAAAAGATGTTTAGCTTGAATTTTAAATAGCATAAATCATACAAGGTAAAAAATTCCAGGAATATGACATGAATGTGAACAAACAACAGTTACAGAAGCAGTTTATACTAGTCACAGCAATGTACATACATTTCCTAAAAGCAATTATCCAGGGCTTTTACACAGTCAGCACAAACACATATTTCTGAAATGACCATATAGGTAAGAGATAAGTGGATACGGGAGTGTCATACGGAAAGTCCAAGACATGGGTGGTTGGTTACGTAAACAGATACAAGCCCTGGGCAACAAAAAAAACAGTACAGCAGGGACAGGAGGTGAAAGAATCAGCAAGCTTGTAAAGAGTGAAAGAATCAGCATGGGCCGGATGTAATGACGCGCAAGCTCGCCGCAGGTGATGCCGGACAATCTCGGACGGTTTTTTAAAGGGGCAATTACTTACAAGGCATGGTTTTGCCTTGTGAGTGATTGCCCCTTTAAAAAACCGTCAGAGATTGGCTGACATCTTGCACCTCGGACGATCTCGGGCGTCATTACACCTATGTGTTCAGATGACATACTGTATACAAACCTGATCAAAAGCTCCAGAATCAGTGGCAAAGCAAACATTATATAGAACATAAGGAAAAAAATCTAGTTAATAACCATATTATCTATCTATCTATCTATCTATCTATCTATCTATCTATCTATCTATCTATCTATCTATCTATCTATCTATCTATCTATCTATCTATCTATCTATCTATCTATCTATCTATTGGGATCCGGTCATGTGTATGCTGATCGCTGGGATCCCCAGCGCCAGTCTCCCAGACCCAACCCTATCTATAGATTATTTAATTTTTTTTGTAAGATGGAAAGCTTGGAGCTCTGAATGGGCTGGGCTGTGATCTGAGCTGCCATATGCTCCTTGCAGCAACGGAGTTGGCTGAGCAGTACAGAAGACCCAGCAGCTCCCATGGGCCTTGGTGTGTCAGGACAGCACTCACAACACTCCCCTTTAGCATAAGTACAGACAGCAGGTCTGCCACTGCCAAGAATAACCAGGTGCAATCTTCCTTTTATACCATGGGCGTGGACTGTGAAGGGAGACAATCTGCAGTCATACTTTGTGGGGAAAGGGGCAGTCTGAGTGTCTGTGTGTGTATTCTGCTGTCCGAGTGTGTACGTTTGTGTGTTTGAATGTGTGTGCGTGCGTGTGTGTGTGTGTGAGTCTAGGGGGGGAATCCAGAGGATGCAAGTCAGGCTCAAAATCTCGAAAGGGATATATATAATTATATATATATATATATATATATTGAGCATGAGACTAGCAGCACCCACCCACAGGAAGATCCTGGAAATGCAGGGCTTTGTACACTGTAAATAGAGGAGGAGAGTAATGCCAGCAACATCCAATTATATAGATTTTATATGGTTTTCAACACATTACAAACATTGGAAAAAAATCACATAAGGTGCATGGTGCAAAAATACAAAAATATGAGACCAATCACTGAAAAAATTATGAATAGGGCATAATTGCATCCTGATACTCATCCATGATGTCAGGGTATGGAGTAACTGTCAATCATCCTGTAATGTGAGTCCGGCTCAACAGCCGTTTACGTGTGCAACCCACACCTTAGTCGGTATCCAGTCTCTAAGTCGACCACACTTAGGTCGACAATGTCTAGGTCGACCACTATTGGTTAACAGTAAGTAGGTCGACACGGTTTCTAGGTTGACTGGGTCTCTAGGTCTCTGCTTGCATACCGCCATCAAGCTTCCTCCTGCTTGCTTACACCTCATGTCATCTGTCTGTCGCCCCTCCCCACTAGATTGTTAGCTCTTCAGAGCAGGGTCCTCTTTCCTCTTGTTGTCTAAGCCTTCTTCTCGACACATTTCACTCGCAGCTCTTCCCTACTCAGCGACCATCTTTACCAGCTTTTCTCCTGCTGGTAAAGGCTCCTCTCTCTCTATGGCAGCCAGCCCCAAGTAGTACAATGATTACTCCCTTACTACTTACATCTAAGCTGTATTATGTTTTGAGAATTGTGGTGCTCTTTGTTACCGGCACTCCAGCAGTGGCGTCACAAGGCGGGTGCGGCCCGCACCCGGGTGTGACACCTGGAGGGGGTGACACCAAATGTCAGCTCCTCCGCAGTGACAGGAGCCAGGTGCTGCAGTGTGAAATTCCGTTACAGCACCCGGCTCCTGTCATAGCAGAGGAGCCGACAGCACACTGAGACCGTCTCTGGGGGAAGCCCAGCATCTCCGGAGTTGCTGGGCACGCCCCCAGAGTGACGATCCCGGTATCCCCGCGAAGCCACGCCCCCTAGCTGTAAGGCCACGCCCCCTTTTTTGCCGCGATCGCGGCAGTACATCAGGGGTGCGCACCGGGTGTCACCACACCTGGTGACGCCTCTGCACTCCAGTTTAGTTATTTATTTACTGTTATGCTAAGTTTTGTCTCCATGTACTATCCTTTGTACTGCGCTGCGAAACACTTGTAATAATAATAATAATAATAGGTCGACATGTTCTAGGTCGACATGACAGAAGGTCGACATGAGTTTTTCACATTTTGTTTTTCATTTTTTGAACCTTTTCATGCTCTATAATAATCCACATGGACTACAATTGGGAACGGTAACCTTACCCAAAGCTCGCTCACTATGTGAGGAAATAACACCAAATTTAAAAAAACAAACTCATGTCGACCTTCTGTCATGTCGACCTTATACATATCGACCTAGAGACTCTGTTGTCCTATAAACCATGTCGACCTACTTACTGATGACCAATAGTGGTCGACTTAGACACTGTCGACCTAAGTGTGGTCGACCCTATGATCCCCTTAGTCATGAGCAAATGACACACTTCAATAGGACCAGTTAAATACCACAATCGTGATTGCAAAACAGACTCACCTGTGATAACTAAAGGCAAACACAAGAGTGTTTTATTGAATTGAATTTATAGGGGGATATTTAATAAAACATAATTATCTCATAAAAGCTGGAGAATGTGATATTTATGTTTTCTGGAGATAAATATCTCTGCTCCAGTGGCAGTTGCAGAGAAGTCCACAATTCAAATAGGGGAGCCACATCAACTGCCACTCTTTGGCATTTCTATAATGGGTACAATGTATGCGGTGCAGATGGGCCCCTGGTTCCAGGGGGAGCCCACACCGCACACATTGCACCCATTTTAATACTTACTATTCCGGAGTCCAGCGCGGGGAGCTGTGGTTGCGGCAGATATCGACGCCAAAATGGCCGCCGCGCAAGCGCAGTAGCCAAATTGGTCTCTGGATCATGGTGGGTGCCATGTTTCCGGAGGCTTGCGCAGTATACTCCATCACAATGCTGGAGTCTACAGCGGCGTTCAGAGGAGGGGGCCCACCTGGAGTATGCACACAGGCCCCCTTCTCTGTAGAAACACCCCTGCTGCCACCCCACCACTGCAAGACATTGCTGTTCAGGACTCACTGGCAGTTGGGGGGCTCCCTGTTTGAATTATGGACTGTGCTGCAACTATCACTGGAGAGGACATATTTATCTCCATCTCCAGAAAACTTAAATATCACATTTTCCAGCTTTTTTGAGATAATTATGTTTTATTAAGTATCCCCTTAATCACGCAAATATGATCAGATACACTATTGGTCAAACTCGCAAGTGCTTTCCATAGGAATCGATACAACAGAGAAATTTACCAAGAATCCAGTTTGCAAACATGCCCAAGAATTAGGCATACCTGGGCCAAACTTGGGCCAAAGTAGAAGTTTCAAATAGACCACCTAATACCAGCGTGTTTTCTCTTTATTTGAGTGTGTGACACAATTACAATGCCTATAAAAGGTACCAAATCAGCTGCATTCATTTCTCTCTGTTTTAAAATGGCGGCTGAATATGTTGCTACAGCACTGCAGGGCACATGGCTGGGATATCAGAGTCTCTATCACCAGGCTTGAAGGACCCAGAGGCAAAAAACTGAAAAGGCTGAGCTGGTTATGCAGGTATCACAGAGGCTGCACAGGCCACATTTTTAAGCATTGTCTGATGGGGAGGTCATAGAGATGTTCTAACTCAATCATAACGTCATATTCCATCTATATGACCAAGTAAAATTAGACTTATTAGACTTAGACAGCACACTCACGCTCTGTAGCAGGCCTGCATAACCAGCTCAGTATGTTGCATTTTCTGGCTACTGATAATTTCCAGTCTGTCATTGGTACAGTGCTAGGGATATCACAATTCACCTTTTCCTGGTTCCTCACCCATGCTTAAGCAGCATAAAAGCCTCTGGTGCACACCTGTATCTGCTTCCCCAGCCAGGAGCAATAGCATCACAGGCATGTCAAATGTCCTTGGTGCTATTGACTGCGCACACATTGGGCTGAGACCACCTAGGGCCAGGGCACATATCTATCTATCTATATCATAACCCTGGCCATTCTACCAATGTACAGATGGTTTGTGAGGCTAAACTTAAAATCATGAGTGTTGTGGTCAGCTATCCTGGTTCATGTCACGATGATTTTATCTTCAGCCATTCATTACCGCCAGGATAAATTTGAGGCCACACTAATACCAGAGGGATGGTTGATGGGTAAGGACACATTTCAATTAGCCTTTAAGGCAAAATGACATCTCTAGATGCAACTTGTTTGACCGTAATATTTGTTATATGCAGCATTCTAGGCAGTGGCAGAACTAGCAAGTAGTAGGGCCAGGTGCAAACATATGCTTTGGGCCCCCCACCAACCCGCCTCCCCCACTAAAGAAAAACAATCAGCTGCACTACATCACTACACTACATCCCCCCTCAATACATTGCACTACATCACTACATGTCACTAAACTCTTCACTACATCACTTCATCCCACTAAACGCTGTACTACATCACTACACTACATCCCCCAATACTCTGCACTACATCACTACACTAAATCACCCTAGACGCTGCATTACATCACTATAGCCCTCTAAACGCTGCACTACATCCCCTTAAACTCTGCACTACATCACTACACTACCTCTCCCAATACTCTGTGCTACATCACTACATTACATTGCCCAAAATGTTGCTCTACAACCCCCAATAGTCTGCATTACATCACTACACTACATTACCCTAAACGCTACACTACATCATCACACTAGATCCCCCAATACTCTGAGCTACATCACTTCATTTCCCCCTAAATGCTGCTTTTCGATGTCTCACCACTGCCCAGAGCTCAGTAGTCAGAGTCTGCAGCCACCTGTGCCCAGCTCCTGTCAGCTTAATAAATACTGTAAGTGGATACAGTACTCACAAAGCATTGAGCCACTGTCGGTGAAGAGACACCATATCCCCGCCGGCAGCATACGGAGCTCCGTTCCCCCAGCATCAGAGCTTATGACAGCTGCTTATGACTAGAGATGAGTGGGTTCAGTTCTCAGAGAACTGAACCCTACCAAACTTCACATCTCGAGCCCGCATCCGCCTGACTCGGAAACCAGAACGAGGCAAAACGTCATCATCCCGCTGTCGGATTCTCGCGGGGTTTGGATACCATATAAGGAGCCGCAGGTCACCGCCATTTTCACTCCAGTCCTGGAGAGTGTAGTGAGAGGACGTGTCCCCGTCCTCATTGTCTGTGTGGGTGGGAAAGTGGGGTGCCGATTATAGTGCTGTCTTGTGCTGCTCAGTCCAGTGTAGTGTCTTAGCTGCATCAGTCAGTCCAGTGACCAGTCACAGTGGTGGTGTCCTCTGTTGTCATATGTCCAATGCTGCTGTATAAGTCCCTTACAGTGTCGCTGTGTTCAGTGGCGGAACTAGCGAGCGGTGGGCCCATGTGCGACAAAATGGCTTGGGCGCCCCCTCCCCCATCCCATCCAAGTCCACCCCCTCACCCCTGGAGAGGATCTGGTGATGGGGACCTGCTCAGGGCCAGGGAAATGGATACCTAGCAACAGTGCCGTAATTAGACATTTTAGCGCTGTGTGCAATAAACGGTATCAGAGCACAAAACAGAGGCATGGCTTCGTGGGGAAGGGGTGTGGCCACAAAATAATACCAATTCATATAACGGTGCACAGTAGTCTCCATTATTCAAATTATGCCGCACGGTAGCACCACTACACCAGGTATAGACCCTTTTACACCTTATGGCAGACAGTGTCCCTATTTTTACACATTACGGCAGACAGCGTCCCCATTTTTACACATTACGGCAGACAGCGTCCCCTTTTTTACACATTACGGCAGACAGCATCCCGTTTTTACACAATACGGCAGACAGTGTCCCCATTTTTACACATTACGGCAGACAGCGTCCCATTTTTACAAGGCAAGAGATGCAAACTCAATATAAAAATAAAATATATAAATATATTTGACATTTAAAACAACTAATTCCTACCAGGGGCTGTTGCTGCAGGCAGCAGTGCAAGCAAATGGCTGACTCGCCATGCAAATAGGGAATGACCATCAGCTCCTGCTCCTCTCCCTCCCTCCCATTATGACAGTGGACCGGGGACGGCCACAAAATCTTGGCGTGATGCTGTTAGATCCCCGGCGCCCAAACACAGAGAGAGAGAGAGAGGAAGCCGAGGGGCGGAATATAAACAGGAAGGGGGAGGAGCTGAGTTAGCTGCCCCTCCTCGCGTTCCTGATGGACAGCTTGCAGCAGCATTTTATTACAATGCAGGAGGAGGAGGATGTGTGGAGGAGGAGGCGCTGGAGAGAGCGTTCCCTCCTTACAGCAGCAGCAGCCAGTGAGACCACCAGTAAGTTTGTATGAGGGAAGGACGGACCCTCTTCCCTCTCTGGCCGGGACCCCTCCTTCCCCATAAGCCGGGCTGCCGCAGGCGCTGACTGTGTTAACACAGGCGGCGGGCGGCAGCGTAGCCGCCTGTGTCTGGTGCCTGGTCTGTTCGTGACACGGGCGGCGGGACGCGGACCGGAGCATTGCTGGTGCCTGGTCTGTGACTGTGTGTGACGTGGGTGGGAGTTTAGCTGGCGGCCGCGGCGGCATGATACAATGAGTCATTGTGACTCATTGTAATGCCGGCGGCTGTGGGCCCCATGAGTTCGACGGGGCCCCAGTGCAATGCACTGGCTGCACTGCCAGTAGTTCCGCCCCTGGCTGTGTTGTCGTGCATCAGACCAGTGGTAATGTCCTGTGCATCAGTCAGTCCAGTGACCAGTCACAGTGGTGGTGTCCTCTGCTGCCATATGTCCAGTGCTGCTGCATAATAGGTCCCTTACAGTGTCGCTGTGTTGTCCTGCATCAGACCAATGGTAGTTTCCTGTGCATCAGTCAGTCCAGTGGCCAGTCACAGTGGTGGTGTCCTCTGCTGCCATATGTCCAGTGCTGCTGTATAATAAGTCCCTTACAGTGTCGTCGTGTTGTCCTGCATCAGACCAGTGGTAGTGTCCTGGCCATCAGTCAGTCCAGTGACCAGTCACAGTGGTGGTGTCCTCTGCTGCCATATGTCCAGTGCTGCTGTATAAGTCCCTTACAGTGTTGCTGTGTTGTCCTGCATCAGACCAATGGTAGTGTCCTGTGCATCAGTCAGTCAAGTGACCAGTCACAGTGGTAGTGTCCTCTGCTGCCATGGGATGCGGTCAAGATCCCACCGGACAGAATCCCGGCGGTCGAAATACCGACACCGGAATCCCGACCGGCACAATACCGACCGGCACAATCCCGACATATTCTCCCTCCGTGGGTGTCCACGACACCCATAGAGGGAGAATAAATTAGTGCGCGAGGCACCGTGCCCGCAAGGGGCTGCGTTCCGCTTGCCACCCCTGTTGGGATTGTGTGGTCGGGATTCTGGCGTCGGTATTTTGACCGCTGGGATCCCGTCCAGCGGGATTTAGTACTGATCCCGCTGCCATATGTCCAGTGATGCTGTATAATAAGTCCCTTACAGTGTTGCTGTGTTGTCCTGCATCAGACCAATGGTATTGTCCTGTGCATCAGTCAGTCCAGTGACCAGTCACAGTGGTGGTGTCTTCTGGTGCCATATGTCCAGTGCGGCTGTATAAGTCCCTTACAGTGTTGCTGTGTTGTCCTGCATCAGACCAGTGGTAGTGTCCTGTGCATCAGTCAGTCCAGTGATCAGTCACAGTGGTGGTGTCCTCTGCTGCCATATGTCCAGTGCTGCTGTATAATAAGTCCCTTACAGTGTTGCTGTGTTGTCCTGCATCAGACCAATGGTATTGTCCAGTGCATCAGTCAGTCCAGAGACCAGTCACAGTGGTGGCGTCCTCTACTGCCATATGTCCAGTGCTCTTGTATAATAAGTCCCTTACAGTGTTGATGTGTTGTCCTGCATCAGACCAGTGGTAGTGTCCTGTGCTGTATATTATTTACTCCAAATGAAGGGGTTATTATGCGTCCATAACTCTTCTTACATGTCTGGATCTGGTTCGCCCATTCAGCATGGCGAAACAGGTCCAGACCCCAGCGGCATTTATTATTGCTTCTTTTTCCGAACAGGGAGAGTCCAGTGATTTTTAATCTTCTCTTTTCAGGCGGTGCTGTTGTCACTATCAGGTACTTGCTCCAGTGAAATTCCTCCCAGCGGCACCTGTGGTGTCACTGGAGAAAAAAAAATGGATTGTTTTTTTTTACTGCACAGTGCTGCACATGTGGCAATGACAGCTGCAGATTTTTGGCCTCGCCAGGGAGTCCCACGTTGCCATCTCCCAACCTTGAGAGGTATGCATAACATGTGCAGATAAAGCGAAACCCTATAATGCCTTTTTATTAGAGATGTGCGGCGGGCACTTTTCGTGTTTTCTTTTGGTTCTAATTCCACTTTTGTGTTTTGGTTTTGGATCTGGATGATCTGGATGATTTTTGAAAAAAACTTAAAAACAGCTAAAATCACAGAATTTGGGGGTAATTTTGCTCCTACGGTATTATTAACCTCAATAACATTAATTTCCACTGATTTCCAGTCTATTCTGAACACCTTACAATATTGATTTTAGGCCTAAAAGTTGCACCGAGGTGGCAGAATGAATAAGCAAAGTGAAATAAGTGTGCGGCACAAACACCTGGCCCATCTAGGAGTGGCACTGCAGTTGCAGACAAGATGGCACTATTCAAAAACTAGTCCCCAAACAGCACATGATGCAAAGAAGAAAAAGAGGTGCAATGAGGTAGCTGGATGGCCAAGCTAAGTGACACAAGTGTGCGGCACAAACACCTGGCCCATCTAGGAGTGGCACTGCAGTTACAGACAGGATGGCACTTAAAAAAACTAGGCCCCAAACAGCACATCATGCAAAGAAGTAAAAGAGGTGCAATGAGGTAGCTGTATGACTTAGCTAAGTGACACAAGTGTGCGGCACAAACAACATGGGACGTGCTGGAATTTGCCCAGATGTAATACACGCACAATATTAGTGGCACAGGATAGCGTACCCCTAAACCACACACACGGCAAAGCCTGTAAAATTAATTTGGATAATAACCCTTTTATTTGGAGCTATTATAATAATACTAGGTGATTCATCCCGAACTACGGGCGCTCTTCACACTGTCGTAAGCAGCAGTGTATACCACTGTGACTGCCTTGTCACTGGAATGACTGATTGACAGGACACTACCACTGGTCTGATGCAGCACAACACAGCAACACTGTAAGGGACTTGTGGTTGTTGTTATAATTATTATAATACTGTAGCAGTGGACATATAGCAGCAGCGTATATCATCACTGGAATGACTGATGGACAGGACACTACCACTGGTCTGATGCAGCACAACACAACAACACTGTAAGGGACTTGTGGTGGTTGTTGTTGTTGTTATTATTATTATGATAATAATACTGTAGCAGTGGACATATAGCAGCAGCGTATATCGTCACTGGAATGACTGATGGACAGGACACTACCACTGGTCTGATGCAGCACAACACAACACCACTTTATACAGCTACACTGGATATATGGCAACAGAGGACACCAACACTGACTGGCTGGACTGATGCAGCACAACACACTGACTACACTGGACAGTGCACAACACAGCACAAGACTCGCCACCCCACTTTCCCGCCCCCATACAGACACTGAACACTGAGGACACATCCTCTCAATACACTCTCCGAGACTGGAGTGAAAATGGCCGCGACGCGTGGCTCCTTATATGGAATCCAAATCCCGCGAGAATCCGACAGTGGGATGATGACGTTTTGCCGCATTTGGGTTTCCGAGTCAGGTGGGAAAACCCGAGCCTGGCTCGGAACCGAACTCGGAAGGCAAAGTCCAGTAGGGTTCGGTTCTCTGAGAACTGAACCCGCCCATCTCTACTTTTTATACATCTATCCTTTCTGTAAAATGAGAGAAGCTGACTGGTTGGTACTTTATCTCTCTCCACTTTTATCTCTCTCAAAGCTTCGATAAATCTTTACCTCAGTCTTGGCCACAAAAGTATGCAAGTATGGATCAACAGAATGATCAATGGTTATTGAAAAGAAAGAATGATCAATAGGTTCTGCAAAAGCTCTATACCTCTGGACATTTTGTACTTTGATAAATGGCATTAAGTGTATTTTTAGGTGGAATATTAAGTTACAGGTTATTAGCAAAGAAGATTCAGTTTAGGTTTAATTTATTTCTCCAGCATATCTGTCAATATAAATATAAACTGTGACTATGTTTCTGTTATCAAAATAGTGCAACTCTGAGACCAGTTTTGATCACGCCCTTAGATTGTACAGATTGCTGAATTAAAGTAGTTTATTATAGAATTAAGCTAACAATTAGTTGTTGACATTTGGAATGTTTGTATTGGGAGGGAGGGTTACATAGACAATAAAATACAGAATACAATATGTTTCTCTTCCAGCTCCAAGCCACCCCATCAAAATAGGCCCGTTGCCCACAGGATCTGTTGTGTACTGTTAGAGACTGGATAAATGTTTTTTCTGCCTGCCAACAGTTACCTAAGGCCCCGTCCACTACCATCACAACCCACCTTCCCCTTGCCAGGCAGCCAGAGGCTGGCCCCAGCGCGGGGATCAAAAGCCAGGAATAATACAGGTACAAAACGGTAGCACAGTTTCCTGATGTCTCCTCTGCTTTGCAAAGTAACGCTGTGTGAAGTAATACACAAGCGCTGTCACACCACTGTGCCAGGCGCAGCTGAGCAGGCCCTCAGCACAGCTCATTGGGATTTGTGAATGGACTGTGCTCAGTGTGCTGCTGCGCTGCTTATCAGAGAGGACCTCCTGGCTGCTGCTGCTAATCGGGGATGGAGTACGTGATGTGTTTTGCAGCTACAGTCTATACGTGCAGTGCCTTTGAAATACTGTAGTTATGAGTGTGTAATACCCCACAGGGTGACAGCCTGTACCACAAATGAAGGTGAGTGAGATTACTGACAGCACGGAGTTAATTACTGGCCTTGGACCCTTTAAGGAATGCACTGGAGGCGGGCCTGACCCAGCAGGTTGATTGACAGGTCTTGCAGGGGGGAGACCTGATAAGCTGTGGTGCGCGGGAGGAAGCCACGTCAGACGCGGGCCTTAGCACGGAGTGAGAGGCCGCATGTGAGGTCCCGTAGCGTCTGGGGATCGATCAGCCCCGGGCACCTGCCCGTGATCAGCGGCTAGCGATGGAGAGACGCGAAACGGTCGAGTGTGACAGATAGCAGAGGTGTGCACCTGGTGACTCGGCCGGTGTCTGACGCGCCACGAGCGTGACGGGAGGAGATGAGGCAGAGAGGACCGCAGTACGCAGAAGAGAAGGAGAGATGGTGTGCTGGAGGCGCGGTGTGTCTACCGCACTACAGCATAACGAAAACTGTGAGTCTGGCTCTTGTAGCCAATCTGGTGCCTAGAAACTGTTTCAGGATTATAGAGACGGCCCAGCCATCAGCCCCAGGAACACAGAGAGATTCTGGGGCTGAGACTGAGAGACTGAGCTTCACTACATTTAGCCTAACTTGACCCATACATCCTCATTCACGCTACAGAAATTAGGGATCCATTGGGAATAACGATCTCCCTTACCAGAGAACTTGAAAAGGCTATTGATGGAATGACATTTACTAGCCCGGAAATAGTGGAAGGCCACAAGTGCACTTTTAAAAGATTTAAAGGAATCCTGCGTCATTTAGCAACGGGAACTTGCTTAGTATCTACCTGACCAATTTAAATACCTGCCACAGCCACATGCTCCCTTTCAAGCTTAACCCCCCCCAGTGGATGCCCAACAGGACAAAGGGGATAACTGTGTTGAAAAGCTGCGTTAAAGTGGAGGGTTCAAACCCTCTAACGCCCTCATACTCAAATCCTGTGCATAGGTCGGGTTACAAAATCCGCCTAAGTGGGACAATAAGAGTACTCGAGTACGGTTATGTTACCTAATGTTGAATATTGATGTGATGTTTATCTTGTGTAATGTTTAAATTACATTGGTTGCTGCTAAGCCGCACATCGGGCCCTGTGGTGCTGTTGTGTGGTGCCAGGTTAGTGGCGCCCTGTTTATTGTGAGAAACTCCATTAAACTATACGGTAAACACCTCCCACAACTGGACAGCACCAAGGAACCGAGAGTAATTGTGAACACTGTTATATAGTGTCAGACTGAGTAAATAACATCTAAGTATAAATTGAACAGTTAGTTAAATTCTTGGGAATTTTGTGTAATGACCACCGGGATAGCAGCGCTGAGACGCCCCTTTATTGTAAAGTCTGTAAAGTAGCCAGGATTGGGACCATAAACCGGGGAAGGGTCAGTATTAGTATGAGTAATCGGGTGCACTATGACAGCCTATGGGTATGCACTAAGTAGGTGTGCCCTACATACCTACTATCATTGTAGAACCGAGTGAGACAGTTGCACTATATATTTATACCATTGCATTGAGTTTGATACCAAGGCCTTATATTGAGACTTTACTCCTTTTTGAAACAAATAAAACTGAAGCAGTTAAATCCAATTGTCCGTCTTCCTTGGCCAAAGAGGCTCCTTCCAACCACCGAGAACAAAGGACCTGGGTGGATATGACTACAGTGCAACCGGCACAGAGGTAATCAGAGAACACCCCAAACATATACATATACATACACACACTGGGGTATATTTACTAAGGTCCCGATTTTGTCCGAGATTACGTTTTTTCTTCAAAGTGTCATCTCGGGAATTTACTAAGCAAAAATCTCGGCAGTGATGAGGGCATTCGTAATATTTTGGAAGTCCTAGGAAA
This sequence comes from Pseudophryne corroboree, assembly GCF_028390025.1. Taxonomy (NCBI): domain Eukaryota; kingdom Metazoa; phylum Chordata; class Amphibia; order Anura; family Myobatrachidae; genus Pseudophryne; species Pseudophryne corroboree. The sequence goes on from NC_086444.1 coordinate 739,444,446, forward strand.
AAATTACGAATCAATACACCATCGGTCAAATACGCCTGCAATTTGGTAGAAATCGGTCATTTACTAAAAAGTGCAAATCACAAACACTGCCGACAATAGCCAAACACTGCCGTGCTGAAATACAATTCGTGAAAAAGTGCTAAAAAAAAACAGACCTGCTTTTTTTCCCCGTGTTTGGATAGGCATGCACGGATCCATGAGATCCGTGCATGTTTTTCAGTGGGAAGGGGTGGGAATTTGTTATTTAAAAAAAAAAATGCGTGGGGTCCCCCCTCCTAAGCCAAACCAGCCTCGGGCTCTTTGAGCCGGTCCTGGTTGTAAAAATATGGGGGAAAAAATTCTAGGGGTTCCCCCATATTTAAACAACCAGCACCGGGCTCTGCGCCTGGTCCTGTTTCCAAAAATACGGGGGACAAAAAGCGTAGGGGTCCCCCGTATTTCTGAAACCAGCACCGGGCTCCATTAGCCAGACACATAATGCCACAGCCGGGGGACACTTTTATCTAGGTCCCTGCGGCCCTGGCATTACATAACCAACTAGTCACCCCTGGCTGGGGTACCCTGGAGGAGTGGGGGCCCCTTCAATCAAGGGGTCCCCCCCCCTCCAGCCACCCAAGGGCCAGTGGTGAAGCCCGAGGCTGTCCCCCCATCCAAGGGCTGCGGATGGGAGGCTGATAGCCTTTTTGTAAAAAAATGAATATTGTTTTTAGTAGCAGTACTACTTTGTGGTCAGCGGTTGACCGAAAGTAACCTCACCGCTGACCACAAAGTTCCCACCATTGGTTACAATGGAGCGCATAGGCGCTACATTGTAACACTGCCGTGTGCTGCCTGTCATACAGTACAGGAGCAAACAGCCAATCAGGAGGGTGCCACAATGTGGCGCTCCCTGATTAGCTGATGGAACCCTCTTAGACATAAGTCAGAGGGAGTTTCTGGCATTCGGGGAAAGGGGTCCCATGTGAAAACATGGGGCCCCTTTCAGTGCGAGGTCGGGTGTCCGTTTTTTTATTTTGCAAAGTACCTGGATTACAAATGGATTAAAAGAGGAGCCATCTACACTGGATTTTGTGAGTAGAATTTTTTCAACAGGTACACCATGGATTCTACATGGAGAAGAGGACCGACCCTCGTGTGAACATAGGTAAGTATGTGTATATGGAGGTGTGAATGTATGTATTAAAGTTTTACTTTCAAGGTGTGTGTCTTATGTTTTTATTGGGGTATTTTTTTAGTAGTAGTACTACAGGTACCAGCGGGCCCAGTTTTCCTCCGCATGCTGGTACTTGTGGTTCTCCAAGTACCAGCTTGCGGGGGAGGCTTGCTGGGACGTGTAGTACTGCTACTAAAAACAATATTCATTTTTTGACAAAAAGGCTATCAGCCTCCCATCCGCAGCCCTTGGATGGGGGGGACAGCCTCGGGCTTCACCCCTGGCCCTTGGGTGGCTGGAGGGGGGGGACCCCTTGATTGAAGGGGCCCCACTCCTCCAGGGTACCCCGGCCAGGGGTGACTAGTTGGTTATGTAATGCCAGGGCCGCAGGGACCTAGATAAAAGTGTCCCCCGGCTGTGGCATTATGTATCTTGCTAGTGGAGCCCGGTGCTGGTTTCAGAAATACGGGGGACCCCTACGCTTTTTGTCCCCCGTATTTTTGGAACCAGGACCTGGCGCAGAGCCCGGTGCTGGTTGTTTAAATATGGGGGAACCCCTGACATTTTTTCCCCCATATTTTTGCAACCAGGGCCGGCTCAAAGAGCCCGAGGCTGGTTTGGCTTAGGAGGGGGGACCCCACGCAATTTTTTTTTTAATTTAACACTGATTTCATTTTTTAAAAAGGTGCACAATGAAGCCCAGCACGGATCTCTCAGATCCGGCCGAGATTCATTGTATTAAAGTCGGCAGTGTTTTACAAGTCACTCACGTAAAACACTGCCAAAAAAACCGAATGACATCGACATCGGTAAACCCGAAAATGCAGAATACGACAGCTTAGTAAATTAGTTGTAATAAATTCAAAAAGTTGCAACTTTACACTTTCAATGTCATTCGTGATTGAACTTTGACCTCAGACGGGAAAATAATTTTAGTAAATATACCCCACTGTGTCTGTTTATATAGAGATTGCATTCATGTGCAATTTTAAAGACTCACTTTTATAACATGATTGGGTTCTGGGCAGGGCCAGATTAAGACTTGTGGGGCCGGGGCTTCCTCCAATAAAATGCCCCCTAACCCTGTCCACCCCCCAATATGGTCACAGTGCACACAAGGAAACCCTGCCGTGTTTTATACCGTATATGTTAATTGACACCCCTTGTAGAGATGTGCACCGGCAATTTTTCGGGTTTTGTGTTTTGGTTTTGGATTTGGTTCCACGGCTGTGTTTTGGTTTCGGACGCGTTTTGACAAAAGCTCCCTGAAATTTTTTTGTCGAATTCGGGTGTGTTTTGGATTCGGGTGTTTTTAAATAAAAAAACCCCTCAAAAACAGCTTAAATCATAGAATTTGGGGGTAATTTCGATCCTATAGTATTAATAACCACAATAACCATAATATCCACTCATTTCCAGTCTATTCCAAACACCTCACAATATTATTTTTAGTCCTAAAATTTGCACCGAGGTCGCTGGATGACTAAGCTAAGCGCAGAGCCGGCCCTAACCAATATGATGCCCTAGGCAAGATTTTGGCTGGTGCCCCCTAGCACCACCGCTAGTTCCACCTTTGAACCTGCACCCCTTTCCCAGCACCATCACCCCCCACCCATAGCAGTCCTTTTTTTGTTTTCCTACCCCCTGTAATTTAAATATGAACAGTGTGCACATTCGGCGCACAGCCCAAAAAGGTGTGTGTTTTTGCTGGCAAGGGGCATGGCCACACAATAGTACCCCCAATTCAACTTATGCCTCACAGTAGTGCAACTTTATTCACAATTTATAATGCGATAGTGTCCCTTATTCACATTACATCACACAGTAGTACCACTTTACCTTATATACGTTACTCCTCACAGTATTGCCCCACATTCACATAACATCATGCTGAATTGCTCCTTATTCACATTACACACCATATTGCTCTTTATTCTCATTATACCACACCATATTGATCCTTATTCACATTACACCCCACCATATTGCTTTTTATTCACATTAGACCACACAGTAGTGCCCTTTCTATATGTTACGCCACACAGTAGAGCACCTTATACACATAATGCCACACATTGGTAATGCATTTATACACATAATACCACACATAATTTCCCTTACACATATGCCGCACATTGTCAATGCCCTTATACACATAATGAAACACATAATGTCCCTTACACATATTCAGCACATTATTAGTGCCCTTATACACATAAAGACACACATAGTGCCCCTTACACATATGTCACACATTATTAATGCCCTTATACACATAATGACACATATAGTTCCTGGCATGAGTCAATTGGCAGCTCTGCTAACGTCGGGTGCCTATTTATTATGAAAATGCATCTTATTTGCATTGCTATGTGGCTAGGATGCACAAGCAGCTTCTGCTGATTAAAATGATATGCAGCATGCCTATATACTGTGTGCGACTGTGGCTGTATCTGCATACGAAATGCTACACACAGAATATAGGCATGCCGCATATCACTTTAATCAGCAGAAGCTGCTTGTGCCCCTAGGCATACCAGATGCCCTAGGCAATTGCCTAGTTTGCCTATGCCTAGGGCCGGCTCTGGCTAAGCGATCCAAGTGGGCGGCACAAACACCTGGCCCATCTAGGAGTGGCACTGCAGTGGCAGACAGGATGGCACTTAAAAAAATTGGCCCCAAACATCACATGATGCAAAGATAAATAAATAAATAAAAAAAGAGGTGCAAGATGGAATTGTCCTTGGGCCCTCCCACCCACCCTTATGTTGTATAAACAGGACATGCACACTTTTACAAACCCATCATTTCAGCGACAGGGTCTGCCACAGGACTGTGGCTGAAATAACTGGTTGGTTTGGGCCCCCACAAAAAAAAGAAGCAATCAATCTTTCCATGCTCAAACTGACTCTACAGAGGCAAGATGTCGATTTCATCATAATCCACCCCTTTCACTGTGTACATCCCCCTCCTCACAGAGTATTAATTCATCCCTACTGGAATCCACCATCACAGGTCCCTGTGTACTTTCTGGAGGCAATTGCTGGATAATGTCTCCACGGAGGACTTGATTATAATTCATTTTGATGAACATCATCTTCTCCACATTTTCTGGAAGTAACCTTGACTGGCTGCACTAAACACTCTTTCGGAGTACACACTGGAGGGGGTGGCAAGTAACTTAGGTAAAATAAAGCCAGTTTGTGCAAGGGCCTCCAAATTGCGTCTTTTTCCTGACAGTATACATACGGACTGTCTGACGTGCCTACTTGGATGCTCATATAATCCTCCACCATTCTTTCAATGGTGACAGAATCATATGCAGTGACAGTAGACGACATGTCAGTAATCATTGGCAGGGCCTTCAGTCCGGACCAGATGTCAGTTTTTCACTCTTGACTGCCCTGCATCACCGCCAGCGGGTGGTTTTGGAAATCTGATCCTTTTCCTGGCAGCTCCAGTGGCGGTAGAAAATGAAGGAGGAGCTGTTTGCGGGTCACGTTCCGCTTGACTTGACAAGTGTCTCACCAGCAGGTCTTTGAACATCTGTAGACTTGTGTTTGCCGGAAATAGAGATACAACATAGGCTTTAAACCTAGGATTGAGCATGGTGGCCAAACTGTAGAGCTCTGATTTCAACAGATTGACCACCCGTGAATCCTGGTTAAGCGAATGAAGGGCTCCATCCACAAGTCCCACATGCCTAGCGGAATCACTCCGTTTTAGCTCCTCCTTCAATCTCTCAAGCTGCTCCAGCAAAAGCCTGATGAGGGGAATGACCTTACTCAGGCTGGCAGTGTCTGAACTGACTTCACGTGTGGCAAGTTCAAAGGGTTGCAGAACCTTGCACAACGTTGAAATCATTCTCCACTGCGCTAGTCAGGTGCATTCCCGCTCCTTTGCCTATATCATAGGCAGATGTATAGGCTTGAATGGTCTTTTGCTGCTCCTCCATTCTTTGAAGAATATAGAGGGTTGAATTCCACCTCGTTACCACCTCTTGCTTCAGCTGATGGCGGGGCAGGTTCAGGAGTGTTTGCTGGTGCTCCAGTCTTCGGCATGCGGTGGCTGAAAAGTGGCCCGCAGTTCTTCGGGCCACCGACAGCATCTCTTGCTCGCCCCTGTCGTTTTTTAAAAAATTCTGCAACACCAAATTCATTGTATGTGCAAAACATGGGACGTGCTGGAATTTGCCCACGTGTAAGGCACGCACAATGGGGGTAATTCCAAGTTGATCGCAGCAGGATTTTTGATAGCAATTGGGCAAAACCATGTGCACTGCAGGGGAGGCAGATTTAACATGTGCAGAGAGAGTTAGATTTGGGTAGGTTATTTTATTTATGTGCAGGGTAAATACTGGCTGCTTTATTTTTACACTGCAAATTAGATTGCAGATTGAACACACCCCACCCAAATCTAACTCTCTCTGCACATGTTAAATCTGTCTCCCCTGCAGTGCACATGGTTTTGCCCAATATCTAACTAAATTCCTGCTGCGATCAACTTGGAATTACCCCCAATATTGGTGGCGTTGTCCGATGTCACAAATCCCGAGGAGAGTCCAATTGGGGTAAGCCAATCTGCGATGATGTTCCTCAGTTTCTGTAAGAGGTTGTCAGCTGTGTGCCTCTTATGGAAAGCGGTGATACAAAGCGTAGCCTGCCTAGGAACGAGTTGGCGTTTGCGAGATGCTGCTACTGGTGCCGCCACTGCTGTTGTCACCAAAGTGCTGCACTGTACTACTATTTACTGCTCACAAAAATGCAGCACAGATATGGATACTAGAAGTGACACAGAGCTGCGAGATACAGCAATGGCCTACTGTACTGTACTAGTATATAAACTGGTGCTCACCAAAATGCTGTACTGTACTGCTATATACTGCTCACAACAATGCAGCACAGATATGGATACTAGAAGTGACACAGAGCTGCAAGATACAGCAATGGCCTACTGTACTGTACAACTATATATACTGGTGGTCACCAAAATGCTGCACTGTACTACTGTATACTGCTCACAACAATGCAGTACAGATATAGATACTAGAAGTGACACAGAGCTGCAAGATACAGCAATGGCCTACTGTACTGTACTACTATATATACTGGTGGTCACCAAAATGCTGCACTGTACTGCTATATACTGCTCACAACAATGCAGCACAGATATGGATACTAGAAGTGACTCAGAGCTGCAAGATACAGCAATGGCCTACTGTACTGTACTACTATATATACTGGTGGTCACCAAAATGTTGCACTGTACTACTATATACTGCTCACAACAATGCAGTAAAGATATAGATACTAGAAGTGACACAGAGCTGCAAGATACAGCAATGGCCTACTGTACTGTACTACTATATACTGGTGGTCACCAAAATGCTGCACTGTACTACTATATACTGCTCACAACAATGCAGCACAGATATGGATACTAGAAGTGACACAGAGCTGCAAGATACAGCAATGGCCTATTGTACTGTACTACTTTATTTACTGGTGGTCACCAAAATGCTGCACTATACTACTATATACTGCTCGCAACAGTGCAGCACAGATATGGATACTAGAAGTGACACAGAGCTGCAAGATACAGCAATGGCCTACTGTACTGTACTATTATATATATACTGGTGGTCACCAAAATGCTGAACTGTACTACTATATACTGCTCACAACAATGCAGCACAGATATGGATACTAGAAGTGACACAGAGCTGCAAGATACAGCAATGGCCTACTGACTGTACTACTATATATACTGGTGGTCACCAAAATGCTGCACTGTACTACTATATACTGCTCACAACAATGCAGCACAGATATGGATACTAGAAGTGACACAGAGCTGCAAGATACAGCAATGGCCTACTGTACTGTACTACTATATATACTGGTGGTCACCAAAATGCTGCACTGTACTACTATATACTGCTCACAACAATGCAGCACAGATATGGATACTAGAAGTGACACAGGGCTGCAAGATACAGCAATGGCCTACTGTACTGTACTACTATATATACTGGTGGTCACCAAAATGCTGCACTGTACTGCTATAAACTGCTCACAACAATGCAGCACAGATATGGATACTAGAAGTGACACAGAGCTGCAAGATACAGCAATGGCCTACTGTACTGTACTACTAAATATACTTGTGGTCACCAAAATGCTGCACTGTACTACTATATACTGCTCACAACAAGGCCGTACAGATATGGATACTAGAAGTGACACAGAGCTGCAAGATACATCAATGGCCTACTGTACTGTACTACTATATACTGGTGGTCACCAAAATGCTGCACTGCATTACTATATACTGCTCACAACAATGCAGCACAGATATGGATACTAGAAGTGACACTGAGCTGCAAGATACATCAATCGCCTACTGTACTGTACTACTATATTTACTGGTGGTCACCAAAATGCTGCACTGTACTACTATATACTGCTCACAACAGTGCACCACAGATATGGATACTAGAAATGACACAGAGTTGCAAGATACAGCAATGGCCTACTGTACTGTAGTACTATATACTGGTGGTCACCAAAATGCTGCACTGTACTACTATATACTGCTCACAACAATGCAGCACAGATATGGATACTAGAAGTGACACAGAGCTGCAAGATACAGCAATGGCCTACTGTACTGTACTACTATATATACTGGTGGTCACCAAAATGCTGCACTGTACTACTATGTACTGCTCACAACAATGCAGCAGAGATATGGATACTAGAAGTGACACAGAGCTGCAAGATACAGCAATGGTCTACTGTACTGTACTACTATATACTGGTGGTCACCACAATGCAGCACTGTACTACTATACTGGTCACACAACAATGCAGCAGATATTGAGCACTGATCAGGATACTAGAACTGAGTCTGACATGGAGCTGCAAGATACAGCAATGGCCTACTGTACTGTACTACTATATATACTGGTGGTCACCAAAATGCTTCACTGTACTACTATATACTGCTCACAACAATGCAGTACATATATAGATACTAGAAGTGACACAGAGCTGCAAGATACAGCAATGGCCTACTGCACTGTACTACTATATAAACTGGTGGTCACCAAAATGCTACACTGTACTACTATATACTGCTCACAACAATGCCGCACAGATATGGATACTAGATGTGACACAGAGCTGCAAGATACAGCAATGGCCTACTGTACTGTACTGTACTACTATATTTACTGGTGGTCTCCAAAATGCTGCACTGTACTACTATATACTGCTCACAACAATGCAGCACAGATACTAGAAGTGACACAGAGCTGCAAGATACAGCAATGGCCTACTGTATTGTACTACTATATATACTGGTGGTCACCAAAATGCTGCACTGTACTACTATATAGTGCTCACAACAATGAAGCACAGATATGGATACTAGAAGTGACACAGAGCTGCAAGATACAGCACTGGCCTACTGTACTGTACTACTATATATACTGGTGGTCACCAAAATGCTGCACTGTACTGCTATATACTGCTCACAACAATGCAGCACAGATATGGATACTAGAAGTGACACAGAGCTGCAAGATACAGCAATGGCCTACTGTACTGTACTACTATATATACTGGTGGTCACCAAAATGTTGCACTGTACTTCTATATACTGCTCACAACAATGCAGTACAGATATGGATACTAGAAGTGACACAGAGCTGCAAGATACATCAATGGCCTACTGTACTGTACTACTATATTTACTGGTGGTCACCAAAATGCTGCACTGTACTACTATATACTGCTCACAACAGTGCACCACAGATATGGATACTAGAAATGACACAGAGTTGCAAGATACAGCAATGGCCTACTGTACTATATACTGGTGGTCACCAAAATGCTGCACTGTACTACTATATACTGCTCACAACAATGCAGCACAGATATGGATACTAGAAGTGACACAGAGCTGCAAGATACAGCAATGGCCTGCTGTACTGTACTACTATATATACTGGTGGTCACCAAAATGTTGCACTGTACTACTATGTACTGCTCACAACAATGCAGCACAGATATGGAAACTAGAAGTGACACAGAGCTGCAAGATACAGCAATGGCCTACTGTACTGTACTACTATATACTGGTGGTCACCACAATGCAGCACTGTACTTCTATACTGGTCACACAACAATGCAGCAGATATTGAGCACTGATCAGGATACTAGAACTGAGTCTGACATGGAGCTGCAATATACAGCAATGGCCTACTGTACTGTACTACTATATATACTGGTGGTCACCAAAATGCTTCACTGTACTACTATATACTGCTCACAACAATGCAGTACATATATAGATACTGGAAGTGACACAGAGCTGCAAGATACAGCAATGGCCTACTGTACTGTACTACTATATATACTGGTGGTCACCAAAATGCTGCACTGTACTACTATATACTGCTCACAACAATGCAGCACAGATATGGATACTAGAAGTGACACAGAGCTGCAAGATACAGCAATGGCCTATTGTACTGTTCTGTACTGTACTACTATATTTTCTGGTGGTCTCCAAAATGCTGCACTGTACTACTATATAGTGCTCACAACAATGCAGCACAGATACTAGAAGGGACACAGAGCTGCAAGATACAGCAATGGCCTACTGTACTGTACTACTATATATACTGGTGGTCACCAAAATGCTGCACTGTACTACTATATAGTGCTCACAACAATGCAGCACAGATATGAATACTAGAAGTGACACAGAGCTGCAAGATACAGCACTGGCCTACTGTACTGTACTACTATATATACTGGTGGTCACCAAAATGCTGCACTGTACTGCTATATACTGCTCACAACAATGCAGCACAGATATGGATACTAGAAGTGACACAGAGCTGCAAGATACAGCAATGGCCTACTGTACTGTACTACTATATTTACTGGTGGTCACCAAAATGTTGCACTGTACTACTATATACTGTTCACAACATTGCACCACAGATATGGATACTAGAAATGACACAGAGCTGCAAGATACAGCAATGGCCTACTGTACTGTAGTACTATATACTGGTGGTCACCAAAATGCTGCACTTTACTACTATATACTGCTCACAACAATGCAGCACAGATATGGATACTAGAAATGACACAGAGCTGCAAGATACAGCAATGGCCTACCGTACTGTACTACTATATATACTGGTGGTCACCAAAATGCTGCACTGTACTACTATGTACTGCTCACAACAATGCAGCACAGATATGGAAACTAGAAGTGACACAGAGCTGCAAGATACAGCAATGGCCTACTGTACTATACTACTATATACTGGTGGTCACCACAATGCTGCACTGAACTACTATACTGGTCACACAACAATGCAGCAGATATTGAGCACTGATCAGGATACTAGAACTGAGTCTGACACGGAGCTGCAATATACAGCAATGGCCTACTGTACTGTATTACTATAATATACTGGTGGTCACCACAATGCAGCACACTGAGCACAGATATTGAGCTTTTCAGGCAGAGAACGTAGCCACGTCCTCTCCGCTCAATCTACAATGCACGAGTGAAAATGGCGGCGATGCACGGTTCTTTATATGGAATACGAATCTCGCGAGAATCCGACAGCGGGATGATGATGTTCGGCCTCGTTTGGGTTAACGAGGCCTTGGACCCGTGTAAAACACGGGAAGTTTGGGGGGTTCAGATCTTGACGAACCGTACCCGCTCATCTCTAACCCCTTGCAGAATATAATAGCAGCAGAATATAATGTACAGACAGCCCCTTCATTTGCTACTGTATATACAGTGTAACACCATTCAAAAATATATTTTAAAAAATGATAACAGACAAATTGAGCCTCACTCAGCCACGTCCGTGTGTGTGCCACTGCAGCGTCTGTGACTTTATGCTAATACTGGTACAAGCGTTTCCCTGGCATACAGATGTGTGCGCAAGGTCTGAGATGCTTACTTTGAGCGTCTTTAAATGCTGTAAGCCCATTTGGTGCACCTTTAGATGCACCTTTAGATGTAACTATCAAAATATGCACCAGTCTCACCCTAGGTGCAGAATCTCCCACAGACTATGGCCTTCAATATTGGTGATTAAACACCACTTCAGTGACACTCCCATAGCATGTCCATAAAAGAGTGCTTCTTTCTGTGTGTCTGCATTGCCACCTCTCAGTCACCGCCCAGGAATACCCAGCACATTTCTGAGAGCATGTGTCTTGGTCGGTCCTGCAACTCTGGATGCACATGGGACGTATGAAACTTTTTAGCAATTTACACACATGTGCAGCTGAAAGACATCTGACATTTGCATAAATATTGGCTTCCAAATAAGAATCAGGGTTTTTATGTCCTTTGTTTCTGTATTTTAACAATGACATCGCTATCCTTCTAACTAGCCATATACTGAAGTTATGCCTTCCTACAAATTGGGGAGGTCTAATGCCATGGTGTGGAGTGTTCATAGGTGTATTTAAGCGCTTTGTGTGGGAGGTCTTATGATATGTGGGGCAGTCTGAAGTGCATCAAGGGCTCGAACTACCACACTCAATCTTGCATTCTGATGAAAATCATATATTTTTAATTAACGTGTCCCTGGAAAATGTAAATGCATATATATATATTAGTGACGTCCGGTGGGGTGAGGCAGGTGAGGCAGAGCATTTCCTGTCATACTAACGTTTGTGCCAGAGTTATGACTGTATAAAGTATATGAAAAATACAATTAATTTGTTTGAAATATCTTCTTTGCACTATTCTAATAATTTTTATAGCCAAAACTCTGGAGTAAAAAGTCTATGGCAGGGGAGGCAGTGCCTCACCCGGCTATCATTTCCGCACATCTCTGATCAAAACTCACCAAATTTTCAGGAGTTTATACTGCTGCACCTGTGTATAATGCCCAGATGTATGCTTTGGCTCATATATTGTGTGTAAATCTGGCTCTGGTGCTAGCCAGTGCCTCCTGAGCCATTTAGCTCACCGCACGTCCCTGATAGAGATATATATATATATATATATATATATATATACTGCTCAAAAAAATAAAGGGAACACAAAAATAACACATCCTAGATCTGAATGAATGAAGTATTCTTATTAAATACTTTGTTCTTTACATAGTTGAATTTGCTGACAACAAAATCACACAAAAATTATCAATGGAAATCAAATTTATTAACCCATGGAGGTCTAGATTTGGAGTCACACTCAAAATTAAAGTGGAAAAACACACTACAGGCTGATCCAACTTTGATGTAATGTCCTTGAAACAAGTCAAAATGAGGCTCAGTAGTGTGTGTGGCCTCCACGTGCCTGTATGACCTCCCTACAATGCCTGGGCATGCTCCTGATGAGGTGGCGGATGGGCTCCTGAGGGATCTCCCCCAGACCTGGACTAAAGCATCCACCAACTCCTGGACAGTCTGTGGTGCAACGTCGCGTTGGTGGATGGAGCGAGACATGATGTCCCAGATGTGCTCAATTGGATTCAGGTCTGGGGAACGGGCGGGCCAGTCCATAGCATCAATGCCTTCGTCTTGCAGGAACTGCTGACACACTCCAGCCACATGAGGTCTAGCATTGTTTTGCATTAGGAGGAACCTAGTGCCAACCGCACCAGAATATGGTCTCACAAGGGGTCTGAGGATCTCATCTCGGTACCTAATGGCAGTCAGGCTACCTCTGGCAAGCACATGGAGGGCTGTGCGGCCCCCCAAAGAAATGACACCCCACACCATTACTGACCCACTGCCAAACCGGTCATGCTGGAGGATGTTGCAGGCAGCAGAACGTTCTCCTTGGCGTCTCCAGACTCTGTCACGTCTGTCACATGTGCTCAGTGAGAACCTGCTTTCATCTGTGAAGAGCACAGGGCGCCAGTGGCGAATTTGCCAATCTTGGTGTTCTCTGGCAAATGCCAAACGTCCTGCACGGTGTTGGGCTGTAAGCACAACCCCCACCTGTGCACGTCGGGCCCTCATACCACCCTCATGGAGTCTGTTTCTGATCGTTTGAGTAGACACATGCACATTTGTGGCTTGCTGGAGGTAATTTTGCAGGGCTCTGGCAGTGCTCCTCCTGTTCCTCCTTGCACAAAGGCGGAGGTAGCGGTCCTGCTGCTGAGTTGTTGCCCTTCTACGGCCTCCTCCACGTCTCCTGATGTACTGCCCTGTTTCCTGGTAGTGCCTCCATGCTCTGGACACTACGCTGACAGACACAGCAAACCTTCTTGCCACAGCTCGCATTGATGTGCCATCCTGGATGAGCTGCACTACCTGAGCCACTTGTGTGGGTTGTAGACTCCGTCTCATGCTACCACTAGAGTGAAAGCACCGCCAGCTTTCAAAAGTGACCAAAACATCAGCCAGAAAGCATAGGAGCTGAGAAGTGGTCTGTGGTCACCACCTGCAGAACAACTCCTTTATTAGGGGTGTCTTGCTAATTGCCTATAATCTCCACCTGTTGTCTATTCCATTTGCACAACAGCATGTGAAATTGATTGTCAATCAGTGTTGCTTCCTAAGTGGACAGTTTGATTTCACAGAAGTGTGATTGACTTGGAGTTACATTGTGTTGTTTAAGTGTTCCCTTTATTTTTTTGAGCAGTGTATATACATATTTGTATATGTATGTATGTATACACACACTAGTATATGCTGGGTCACATCAAGGGCCCCTTTCCCCTTGTTCCACCCTGTCCCATCTCCCTGCTCTGTCCAGTCCCACACCCCTCTATCCACTGCCCAGTTCCCTCTCTGCTATATATATATATATATATAATTATTTCACATTCATCACATCGCCAAGTGGCACGTGTACTCTTTAGTGGAGGAGTTTCACATTTACCTCATCATTAACCGCCATTTTTCTTTTTTTCATATTACAGTCACGTTAACAAGGGGCGTTTTCCTTTGTTTGTAGATTCTCACATTACACTATTGATATAAGTAAAGAGGGGAGGGAGATTGAGATTTTTCAAAGTAGGCACTAGTCACACGGTGCAGACCACACCCTCACATCACTAGTCACACCCCCACGCCACTGGTCACATCCACTACAGTAACACATAATAGGCCCTTCATAAATGTCAGCTCCAGGCCCATGTGGACCTTAATTTGGCACTGCCAGCAAGTATGGCATTATCTAGACATTGCTGCCATCTGTGTCCAACCAACAAGTTGTGCTGGCTACCTGTTTTCAACCAGCATATGGGCAGATGTATTTGTGTACAAAAAATGTAAATAAGGGGCCATACCCTGTGAGGTCACATCCCGTGTAGTGAGGACATGCCCCTTTAGCGGGTGCGAGTGCAAGCATGCCGTGAATTACCACGAGTTGCATGTCGTGATGCACAAGCTGTCCACTCCCCCTTTCCCCATATCATGGTATGGAGCCCCCCCTCCCCTTCCTCTGTGATTTTCTTCTAGATCTGCCCCTGGGCAGAGGTCCTGCTTCAGGCTTGCTACTGCAATCGGAGCTCTCAGCAGAGGGAGTTGATGGGCAAGGAACATTCAGTGAGGGCAGCAGGTAGCATCAAAAATGGCTGCAGGAGGAAGGGCTGCTGCACTCCTCCCATGGGCCTTTGCGGAGACACTGTCTTTCTACAGCCTTGGCGCCACCCAGCCTGCCACCCCCACCTCACAAGGCGCAGTCAGGGATTCAGGGAGCTGAAAGGGCGCACACAGTGACTTCCAGCAAGCAAAAGTAAGTTTTATTTAAAAAGAAGCTACTAGCATTACTAATGTGGGACATGTGTAAGTTGCATTATTGTGTGGCAATTATGTGTATTATGGGCATTACAAATGTGGGGCATATGTGTAAGGTGCATTACTGTGTAGAATTATGTGTATTACGGGCATTACAAATGTGGTACATATGTGTAAGGTGCATTATTGTGTTGCAATTATGTGTATTATGGGCATTACAAATGTGGGGCATATGTGTAAGGTGCATTACTGTGTAGAATTATGTGTATTATGGGCATTACAAATGTGGGTCATATGTGTAAGTTGCATTACTGTGTAGAATTATGTGTATTATGGGCATTACAAATGTGGGTCATATGTGTAAGGTGCATTATTGTGTTGCAATTATGGGCATTACAAATGTGGGGCATATGTGTAAGGTGCATTACTGTGTGGCATTATGTGTATTATGGGCATTACAAATGTGGGGCATATGTGTAAGGTGCATTACTGTGTAGAATTATGTGTATTATGGGCATTACAAATGTGGGGCATATGTGTAAGGTGCATTACTGTGTAGAATTATGTGTATTATAGGCATTACAAATGTGGGTCATATGTGTAAGGTGCATAACTGTGTGGCAATTTTCTGTATTATAGGCATTACTAATGTGGGGCATATGTCTAAGGTGCATCACAGTGTGGCATGGGTTGGACTGGTCCACAGGGGCACAGGGTAAACTACCGGTGGGCCCCATTGCCTGAGGTCAGATGCGGAACTAGCGGCAGTGCTAGGGGGAACCAAGCAAAATCTTCCCTAGGGCATCAAATTGGCTAGGGCCGGCTCTGGTCTCAGGCATGTACATAAGTAAGTAAAACATGTTACTTGCATCCACCTCTGAATCAGACCCAAAGTTACAACCAAACAGCTCCTGACATTTTTCAAACACAGGGGCAGATGCATTAATGCGTCCATAACTCTTCTTACGTGTCTGGACCTGCTTCGCCCATTCAGCATGGCGAAACAGGTCCAGACCCCAGCGGCATTTATTATTGCTTCTTTTGCCGAACAGGGAGAGTCCAGTGATTTTGAATCTTCTCTCTTTAGGCAGTGCCGCTGTCACTATCTGGTACTTGCTCCAGTGAAATTCCTCCCAGCGGCACCTATGCTGTCATTGGAGAAAAAAGATATATATATTTTTTGAATGCACAGTGCTGCGCATGTGGCAATGACAGCTGCAGCTTTTTGGCCTCGCCAGGTAGTCCCACGTTGCCATCTCCCAATGTTGAGAAGTATGCATAACGTGCAGATAAAGCGAAACCTTATAATGCCTTTTCATACATCTACCCTTTCTGTAAAATGACAGAAGCTGACTGGTTGGTACTTTATCTCTCTCCACTTTTATCTCTCTCAAAGCTTCGATAAAACTTTACCTCAGTCTTGGCCACAAAAGTATGCAAGTATGGATCAATAGAATGGTTATTGGAAAGAAAGAATGATCAATAGGTTCCGCAAAAGCTCTACACCTCTGCACATTTTGTACTTTGATGAATGGCATTGTGTATTTTTAGGTGGAATATTAAGTTACAGGTTATTAGTAAAGAAGATTCAGTTTAGGAGTCATTTATTTCTCCAGCATATCTGTCAATATAAATATAAACTATGACTATGTTTCTGTTATCAAAATGGTGCAACTCTGAGGCTAAAACCAGTTTTGATCACGCCCTTACAGCTTAATTCTATGATAAACTTATTTAATTCAGCAAACAATTAATTGTTGACATTTGGAATGTTTGTAAAGGGAGGGAGGGTTACATAGAAAATAAAATAAAGAATATAATATGTTTCTCATCCAGCAGTGGGGCTGATTCAGAGGTGGATGGTGTTTCATTTATTACAGTAAGCATTGCAGAAAACAGGAGAGTGTCGGACCCATTTTTTCTGGGTGTGCCAAAGCCACACATTGAAAGCAGTTTCACTGGCCCTGGCAGCGTAGTTTTGATGGACATCCTAAGTAAACAGAAGGTTACTCAGATGTCTGGTAAATTGGATGATATTTACGCTGTGGATCCGATGCTGCACCTTCGGATGTAGGGAGTGTATCTGACAAGCCATCAGTGGGCGTCTTTTTCATATTTTCGTACAGCTACTGCGAAGCAGCTGAGACAGAACAGGATGTTTAAGAAGATTAAATGAGTGCTCATTTTGTTTGAAAGAAAAAAATTTTTTTTTTGCAGCATTATTTTATTAATCTGTTTTTTTTTTAACAGCAATAGTCTGTGTTATTTTTCTGGAAAAATAGGTATAGGAATGCCAGGTTTGGGAGAGGAGGTATTAAAAATGTGTGTGTAGATAGATAGATAGATAGATAGATAGATAGATAGATAGATAGATAGATAGATAGATAGATAGATATCGTAAAGGCCCTACACATTAGGTGACCCGCCGTCATGCTGCCAGACGGCCGATACGGGCGACCTGGCGGTGGGGGGGGGGGGGGGTGACGGGGGGAATGAAGATTCTTCACTCCCCACGCCACCCGCCTCCATATGGGTGCATGCTAATATGGACGAGATTGTCCATATTGGCCTGCATGTATAAGCGACCCGGCACCAATGTTGAACGAGTGCGGGGCCACGCATCGTTCATTGTTGGTGCCTACACACTGACTGATATGAACGAGTTTTCGTTCATTAATGAACAAGAACGTTCATATCGATCAGTAAAATATTGTTAAATATGTAGGGCCCTTTAGACAAATGCACTCTCCTACTTTTACACGGTGCTCCCTTTAATCTGTTCCATCATGAATAAAAAATAATAAAGTAATATGGAAAAGGATACTCAGATAATTTTTGAAAAAAATCACATGTATTTATTTGCACCCAGAAGGGCACTCCAAAAGTCACAATAATAGTGGAACAGCATGAAAATCCAGACATCCAGTATAAGTCAATAGTGACAATCATAGTGCCTTAATGGTCAGCATAGTACAGCATTCTACATACACAGTACAGCATAGCATTGAAAATAGAAAGTTGCAACTTATCAGTCTGTCGACCTCAGTAAACGACTGTTCAAGACCGCTGCATTACGTCACTGCCACTTCTGCAGTCCAGAGCCATCTGTCTTGGGCACTCCAAGACTTTTGGAGTGCCCATCTGGGTGAAAGTAAATATATGTGATTTTTTTTTTAAATGATCTGAGTGCCCTTTTCCATCTGCCTATGTCTTCATATGGTTTGGCAGCATGGTTTCCAGCATTCCTGGAGAGCCTTCTGGTTGCACTGCCAGCTCCTACACTATGACAGGAGCAGAGTGCTGCACATAATGTCACAGTTCAGCACCTTGCTCCTGTCACTAAGTAGGAGTTGGCGTCAGCGCTTGGACTGTGACACCCAGGTTCAGCCCGCACCTCTAGCAACTAGAGATGAGCGCCTGAAATTTTTCGGGTTTTGTGTTTTGGTTTTGGGTTCGGTTCCGCGGCCGTGTTTTGGGTTCGAACGCGTTTTGGCAAAACCTCACCGAATTTTTTTTGTCGGATTCGGGTGTGTTTTGGATTCGGGTGTTTTTTTCCAAAAACACTAAAAAACAGCTTAAATCATAGAATTTGGGGGTCATTTTGATCCCAAAGTATTATTAACCTCAAAAACCATAATTTACACTCATTTTCAGTCTATTCTGAATACCTCACACCTCACAATATTATTTTTAGTCCTAAAATTTGCACCGAGGTCGCTGTGTGAGTAAGATAAGCGACCCTAGTGGCCGACACAAACACCGGGCCCATCTAGGAGTGGCACTGCAGTGTCACGCAGGATGTCCCTTCCAAAAAACCCTCCCCAAACAGCACATGACGCAAAGAAAAAAAGAGGCGCAATGAGGTAGCTGTGTGAGTAAGATTAGCGACCCTAGTGGCCGACACAAACACCGGGCCCATCTAGGAGTGGCACTG
Organism: Pseudophryne corroboree; assembly: GCF_028390025.1. Classification (NCBI taxonomy): domain Eukaryota; kingdom Metazoa; phylum Chordata; class Amphibia; order Anura; family Myobatrachidae; genus Pseudophryne; species Pseudophryne corroboree. The sequence continues at coordinate 739,463,281 of NC_086444.1, forward strand.
CAGTGTCACGCAGGATGTCCCTTCCAAAAAACCCTCCCCAAACAGCACATGACGCAAAGAAAAAAAGAGGCGCAATGAGGTAGCTGTGTGAGTAAGATTAGCGACCCTAGTGGCCGACACAAACACCGGGCCCATCTAGGAGTGGCACTGCAGTATCACGCAGGATGGCCCTTCCAAAAAACCCTCCCCAAACAGCACATGACGCAAAGAAAAAAAGAGGCGCAATGAGGTAGCTGTGTGAGTAAGATTAGCGACCCTAGTGGCCGACACAAACACCGGGCCCATCTAGGAGTGGCACTGCAGTGTCACGCAGGATGTCCCTTCCAAAAAACCCTCCCCAAACAGCACATGACGCAAAGAAAAAAAGAGGCTTTTTACTGATATTTGGTGTTTTGGATTTGACATGCTCTGTACTATGACATTGGGCATCGGCCTTGGCAGACGACGTTGCTGGCATTTCATCGTCTCGGCCATGACTAGTGGCAGCAGCTTCAGCACGAGGTGGAAGTGGATCTTGATCTTTCCCTAATTTTGGAACCTCAACATTTTTGTTCTCCATATTTTAATAGGCACAACTAAAAGGCACCTCAGGTAAACAATGGAGAAGGATGGATTGGATACTAGTATACAATTATGGACGGGCTGCCGAGTGCCGACACAGAGGTAGCCACAGCCGTGAACTACCGCACTGTACTGTGTCTGCTGCTAATATATAGACTGGTTGATAAAGAGATAGTATACTCGTAACTAGTATGTATGTATAAAGAAAGAAAAAAAAACCACGGTTAGGTGGTATATACAATTATGGACGGGCTGCCGAGTGCCGACACAGAGGTAGCCACAGCCGTGAACTACCGCACTGTACTGTGTCTGCTGCTAATATATAGACTGGTTGATAAAGAGATAGTATACTCGTAACTAGTATGTATGTATAAAGAAAGAAAAAAAAACCACGGTTAGGTCACTGGTATATACAATTATGGACGGGCTGCCGAGTGCCGACACAGAGGTAGCCACAGCCGTGAACTACCGCACTGTACTGTGTCTGCTGCTAATATAGACTGGTTGATAAAGAGATAGTATACTACTAATATTATATACTGGTGGTCAGGTCACTGGTCACTAGTCACACTGGCAGTGGCACTCCTGCAGCAAAAGTGTGCACTGTTTAATTTTAATATAATATTATGTACTCCTGGCTCCTGCTATAACCTATAACTGGCACTGCAGTAGTGCTCCCCAGTCTCCCCCACAATTATAAGCTGTGTGAGCTGAGCAGTCAGACAGATATATAATATATATAGATGATGCAGCACACTGGCCTGAGCCTGAGCAGTGCACACAGATATGGTATGTGACTGAGTCACTGTGTGCTGTGTATCGCTTTTTTCAGGCAGAGAACGGATTATAAATAAAAGTGGTGGTCACTGGTCACTATCAGCAAAACTCTGCACTGTACACTACTGAGTACTCCTAATGCTCCCCAAAATTAGTAAATCAAGTGTCTCTCTAATCTATTCTAATTCTAAACGGAGAGGACGCCAGCCACGTCCTCTCCCTATCAATCTCAATGCACGTGTGAAAATGGCGGCGACGCGCGGCTCCTTATATAGAATCCGAGTCTCGCGATAGAATCCGAGCCTCGCGAGAATCCGACAGCGTCATGATGACGTTCGGGCGCGCTCGGGTTAACCGAGCAAGGCGGGAAGATCCGAGTCGCTCGGACCCGTGAAAAAAAACATGAAGTTCTGGCGGGTTCGGATTCAGAGAAACCGAACCCGCTCATCTCTACTAGCAACACCACTGAAATACAGATATAGCTCTTCTCGGCTTTGCCACAATGCATATGCATCATAGAAAGCGATCGCAAAAAATGTCTGCCTGCGAATGGGCATGATCACAGGTATGACTATTCGCACAAAGGTGGTCATTCCGAGTTTTTCGCTCGTTATTTTTTTCTCTCAACGGAGCGATTAGTCGCTAATGCGCATGCGCAATGTCCGCAGTGCGACTGCGCCAAGTAAATTTGCTTTGCAGTTAGGAATTTTACTCACGGCATTACGAGGTTTTTTCTTCGTTCTTGTGATCGTAATGTGATTGACAGGAAGTGGGTGTTTCTGGGCGGAAACTGGCCGTTTTATGGGAGTGTGTGAAAAAACGCTACAGTTTCTGGGAAAAACGCGGGAGTGGCCGGAGAAACGGAGGAGTGTCTGGGCGAACGCTGGGTGTGTTTGTGACGTCAAACCAGGAACGACAAGCACTGAACTGATCGCACTGGAAGAGTAAGTCTCGAGCTACTCAGAAACTGCACAGAGAAGTCTTTTCGCAATGTTGCGAATCTTTCGTTCGCAATTTTGATAAGCTAAGATTCACTCCCAGTAGGCGGCGGCTTAGCGTGTGCAATGCTGCTAAAAGCAGCTTGCGAGCGAACAACTCTGAATGAGGGCCAAAATCACTGCAGGGTACATGCGCACATGTGTACAACGTATATATATATATATATATATATATATATATATATATACAGGTTGAGTATCCCATATCCAAATATTCCGAAATACGGAATATTCCGAAATACAGACTTTTTTGAGTGAGAGTGAGATAGTGAAACCTTTGTTTTTTGATGGCTCAATGTACACAAACTTTGTTTAATACACAAAGTTATTAAAAATATTGTATTAAATGACCTTTAGGCTGTGTGTATAAGGTGTATATGAAACATAAATGAATTGTGTTAATGTAGACACACTTTGTTTAATGCACAAAGTTCTAAAAAATATTGTCTAAAATGACCTTCAGGCTGTGTGTATAAGGTGTATATGAAACATAAATGCATTCTGTGCTTATATTTAGGTCCCATCACCATTATATCTCACTATGGTATGCAATTATTCCAAAATACGGAAAAATCCGATATCCAAAATTCCTCTGGTCCCAAGCATTTTGGATAAGGGATACTCAACCTGTATATATATATTACACACACATACTAGCTAAAGTACCCGGATGGGTTAGGTTTATGCACCTGTTAAGGTTAGGTTGTGGGTGTGGGGGAGGGGATAGGTTTAGGCTGCGGGGAGGGAGGGTTAGCGTTACAAGGCCAAGGGGGAAGGTAAGTATTCTTACCTTCCCTTGTCAGGATTCCAATCTTCGGGATGCCGCAATGCTTCTGGGTACACAACATTTTTTGTCTTCCCACCTCCATTTCTCTCAGTTGTTTTAGTTAATTGATTTATGGTTATTTCAGGTCATTAAATTATTGTCATTTCTGTCAGTATTAAAGTTCATTAACGTTTTCATCCAAATTCATCCAGTAGAAAGCCCAGAACAAGCTTTCTACACGAGGTCCCAACGGGACCCCAACCCCCTAGTATGTCTTTTGGGATCCAATGTTATGACTTTGTGAAGTTTTCTTTCAAATCCATCCAGTGGAAGGCCCTGAACATGCTCTCTCTGTCAAAGTTCTGTCCACCGCATTCCATCATGAAGTCCGACCAAACCCTAGTATGCCTTCAAGGATCCACTGTTACCACTCTGTGAAGTTTTCTTCCAAATCCATCCAATAAAAGGCTCAGAACAGGCTCCCTGGGTCAAAGTCCAGCCCAGCATATACCATTGTGAGGTCAGACCGGGTCTCTAAGTCCTCTGAAACTTGACCCCCTCACATTGGTTTCATCCCAATCAGTGGAATGTCCAGAACAAGCTACCTTGGTCAAAGTTCTGTACAGCGCATTGCACCATGAGGTCCAACCAACCACTTAGTATGCTTCTAGGATCTAATCTTACCATTCTATGAAGTTTTCATCCAATGGTATGCCCAGAATGAGCTCACTGAGTCAAAGTTCTGCCCGGTGCATACTGCCGTAAGGTCCAACCAGGACCATAACCCCCCTAAAACCTGACCAGGATCCAACTGGACCAAGTTGCATTGGTTTCATCCCAATCGGTGTAATTTTGTTCCAAATCCATCCAGTGTAAGGCCAGAACATGCTCCCTGGGTCAAAGTTCTTCCCGAGGTCTTCTGCCATGAGCTCTGATGAAACCCAACCCCCTAGTATGTCTTCTGGGATCAAATGTTACCACTTTGTGAAATTTCCTTCAAACATATCCAGTGGAAGGGCCAGAACAGGCTCCCTGGGTCAAAGTTCTGCCCTGCGCATTACACTGAGAGGTTCAACAGGGACCCTAACCCCCAGTGAAACCAGTCCAGGATCCAACTGGACCATTTAGCATTTGTTTCATCCCAATCGGTGCAGGAGTATCTGGACAGGCAAACATACAAACAAGCAGACCATTGAATTTTATATATAAGATAAGATATGTAAGGAGTGAGTTTTTTTTAGTTTTAACCCTGCCAGTATTTGAAGTTGAATAAGGAAGGGTATGTGGTCCAGATCCACCAAACCATGTAGATGCCTTTGAAGCGCATACAGTTATACACAGTACACACATATTTTAATTTTTAGTGTATATATATCAAAGAAATTAGAACATGGTGGGACATAAAAGGCTTAGAGCATTATCTCAAAGTGAACAGAGTGCCAAGAGGCCTAAGACTTATGAAGAATCCGACATTTGGTTCAGACAGGACAGAGTTCATGGGCGAATGGGACAAAATCCTCCATGATTGTTCCATTAATCTCATGAAATTAATTGTAAAAGAGAAGAAAAACGAACTCTCAATTATAGAAGACAATCTCAAAACTAAAGACGTGGCACTCACTAAATTTAAAGATAGTGAGGAGTTCAAAATAAACGAAAAAGTCCTGAACAAAAAACTGGAGAGAGTGGAAGAAGAGGTAATCAAAAATAAAGAACACAAATTCCTGAGAGACAAAAAAGACTGAGACTAATAACATCAAAAACTGGTCCAGACTCCGACCTCAGGATAGAAGTAGAGGACGATTACCCTTCCAAACAAGAGACGTCTCACAAAGTCGGCTAAAATCTAGAACCGATTCACCATCCACCCACAAACAACTATCCAGGCAAAGGAATGATGTAATAAGGACGGAAAACCGTTACTCTACATTGGAACAACCATCTACAAGTACGCAAGCTGACGCAGGGGAACGTTTTTTAGAACAAAGACCACAGAGACCTTACAGAGACAAGGATCTCCATACAAGAATAAAAGAAGTTACCAAAACAGCCTTACCATTAAAAAGAAGACTACAAGAAGGGGAAAACGAGGAGGACGAAGAAGAAAACCCCAAAAAAAGATACTACCATTAGCTAATCCACAGGACAAAGGCATTTTCAATTTATCAAATCATGAATTGACACAACCTCAAATCTCACTACTCAGTAAGGGGATAACGTTTGCACCAACACAAAAACCGGACAAATTTTCCATGTTTATTGATCTTAATAAATATGTGAGGAATTTGACACTGAAAAGACATTTTGCAAGGAAAGATACAGCCATTTTGACCAACTATAATACTTCAAAATCAGGGCTAAGACCCCCTTCAAAATTCTATCCATTAGAATCAAAAGGATCTCATATTAACATCTTCTATGATCTGGTGAAAAAGGATTTAATCGAAACTGGGGATTTTAAAGTGAAAAAATGTAACTTGACAAACTCAGAAAAGCATGCACTAAAGGAATTGAAAAGTATTGATACAATTATCCTAAGACCGGCAGACAAAGGTGGAGGTCTAGTGATTCAAAACAAAGAGGACTACATCATGGAAGCATTAAGATTGCTTGGTGACACGGCATCATACAAACCACAACCTAAAGATCCAACGGAGGAATTTATTAATGAACTAAGACTGACCTTAGTACCAGCCCTACACAAGAATTTAATTACCAAGGATGAGTATCAATACCTCATGAATAGTAATCCGGTGATACCTATCATGTACCACTTACCGAAAATACATAAGAGACTAGACGCTCCACCAGGAAGACCTATCATTGCGGGCATAGACTCCATAACGGCACACCTTTCCGAATATGTAGATCTCTTTCTAAAACCGTATGTACAAAATCTACCCTCTTACCTCAAGGACACCACTAGTGTCCTGAGTCTGTTAAAAGACTTTAAGTGGAAAGAGACATAAATGTGGACAACTATTGACGTACAGTCCCTCTATACAAGTATTGCCCATGAGAAGGGAATAGAGGCTTGTCGTGCGAAATTAGTATCGGACCCGAACAATTCGCAGCAACATTGTGACTTCTTATGTACACTGATCGATTTCATTCTAACACACAATTATTTTAAATTCAGAGATATATTCTACCTACAGGTGTGCGGTACCGCAATGGGTACAGTTTTCGCGCCTAGCTACGCGAATATCCTAATGGGAATGTGGGAACAGATCAACATCTACGATAGCCCTTGGTTCGCCACCAATATACGGTTTTATAAAAGATATATAGATGACATCATTCTAATTTGGGATGGAAATCAAGAAAGCTTCAATCAATTCATGGAAGGGATCCAAAAGAATGATTTTAATCTCACTTTCACCAGCACAGCGAGCAAAGAAAAAGTGGAATTCCTAGATCTAATACTCACAAATAGCAGTGAAACAATCATCACAAAAAATTATATCAAAACAGTAGATACCAACAGCTACCTGCACTACGACAGTGGCCATACTCTCCAGTGGAAAAACAATATCCCTTATTCCCAAATGTACAGAATTAGAAGAAATTGCACCAATGTCGAAACTTTCCATGAACAATCCAACATCTACGCGGATAGATTTAGGGAAAGAGGCTATCCTGAACACATTATAAAGGAAGCTATGGATCGTGGCGAAAAACTTGACAGAGAATCCCTCTTACAACCGAAAACTAAAGATCATAACAAAAAGCTAATAGCACCATTCATTACCAAAATCAATTGTGAAGAGCACAAAATCAAAAGAATTTTTTCTAAACATTGGCACATCCTCAAGATGGATCCGATATTGAAGGAGATACTACCAGAAAAACCAGAGGTCATATTCAGGAAATCTAACAATTTAAAGGAAATATTGGCACCAAGTTTGCTCAAAGAATCACAAAGTGAAACTACAGGATTCCTCAAATGCAAAGGGATGTATAAATGTGGACACTGCATCATGTGCAAGTATGTACACCCCAGCAGAAGAACATTTTCAGACACAAACAATAAGAAGGAATTCAAGATAAAGGACTTCATAAATTGTAACACTACATCAGTAGTATATATGATTGAATGTGGTTGTCAGCGGAAATAAGTAGGGAAAACGAAGAGAGCCCTCAAATTACGTATTCAAGAACATGTTCGCAACATAAAAAATAATGTTGAAAGCCACCCTCTTTCCAGACACTTCACGGAGGTCCACAACTCAAAACCAGATTCATTGACCTTCAAGGCGATAGAACATGTAAAGCTGGGTACTAGAGGCGGAGACTTGCTAAGGAAACTATCCCAACGAGAGATGTACTGGATCTTTACTTTGAACACCATGTCCCCACATGGACATAATGAAGGATATGAAATCGCACCTTTTTTATAAAATTCCTTTTTACCTAGCTTTTTTCTTTTTAATTTTTAAAAAAACCCATCTTTTATTGACCTCAATGTATAACATGTAATTTTTGGTATTTTTAATTCATGATCACATACCTCCATTATGTATTAAACAGGTAATGTGAAGCACCTTAAAATTAGTGCCTAACTTGGTGCCTCAGTATATTAATATTCCCACACTGGCTCTTTGTTGTAAATTAAGCACGGCAAATAGTGATACTGAGCAAGGCACCTATGATCATGTCTATTAATTGCCTTGCCCTCTCATTTGTTTATATATATAATTCGCTTACATATAAATACGTTCATAAACTGTGTGACAGCTATCAAAGAAAATTGGGTGTTTATGTATGCTAATTCCCGGTGTATTGCGTCACTTCCGGTGGACGCATCACAATTCAAATACGGTCACAAATATATTTTTTAAATATATTGTTTTTATATCGTTTTTGTATTATTACTCTGTTCTGTAGCACATGTATGTGATGATCAGTGCTTATGAGAATTCTTACTAATTAGCACCATTAGTATTCCCGGCTGCCGATTTGTAAACCGGAAGTGACGCTCACAACATGGATATCGTAACTTCCGGTCACTAAGCGTTACCTCGCGTCAACTTATACAAATAGACGACGCCTTAATACAGGCCGTCTATGAGGCATATATCACATATTCCCCTAGTGCACCCACGATGCCACCAATGTAGTCCGATTCGTGTTATAAAACATCTATTCCGAGAACGGGAAGTGACGTCACTTCCAGTTCCGGTATGGTGAACCGCACGGAATCTCATGCGCGGACGGCGCCTAATGCAAGCCGTCTATGTAGCTTGGATTTATCAGTTCTAGGGCATCCACGATGCCACCAATGTGTTACTAATACTCTCTCACATCGGATTGAAAATTTACGTAGACAGGAAGTGACGTCACTTCCGGGTCTAGTAAAAATATGCACGAACTTTACACCTTGGATTTTTATTGACCATCATTTGTAAATCATTGTTTATGTTCCCACCAACCTTTTAAATTGACTATTATGAGACAATAGTCATATTACATTAGTAATGTGTTTTACTTTAGTTTTTGACGGAATTTACGTCACTTCCGGTTCCGGGAGTTCCGTGAACCGGAAGTAGAGGGTCAAACTGGCTCAGTGAGCTTTAAAAATACATTGCTTTGGACTGCACTCTTATCTCCTGAGGAAGCCTTGATTGGCGAAACGCGTTGAGACCTGAGCAGAACCTTACACTGCTACTAAGCTAAGCTTTATTTATTACTCTTTTAACTGATCTATATTTTTACTTGATTGATGTTTTATAGCCATTAATTTGAATAAATTTCCTAGTCTTCCGACTGATTTTACAACTACTTTGTGTACTGGATTGGATGGGAGATTTCTGGAGAAACGATCACTAGATGTTTATGCTGATTATACATCTAAATCTGGTACGCCTAATAAGGTTTTTTTGGGGGAGATTATTATTTACCCTGAAATACTACGCCATGTGGCGATCCCGTCTTCTCTGATTTTTAGATGGTGTTGCTAGCAAGAAATATCCTGACTGACATCTATTTATTTGACGTGGTTTAAAGAAATCATCTGGTACGCATTTATATATTTCACTACAGTGTCATCCAACACATATAAAACTTACTGCACCATAGGCGCTTGTTCTTCTCCTCTTTTTGCTATATATATATATATATATATATATACATACATATACTGTATACACCAATCCAATGATCTGGCACTCAGCTAACCCTTGCAAGGGTTACTTGCTCCGGTGCCCTACTTTAGGGGGAATTACCAAACTTGCAACATATCCAAATTTGGCGGCACTCAGATACTTGTACATCACATCAGTGAAGCAGCTAAAGTTTGTCACCTGAATCACCTGATTTGGATATGCTGATATACACAGATCACCTTAACCAGAGGTGTAACTAGGGTAGGGCGAGCAGGGCACGTGCCCTGGGCACCGTGACGGGCACAGCTAAAGGGGGCGCCTGCGCCGCCATCCAGGACATCGCTCCCGCCCACGCACCCACAGCCGCCACTGCCTGACCGCCCGCAGCCGTCGCCACTGCCTGCACATGTTTCGCCGCCGAGCAAGTCCCGCTGTGGTGCACGGCGGTGTTACTTCAGCAGCTTCTAGCATTCCTACTTGCTAGGGCTGCTGCCGGGAGCGTGCCAGCATCACGCTCCATGAGCTTCTGCCTGCCGTTGAGAGGTGAGGAGGGGGAAGGGGGGGAACACTAGCCAGTGACACACAAAGAGACTACCCCCCCTCCCCCTATTCTATGCCTCTCTTTGTTTATAGTATAGTATACCCCCCCCCTCGTTACCCCTATGCCTAAGACAGGCATAGAATAGGGGTAGAGGGGTATACTATAATACTATAAACAAAGAGATGCATAGAATAGGGGTAGAGGGGTATACTATAATACTATAAACAAAGAGAGGCATAGAATAGGGGGAGGGGGGTATACTAAACAAGAAGAGAGGCATAGAATGGGGGAAGGTATACAGAAAGAGAGGCATAGAATGGGGGGGGGGGTATACACAAAGCAGAGGCAAGTCGCCCCCGCCACTATTGTTGTAGTAAAACTCTGCATCTACTGTATTTATATCCGAGCAATTGTGAGTGTGTATATATATATATATATACAGTTGTGCTCAGAAGTTTACATACCCTAGGTCCCTAGCAGAATTTGTGGTTTTCTGGCCATTTGTCAGAGAATATGAATGATGACTCACAAACTTTTATTTCACTCATGGTTAGTGGTTGGGTGAAGCCATTTATTGTCAAACAACTGTGTTTACTCTTTTTAAATTTATAATGACAACAGAAACTACCCAAATGACCCTGATCAAAAGTTTACATACCCCAGTTCTTAATACCGTGTATTGCCCCCTTTAACATCTATGACAGCTTGAAGTCTTTTGTGGTAGTTGTGGATGAGGCTCTTTATTTTCTCAGATGGTAAAGCTGCCCATTCTTCTTGGCAAAAAGCCTCCAGTTCCTGTAAATTCTTGGGCTGTCTTGCATGAACTGCACGTTTGAGATCTTCCCAGAGTGGCTCAATGATAATGAGGTCAGGAGACTGAGATGGCCACTCCAGAACCTTCATTTTATTCTGCTGTAGCCAATGACAGGTCGACTTGGCCTTGTGTTTTGGATCATTGTCATGTTGGAACGTCCATGTACGTCCCATGCGCATCTTCCGGGCTGATGAGTGCAAATTTTCCTCCAGTATTTTCTGATAACATGCTGCATTCATCTTGCCATCAATTTTGGCCAAGTTTCCAGTGCCTTTGTAGCTCACACATCCCCAAAACATCAGCGATCCACCTCCGTGTTTCACAGTAGGAATGGTGTACCTTTCATCATAGGCCTTGTTGACTCCTCTCCAAATGTAACGTTTATGGTTTTGGCCAAAAAGTTACATTTTGGTCTCATCACTCCAAATGACTTTGTTCCAGAAGTTTTGAGGCTTGTCTTTGTGCTGTTTGGAGCATTGTAGGCGGGATGCTTTGCGGCATTTGCGTAGTAATGGCTTTCTTCTGGCAACTCGACCATGCAGCCCATTTTTCTTCAAATTCCTCCTTATTGTGTATCTTGAAACAACCACACCACTTTTTTTCAGAGAGTCCTGTATTTCAGTTATTTGTGGATTTTTCTTTGCATCCCAAACAATTTTCCTGGCAGTTGTGGCTGAAATTTTTGTTGGTCTACCTGACCGTGATTTGGTTTTCACGGAATCCCTAATTTTCCACTTCTTAATTAGAGTTTGAACACTGCTGATTGGCATTCTCAATTGCTTGGATATCTTTTTATATCCCTTTCCTGTTTTCTACAGTTCAATTACCTTTTCCCGCAGATCCTTTGACAATTCTTTTGCTTTTCCCATGACTCAGAATCCAGACACGTCAGTGCAGCACTGGATGAAAGATGCAAGGGTCTTTCAGGAGTCCAGAAACTCACTGACCTTTTATACACACACACTGATTACAAACAAACAGATCACAGGTGAGGATGGTTACCTTTAGTAGCCATTCAAACCCGTTTGTGTCAACTTGTGTGTATGTTATCAAGCCAAAATCTCCAGGGTATGTAAACTTTTGATCAGGGTCATTTGGGTAGTTTCTGTTGTCATATTGATTTAAAAAGAGTAAACACAGTTGTTTGACAATAAATTACATCACCCAACCACTAACCATGAGTGAAAGAAAAGCTTGTGAGTTATTCTTTATATTCTCTGCCATATGGCCAGAAAATCACAAATTCTGCTAGGGTATGTAAACTTATGAGCACAACTGTATATATATATATATATATATATATATATGTAAAATGTGAATTTTGGCTCATTCTGTGTGGTATAATGGGAATTTCGGCTCATTCAGTGTGCTTTAATGTGAATTTCGGCTCATTCAGTGTGCTTTAATGTGAATTTCGGCTCATCCTGTGTGCTATAATGTGAATTTCGGCTCATTCAGTGTGCTGTAATGTGAATTTCGGCTCATTCAGTGTGCTTTAATGTGAATTTCGGCTCATTCAGTGTGTTATAATGTGAATTTCGGCTCATTCAGTGTGCTTTAATGTGAATTTTGGCTCATTTAGTGGCTTTAATGTAAATTTCGGCTCATTCTATGTGCTTTAATGTGAATTTCGGCTCATTCAGTGTGCTATAATGTGAATTTCGGCTCATTCAGTGTGCTTTAATGTGAATTTCGCCCCATTCTGTGTGCTTTAATGTGAATTTCGGCTCATTCAGTGTGCTATAATGTGAATTTCGGCTCATTCAGTGTGCTATAATGTGAATTTTGGCTCATTCTGTGTGCTATAATGTGAATTTCGGCTCATACCATGTGCTAAAATGTGAAAGGTCTAGTATTAAATAGTATAAGGGGTAGTATAAGGCTAGTATAAGGTCTAGTACTAGTATAACCAGTACTAGATAGTATAAGGGGTCCTACTACACTGAAAGATACACCCCCTTTTGAGTGACCACACACCCTTTTCCGGAGTGCATGCGCATAATTACACCCTTCACCTTTCCATACCCTCACTTCAAAACTTCCACTTCAACTACTGCACCTACATCTATACATGCACACCCAGACATCTTTATACACAGTGACACCTATTTGTGTAGGAGATGATGATGGTAAGGTGCATGTGGAATTATAAAGAATATTCCCAGCATGACAAGAAACAGCTGGCGTGTCATGTTGGTAAATTCTATTTTCAGTGTCCACGCCGCCTCATGGCCATTTTTTTCAGAGCGTGCCAGTGGCGTGAGCACATACTTTCCTTTGCTTGTGTGTTTTTTTTTTTGTTTTTTGTTTTTTTTTTTTGGGGGGGGGGCACCATTGTTGATCTTGCCCTGGGCTCCAAAAACCCTAGTTACGCCTCTGACCTTAACAAAGGGGCGGTTGGTTTTATGGGATTGTGTTTTGAATACTCTTCAACACTGTATCAAGCTCCTGAGCACTGGAGTATTCAAAATGGGTGCACCCATTATTTGCAATACTTACCCTCCGGAGTTCCACAGCGAAACAGCAGCTCTGCAGAAATCACTGGGAAAATGGCACGGCGCCATTTTTGCAGTATTTCACGCATGCGCAGTAGAAAAATCACTGGGAAATGTCCGCCATGTCATTTTCACGGAGATCTGCACATGTGCTCTAGACTCTGGGACAGCGCTAGGGTCCTCCAGAGTCACAGCGCTGCCGCCAGCTAGAGAGGAGGGGCCCCTGACGGAGCTTGCACACAGGCCTCTTCCTCTCTGGATACGCCTCTGCTCCTGAGTGCTGCTGCCTGATTTAGAGGACATACTTAAAAAAAATTCCAGAGGGCACCGGGAGTCCAAGCAGGAGCTCTGCACCATGACAAAAATGTTTTGAAATATAACATTGAAACGTTGGTCATCCAACCGACTTCTGTTTTATTTGAGTGCTGTCGAGAGAAACTGTTGTAACCTGCAGCCACCTGGCATTGCATACGGAGGGTACCAATTTGTTATATTACATGGCTATGTCTATTTTGAGAAGTGCCGTTTTTGTTAAATTTTCTATATATATAATATTTAGAAAACAAGGTACTCATAAAGGACCAATTTGGCCCAGGACAGGTTCAGGAACGCTGTTCCTGATTATGTCTTAGGACCCTATTCAGGTTGTATTGCAGATTCTGCCAAAAGTATACGCAGGGGTGGACTAAGAGAGATGGGGGCCTGCGTCAAGGCTCCATGCAGTCCCCCTCCTCTTTGTGAGCAGATGCCATGCTGTAGAGTCTGGCTTTGTACCAGAGTCTACTGCGCATGCACAGGTCTCCAGGAAAATGGCGCCCGGGACTCTGGAGGGGTAAGGATAATTAAATGGGTGCAGAGTGTGTGGTGTAGGCCCCTCTGGACCCATGGGCCATGTGCACCATACATCCTGCACCAGGGGCATCTTCAGAGAGGAGGAGGCCTATGTGCAGTCTCCTTCTGGGCTCCCTCCCTTCTTGACTCTGGGCACTAGGGTTACAATGGGACCCTAGCGCTGTCCCAAAGTCTAGTGTGTATGTGCAGATCTCCAGGAAAATGGTGCGGCTGTCATTTTCCCAGCAATTTCTGCAACGCTGATGATGCGTCAGGACTCTAGAGGGTAAGTATTGAAAAAACTGGGTGCAGTGTGTGCCCCCCTGAACCCTGGGGGCTCATGTGCACTGCACACATGATAAATATGGGATCAGTATGATATACCTACAATCAAAATCGTGACGGACAAAATCCCAACAACAATTGACCGACGGTCAAAATCCCGACAAGGTCAAAATCCCGACAAGGTCAAAATACCGACATTTAAAATGTCGACAAGTCAAAAAGTTGACAAGAGTTTTTCATTGTTTTTTGGTTTGTGTGTCAACTTAGGTTGACATGGACACCTTATAAATTTACTGCGTACCCTCGCATGTTTGGGGCACGGTACCTCGATGCACTTGCCACACTAATATTCCTCCTCCAGATCCACTGGGATGGTAAAGTCGGTTTCAATGAAAAAATCATGAAAAAAGCATGTCGACTTTTTGACCTGTCGACATTTTAAATGGTGTTATAATCTTGTTGGTATTTTAATTGTCGGTATTTTGACCATGTCTGTATTTTGACCTTGAGGGTATTTTGACCATCAGTCAATGGTTGTTGGTACTTTGACTGTCGGGCTTTTGATTGTAGGTTGTAGGTAATTGACCGCATCCCAGAAATACACCAGTGCCCTGCATCCGTTACAGATATGCCAGTAAGCAGATGTGTATGTTTGTATGACATTATCACTGAGCAGCAATCATTTATTTTTTCTTCCTCTCTCATTTAAAAAGAATGTAGGATAATACAATGAACAGATTAAAAAAAAGACTTTCCAAACTTTTTAAATCATACAGTATGTAAACTGACATTACAGTATGTTATCTAATTCACTAAAAGTCAGTGAGTAGCTAGCCAACCTTTTCATTGTTACATCCACACATGCATTTATAAAGAACACCTATTAAAATTTCAAAATAACATTTGGGTCACTGTTATTTCTTTGTTAGATGCTGCTCAACTATATCTATTATATTGTTCATCTTCATTTCTCATGTTTTATTACCCCTTTCACACAGAAAGACAGATTGCTGAGTCAAACATTTGTACTTGGTAATTTGGCGGATCAACCTGGGACCTCTTTTCTGCGTGAAAGGGTCAACCCAGGTCAAAAAACAGGTTGGACCTTTCAAGATATTTTATTGGATATCGTGATATAAATATAAAAGTAAATAAGGACCTTTGCAAAATAGGTCAGAAATAAAACATGAATGTAATACTATATTCTGCAATGCTGAAGCGGCATTGGAACAACTATGGGCTTGATCCACAAATGCAGTCTTAGCTGATGCCACCACAACTGCAAATTTGTAAGTATTGGCTATGCGAAAATATGCAAGTGTCGCAGCCATCTGATTTGTATTGAGACATCCACTGGTGGCTTGGAATGGCTGTTTGCGTACAAAGACATAACATATGAATTCTGGGTAACCTCATGGTCATGCAGAAATCCCACCATCCTGTCATCCGGCCCAACCGCAGCATGCTGCAGTTGGATCCGGCGGCGGCGGGACTGCCGCACATGTGTGGGCGCCTGCATAAGCGCCCATGTGCAGTCTCCTTGTGGCCAAGTGTGTCCCGCTGAACAGGACCCGTTTGGCCGCTATGTGTGGCCCTACACTAGCCATTGGCAACCATTTAGATAACACCACTAAAAACAGTATTACTGTAAGTGTTGTAGGTTAGGGTGCACTATGCTGAAGCTTTACCTAGGGTGCAGAGAGACATTGCACCAACCCTGGCACTGAGACTCATGGTATTTGACCAAGCCCCTGCTTCAAAGACCATTGAATCTGACCTGTACAACCTGGTATGTTGCTGCTGCGATCTTTGACACAGGGAGATGTAAGAAGACAAGTTATGTGTATGTGTGCCTACAAGTATACAGTATGTGTGTATATTATAATAACATCCCCACAATTGGGAGAACGAACACCATTTTTTTGAGTAGATGGTGCAGTATATTAAACTCCTAGATAGTAGGCGTTGTAGACGAAGTTGGAAAAGAACTTAAAAAAGCCAAGATATTAGCTCTTATAAACCTACAAGATGTTTTGACAACCTATCAGAAGAAGAAAAGCAAGCACTTAGACAATTACGAATGAACAAACGCATAATGATCAGACTAGCAGACAAAGGATGGGTCATAGCAGTACAAAATTGGAAGAATCATTGTGAAGAAATACAGCGCCAGCTTGAAGACACTAATGTTTATGAGAAATTGACCTACGATCCATCATGAGTGGTAAAGAATAAAGTGGATACCACAGTAAAACAGGCCCGGATGGTAAGATGGCTGGATGAAAGTACTGCTACATACTTAACTGTACCAAGACCAATATGGCCGATCATTTACACAACACCTACCATTCATAAAACCCTAAAAAAACAACAACAAAAAACCTATCTGCCCAATCATCTCTGCCAGAGGGTCAACACTGCAGCCACTAGCCATCTTTGTTGACTATTTCTTTGACAATCCTTTGTTAAAAAACAAAACAAAATTACATTAAGGACACTGGTGATTTTTAATCTAAACTGGAAACTATCACAATAACGGATGACACTACACTGGCCACCCTGGATGTCTGCTCGTTATATACATGTATCCTGCACAATGCACGTCTTTAAGTAATGCAGAATGCACTGATGAATACTACTACCCTATTACCTCCTATACAACGTCTTCTGGACATGGCTGAACTAGTTTTATGCAACAACTTCAAGTATAATTAAACATATTACATGCAATGCTCAGGTACAGTGATGGGATTTAACCTACCTCCGGTGTAAGCAAATCTCTACATGGCAGACTATGAAGAAACCTACATGATTCCTAAATATGGGCAATACATCATGTTCTATAAAAGATTCATAGATGACATCTACCTGCTATGGCATGGCCCTAAAACAGCCTTCCATGACATGGTGGAACAGCCAATCTGTTTCACACAACACATTGATAACAACAGTGTTATTTTCAGGACATCACAGTGTTCCAGCAACAAAACAAATTGGGAACTACACTCTCTCGTAAACCATCAGACAAAAATATATTCTTCATGGCCTCCAGCCACCACCCACCTACACTTAAGGTCAGTGTCATGGCTGTGGTTTATTGTGAACTATGGTATACTGAATTGGGGTCTAAAGTTCTTGGGCAAAAACTGGGAGGTCTTATGGGGTGTAGTACTGGTGACCGGCGGTCTCCTGACCGCCGGTCACCTTACCGACGCCGGGATCCCGGCAGCATACCGACGCCGGGATCCCGGCGGGGAGGGGCGAGAGCAGCAAGCCCCTTGCGGGCTCGCTGCGCTCGCCACGCTGCGGGCTCGGTGGCGACCTGCGGTCGCCACGGGTTCTATTCCCACTCTATGGGTGTCGTGGACACCCACGAGTGGAAATAGTCCCTGTTGGTCGGCATGCCAACCATCGGGATAGTGAGCCGTCGGGCTCACGGAGGAGGTCATGTGACTGTCGGTCAGCTGACCGGCGGTCACATGAATACCACCCGTCTTATGTTGTTCTTTCTATTACAGTGATTAGACAGAAATACAGACTGGACAGTACTGGCTTCACATGTTGTATGCTAGGATGCAAAGCACTATCAACTATATGGGGTGGCTGGGATGTGGCGCAGTACCAGCTACACAGGATTGCTGGATGTGGAGCATTACCAGCTACACAGGATTGCTGTGATGTGGAGCAGTACCAGCTGCATAGGACTGCTGAGATTTCAGCAGTTACTTAGACTTAGATGCTGGGATGCGGAGCATTAACAGCTATATAGGAGTACTGAATTAAGATCAACTACTTTGACTTAATAAAACCAGTAAGTTACAGAACAGCACTGTCTGAGCATATTCTTCCACCTAACGGTAAGGCACAGGGGCATAAGTCCATCCCAGGCTGAGCATTACCAGGTGGAAGCCACCCTGTAACCTATTGCAGATATTAGCAGGGCTCCTGGAACAGAGTCTATTAACTCCACAAAGCTCCATTGGAAGAACAGTTTTCACACTTGGATTCTTCTGTGAACCACACAGGTGCTACTGTACATACAGGTGCCACTTCAGGGCTTGGACGCCTGAGGCAGACATTTCCATTGCCACTAGGAGTTACAGTATGCTCCTGGTAAGGTGCCTATCTCGTCTTCCTGGCAGCTACTCTCTGGTCCAGGGCACTGATTGAAGGCTCAGAGCCACACACACAGCAAACTCAGTAAAAGAAGCTGACACTACTGGGCATTTCCCTCAGCTCTGCTCTGTCCCTTAACCACTTGCCTGGCATGGTCGCATCAGATACGACCATACCAGCAATTGTCTTATCTGCCCTGGTCGCACAGGATGCGACCAATCAGATAGACGGTGTAAGCAGCGGCAGGGAAGGGAAACTTCCCTTGCTGCTGCTCTCAGAGGAACTGGAAGGTCCCTATACCTCCCTGCACACTCCCCTCAGTGTTGCCGTGCTGCTGATCATTGCTGATCGGTCAACACAGCAGGTCCCCACACCCAGCGGCTGCAGACAATACCAGCCGCTGGGAAAGTGTAAACCATACATACCCAATCCCCCCCTGTGTACCTGGCAGATGTCTGGGGTGTTAAAAGTAACATTGAGATGGTCGCGATGTTACTGATGTTCCGATATTACCAGTCTTCCCAACCGATGTTCCGATGTTTGAGCAATTTATTATTATTATTATTTTAATTATTTATTTATTTTTTTTAACTAAAATTATTTTGGATAAGGTTAATATCATGTTCTTCACCTAATTCACTAATAAAAAAAAACTCCGACAATTTCTGAGCAACCTCAAAAACAGCTTAAATCATAGAATTTGGTGGTAATTTTGATCCCATAGTATTATTAACCTCAATAACCATAATTTCCACTCATTTCCTTTCCAGTCTATTCTGAACACCTCACACCTCACAATATTATTTTTAGTCCTAAAATTTGCACCGAGGTCACTGGATGACTAAGCTAAGCATTGTTTTTGGGGGGGGGGAATCGTCAGTTAAGTGGATGTTAACTGCATGTTGTGGCGGCAGCTCTTGTAATCGTATTATGGGGGTCATTCCGAGTTGATCGCTAGCTCCCGTTGTTCGCTGCTTAGCGATCAGTTAAAAAAACAGCAAAACTGCGCATGTGTGGCATACGGGTACAAAGCACATTGTGGTTTTGCACAGGTTCTAGCAACGTTTTCAGTCGCACAGCCGATCGCAAGGAGATTGACAGAAAGTGGGAGTTTCTGGGTGTCAACTGACCGTTTTCTGGGAGTGTTTGGAAAAACGCAGGCGTGGCCGGGAGTTTGCTGGGCGGGTATCTGACGTCATTACTGTGTCATTCGTCGCTGCAATCATCGCACAGAATAAGTAACTACAGGGCTGGTCTTGTTCTGCACAAAATGTGTTTGCAGACGCTTGGCTGCACAGGCATTCGCGCTCCAGCAAAGAGAAAATACACTCCCCCGTGGGTGGCGACTATGCGTTTGCATGGCTGCTAAAAGTAGCTAGCGAGCGATCAACTCGGAAATTGGGAATGAGGGCCTATTTACTAGTGATGAGCGGGTTCGGTTTCTCGGAAACCGAACCCCCCCGAACTTCACGCTTTTTACACGGGTCCGAGGCAGACTCTGATCTTCCCGCCTTGCTCGGTTAACCCGAGCGCGCCCGAACGTCATCATCCCGCTGTCGGATTCTCGCGAGGCTCGTATTCTATCGCGAGACTCGGATTCTATATAAGGAGCCGCGCGTCGCCGCCATTTTCACACGTGCATTGAGATTGATAGGGAGAGGACGTGGCTGGCGTCCTCTCCGTTTAGAGTAGACTAGAGAGTAGTAGAGACACTTGATTTACTAATTTTGGGGAGCATATTAGGAGTACTACTTGCTGATAGTGTGACCAGTGACCACCAGTTTAATTAATCCGTTCTCTGCCTGAAAAAATACGATACACAGTGTGACACAGTCACATACCATATCTGTGCTCAGCCTCAGTGTGCCCTCAGTGTGCTGCATCATCTATGTAATACTGTATATCTGACTGTGCTGAGTGCTCACTGCTCACACAGCTTAATTGTGGGGGAGACTGGGGAGCAGTTATAGCAGGAGTACATATTTTAACAGTGCACACTTTTGCTGCCAGAGTGCCACTGCCAGTGTGACTGACCAGTGACCACTGACCACCAGTATATTGTGATTGTCTGCCTGAAAAAGTTAAACACTCGTCGTGTGGTGTTTTTATTCTATAAACGCATTCTGCTGACAGTGTCCAGCAGGTCCGTCATTATATAATATATACCTGTCCGGCTGCAGTAGTGATATATATATATTTTTTATATCATTATCATCGAGTCTATATTAGCACTGCAGCAGACGCAGTACGGTAGTCCACGGCTGTAGCTACCTCTGTGTCGGCAGTCGCTCGTCCATTCATAATTGTATACCACCTACCCGTGGTGTTTTTTTTTTCTATCTTCTTGATACTAGTAGCTTACTTTAGGAGTCTGCAGTGCTGAGCTGACAGTGTCCAGCAGGTCCGTCATTATATAATATATACCTGTCCGGCTGCAGTAGTGATATATATATTTTATATCTCATCATCCAGTCTATATTAGCAGCAGGCGCAGTACGGTAGTCCACGGCTGTAGCTACCTCTGTGTCGGCAGTCGCTCGTCCATCCATAATTGTATACCACCTACCCGTGGTGGGTTTTTTTTTCTATCTTCTTGATACTAGTAGCTCACTTTAGGAGTCTGCAGTGCTGAGCTGACAGTGTCCAGCAGGTCCGTCATTATATAATATATACCTGTCCGGCTGCAGTAGTGATATATATATATATTTTTTATATCATTATCATCCAGTCTATATTAGCAGCAGACGCAGTACGGTAGTCCACGGCTGTAGCTACCTCTGTGTCGGCAGTCGCTCGTCCATCCATAATTGTATACCACCTACCCGTGGTGTTTTTTTTTTTTTCTATCTTCTTGATACTAGTAGCTTACTTTAGGAGTCTGCAGTGCTGAGCTGACAGTGTCCAGCAGGTCCGTCATTATATAATATATACCTGTCCGGCTGCAGTAGTGATATATATATATTTTTTATATCATTATCATCCAGTCTATATTAGCAGCAGACGCAGTACGGTAGTCCACGGCTGTAGCTACCTCTGTGTCGGCAGTCGCTCGTCCATCCATAATTGTATACCACCTACCTGTGGTGGTTTTTTTTTTCTATCTTCTTGATACTACTAGTAGCTTACTTTAGGAGTCTGCAGTGCTGAGCTGACAGTGTCCAGCAGGTCCGTCATTATATAATATATACCTGTCCGGCTGCAGTAGTGATATATATATATTTTATATCTCATTATCATCCAGTCTATAATAGCAGCAGACGCAGTACGGTAGTCCACGACTGTAGCTACCTCTGTGTCGGCAGTCGCTCGTCCATCCATAATTGTATACCACCTACCTGTGGTGTTTTTTTTTCTATCTTCTTGATACTACTAGTAGCTTACTTTAGGAGTCTGCAGTGCTGAGCTGACAGTGTCCAGCAGGTCCGTCATTATATAATATATACCTGTCCGGCTGCAGTAGTGATATATATATATATTTTTTATATCATTATCATCCAGTCTATATTAGCAGCAGACGCAGTACGGTAGTCCACGGCTGTAGCTACCTCTGTGTCGGCAGTCGCTCGTCCATCCATAATTGTATACCACCTACCTGTGGTGTTTTTTTTTTTCTATCTTCTTGATACTAGTAGCTTACTTTAGGAGTCTGCAGTGCTGAGCTGACAGTGTCCAGCAGGTCCGTCATTATATAATATATACCTGTCCGGCTGCAGTAGTGATATATATATATATTTTTTATATCATTATCATCCAGTCTATATTAGCAGCAGACGCAGTACGGTTGTCCACGGCTGTAGCTACCTCTGTGTCGGCAGTCGCTCGTCCATCCATAATTGTATACCACCTACCTGTGGTGGTTTTTTTTTTTCTATCTTCTTGATACTAGTATCTTACTTTAGGAGTCTGCAGTGCTGAGCTGACAGTGTCCAGCAGGTCCGTCATTATATAATATATACCTGTCCGGCTGCAGTAGTGATATATATATATTTTATATCATTATCATCCAGTCTATATTAGCAGCAGACGCAGTACGGTAGTCCACGGCTGTAGCTACCTCTGTGTCGGCAGTCGCTCGTCCATCCATAATTGTATACCACCTACCTGTGTTGTTTTTTTTTTTCTATCTTCTTGATACTAGTAGCTTACTTTAGGAGTCTGCAGTGCTGAGCTGACAGTGTCCAGCAGGTCCCTCATTATATAATATATACCTGTCCGGCTGCAGTAGTGATATATATATATATATTTTTTATATCATTATCATCCAGTCTATATTAGCAGCAGATGCAGTACGGTAGTCCACGGCTGTAGCTACCTCTGTGTCGGCAGTCGCTCGTCCATCCATAATTGTATACCACCTACCTGTGGTGTTTTTTTTTTCTTTCTATCTTCTTGATACTAGTAGCTTACTTTAGGAGTCTGCAGTGCTGAGCTGACAGTGTCCAGCAGGTCCGTCGTTATATAATATATACCTGTCCGGCTGCAGTAGTGATATATATATATATTTTTTATATCATTATCATCCAGTCTATATTAGCAGCAGACGCAGTACGGTTGTCCACGGCTGTAGCTACCTCTGTGTCGGCAGTCACTCGTCCATCCATAATTGTATACCACCTACCTGTGGTGTTTTTTTTTTTCTATCTTCTTGATACTAGTAGCTTACTTTAGGAGTCTGCAGTGCTGACAGTGTCCAGCAGGTCCGTCATTATATAATATATACCTGTCCGGCTGCAGTAGTGATATATATATATTTTTTATCTGATTATCATCCAGTCTATATTAGCAGCAGACGCAGTACGGTAGTCCACGGCTGTAGCTACCTCTGTGTCGGCAGTCGCTCGTCAATCCATAAGTATACTAGTATCCATCCATCTCCATTGTTTACCTGAGGTGCCTTTTAGTTGTGCCTATTAAAATATGGAGAACAAAAATGTTGAGGTTCCAAAAATAGGGAAAGATCAAGATCGACTTCCACCTCGTGCTGAAGCTGCTGCCACTAGTCATGGCCGAGACGATGAAATGCCAGCAACGTCGTCTGCCAAGGCCGATGCCCAATGTCATAGTACAGAGCATGTAAAATCCAAAACACCAAATATCAGTAAAAAAAGGACTCAAAAATCTAAAATAAAATTGTCGGAGGAGAAGCGTAAACTTGCCAATATGCCATTTACCACACGGAGTGGCAAGGAACGGCTGAGGCCCTGGCCTATGTTCATGGCTAGTGGTTCAGCTTCACATGAGGATGGAAGCACTCAGCCTCTCGCTAGAAAAATGAAAAGACTCAAGCTGGCAAAAGCACAGCAAAGAACTGTGCGTTCTTCGAAATCACAAATCCACAAGGAGAGTCCAATTGTGTCGTTTGCGATGCCTGACCTTCCCAACACTGGACGTGAAGAGCATGCGCCTTCCACCATTTGCACGCCCCCTGCAAGTGCTGGAAGGAGCACCCGCAGTCCAGTTCCTGATAGTCAGATTGAAGATGTCAGTGTTGAAGTACACCAGGATGAGGAGGATATGGGTGTTGCTGGCGCTGGGGAGGAAATTGACCAGGAGGATTCTGATGGTGAGGTGGTTTGTTTAAGTCAGGCACCCGGGGAGACACCTGTTGTCCGTGGGAGGAATAGGGCCATTGACATGCCTGGTGAAAATACCAAAAAAATCAGCTCTTCGGTGTGGAAGTATTTCAACAGAAATGCGGACAACATTTGTCAAGCCGTGTGTTGCCTTTGTCAAGCTGTAATAAGTAGGGGTAAGGACGTTAACCACCTCGGAACATCCTCCCTTATACGTCACCTGCAGCGCATTCATCATAAGTCAGTGACAAGTTCAAAAACTTTGGGCGACAGTGGAAGCAGTCCACTGACCAGTAAATCCCTTCCTCTTGTAACCAAGCTCACGCAAACCACCCCACCAACTCCCTCAGTGTCAATTTCCTCCTTCCCCAGGAATGCCAATAGTCCTGCAGGCCATGTCACTGGCAATTCTGACGAGTCCTCTCCTGCCTGGGATTCCTCCGATGCATCCTTGCGTGTAACGCCTACTGCTGCTGGCGCTGCTGTTGTTGCTGCTGGGAGTCGATAGTCATCCCAGAGGGCAAGTCGTACTCGTAAGACCACTTTTACTACTTCCACCAAGCAATTGACTGTCCAACAGTCCTTTGCGAGGAAGATGAAATATCACAGCAGTCATCCTGCTGCAAAGCGGATAACTGAGGCCTTGGCATCCTGGGCGGTGAGAAACGTGGTTCCGGTATCCATCATTACTGCAGAGGCAACTAGAGACTTGTTGGAGGTACTGTGTCCCCGGTACCAAATACCATCTAGATTCCATTTCTCTAGGCAGGCGATACCGAAAATGTACACAGACCTCAGAAAAAGACTCACCAGTGTCCTAAAAAATGCAGTTGTACCCAATGTCCACTTAACCACGGACATGTGGACAAGTGGAGCAGGGCAGGCTCAGGACTATGTGACTGTGACAGCCCACTGGGTAGATGTATGGACTCCCGCCGCAAGAACAGCAGCGGCGGCACCAGTAGCAGCATCTCGCAAACGCCAACTCTTTCCTAGGCAGGCTACGCTTTGTATCACCGCTTTCCAGAATACGCACACAGCTAAAAACCTCTTACGGCAACTGAGGAAGATCATCGCAGAATGGCTTACCCCAATTGGACTCTCCTGTGGATTTGTGGCATCGGACAACGCCAGCAATATTGTGTGTGCATTAAATATGGGCAAATTCCAGCACGTCCCATGTTTTGCACATACCTTGAATTTGGTGGTGCAGAATTATTTAAAAAACGAGAGGGGCGTGCAAGAGATGCTGTCGGTGGCCAGAAGAATTGCGGGACACTTTCGGCGTACAGGCACCACGTACAGAAGACTGGAGCACCACCAAAAACGCCTGAACCTGCCCTGCCATCATCTGAAGCAAGAAGTGGTAACGAGGTGGAATTCAACCCTCTATATGCTTCAGAGGTTGGAGGAGCAGCAAAAGGCCATTCAAGCCTATACAACTGAGCACGATATAGGAGGTGGAATGCACCTGTCTCAAGCGCAGTGGAGAATGATTTCAACGTTGTGCAAGGTTCTGCAACCCATTGAACTTGCCACACGTGAAGTCAGTTCAGACACTGCCAGCCTGAGTCAGGTCATTCCCCTCATCAGGCTTTTGCAGAAGAAGCTGGAGACATTGAAGGAGGAGCTAACACAGAGCGATTCCGCTAGGCATGTGGGACTTGTGGATGGAGCCCTTAATTCGCTTAACAAGGATTCACGGGTGGTCAATCTGTTGAAATCAGAGCACTACATTTTGGCCACCGTGCTCGATCCTAGATTTAAAACCTACCTTGGATCTCTCTTTCCAGCAGACACAAGTCTGCTGGGGTTCAAAGAACTGCTGGTGACAAAATTGTCAAGTCAAGCGGAACGCGACCTGTCAACATCTCCTCCTTCACATTCTCCCGCCACTGGGGGTGCGAGGAAAAGGCTCAGAATTCCGAGCCCACCCGCTGGCGGTGATGCAGGGCAGTCTGGAGCGACTGCTGATGCTGACATCTGGTCCGGACTGAAGGACCTGACAACGATTACGGACATGTCGTCTACTGTCACTGCATATGATTCTCTCCCCATTGAAAGAATGGTGGAGGATTATATGATTGACCGCATCCAAGTAGGCACGTCAGACAGTCCGTACTTATACTGGCAGGAAAAAGAGGCAATTTGGAGGCCCTTGCACAAACTGGCTTTATTCTACCTAAGTTGCCCTCCCACAAGTGTGTACTCCGAAAGAGTGATTAGTGCCGCCGCTCACCTTGTCAGCAATCGGCGTACGAGGTTACATCCAGAAAATGTGGAGAAGATGATGTTCATTAAAATGAATTATAATCAATTCCTCCGTGGAGACATTGACCAGCAGCAATTGCCTCCACAAAGTACACAGGGAGCTGAGATGGTGGATTCCAGTGGGGACGAATTGATAATCTGTGAGGAGGGGGATGTACACGGTGATATATCGGAGGATGATGATGAGGTGGACATCTTGCCTCTGTAGAGCCAGTTTGTGCAAGGAGAGATTAATTGCTTCTTTTTTGGTGGGGGTCCAAACCAACCCGTCATTTCAGTCACAGTCGTGTGGCAGACCCTGTCACTGAAATGATGGGTTGGTTAAAGTGTGCATGTCCTGTTTATACAACATAAGGGTGGGTGGGAGGGCCCAAGGACAATTCCATCTTGCACCTCTTTTTTCTTTCATTTTTCTTTGCGTCATGTGCTGTTTGGGGAGTGTTTTTTGGAAGGGCCATCCTGCGTGACACTGCAGTGCCACTCCTAGATGGGCCAGGTGTTTGTGTCGGCCACTAGGGTCGCTTAGCTTACTCACACAGCTACCTCATTGCGCCTCTTTTTTTCTTTGCGTCATGTGCTGTTTGGGGAGTGTTTTTTGGAAGGGCCATCCTGCGTGACACTGCAGTGCCACTCCTAGATGGGCCAGGTGTTTGTGTCGGCCACTAGGGTCGCTTAGCTTACTCACACAGCTACCTAATTGCGCCTCTTTTTTTCTTTGCGTCATGTGCTGTTTGGGGAGTGTTTTTTGGAAGGGCCATCCTGCGTGACACTGCAATGCCACTCCTAGATGGGCCAGGTGTTTGTGTCGGCCACTAGGGTCGCTTAGCTTACTCACACAGCTACCTCATTGCGCCTCTTTTTTTCTTTGCGTCATGTGCTGTTTGGGGAGTGTTTTTTGGAAGGGCCATCCTGCGTGACACTGCAGTGCCACTCCTAGATGGGCCAGGTGTTTGTGTCGGCCACTTGGGTCGCTTAGCTTAGCCATCCAGCGACCTCGGTGCAAATTTTAGGACTAAAAATAATATTGTGAGGTGTGAGGTGTTCAGAATAGACTGAAAATGAGTGGAAATTATGGTTATTGAGGTTAATAATACTTTGGGATCAAAATGACCCCCAAATTCTATGATTTAAGCTGTTTTTTAGGGTTTTTTGAAAAAAACACCCGAATCCAAAACACACCCGAATCCGACAAAAAAAATTCGGTGAGGTTTTGCCAAAACGCGTTCGAACCCAAAACACGGCAGCGGAACCGAACCCAAAACCAAAACACATAACCCGAAAAATTTCCGGTGCTCATCACTACTATTTACTATTGCTATTGTGGCCATAATCTGAGCCGCTGGCCAAGGGGATGGGAGTTTCCGGGAAACCAGAAACTCCCACTACAATTGCCTATGGAGCCAGTTACTGTTACTTATATCTGTACCTCATCATTGTTAATTAATTGACATAGTGACCATGTTACTATGCTGTAACACAGACTACATATTAATATGCTAGTGATCAGATGTTTAACTATGCAGTGCCTGAATGATTTTATCTGCATCCCCAATATATGATTATCTATATGCATATACTGGCACTAGGATTGCCTTCATGCAGATACTTGAATTAAGCCAAAATCCATATATGTGATTATTTCTATGAATACTAGAGATGAGCGGGTTCGGTTCGTCGAGATCTGAACTCCCCCGAACTTCACCTATTTTACATGGTTCCGAGGCAGCCTCGGATCTTCCGGCCTTGCTCGGTTAACACGAACGCGGCCGAACGTCATCATCCCGCTGTCGGATTCTCACGAGATTCGTATTCTATATAAAGAGCTGCGCGTCGCCGTCATTTTCACTCGTGCATTGGAGATTGAACGGAGAGGACGTGGCTGCGTTCTCTCCCTGAAAAGCTCCGTATCTGTGCTCAGTGTGCTGCAAATATCTGTGCTCAGTGTGCTGTAAATATCTGTGCTCAGTGTGCTGAAAATATCTACGTTCTCTGCCTGAAAACGCTCCATATCTGTGCTCAGTGTGCTCCAAATATCTGTGCTCAGTGTGCTGCATTGTGGGGACCACCAGTATATAATTATAGTAGTACAGTACAGTAGGCCATTGCTGTATCTTGCAGCTCTGTGTCCAGTATACTATCTCTGTGCTGCATTATTGTGAGCAGTATATAGTAGGACAGTGCAGCATTTTGGTGACCAGCAGTATACATATAGTACAGTAGAGTAGGCCATTGCTGTATCTTGCAGCTCTGTGTCAAGTATACTATCTCTGTGCTGCATTATTGTGAGCAGTATTTAGTAGGACAGTGCAGCATTGTGGTGGCCACCAGTATACATATACAGTAGTACAGTACAGTAGGCCATTGCTGTAATTTGCAGCTCCGTATCACTTCAAGTATCCATATCTGTGCTGCATTGTTCTTAGCAGTATATAGTAGGTCAGTGCAGCATTTTGGTGACCAGCAGTAGTAGTACAGACAGTACAGTAGGCCATTGCTATTGATATATTACTGGCATATAATTCTACACATTAAAAAATGGAGAACAACCTCTTTTTTTATATATATATCTTTGCATTATGTGATGTTTGGGGCTAATTTTTTTAAGTGCCATCCTGTCTGACACTGCAGTGCTACTCCTAGATGGGCCAGGTGTTTGTGCCACCCACTTGGGTCGCTTAGCTTAGTCATCCAGTGACCTCGGTGCAAATTTTAGGACTAAAAATAATATTGTGAGGTGTTCAGAATAGACTGGAAATGAGTGGAAATTATGGTTATTGAGGTTAATAATACTATGGGATCAAAATTACCACCAAATTCTATGATTTAAGCTGTTTTTGAGGTTTTTTTTAAAAAAACACCCGAATCCGACGAAAAATTTTCAGGGAGGTTTTGCCAAAATGCGTCCAAATCCAAAACACGGCCGCGGAACCTAATCCAAAACCAAAACACAAAACCTGAAAAATTTCCAGTATACATCTCTAATGAATACCTCTATGCCACAAATTTTTTGTACTGTCTATAAATATATATGTGACTATATCCATGATTGCCCTTATGCATAGCTTTGCACTATGTCAAAATAGAAATAACTGTCTTTCTGCATACACTTGAACTATACCCATTAATCATTGTTGCCTACCCTCCCTCATTCTGCAGGAGTCTCCCTGACTCCCTGAATAGACCAGCAATCTTCCTGATTGCACCTTGTCCTAATTATGTAACTGTTACACTCTTGGGGGGAAAAAATAAATCAGAAATATATACATTCAAATGGGATCATCAGTGCCATGTCCCTGAATTGGTTATAAGGCACAAAGGGGGTCATTCCGAGTTGATCACTTGCTAGCTACTTTTAGCAGCCGTGCAAACGCATAGTCGCTGCCCACAGGGGAGTGTATTTTTGCTTTGCAAGTGTGTGAACGCCTTTGCAGCCGAGCACAGCAAAAACATTTTGTACAGCTTAAGAGTAGCTCAGGACTTACTTAGCCCTTACGATCACTTCAGTCTTTTTGGTGCCGGAATTGATGTCAGACACCCGCCCTGCAAACACCTGGACACACCTACGTTTTCCCAAACACTCCCAGAAAACGGTCAGTTGACACCCATAAACGCCCTCTTTTTGTCAATTACCTTGCGTTCGGCTGTGCGAATAGATTCTTCCCTAAATCCATTGCCTAGCACTATCCTCTTTGTACCCATACGATGCGACTGCGCATTGCGGTGCATACGCATGCGTAGTTTTGCCGGTTTTTTACCTGATTGCTGACCTGCGAAAATCGGCAGCGAGCGATCAACTCAGAATTACCCCCATGCATTTTAAAAAAGGTTTCTCGGGGCCACTTACCGTATATGGAACTTCTTGTAAAACATAATAGATGAACAAATCCTGCAAAATATTATTGTCTTGTCTTCAATAAGTAGTTCTTACTAACTTTGGGGCTCATTTACATTTGTATGTAAGTCATTTTCATGACAGGCCTCTCAGATGTAGAAGTATACATCCGCGCTGATAGCTGTTACTGTCACAATCTCCCTGAAGTGCTTTTTCAAAATTAGGCAAGTATGCCATTAAGATATATATATAGTACCTTGCTGTCCCGGCAAGGGGGATATGTCCTGCTCAGGTGCCTTCCTCCGTGGAGGGCTTTGGTGAGGCCCCCCAAAATATGGCAATCACAGAAAAGGCGGCACTCAGAGACTGTCAAAAATTCTTGTATTAGTGCAAAAAGAAATCAACGTTTCGGGGACCAGTTCCCCTTCTTCAGGATAAGTGTAACCACAGCACTACAAACATTTAAATACTTAAAAGAAGTACTTACCCCCCACATCACACCCAATCAAATGAATGAAAATTTGGGGCTCATTAATTTTCTTTAATTCTCCCTAGTAGCGAGGGGTATGAGGACCGTTGTGTGCTAGTTGGTGAGTCCAGGATTGGATACACCTCAATGGTTTCACAGTACGGACAGGCGAGGATGAGTTAGATGGACGGAATACATGATGCAATAGACCAGTATATCCGGCCGACACAACGTTGGTGACTATCGACGTTACCAGCCTATATACTTGCATACCACACCAACAGGGTTTGAATGCAGTAAGACGTTTAATCACAGGTAATGCATTGTATACTGGGCCAGATATAGACTTTTTCATGGAGTTATTACAGTTCACCCTATCTCACATTTTTTTCATTTTTGACGGGCAATTTTACATACAGCGAATGGGGTGTGCCATGGGATCTTCCGTGGCACCCTCGTTCGCCAATGCCTTTATGTGGGAGGTGGAACGTCAACTGTTTTTGGCTGATGCAATAACAACAAATCGGTTGTTCATCTATTACCGATATATAGATGATGTACTGATCTTTTGGCGAGGTGAAGTACAGGATTTAGTGTCCCTAATTGACAGGCATAATGCATCAGACAGCCCCGTCAAATTCACGATGAGTGTGAGCCAACATGAAATGTGTTATTTAGATATTCTTATCAAACTACACGAAGGCAAGATTGATACATGCTTGTATAAGAAACCCACTGACCGCAACACAGTGTTGCGGTATGACAGCTTTCACCCGACCTCAACTATTAGGGGCCTGCCATACTCACAATTTTTGCGGGTATGCAGGTCCAATACAAATGTTGAGGTCAGGGACAAACAACTGGATGAAATGGAGGGTAGACTTCGAGACAGGGGCTTTCCCCCAAAATTGTTAAGCAAGGCCCGTAAAAAGGCCACAGCCAAGAGAAGAGAAGACACCCTCCAATCAGTACCACCCAAGGAAATACAGCTGGAGGTATTCCAGCTGTATTCCGTGGGTGAGTGCATATGATGTCAATAGCGGACAGGTCAAGAACAGAATGAGAAGTCTGTGGCCCATAGTCACATCGGACCCTGAGCTGGCAGTCTTTAAGAGTAAACGGATTATGCCAAGCTACACCAAAGGGCGTAGTATCAAAGACATCCTTGTCAAAACTGACATGGCTAAGTTAAAAGTGACCCCCACCTACCATTTTTTAAGTAGAAAAAATGGGTGCTATAAATGCACGGGTTGCACGACATGTGCACATATGTCCCCAGGTGATAGTATTTTCCATCCCTTCTCAGGAAAAAGTTTCAAGACCAGGTGGCCCTTAACTTGTAGCACCAGGTTTGTCATATATGCCATCATGTGCCCATGTGGCCGGTACTATATAGGGAAGACTGAGTGCCAGTTCAAAGTGCGAATGGCTCAGCACAGACAAGCGATCAGGAATGCTTTGGCGGCGGGCAGTGGTGAACAGCCGGTCGCTAAACATTTTGTGGAGTTCAGATATAGCATGGCGACATTTAAACATCGGATCATTGATCATGTGCCAGAATCCCCCCGGGGGGGCAATAGGGGTAAAAAACTTTTGCAGTTAGAGTCCATGTGGATTCATAGACTGCAAACCCTGAAACCGGGGGGTCTTAATGAAAATTTGAGGCTCATTAATTTTCTTTAATTCTCCCTAGTAGCGAGGGGTATGAGGACCGTTGTGTGCTAGTTGGTGAGTCCAGGATTGAATACACCTCAATGGTTTCACAGTACGGACAGGCGAGGATGAGTTAGATGGACGGAATACATGATGCAATAGACCAGTATATCCTCTTAGATCAATTTGCCTGTAGTAGGGAGACCAGTGGAGGATTAGGTTAATATTTGGTTAGGGATGAGTTCCTGAGAAAAATTCTCCAGAAGTTGTAATACTAGATAGTTTATATATATACAGGTTAAGTATCCCATATCCAAATATTCCGAAATACGGAATATTCCGAAATACGGACTTTTTTGAGTGAGAGTGAGATAGTGAAACCTTTGTTTTTTGATGACTCAATGTACACACACTTATTTTAAGACATAAGTTATTAAAAATATTGTATTAAATGACCTTCAGGCTGTGTGTATAAGGTGTATATGAAACATAAATTAATTGTGTGAATATAGACACACTGTTTAATGCACAAATTTGTAAAAAATATTGTCTAAAATGACCTTCAGACTGTGTGTATAAGGTGTATATGAAACATAAATGCATTCTGTGCTTAAACTTGGGTCCCATCAACATGATATCTCATTATGGTATGCAATTATTCCAAAATACGGAAAAATCCGATATCCAAAATACCTCTGGTCCCAAGCATTTTGGATAAGGGATACTCAACCTGTATATTGTTAACACGGTTCAGAATCAGGACGGACAGGAGCTGCACCGGATATTAGTATTAGTATGCAGGATGTTTACCGGGTTTTTACATTTTCTGCACGGGTACAAAATGTGGATAAACACTGTTTTTATATGTTTTTAACTGACACTAGCACTTTAATAGAGATTTGCACTAGTATGTAACCAGTTCCTAATATGCACAGTATTTTTGTAAAACGAAGTTTGCATATGTTGTTTTTCTATTATGTATTGCCAGCGTCTCCATGGTAACGCGGCACACTCCCGCAACGTCACTTCCGGCGGCGGCAGACGCGTCCGGCGGCGCCGGGCGTTGAGATCGGCGGCGTGACCAGGGGAGACGCCAGGTGATTGGGTGTGATGTGGGGGGTAAGTACTTCTTTTAAGTATTTAAATGTTTGTAGTGCTGTGGTTACACTTAACCTGAAGAAGGGGAACTGGTCCCCGAAACGTTGATTTCTTTTTGCACTAATACAAGAATTTTTGACAGTCTCTGAGTGCCGCCTTTTCTGTGATTGCTATATATATATATATATATATATATATATATGTGTAACTACCTCTATGCAGATACTTGCACTATGCCCCCCAAACATATGTACTTTGCATGTGATTGCTCACATGTAGAAACTCTTACTATACTTATAGTTACCTTACCCTTCACCTCTGTGCAATAATGACCTATGTCATAGTGGGCGGGATGTACTAATGTACATCGCCGCCCATGGCCACGTACTTACATATGCGATCAGCATTGCGGAGGACAGCTCTTCCGATAAGAGCTGTCCTCAGCGATGCGCAGCGGCAGCCTGACTTCCGGGATTCGGCCCCAGGAGTCAGTCTGCGCATGCGCGGGGAGACGGGGGCGGCCGCAGGGCATGCTGGGAGGGATCCGATCGGATCCCTCACACAGCGCCGCGGAGAGAAGCCCATAGGCTTCTATGGACTATCGCCAGCTAAAGCTGGCGTACCCCGCCGCGGCGCTGTCCTGCCGGCCGGGGGTTAGCACATCAGGAAAATGCGGTAAACAGGGAGTTTACCGCATTTTTCGCTTAGTACATCCCGCCCAGTGTGTGCTACATTTGCCTTTACAATTACCATATATAAGTCCAACACTGGTCTAATACACTAAGACCATCCAAATCAGCTACTGTACCTGACATAATAAATTGGCTTTATATAGACATACTAATGATAACACATACAAAACCAGCCCAATAACTGATTTAGCTGCATACGTATATATACTGTATGTACAGCATATATACTTCTCTGCACTATAAGACCTATATTATGTTAATAATATAAGCAACATTAATATATGCAAATTAATGTATGCAAATTATTTAGTACAATGATGCAATATTATATATACCCACATGTCTTTTAGCTACATTTAGCATCATGTCAGAGAGGCCTGGGAGCAGTGGCGTCAGAAGGTGGGTGCGGGGGGTGCGGCCCGCACCCAGGTGTCACCCACGGAAGGGGTGACACCAAGTGCTGGCTCTTCTGCAGTGACAGGAGCTGAGTGCTGCAGTGTGATAATCCTCTGCAGCACTCGGCTCCTGTCACAGAAAAGGAGCCGCCACTGCACGCCGCCTAGTCTCCGGGGGCAACCAGCATTTCCGAGGATGGGTGTCATCGGAGTGAAGAAGAGGAGACCTGCGAGGCCACGCCCCTTTAAATTAGACCACTCACCCTTCTCGGCCGCCCGCGGCTCCGGCGGGGTGAGTGTGGGAAGAGGGGGGTGGGGGTGTTGTAATGCAGAGTGCGCACCGGGTGCACCCACACCTGGTGACGCCTCTGCCTGGGAGACATATTGTGCTTACAACAGAGGTTCCCAAACACAGTCCTCAAGGCACCCCAATGGTCCATGTTTTAAATGTATCCATGCTTGGCCACAGGTGACTTAATTAGCACCTAAGTCAATCTGATTTAACCATCTGTGCTGAGCCATGCATATACCTAAATCCTGGACTGTTTGGGGGCATTGAGGACCGCGTTTGGGAACCCCTGGCTTACATTGTATCTTCTTGCCTATATTACAGTCATTTTTGTATATGATGATGTAGCCTTGATAAAGATTCTCCTGGAATCGAAACGTCAGCGCAATAGCATGCAAATAAAGTTATAAGAAATTACACCTGGAGAGGCCTTAATTCTACATACAGTAAAGTGGAATATAGATAGATAGATAGCTAGATAGCTAGATAGATAGATAGATAGATAGATAGTGTGTGTGTGTGTGTGTGTGTGTGTGTGTGTGTGTGTGTGTTTACACATGTTCTAGATAAAGGTGGAAACCCCTAAACATTGAACGGAACGACTAAACCATCCAGATGTTGCTATAACTCTGATGTAATGGAGACTGTCTTGACAAAGGTCTATACAGACCAAAACGTCAACATTTGTTCTGAAATGGAAATGTAAGCATTACATCTTTTGTCTCGGATGCTCTGGTGAGAGTGCTCATTTCAATATTTGATATATGGCCCTGGACCTTTGCACCCCAACAGTTATATGGAGCTAAAGACGTGAGTACGGACCATATATATATTTATTTATATATATATATATATATATATATGTGTGTGTGTGTTTATAGACCACTTCGTGGAAGCAGAAACCCCTCATACAAATCCCGAGTTTGCTTCTGAGCCCGACCCTGGCACTAGCCCAGTTTGCATGGCACTTTTTACTCTCAACACTCTGATTTCTGAAGTGCAGTATAAAGTCATCATTCTGAATAACTGTGATGTTACATTATAATTAAACCAGAACCAAGCAGATACATTCAGACCTGGAATAACAACTTTTTACTACATCAGCAACTTTTACGTATTGCTAACATATAAAATCTTTTTTGCATTTATTCTTCTGTTGTTGTATCCTGAAACAAATGGAAAGTACAGAATCAGACAGGCGTGTCTGTGTAGCCAGTGTATTGTTATCTACTTATGTTTTCTTCTACATACTGAAAACCATGCTAACAACTTATAGCGTAGAAGCAGAATGTCAGCTCTTACAGCCTATGAGATCAGCAATATTCAAAATAACAGCTCCTGTCTAAAATTAGAGTTTTTATACCTTGGAAACATAATGTATTTTAACATCAAGTTCTTTCCACCAAACCCCTGAAAAGTATCAATAGCATAACCTAAAGAATACTTATTTGTCTTGTATACATATCTCACTGCCAGTACTGTATAAGCCCTGCTTGTTGCTAGCATGGGGCAGTGCTGCCATCAGAAATTGTGGGACCCAGGACTGACAAAATAGGCAGGACCCCTACTATAAGAAAAAAGATTGTTATGTCAAAGAGCTACTTCTCTGAAACCTCCATACAATACAGAGAGCATAACAGGGCCCGCCCTAGAATACAGAGATCATCCTAGTGACAGCCATTTAATACACAGAGCATCCCAGTGACAGTCATACAATACAAAAGCATCCCAGTGACCACCATATAATAGAAAAAGTATCAAAGTGACCTCTATATAATACAAAGAACATCATAGAGACATCATATAATACAGAGGGCTTAACAGCAAAACAAACATACAATGCAGAGAGTATTTCTATTGCAATATAATTTCATTACTTGAGGTAGATGTATTATTCCATTACACTGCACCTATACTACGCAATTTGAGATGTTCTTTTACACTACCAACAACATTTTTTTTAAAAAAGACCCCTTAGGGTTACTCACTCCATGCAGCCGACCACTGACTGACAGCTGTCCCGTTATGAACAAGTGGCACTGTGAAACGTACATCATTGGTACAGGTGGGCATCACTTCTGGGTCTGTGGAGCACACACATGACCCGGAGCCCAGCAGCAAGTGGCTCTACTCAGACACGCTGGAACTCACCGATATCCTTTTCCACAGACTATCCCGGTGACAGCAGGTACTTTCAGGCGGCTCTCTTATCCCCAAACACTGCCCACTCTCCCAGCAATACAACATTGTATCAGGGAGAAGTCCAGCGGATCTCAGCGTGTGGAGGGTTCCCCCACTCTCATTACATCCATTCACTGCCCACAAAGCACATGATGTAACAGCAAATGAGGACCTCCACATACTTACTGAGATCTCACACTTCTAAGCAGTATACCATCAATTATTTACAAACTGTTATCTGTGGGAGTATCTGGTTCTAAAACTCACATGTATTGAATAAACGATTAAGTTTCAATTTATTCAAAAATAATGTTTTTCATGTTTGTGACTTGAATTAGGAACACAGTTATACCAATACTTAATGAATAATAAATGTTTAACGGGATACAGCTTAGTTGATGTAACATATGACAGCAAAGATGCACACTTACCTGTTTTCTTTGACCAACACCTTGATATTTTATCTTATAACTATGTCAGGATGTGACAAATCGGCTGCACAATAAAGTGTCTTTAATTACAGCAGCTATTGGCCAAAGCTACAGCAAGGTTGCAGTAACTGCAAATTATCGTATTTAGCAAAGTGTATAGATTTCCTTTCTGAGTTTTTAGCGTGTCTTATTTAGGACCACTTGTCTGCCTTTGTTTGTGTCCATGGATTACTTTACAGGACAAATATAGGCCCAAATTTATCAAGCCTTGGAGAGTGATAAATAGCACACTGATGAAGTACCAGCCAATCAGCTCCTAACTGTCATTTTTCAAACACAGCCTGTGACATAGAAGTTAGGAGCTGATTGGTTGGTACTTTATCACTGTTTTATTTATCACTCTCCAAGGCTTGATAAATGGGGGCCATAGTCAGTAAGCATTAGATATTTGTATCCACATAGACATAACCGTGTAATAAATCCTACATATTACCTTTTTAATACTTCACACTATCTACTCTAAAATTAGAACTTTGACACTATGTACATATTAGTTCTCAGGGATACAAATCCTATCCCTTAACGAGCTAGCTATCATTGGGGCTCCTAAATCAGAATAACAATTCTCAAACATATCTCTCGTAAGGGCCCTACTCATTAGACGATGCGCCGCCAAGGTGCCCGACGGCCGATACGGCCGATGAGCGACCCGGCGGCGGGGGGGCAGTGACGCGGGGAGAGAAGTTTCTTCACTCCCCCCATCACGCGGCTGCATTGAAGTGCAGGCAAATATGGACGAGATCGTCCATATTGGCCTGCATGCACAGCCGACGGGAGACCAGCGATGAACGAGCGCGGGGACGCGCATCGTTCATCGCTTAAGTCTCCACACTGAAAGATATGAACGAGTTCTCGTTCATTTATGAACGAGATCGTTCATATCTTTCAAAAAATCGGCCAGTGTGTAGGGCCTAACAGACTTGAAATTATGCACAATTCTTTCAAATGCATGTGTACCAGACATTTTTTCCTTATGGCAATGGGAGGTGAGCAACGGAAACAGCTGCAGTGAAAACTAGTTGCAATTTTTCACTGCACTCTTTCTGTTGTCACTCCTAGATAAGGGGTACCTCATTTAACACAATATCAAGTAATGAAACCTGGGTACAGTCGGTATCAATAAGATTCTATATATCAGGCAAATTTTATTTAATTACCAACACCACAATGTATATCTTGTAAAATCTGCTATGTGTTTGCATTTGTTAATCGCATTTAACATCAAGGTGCAGTGTGATGTGCTGAATATGAGGGCATATTTTTTCTCAGAGCCGTCCCTAACCAATATGATGCCCTAGGCAAGATTTTGGCTGGTGCCCCCTAGCACCACCGCTAGCTCCGCCTCTGACCCTGTACCCCTTTCCCAGCACCATCACCCCTCACCCATATCAGTCCTTATTTTGGTGTTCCTACCTCCTATATTTTAAATAGGAACACATTCGGCGCACAGCCCAAAAAGGGGTGTGTTTTTGCTGGCAAGGAGCATGGTCACACAATAGTACCCCCAATTCAAATTGCGCCACACAGTAGTGAAACTTTATTCACATTTTATCATGCGATAGTGTTCCTAATTCACTATACATCACTCAGTAGTACCACTTTACCTTAAATACATTACTCCTCACAATAGTGCCCCTTATTCACATTAAATCACACTGAATTGCTTCTTATTCACTTTACACCACACCATATTGCTCTTTATTCACATTAGACCACACAGTAATGCCTTTTCTATATGTAACACCACACAGTAGAGCACCTTATACACATAATGCCACACAGTAGTAATGTATTTATACACATAATACCACACAGTAATGCCCCTTACACATATGACACACATTATGAATCTGCTTATAAACATAATGCACCTTACACATATGCCATACATTATTAATGCCCTTATACACATAATGACACACAGAGTGCCACTTACACATTTGCTACACATTATTAATGCACTTATACACATGACACGCATATTGCCCCTTACACATATGCTGAACACTATTGCACTATTGCACAAGCAATCCACTCACACACAGCACTCACACGGCCGCTAACACTGTGACCTCTGCCTCTGCTTGAATACAGATGTGTCCTCATACATCTTGCTTCAATGCGCCGTGCAGAAGGAGATGCCTGGCGTGAGTCAGCTGCCAACTCTACTATCGTTGGGCACCTTTTTGCTATGTGGCTAGGACGCACAAGCAGCTTCAGCTGATTAAAATGATATGCGGCATGCCTATATTCTGTGTGCGACTGTGGCTGTATCTGCATACGAAATGCTACACACAGAATATAGGCATGCCACATATCATTTTAATCAGCAGAAGCTGGTTGTTCCCCTAGGCATACCAAATGCCCTAGGCATTTGCCTAGTTTGCCTATGCCTCGGGCCGGCTCTGCTTTTTCTCTTATGCAGACGGAATGCATAAAATATATCTGTGATTATGTGGTATCCAGCTGCATTTACTGATTGAATTAAAAAGTGCTGCATAATTAGGAGGTTAGACTTTTTCTCTGTGTAACTGGAATGTATAAACTGTATCCGTTATTATGAGGTATCCAGCAAAAGCAATAATGTATCATGTCAATACTGATTTAGAATCCTAAAGACCATCTGCTATAAGAAAGTTATACACTCCTTGTTGTGCATAGTAAGGAACCACTGCTTGGGTTATTGACTCAGGGTTTTCACTGATGACTGTCTGATGATTCCAGATTGTGAAATTGTATATAGGAGTGTGTCTATGACAGCTATGTAATATTCTTCTTACATTCAGGATATATTTACAGGTGTTAACTGGTGAAGGTTTTATGAAATAATTATCAATAAGGTTGAAAACCGGTTCCTAACCTATAGTCTTCTATGGAAATGTTTTGTATGCTGTAGCGGCCATAACAACAGATCACTGCTAAAATAATAGGCAAATAATTATGCCCTAAACTAACTACTTATGATGCTTTGATCTAAGCTGTATGACTTAGGCACTGATTATCCATACATTGCATTTAAGTAAAAATTTCATTCATACAGAAAATTCACCACAGAGACAAATATTGTCCTTTAATATATATTTAGAATAAGGAGGGGGGTGACATACATATAATTATTTACAAAGTCACACAAATCACAGTTACTTACCCCTATTATCTTAAGTAAGAATATTAAAAGTTACGTTTTAAAATTAACAATCATATCAATTTAATCATCACTTCATATACAAATATAAAAGAGTGCTCCAAAAAAAGCAATCTTTTTTTTGTTTTTTTGTTTTTTGCCAACTGCCAATAAGTAGAAATTAACAGGCTATAGCTCTCCTCCAAGCTATTAAACTTACTGTCTTAAGCCCCGGAGGATGCATTAACATGTATAGTGTTGGTGACCATCATCGTCATCTAGTTGCAGCTTGCCTTAACCATCCATACTCAGGAGTATATGCATCTGTGTCTCAGTGACTGCAATTGCTGACCACTCTCTTACTGCACTTGGCTATATTAGAATACCCCTCCCACCACTAAAGGCTGGCAGGCGTAAGTGCCAGAATTATGCAAATATGTTTTGGCACATATAAGTTTATCCACTTTTCTGGAATGAGTGAATTTATACAGGTTACGCTATGGTCACTGCCATAACATAATGCTCATTTTGCATGAGTCCCCGTATACAACAGGGGTGTGGTTCGTTTTATCGACAGTATCTAGGTCGACAATGTTTAGGTCGACCACTATAGGTCGGCAGTCACTAGGTCGACATGGATGGAAGGTTGACAGGGTTTCTAGGTCGACATGTGCTAGGTCGACAGGTCTAAAGGTCGACATGAGGATTTTTTTTTTTGGTGTCGTTTTCTTCGTAAAGTGACCGGGATCCCAAATTAGTGCACCGCGTCCCCTCTCATGGCTCGCTTCGCTCGCCATGCTTCGGGCATGGTGCCTTCGCTTCGCTCGGCACACTTTACCGTTCCAATCGTAGTCCACGTGGATCGTTAAGTATGAAAAAATCCCCCCCCAAAAAAATGTGAAAAACTCATGTCGACCTTTAGACCTGTCGACCTAGCACATGTCGACCTAGAAACCCTGTCGACCTTCCATCCATGTCGACCTAGTGACTGTCGACCTATAGTGGTCGACCTAAACATTGTCGACCTAGACACTGTCGATCTTCAGACCGGATCCCATACAACAGTGCATGGGACAGAGTGTGACAAAGACTAATTGTGTAAGCATAGAGGGGCAGAGTTTTGACCAAAGCAAATAACTGTGCACCTTGGCAAACCCTGTGCTAATGCATGGGGTGCAGATACATTTATTGCTGTTTGCATGCAGGGTGAATACTGTCTTCTTCTGCATGTAACCCACAGATGCTGGACAGCATTATTTTTACACTGCAAATTAGATTTGAGTTTGGACATGCCCTTCTCAAATCTAAATCTCTCTGCACATTTTATATCTGCCGCACCTGGAGTGCAACATGGATGTTGAAGTGCAAAGTTACCTGTTTTTTGTTTGTTTTTTTAAACTCCAAACTTTGGGCCTGATTCAGAGATGTATGCAAATGCAGCCACAGCTGTGATCTAGTACGCAGCAGCTTTGCGAAAATATGCAAATGTCACAGCCGCTGGGATTTGTAATAAGGCTGCCACTGGAAGTACCTGAGATCCACCACTAGGGTATGAAGACGTAGACATCGCACACACATTGGTCAATGGGGGTCATTCCGAGTTGTTCGCTCGGTAAATTTCTTCGCATCGCAGCGTTTTTCCGCTTAGTGCGCATGCGCAATGTTCGCACTGCGACTGCGCCAAGTAAATTTGCTATGCAGTTAGGAATTTTACTCACGGCTTTTTCATCGTTCTGGTGATCGTAATGTGATTGACAGGAAGTGGGTGTTTCTGGGCGGAAACTGGCCGTTTTATGGGAGTGTTTGAAAAAACGCTACCGTTTCTGGGAAAAACGCGGGAGTGGCTGGAGAAACGGAGGAGTGTCTGGGCGAACGCTGGGTGTGTTTGTGACGTCAAACCTGGAACGACAAGCACTGAACTGATCGCAGATGCCAAGTAAGTCTGGAGCTACTCAGAAACTGCTAAGAGAGGTCTAATCGCAATATTGCGAATACGTCGTTCGCAATTTTAAGATGCAAAGATTCACTCCCAGTAGGCGGCGACTTAGCGTGAGCAAATCTGCTAAAAGCAGCTTGCGAGCGAACAACTCGGAATGACCCCCAATAACTGATCTGGCAAGATGCCAGAGTCATTGTGACTACAAGGGTCACAGTCGTAACAGTTGTGACACACCTGCGTCTGAGAAAGCAATTCTCTGTTACCTCCCACAAATGTTCTCTGCCACTCACTACGACCACAAGTCCATCGCTGCAGTGCGATTTATATGCATGTGCAGTGGCAAAAGCTCCACAGTGTATATCCCATAGGCCATCACAATCAGCCCATAGTATG
Source organism: Pseudophryne corroboree (assembly GCF_028390025.1). Classification (NCBI taxonomy): domain Eukaryota; kingdom Metazoa; phylum Chordata; class Amphibia; order Anura; family Myobatrachidae; genus Pseudophryne; species Pseudophryne corroboree. Next base: position 739,505,969 of record NC_086444.1, read on the forward strand.
TGTGTATGTTACATAGTCCCCAAGGTCCCAATTCCATCGGGACAGTCTCTTTTTGAGAGGCTGGTCCTGATGGAGAAGGATGAGGTCTAGATGCATGGCCATGCCTACTACAGACACGTCCACAGTCATCTTATCTGCTAGCTGCTGCAATCATAAGTCATTTTGGCATGGTTAGCGTGCTTGCGTACGTGCACAACATACGCACCCATTACCTTTAGGGTTGCATGATTTTTGTCGCCTGAGGCAAGGCAGTAATTACTGTAGTTATACCATAGCTGAGGTCAATCAAGTCTAGTTTTAAGTGATTCTAGTGGTGGAATGAAGTGACAAGCAACAAAAATATTTGTGAGTCATGGAGTGCTTTTCTAAGTATATCAATAAACAATAGTCAAAAACAAAGAGAAAGGCTAAACACTAGCCACAAGAACAAAAAGCACAAAATATGATATAGGGAGGAATTCCACTAAGGATAAACCCACTCTAAAAGTGTTTGCTTCCCCATAGGGTAGTGAGAACTTTTAAGAGAATCAGGGTGCGAATTGGCCAGGTGAAGTGTGCGAGAAGGGCTGCTGTTGCTGGCGTTTACGTGGGTAATTTGCACCCTTCTCCCTCAATTGAGTTCCCCCCATAACACTGCAATTATTAAGGCAACAACAAATTGGCATTATGAAGCTTTGTTAAAAAGAAAAAAGGATTAAGACTCCCTTCGTTAAAGTTTTGGCATAAAGTCTGCCAATAAAGTCTCCTATTCCTCAATTATGACCATATACAAATTATTTTCAACATTCATGTTTTTTTTAATAATCTAATTGCTTTTATAATTTGAAACTTTATTGTTCTTACGCCAAAATTTACTGTGTATATTATTTTGTACTGTGCGTCCTGAGTTACTGTATTTACCTTATTTTGTTTGATTTTGGTTACTTGGTGATTTTCTACTGCATATAATTGACCAAGGATATCATGTCCTTCTCCTTTATAATACCTCCCAAAACACAATAGTAGATGTTGACTATCCTGTCACTTCTCAGTCATCGATGATGAAGGCCAGCGCTATTAACTGCACAGTTCAAGTGACTGACCTGACTGGCAAGGTCAGATTAACAATAGGGTTCCTGGCCTCTACATAGAAATAGGCCCATCACCATGACAGCAACATGCTTTCAGTCAGTTTAGTAATTAGGTTAAAAAAAATATATATTTTTTTTTTATTCTAGAAAACTAAGCAAGGAGAAAAAGTAGTAGGCTAATTTGTAACTTGACTTTTTCACTGTTTTTAACATTCAAATTTTTATTCGGACTCACAATCCCACCAAATTAGGCAAATACTGATATTTCTAGGTCATTAATACCCCTTTTACACCGCCAGCTTTGAATACGGGTTATTGCACATGAGCATGCATAACCCATGCTGCTGTGCGGTGTAAAAGGGCCCAATTGGAATAATCCGGATCGAGTGACCCAGTATTCCAACTCGAGTAGCTTCCAACATGGCAATATGCCGGGTTGGAAACAGCGCTGGTGAGGGGCCTAAGGCGGGATACAGCCAGGAAGCACCCGTATCAGGCTCCCGGGTGCGACCCGCCTCAGTAGGTATAAAAGAGGTATACATTAGAGATGAGCGGGTTCGGTTCCTCGGAATCCGAACCCGCCCGAACTTCATGTTTTTTTACACGGGTCCGAGCGACTCGGATCTTCCCGCCTTGCTCGGTTAACCCGAGCGCGCCCGAACGTCATCATCCTGCTGTCGGATTCTCGCGAGGCTCGGATTCTATCGCGAGACTCGTATTCTATATAAGGAGCCGCGCGTCGCCGCCATTTTCACACGTGCATTGAGATTGATAGGGAGAGGACGTGGCTGGCGTCCTCTCCGTTTATAGAGAAGAGAGTGAGACTAGAGTAGAGAGAGACACAGTATTTACTTTAGTAATTTTGGGGAGCATTAGGAGGAGTACTACTACTTGCTGAAGTGATAGTGTGACTGTATATCTGACTTGTGGGGGAGACAGTGGGGAGCAGTTAGAGTCTGAGAGCAGGAGTACATATTTTAACGTACAGTGCACACTTTTGCTGCCAGAGTGCCACACTGCCATTGTGACCACACTGACCACCAGTATATATTGTGATTAAAAAAGATATCCTAGACGGAAATCAATACAGGCGCTTTATGATAAAGACCACACTATTAATATTTAAAAATATATTGTGATTGTCTGCTTAGGAGTACTACTTGCAAGTTGCTGATAGTGTGACCAGTGACCTGACCACCAGTTTAATTAATCACCACCAGTTTAATATATATATATATATATATATATATATAATTGTATATAATATATATATAATTGTATACCACCTACCCGTGTTTTTTTTCTTTTCTTTCTTCTTGATACATACTACTATAGTAGCTTACTGTAGCAGTCTGCGGTGCTGCTGAGCTGACAGTGTCCAGCAGGTCCGTCATCAGTCATTACATAATAAATATATATACCTGTCCGGCTGCAGTACTAGTGATATTATATATATATATATATATATATATATTAATTTCATCTCATTATCATCCAGTCTATATTAGCAGCAGACACAGTACGGTAGTCCACGGCTGTAGCTACCTCTGTGTCGGCAGTCGCTGGTCCATCCATAATTGTATACCACCTACCCGTGTTTTTTTTCTTTTTCTTTCTTCTTGATACATACTACTATAGTAGCTTACTGTAGCAGTCTGCGGTGCTGCTGAGCTGACAGTGTCCAGCAGGTCCGTCATCAGTCATTACATAATAAATATATATACCTGTCCGGCTGCAGTACTAGTGATATTATATATATATATATATATTAATTTCATCTCATTATCATCCAGTCTATATTAGCAGCAGACACAGTACGGTAGTCCACGGCTGTAGCTACCTCTGTGTCGGCAGTCGCTGGTCCATCCATAATTGTATACCACCTACCCGTGTTTTTTTTTTTTTCTTTCTTCTTGATACATACTACTATAGTAGCTTACTGTAGCAGTCTGCGGTGCTGCTGAGCTGACAGTGTCCAGCAGGTCCGTCATCAGTCATTACATAATAAATATATATACCTGTCCGGCTGCAGTACTAGTGATATTATATATATATATATTAATTTCATCTCATTATCATCCAGTCTATATTAGCAGCAGATACAGTACGGTAGTCCACGACTGTAGCTACCTCTGTGTCGGCAGTCGCTGGTCCATCCATAATTGTATACCACCTACCCGTGTTTTTTTTTCTTCTTTCTTCTTGATACATACTACTATAGTAGCTTACTGTAGCAGTCTGCGGTGCTGCTGAGCTGACAGTGTCCAGCAGGTCCGTCATCAGTCATTACATAATAAATATATATACCTGTCCGGCTGCAGTTCTAGTGATATTATATATATATATATTAATTTCATCTCATTATCATCCAGTCTATATTAGCAGCAGACACAGTACGGTAGTCCACGGCTGTAGCTACCTCTGTGTCGGCAGTCGCTGGTCCATCCATAATTGTATACCACCTTCCCGTGGTTTTTTTTTTTCTTTCTTCTTGATACATACTACTATAGTAGCTTACTGTAGCAGTCTGCGGTGCTGCTGAGCTGACAGTGTCCAGCAGGTCCGTCATCAGTCATTACATAATAAATATATATACCTGTCCGGCTGCAGTACTAGTGATATTATATATATATATATATATATATTAATTTCATCTCATTATCATCCAGTCTATATTAGCAGCAGACACAGTACGGTAGTCCACGGCTGTAGCTACCTCTGTGTCGGCAGTCGCTGGTCCATCCATAATTGTATACCACCTTCCCGTGGTTTTTTTTTTTCTTTCTTCTTGATACATACTACTATAGTAGCTTACTGTAGCAGTCTGCGGTGCTGCTGAGCTGACAGTGTCCAGCAGGTCCATCATCAGTCATTACATAATAAATATATATACCTGTCCGGCTGCAGTACTAGTGATATTATATATATATATATATATATTAATTTCATCTCATTATCATCCAGTCTATATTAGCAGCAGACACAGTACGGTAGTCCACGGCTGTAGCTACCTCTGTGTCGGCAGTCGCTGGTCCATCCATAATTGTATACCACCTTCCCGTGGTTTTTTTTTTCTTTCTTCTTGATACATACTACTATAGTAGCTTACTGTAGCAGTCTGCAGTGCTGCTGAGCTGACAGTGTCCAGCAGGTCCGTCATCAGTCATTACATAATAAATATATATACCTGTCCGGCTGCAGTACTAGTGATATTATATATATATATATATATATTAATTTCATCTCATTATCATCCAGTCTATATTAGCAGCAGACACAGTACGGTAGTCCACGGCTGTAGCTACCTCTGTGTCGGCAGTCGCTGGTCCATCCATAATTGTATACCACCTTCCCGTGTTTTTTTTTTTTTCTTTCTTCTTGATACATACTACTATAGTAGCTTACTGTAGCAGTCTGCGGTGCTGCTGAGCTGACAGTGTCCAGCAGGTCCGTCATCAGTCATTACATAATAAATATATATACCTGTCCGGCTGCAGTACTAGTGATATTATATATATATATATTAATTTCATCTCATTATCATCCAGTCTATATTAGCAGCAGACACAGTACGGTAGTCCACGGCTGTAGCTACCTCTGTGTCGGCAGTCGCTGGTCCATCCATAAGTATACTAGTATCCATCCATCTCCATTGTTTACCTGAGGTGCCTTTTAGTTGTGCCTATTAAAATATGGAGAACAAAAATGTTGAGGTTCCAAAATTAGGGAAAGATCAAGATCCACTTCCACCTCGTGCTGAAGCTGCTGCCACTAGTCATGGCCGAGACGATGAAATGCCAGCAACGTCGTCTGCCAAGGCCGATGCCCAATGTCATAGTACAGAGCATGTAAAATCCAAAACACCAAATATCAGTAAAAAAAGGACTCCAAAATCTAAAATAAAATTGTCGGAGGAGAAGCGTAAACTTGCCAATATGCCATTTACCACACGGAGTGGCAAGGAACGGCTGAGGCCCTGGCCTATGTTCATGGCTAGTGGTTCAGCTTCACATGAGGATGGAAGCACTCAGCCTCTCGCTAGAAAAATGAAAAGACTCAAGCTGGCAAAAGCACCGCAAAGAACTGTGCGTTCTTCGAAATCCCAAATCCACAAGGAGAGTCCAATTGTGTCGTTTGCGATGCCTGACCTTCCCAACACTGGACGTGAAGAGCATGCGCCTTCCACCATTTGCACGCCCCCTGCAAGTGCTGGAAGGAGCACCCGCAGTCCAGTTCCTGATAGTCAGATTGAAGATGTCAGTGTTGAAGTACACCAGGATGAGGAGGATATGGGTGTTGCTGGCGCTGGGGAGGAAATTGACCAGGAGGATTCTGATGGTGAGGTGGTTTGTTTAAGTCAGGCACCCGGGGAGACACCTGTTGTCCGTGGGAGGAATAGGGCCGTTGACATGCCTGGTGAAAATACCAAAAAAATCAGCTCTTCGGTGTGGAAGTATTTCAACAGAAATGCGGACAACATTTGTCAAGCCGTGTGTTGCCTTTGTCAAGCTGTAATAAGTAGGGGTAAGGACGTTAACCACCTCGGAACATCCTCCCTTATACGTCACCTGCAGCGCATTCATAATAAGTCAGTGACAAGTTCAAAAACTTTGGGCGACAGCGGAAGCAGTCCACTGACCAGTAAATCCCTTCCTCTTGTAACCAAGCTCACGCAAACCACCCCACCAACTCCCTCAGTGTCAATTTCCTCCTTCCCCAGGAATGCCAATAGTCCTGCAAGCCATATCACTGGCAATTCTGACGAGTCCTCTCCTGCCTGGGATTCCTCCGATGCATCCTTGCGTGTAACGCCTACTGCTGCTGGCGCTGCTGTTGTTGCTGCTGGGAGTCGATGGTCATCCCAGAGGGGAAGTCGTAAGCCCACTTTTACTACTTCCACCAAGCAATTGACTGTCCAACAGTCCTTTGCGAGGAAGATGAAATATCACAGCAGTCATCCTGTTGCAAAGCGGATAACTGAGGCCTTGACAACTATGTTGGTGTTAGACGTGCGTCCGGTATCCGCCGTTAGTTCACAGGGAACTAGACAATTTCTTGAGGTAGTGTGCCCCCGTTACCAAATACCATCTAGGTTTCACTTCTCTAGGCAGGCGATACCGAGAATGTACACGGACGTCAGAAAAAGACTCACCAGTGTCCTAAAAAATGCAGTTGTACCCAATGTCCACTTAACCACGGACATGTGGACAAGTGGAGCAGGGCAGGGTCAGGACTATATGACTGTGACAGCCCACTGGGTAGATGTATGGACTCCCGCCGCAAGAACAGCAGCGGCGGCACCAGTAGCAGCATCTCGCAAATGCCAACTCTTTCCTAGGCAGGCTACGCTTTGTATCACCGGTTTCCAGAATACGCACACAGCTGAAAACCTCTTACGGCAACTGAGGAAGATCATCGCGAAATGGCTTACCCCAATTGGACTCTCCTGTGGATTTGTGGCATCGGACAACGCCAGCAATATTGTGTGTGCATTAAATATGGGCAAATTCCAGCACGTCCCATGTTTTGCACATACCTTGAATTTGGTGGTGCAGAATTTTTTAAAAAACGACAGGGGCGTGCAAGAGATGCTGTCGGTGGCCAGAAGAATTGCGGGACACTTTCGGAGGACAAGCACCACGTACAGAAGACTGGAGCACCACCAAAAACGCCTGAACCTGCCCTGCCATCATCTGAAGCAAGAAGTGGTAACGAGGTGGAATTCAACCCTATATATGCTTCAGAGGTTGGAGGAGCAGCAAAAGGCCATTCAAGCCTATACAATTGAGCACGATATAGGAGGTGGAATGTACCTGTCTCAAGCGCAGTGGAGAATGATTTCAACGTTGTGCAAGGTTCTGCAACCTTTTGAACTTGCCACACGTGAAGTCAGTCAGACACTGCCAGTCAGGTCATTCCCCTCATCAGGCTTTTGCAGAAGAAGCTGGAGGCATTGAAGGAGGAGCAAAAAAAGGGAGCGATTCCGCTAGGCCTGTGGGACTTGTGGATGGAGCCCTTAATTCGCTTAACAAGGATTCACGGGTGGTCAATCTGTTGAAATCAGAGCACTACATTTTGGCCACCGTGCTCGATCCTAGATTTAAAACCTACCTTGGATCTCTCTTTCCGGCAGACACAAGTCTGCTGGGGTTCAAAGACCTGCTGGTGACAAAATTGTCAAGTCAAGCAGAACGCGACCTGTCAACATCTCCTCCTTCACATTCTCCCGCAACTGGGGGTGCGAGGAAAAGGCTCAGAATTCCGAGCCCACCCGCTGGCGGTGATGCAGGGCAGTCTGGAGCGACTGCTGATGCTGACATCTGGTCCGGACTGAAGGACCTGACAACGATTACGGACATGTCGTCTACTGTCACTGCATATGATTCTCTCCCCATTGAAAGAATGGTGGAGGATTATATGAGTGACCGCATCCAAGTAGGCACGTCAGACAGTCCGTACTTATACTGGCAGGAAAAAGAGGCAATTTGGAGGCCCTTGCACAAACTGGCTTTATTCTACCTAAGTTGCCCTCCCACAAGTGTGTACTCCGAAAGAGTGTTTAGTGCCGCCGCTCACCTTGTCAGCAATCGGCGTACGAGGTTACTTCCAGAAAATGTGGAGAAGATGATGTTCATTAAAATGAATTATAATCAATTCCTCCGTGGAGACATTGACCAGCAGCAATTGCCTCCACAAAGTACACAGGGAGCTGAGATGGTGGATTCCAGTGGGGACGAATTGATAATCTGTGAGGAGCGGGATGTACACGGTGATATATCGGAGGATGATGATGAGGTGGACATCTTGCCTCTGTAGAGCCAGTTTGTGCAAGGAGAGATTAATTGCTTCTTTTTCGGTGGGGGTCCAAACCAACCCGTCATTTAAGTCACAGTCGTGTGGCAGACCCTGTCACTGAAATGATGGGTTGGTTAAAGTGTGCATGTCCTGTTTATACAACATAAGGGTGGGTGGGAGGGCCCAAGGACAATTCCATCTTGCACCTCTTTTTTCTTTCATTTTTATTTGCGTCATGTGCTGTTTGGGGAGTGTTTTTTGGAAGGGCCATCCTGCGTGACACTGCAGTGCCACTCCTAGATGGGCCAGGTGTTTGTGTCGGCCACTAGGGTCGCTTATCTTACTCACACAGCTACCTCATTGCGCCTCTTTTTTTCTTTGCGTCATGTGCTGTTTGGGGAGTGTTTTTGGGAAGGGCCATCCTGCGTGACACTGCAGTGCCACTCCTAGATGGGCCAGGTGTTTGTGTCGGCCACTAGGGTCGCTTATCTTACTCACACAGCTACCTCATTGCGCCTCTTTTTTTCTTTGCGTCATGTGCTGTTTGGGGAGTGTTTTTTGGAAGGGCCATCCTGCGTGACACTGCAGTGCCACTCCTAGATGGGCCAGGTGTTTGTGTCGGCCACTAGGGTCGCTTATCTTACTCACACAGCTATTAAATGTGATTTACTGCGCTTGTGTATATTAGCAGCTCCGTATGTTAAGAAAGCCAAAATGTTTAAAATAAAGGAGCGCTTGTTATAATTAGTACCGCTTATACCTGTAAAAAAATTGTGGGTTAATAATATATGTTTACAGCCCCTTTCAGAGGTATTTTGTTTAAGATGTGGAAGTGGAGTAATGAGGATTCCAAATATGATGCGGTCCGGTACCCGTTACGGGTGATGTTCATGCGGAGCAGTCCCGTCCTAACTATCCCTGCTAACCCTACCTTACAAGGCGCTGACTGCGGCTCGCTTCCGGTGCTGGTTTCCTCGCCGCTTGTTAGCGGTACGTGTGCAGATTGCTCTGCCGGGCGTTCAGTGATGACGTGCGGCTGCACCTCCTTCCTCCGTCTCTCTCTCTCCAACGCGTTTCGGGGTTAAACCCCTTTCTCAAGGATGAGGGAGAACGATTTCCTTTTCCTTTTTATTTGTTAATTATTAAAAAAACGTTCAAAAAACTTTATTGTTCGTTCTGTTTAAAACCGGAAGTGGTCATTCCGGAAGTTGTGTTTTCAGCGGCAACCATGTGCCTAATTAATTTCGTTAAAAATATATTTTTTTTTATGGTATAGCGGTATTTTCATTAACTAAAATTAATATAGTATATTAAAATTGAGTTTATGTAAATTCTAAACATATTAGGGTTTCAAAAAGGCGTTTATATCTATTTCCACATTTAGACCAGAGGGTTGCAATGTTTGCATAAAATAGATCCATTTGGTTTCTTTTCTTCTAAGATCTAAGCTCAGGTTACCTCCTCTCCAATTTTTTTGAACCTTTTGTATGCCCATAAATTTCAAGCTTGATGGTTCCTGTTGATGGTAATCTTTATAGTGTTTTGATACACTATGAGTCTCCAGGCCTTTTCGTATATTGTAGATGTGTTCTGAGATCCTGATTTTTAGTTTTCTTTTGGTTTGTCCTATGTACTGATATCCGCAAGGACATTCCAGAAGATATATGACTCCTTCTGAGTCACATGTTATTCTTTCTCTGACTTTATATGTTTTACCTGTAATTTTTGATTTAAATTCCGTTATAGGTTGAATGGAGTTTTTACTTGTCGTTTTGCATGCTTTGCAGTTCAAACAGAAAAAATTGCCATTATTTTCTGTCCAAGTCTTTCTTTCTTCATGTAAATGGCTCCGTACTAAATTCTGTTTCAGGTTCTTTGCTTTTTTATATATTATTTGTGGTCTTGATTTGATGTATGGTGTCAGTTGTTTGTCCAAAAGTAAAATATGCCAGTGTTTCTGTAAAATGTCCTCTAAATGGTGGAATTGACTATTAAATTGGGTGATAAATGCTGTATTGTAGTTATTGTTGACTGGTTTATGATTGTATTGAATCATACTTTTTCTGTCCATGGTCTTTATTTTTTCTATCTCTTTGTTTAATATTGTTTCATCATATCCTTTCTTCATGAATTGGTCTCTCATGTTTGTACTTTGCTGATGAAAAGTCTCTTCTTGTGTACAGTTTCGTTTGAGACGTCTGAATTGGCCTCCTGGGATGTTTTGGAGCCAATTTTTATGATGATTACTTGTGCGATTTAGCATGTTATTACCACTGACTTTTTTTGTATGATTCCTTGTATGTAGTTGGTTGTTTTGCACGAAAATTTCAAGGTCTAAATATATCACCATTTGTTTACTGACTGTGAACGTGAATTCCAACCCGTAGTTATTACTGTTGATATATTGCAAGAATTCTGTAAGCAGTTGTGTAGGTCCTTTCCAGATAATCAGTAGGTCATCTATATATCTTTTCCACAAGATGAGTCTTTCTTGAAATGGGTTGTTACTCCAAATCTTCTCCTCTTCCCACCTAGCCACAAATAAATTTGCGTAGCTAGGCGCGAAAGAAGAACCCATCGCAGTTCCTTTCACCTGATTGTAATAGACTTCATGATCCCAAAAATAGTTCCTATTGAGTATGTATTGTATACATTCAATAAGAAAGTTTATCTGTGCATTGGGTATCTCTGTACTTGTTGAAAGAAAAAATCTGCTTGCTTCACATCCCAAATCATGATTTATACATGTATAGAGGGATCTTACGTCACAGGTACATAGAATATATTCTTCATGCCATTCAAAGGTATCAATTATCTGTAGAATGTGCAGAGTATCTTTGAGGTAACTCTTCTGTTGTTGAACCAGATCTTTCAGGAAAGAATCAACGTATTGGGAAAGGTTTGATGAAAGTGATCCTATCCCCGACACTATGGGACGGCCGGGGGGGTTTGTTAAATTTTTATGAAGTTTGGGGAGTTGATAGAAGGTGGGAATTCTAGGATGTTCAATGTATATGAATTCATTTTCTTTCTCTGTCAATATTCCTATGTCTTTACCTTCTTCCAAGAGTTCCAAAAGTTCTTTTTGATATAGTCCCGTTGGGTCTCCTTTTAGAGTCTTGTAGGTGTTTGTGTCGGATAATAGATTGAGAACTTCTTGTTGGTATTTTTCTTTTTCCATTATTACTAGGCCTCCACCCTTGTCTGCTGGCTTCAAGACTATAGATGTGTCTTTTTTGAGTTCCTGTAGGGCTTCTTTTTCTTCTTTTGTAAGATTGTATTTTTTCTTTGTGTTTTTAGAGATATTCACGATGTCTTTCTCAACTAATCGTTGAAAAGTCTCTATGTGAGGGCCTTTCACATATGCAGGAAAGAATGTTGACATTGGTTTTAGTTGAGTATGTTGAAATTCTGTTGGTTGTTCACTCAACAAGGGTTCTATTGGTTTTTCTGAAAAGAACTTTCTAATACACAGTTTTCGTATGAATTTATGAACATCTATGTATATGTCAAAGCTGTTTGCATTTGAATGAGGTGAAAACTTGAGTCCTTTCCTTAGTAGTGATATATGGTGCACCGATAATTCTTTCTTGCTTAGGTTATATATTCCTTCCTCCTCTAGGCTGGTTATTTCTTCTGTTGTATGTTTCTTTTTGTGTAGCTTTTTTCCGCCCCTGACACCCCTTCTCCTGATGAGAGGGCCAATCGTTTTGTTTTTGGTTCTACTGAAGTCTGTTTCCATGCTGGAGGTTGTGGTACCTCCATCAGCTCCCCTAAAAAATGTTCTCCCTCTTCTTGGTCTTCCTCATCTTCCTCTTCTTGTCTATATGTTCGCTTTTTAGATGTGGTCGCTAACTTGTTCTCTTCCACATTTTTCATGAGAGCTTGGTATTCCAGTCTCTCCTCTTTTTTGGCTTCTTCCCGACCTTTATTGAAGGAATTTAATTCCATCGTTGATTTTTCTTTGCGATCATAATGGAAGTTTCTGGGGTTATAAGGGGGATAATCTTTCCTCTGATAGGGTGTTCGTGGTCTCTCTTTTATCAGGGTTTTATTCGATATATTTTCTTGATATGTTTTTTTCTGTGGTCTATAAGAAATGTAGTTCCTTTGTTGTGGTCGTGTTTGTGAAGGATCTCTGTTGTTTTGTTTTGTATTCATTGTGTGTGGTTTGGAAGTTCTTCTGTCATTTTTCATATATTGTGGGTTTTCTTGATAATCCCTGTAATGCACAGATAAACTTTCTTATTGAATGTATACAATACATACTCAATAGGAACTATTTTTGGGATCATGAAGTCTATTACAATCAGGTGAAAGGAACTGCGATGGGTTCTTCTTTCGCGCCTAGCTACGCAAATTTATTTGTGGCTAGGTGGGAAGAGGAGAAGATTTGGAATAACAACCCATTTCAAGAAAGACTCATCTTGTGGAAAAGATATATAGATGACCTACTGATTATCTGGAAAGGACCTACACAACTGCTTACAGAATTCTTGCAATATATCAACAGTAATAACTACGGGTTGGAATTCACGTTCACAGTCAGTAAACAAATGGTGATATATTTAGACCTTGAAATTTTCGTGCAAAACAACCAACTACATACAAGGAATCATACAAAAAAAGTCAGTGGTAATAACATGCTAAATCGCACAAGTAATCATCATAAAAATTGGCTCCAAAACATCCCAGGAGGCCAATTCAGACGTCTCAAACGAAACTGTACACAAGAAGAGACTTTTCATCAGCAAAGTACAAACATGAGAGACCAATTCATGAAGAAAGGATATGATGAAACAATATTAAACAAAGAGATAGAAAAAATAAAGACCATGGACAGAAAAAGTATGATTCAATACAATCATAAACCAGTCAACAATAACTACAATACAGCATTTATCACCCAATTTAATAGTCAATTCCACCATTTAGAGGACATTTTACAGAAACACTGGCATATTTTACTTTTGGACAAACAACTGACACCATACATCAAATCAAGACCACAAATAATATATAAAAAAGCAAAGAACCTGAAACAGAATTTAGTACGGAGCCATTTACATGAAGAAAGAAAGACTTGGACAGAAAATAATGGCAATTTTTTCTGTTTGAACTGCAAAGCATGCAAAACGACAAGTAAAAACTCCATTCAACCTATAACGGAATTTAAATCAAAAATTACAGGTAAAACATATAAAGTCAGAGAAAGAATAACATGTGACTCAGAAGGAGTCATATATCTTCTGGAATGTCCTTGCGGATATCAGTACATAGGACAAACCAAAAGAAAACTAAAAATCAGGATCTCAGAACACATCTACAATATACGAAAAGGCCTGGAGACTCATAGTGTATCAAAACACTATAAAGATTACCATCAACAGGAACCATCAAGCTTGAAATTTATGGGCATACAAAAGGTTCAAAAAAATTGGAGAGGAGGTAACCTGAGCTTAGATCTTAGAAGAAAAGAAACCAAATGGATCTATTTTATGCAAACATTGCAACCCTCTGGTCTAAATGTGGAAATAGATATAAACGCCTTTTTGAAACCCTAATATGTTTAGAATTTACATAAACTCAATTTTAATATACTATATTAATTTTAGTTAATGAAAATACCGCTATACCATCAAAAAAAATATATATTTTTAACGAAATTAATTAGGCACATGGTTGCCGCTGAAAACACAACTTCCGGAATGACCACTTCCGGTTTTAAACAGAACGAACAATAAAGTTTTTTGAACGTTTTTTTAATAATTAACAAATAAAAAGGAAAAGGAAATCGTTCTCCCTCATCCTTGAGAAAGGGGTTTAACCCCGAAACGCGTTGGAGAGAGAGAGACGGAGGAAGGAGGTGCAGCCGCACGTCATCACTGAACGCCCGGCAGAGCAATCTGCACACGTACCGCTAACAAGCGGCGAGGAAACCAGCACCGGAAGCGAGCCGCAGTCAGCGCCTTGTAAGGTAGGGTTAGCAGGGATAGTTAGGACGGGACTGCTCCGCATGAACATCACCCGTAACGGGTACCGGACCGCATCATATTTGGAATCCTCATTACTCCACTTCCACATCTTAAACAAAATACCTCTGAAAGGGGCTGTAAACATATATTATTAACCCACAATTTTTTTACAGGTATAAGCAGTACTAATTATAACAAGCGCTCCTTTATTTTAAACATTTTTGCTTTCTTAACATACGGAGCTGCTAATATACACAAGCGCAGTAAATCACATTTAATATCCTTGCTATTCTCAAATTACTGCAGCTATGACCAATCACATAACACATCCCAGTAGGTTGAACATAGCAGATATTTTTACAATAGACAAACCACCCCCAGAACAAAATGACCAAGAGGAAGGGTTTTGTGCACAGTTTTTAAAACTAGAAAAAGATTATCAACAAGAAATCAAATATTGGTGGGAGGTCACAACCCTCACGAAATATTTGGAAAAAGGTTTTATTCCTAGGGGTCTACGGATACAAAAAAATCCTACTTTTGACCCATTAGATTCTAACGACTTTTTTTCAAAATGGAACACCATTCTGGATAGTTGTTCAAATGCATTAATGACCTTAATTATAGAGGAAAGAAAAAAATCTTTGGAACTACTAAGTGAAAAAATAAAAACAATTGAGAGTAAATTTGAATCATTAAAGAACATGCCAGATTACATTAATCTAATGAAAATGACAAATGTGAAAATGGAAAAGTTGGAAGAAGACATAATTCAACAAAAACAGAGGAAATTTTACAGGGATTATCAAGAAAACCCACAATATATGAAAAATGACAGAAGAACTTCCAAACCACACACAATGAATACAAAACAAAACAACAGAGATCCTTCACAAACACGACCACAACAAAGGAACTACATTTCTTATAGACCACAGAAAAAAACATATCAAGAAAATATATCGAATAAAACCCTGATAAAAGAGAGACCACGAACACCCTATCAGAGGAAAGATTATCCCCCTTATAACCCCAGAAACTTCCATTATGATCGCAAAGAAAAATCAACGATGGAATTAAATTCCTTCAATAAAGGTCGGGAAGAAGCCAAAAAAGAGGAGAGACTGGAATACCAAGCTCTCATGAAAAATGTGGAAGAGAACAAGTTAGCGACCACATCTAAAAAGCGAACATATAGACAAGAAGAGGAAGATGAGGAAGACCAAGAAGAGGGAGAACATTTTTTAGGGGAGCTGATGGAGGTACCACAACCTCCAGCATGGAAACAGACTTCAGTAGAACCAAAAACAAAACGATTGGCCCTCTCATCAGGAGAAGGGGTGTCAGGGGCGGAAAAAAGCTACACAAAAAGAAACATACAACAGAAGAAATAACCAGCCTAGAGGAGGAAGGAATATATAACCTAAGCAAGAAAGAATTATCGGTGCACCATATATCACTACTAAGGAAAGGACTCAAGTTTTCACCTCATTCAAATGCAAACAGCTTTGACATATACATAGATGTTCATAAATTCATACGAAAACTGTGTATTAGAAAGTTCTTTTCAGAAAAACCAATAGAACCCTTGTTGAGTGAACAACCAACAGAATTTCAACATACTCAACTAAAACCAATGTCAACATTCTTTCCTGCATATGTGAAAGGCCCTCACATAGAGACTTTTCAACGATTAGTTGAGAAAGACATCGTGAATATCTCTAAAAACACAAAGAAAAAATACAATCTTACAAAAGAAGAAAAAGAAGCCCTACAGGAACTCAAAAAAGACACATCTATAGTCTTGAAGCCAGCATACAAGGGTGGAGGCCTAGTAATAATGGAAAAAGAAAAATACCAACAAGAAGTTCTCAATCTATTATCCGACACAAACACCTACAAGACTCTAAAAGGAGACCCAACGGGACTATATCAAAAAGAACTTTTGGAACTCTTGGAAGAAGGTAAAGACATAGGAATATTGACAGAGAAAGAAAAGGAATTCATATACATTGAACATCCTAGAATTCCCACCTTCTATCAACTCCCCAAACTTCATAAAAATTTAACAAACCCCCCCGGCCGTCCCATAGTGTCGGGGATAGGATCACTTTCATCAAACCTTTCCCAATACGTTGATTCTTTCCTGAAAGATCTGGTTCAACAACAGAAGAGTTACCTCAAAGATACTCTGCACATTCTACAGATAATTGATACCTTTGAATGGCATGAAGAATATATTCTATGTACCTGTGACGTAAGATCCCTCTATACATGTATAAATCATGATTTGGGATGTGAAGCAAGCAGATTTTTTCTTTCAACAAGTACAGAGATACCCAATGCACAGATAAACTTTCTTATTGAATGTATACAATACATACTCAATAGGAACTATTTTTGGGATCATGAAGTCTATTACAATCAGGTGAAAGGAACTGCGATGGGTTCTTCTTTCGCGCCTAGCTACGCAAATTTATTTGTGGCTAGGTGGGAAGAGGAGAAGATTTGGAATAACAACCCATTTCAAGAAAGACTCATCTTGTGGAAAAGATATATAGATGACCTACTGATTATCTGGAAAGGACCTACACAACTGCTTACAGAATTCTTGCAATATATCAACAGTAATAACTACGGGTTGGAATTCACGTTCACAGTCAGTAAACAAATGGTGATATATTTAGACCTTGAAATTTTCGTGCAAAACAACCAACTACATACAAGGAATCATACAAAAAAAGTCAGTGGTAATAACATGCTAAATCGCACAAGTAATCATCATAAAAATTGGCTCCAAAACATCCCAGGAGGCCAATTCAGACGTCTCAAACGAAACTGTACACAAGAAGAGACTTTTCATCAGCAAAGTACAAACATGAGAGACCAATTCATGAAGAAAGGATATGATGAAACAATATTAAACAAAGAGATAGAAAAAATAAAGACCATGGACAGAAAAAGTATGATTCAATACAATCATAAACCAGTCAACAATAACTACAATACAGCATTTATCACCCAATTTAATAGTCAATTCCACCATTTAGAGGACATTTTACAGAAACACTGGCATATTTTACTTTTGGACAAACAACTGACACCATACATCAAATCAAGACCACAAATAATATATAAAAAAGCAAAGAACCTGAAACAGAATTTAGTACGGAGCCATTTACATGAAGAAAGAAAGACTTGGACAGAAAATAATGGCAATTTTTTCTGTTTGAACTGCAAAGCATGCAAAACGACAAGTAAAAACTCCATTCAACCTATAACGGAATTTAAATCAAAAATTACAGGTAAAACATATAAAGTCAGAGAAAGAATAACATGTGACTCAGAAGGAGTCATATATCTTCTGGAATGTCCTTGCGGATATCAGTACATAGGACAAACCAAAAGAAAACTAAAAATCAGGATCTCAGAACACATCTACAATATACGAAAAGGCCTGGAGACTCATAGTGTATCAAAACACTATAAAGATTACCATCAACAGGAACCATCAAGCTTGAAATTTATGGGCATACAAAAGGTTCAAAAAAATTGGAGAGGAGGTAACCTGAGCTTAGATCTTAGAAGAAAAGAAACCAAATGGATCTATTTTATGCAAACATTGCAACCCTCTGGTCTAAATGTGGAAATAGATATAAACGCCTTTTTGAAACCCTAATATGTTTAGAATTTACATAAACTCAATTTTAATATACTATATTAATTTTAGTTAATGAAAATACCGCTATACCATAAAAAAAAATATATTTTTAACGAAATTAATTAGGCACATGGTTGCCGCTGAAAACACAACTTCCGGAATGACCACTTCCGGTTTTAAACAGAACGAACAATAAAGTTTTTTGAACGTTTTTTTAATAATTAACAAATAAAAAGGAAAAGGAAATCGTTCTCCCTCATCCTTGAGAAAGGGGTTTAACCCCGAAACGCGTTAGAGAGAGAGAGACGGAGGAAGGAGGTGCAGCCGCACGTCATCACTGAACGCCCGGCAGAGCAATCTGCACACGTACCGCTAACAAGCGGCGAGGAAACCAGCACCGGAAGCGAGCCGCAGTCAGCGCCTTGTAAGGTAGGGTTAGCAGGGATAGTTAGGACGGGACTGCTCCGCATGAACATCACCCGTAACGGGTACTGGACCGCATCATATTTGGAATCCTCATTACTCCACTTCCACATCTTAAACAAAATACCTCTGAAAGGGGCTGTAAACATATATTATTAACCCACAATTTTTTTACAGGTATAAGCAGTACTAATTATAACAAGCGCTCCTTTATTTTAAACATTTTTACTCACACAGCTACCTCATTGCGCCTCTTTTTTTCTTTGCGTCATGTGCTGTTTGGGGAGTGTTTTTTGGAACGGCCATCCTGCGTGACACTGCAGTGCCACTCCTAGATGGGCCAGGTGTTTGTGTCGGCCACTAGGGTCGCTTAGCTTACTCACACAGCTACCTTATTGCGCCTCTTTTTTTCTTCTTTGCGTCATGTGCTGTTTGGGGAGTGTTTTTTGGAAGGGCCATCCTGCGTGACACTGCAGTGCCACTCCTAGATGGGCCAGGTGTTTGTGTCGGCCACTAGGGTCGCTTATCTTACTCACACAGCTACCTCATTGCGCCTCTTTTTTTCTTTGCGTCATGTGCTGTTTGGGGAGTGTTTTTTGGAAGGGCCATCCTGCGTGACACTGCAGTGCCACTCCTAGATGGGCCAGGTGTTTGTGTCGGCCACTAGGGTCGCTTATCTTACTCACACAGCTACCTCATTGCGCCTCTTTTTTTCTTTGCGTCATGTGCTGTTTGGGGAGTGTTTTTTGGAAGGGCCATCCTGCGTGACACTGCAGTGTCACTCCTAGATGGGCCAGGTGTTTGTGTCGGCCACTAGGGTCGCTTATCTTACTCACACAGCTACCTCATTGCGCCTCTTTTTTTCTTTGCGTCATGTGCTGTTTGGGGAGTGTTTTTTGGAAGGGCCATCCTGCGTGACACTGCAGTGCCACTCCTAGATGGGCCAGGTGTTTGTGTCGGCCACTAGGGTCGCTTATCTTACTCACACAGCTACCTCATTGCGCCTCTTTTTTTCTTTGCGTCATGTGCTGTTTTGGGAGTGTTTTTTGGAAGGGTCATCCTGCGTGACACTGCAGTGCCACTCCTAGATGGGCCAGGTGTTTGTGTCGGCCACTAGGGTCGCTTAGCTTAGTCATCCAGCGACCTCGGTGCAAATTTTAGGACTAAAAATAATATTGTGAGGTGTGAGGTATTCAGAATAGACTGAAAATGAGTGGAAATTATGGTTTTTGAGGTTAATAATACTTTGGGATCAAAATGACCCCCAAATTCTATGATTTAAGCTGTTTTTTTAGGGTTTTTTGAAAAAAACACCCGAATCCAAAACACACCCGAATCCGACAAAAAAAATTTGGTGAGGTTTTGCCAAAACGCGGTCGAACCCAAAACACGGCCGCGGAACCGAACCCAAAACCAAAACACAAAACCCGAAAAATTTCAAGTGCACATCTCTAGTATACATAAGCCAAAATGCCACATGTACTATGTATGAAGCTGAGAAGGCTAGATGTAATGCTTTTGATGTACAAAATTGTATTACTATCAGATTTCTCCATGCCTACAAATCCACCCCTATTTTACTGTATCTTCATTTCTTTAAAATAAAAATACTGTACTAATCCTACAAAACAGTAAACTGTTTCCACACCCCGAACAGGAGCCAGAACAACAAGCCCCAGATAACAGGTACTGCTCAGTAATTGTGGACACAGAGACAGGATTCAGAAAAGATGATTAGCCAGAGCAGGTATCAGGAGTCAGAACAAGCAAGACTAGGAAAACAGGAATTTGCGGCATCAGATATCAATCTCCTGTTCTGAATCCTGTCTCAGAAGTTGTTACCTAAACTGCAACTGATTACTTGCTGCATTTTTTCTGCTCTGGCTTCTGAACTGTATTGTTGCAACAGAAGCATATTAAGAGAAGAGGGGGCCCATGTCCGTGTGAGCAACAGTGCTAGTAGACTCTGATGCTGTGCTAGAGTCTACTGCACATGCGCTGGGCTCTGGGGATATGGTGCAGTGGCCATTCCCAGCTATTCCCTACTGTGCATGCGCAAAACAAATTTTGCCTGTGATTTTGACGCTAATGTGGGTCTAAGGAGACATGAAGCAAATGTGGTACTCCAGAGAGGTGAGTACTGGGGCTCCGGAGAGGTGAAGCGAATTTGGGACTCAAGAGAGGTGACTACTGGGACTCCGGAGAGGTGAAGCAGAGGTGAGTACTGAAGAAATGGGTGCAACATATGTAGTTCCCCCTTGGACCCAACCGGCTCATGTGCACTGAAAACACTGCACTCATTATAAATATGCCACTGCTTTGCATGTAAGGACTAAAAAAGGGCTGTGCGGCTATTGGCAGACCATCCCCCTGACAAATAGGGGCTGATTAAGAGATGAACATGCAGTAGAGAGAGATAAAGTGGACATAGCTTAACTAACCAATCAGTTCCTAACTGCCATTTTTCAAACACAGCCTGTAACATGGCAGTTAGGAACTAATTGGCTGGTACTTTATCTCTCTCCCAGGCTTAGTATATCCCCCCCCCCCCGCCAAAGTTTACAGGTTGTGTTTGTAAAAAAAAAAAAGGATCTGTTAGCATGTTATCACTTTATCTCTCTGCAAGATTTGATACAGCTCCCGCAAGGACACAGAATTTCATTGGCTACATGCATCTGTATGTCTAAGAAAAATGCTTGCAATATCTGTATGTATGTATGCAACAAACTCAAGAACTACTGAACTAATATTGATTGGGGTATCACTTAAATGTTCCTTGAGATCTTCTGAGTATCATAGGCTATGAATCACCTCACTATCATGTTAATTGACTAATTAGCAAATAAAATCATCCATGCATCAAATGCAGAAGATATTAAGATTAGAGATATGCGAGTTCAGTTTCCCAGAAACCAAACCCACCTGCAATTACCTATTACGAGCTTATCCGAGTCCCGGCTCGGGTCTCCCCTGCCATGTTTGGATCTGAAAATGAGGCAAAACATCATCTTCCCGTTGTCGGATCTCGCTTGTTTTTTATTCGGCCGCATTTTCAAATTCCTATTGAAATCAATAGGCTGACCGCTGATTGGCTAAAACAGCCATTCTCGCGGCTCGCTGACAATATCTCCCTGCATCCCATCCCGCCCAGAGGCTGCAGCAGCCACACACTGGCCACACACTGCTCATGTGAGGTGTGTCACACTCGGCGTAAGTTGGGGTTCCGACAACCGAGTTTTGGCTGAAGGGACAGCTACCTGTGAGGAGAGTAAACGAGGTGGCTGAATGTCCTCCTCATGGGGTGGAAGCCAAACTAAGTGTTAATGTTGGCCGGAGGGCGTAAAGAAAAGGAGGACTTCGAAGGAAGATAACTGTAGCTTTAATGAATAATCAGGCTGTACACGAATTTTGGAGAAATAGAAGAAACTGGAAGAATTAGAGTCTATGGTTAAATGACTTGAAGAGTGAAGCTGAAGATCTCTGGTAAAGAAGAACTGAAGACTGTGTTTTATGATTAAAAGACGAGGCTGAAGTACTGTATTTGGACTTTGAAGAAATTAAGATGTGGTTTGTGGGTGGAAGATGATGCTGAAGAACTTGGACTTTGAAGAAATGAAGACTGGTTTGTGATTGAAAGACGAGGCTGAAGAACATGGACTTTGAAGAAATGAAGACTGTGGTTTGTGATTGAAAGACGAGGCTGAAGAACTTGGACTTTGAAGAAATGAAGACATCTGCGGGAACCGCCGTTAGCACCTGGAGCTCCTCTACGACATGGGACCCCGTGAGCGATTCCATGAGTGGCAACGGACTTAGACAGCAGGACTGCAGCAGCTTTTAGGTAACCGATGGATGAGAGCAACCAGGACCAGGGTACCAGAAGTAACCTGGGAGCACAGAGCTGGAGAACCTTTCACAAGGAGGTAACTTGAAGCACTGGCACTCTCCCTCTGAGCCAGCCCCCTTTTGTAAGGGGAGAACACGCAGGATTGGCTGGACACAGATTGGGAACTTCATTGGCAATACTCTGGTCTCCAACATGGCTGACCCCAGCACAGGAGACATACTTAGCTGTTAGCACACAGCTTTAGCCAGCTTCTGTCTCTGACACACTATATGGTATCATCACTAGAGGACCTTACCGCAGCGATCCCTGCAGCAGCGCCCGGCTCTCCAGACCCTCGGCCCCCGGCCCTTGGCAGCCGCACATCCGTCCAAGAGGTCCCGCCGCCAGCAGCTCCCTGCCGTCGCAGCCGCGCCAACCAACGGGATGTTAACCCATGGGAGCACCTGCCAGAGGTAAGGCTCCGGAGCCTGACAAGGTGCAGCTGATAGGTGTCCCCTCCTGCCTGCTGTCACAGTAAGTGGACCATTACTTCTAGGCTAGAGCTGGCATGTCTGCCCATACTGTATCTGGACCCCACTGTATCTGTCCTGCACTGGAACCTGCCCTGTATCCGACCGGCACTGTTACCTGCATGTTTGGAATGCTGTTTTTATGGTTGGGGAAATTTTGGGGAGCTGCTCAACAAAACGGCTGATTAATAAAAGCTTTTCATTGGCACAGAGGGCCAGTCATCAATGGTCCATGGACCCCAGGAGGGAGGTACAGATTGGGCACTAAGAATAGGCATGTACTGTGGGCATGTGGACTAATGTATGGGACATCCACTTCCGCTGTTGCTATTTTAAACATGGTTTAGGATCTTTTTACTTTCCTTTTTGTAAACTACTACTACTTTTGAGCAATGATATTCCACACACAATTCTTTGTAAATTTCTGTGTTATATTGTTTTCTATTGGAAGTACTTGGAAATTGGTTTGATTAGTTATTGCTAATACATTACTAATTTGCAACACATTTCTAAACAGAAATAACTGCCGTGTGTTTGTGCAGCTGCTCTGTTGCTTAGTTTAGCCAGCTAGCCAGCCTATGCTAATGAACAATATTGTGAGCTGTTTTTAGCATTTTTTTTCCAAAAATACAGATCCAAAACCAAAACAAATGAGGATGGTTTTGCAAAATTAGAACCAAACCACAAAATTAATACAGATCTAAAACCAAAACTAAAACACAGCAGTCGGTGCACATCTCTAATTAAGACAGAAAAGTGAACTTACAAAAATTTGAAAGAATAAAAAATCTATAATTGATCAAAATTAATAATCACTTGTCAGCATTGAATAAAATTAATAAGCATTCGGCAACAACGGGTAGGCACTGCAAGAATATATATATATATAAAAATATGTGCACAAATACCGCAGTGCAATATTGTATCAATATCCACCATCATGCAATAAATACAATAAAGCAGACACGTACCAAAATGTAAAATATATAGGCCCTCATTCCGAGTTGATCGGTCGCAAGGCGAATTTAGCAGAGTTACACACGCTAAGCCGCCGCCTACTGGGAGTGAATCTTAGCTTCTTAAAATTGCGACCGATGTATGCGCAATATTGCGTTTACTAACTACTTAGCAGTTTCAGAGTAGCTCCAGACTTACTCTGCCTGTGCGATCATTTCAGTGCTTGTCGTTCCTGGTTGACGTCACAAACACACCCAGCGTTCGTCCAGGCACTCCCACCGTTTCTCCGGCCACTCCTGCGTTTTTTCCGGAAACGGTAGCGGTTTCAGCCACACGCCCCTGAAACGCCGTGTTTCCGCCCAGTAACACCCATTTCCTGTCAATCACATTACGATCGCCGGAGCGAAGAAAAAGCCGTGAGTAAAAATACTATCTTCATAGTAAAGTTACTTGGCGCAGTCGCAGTGCGAACATTGCGCATGCGTACTAAGCGGATTTTCACTGCGATGCGATGAAAAATACTGAGCGAACAACTCGGAATGAGGGCCATAAAGCGTCCTGATGCAAATACACAGTGTGCTCCTGAGGAGATCCAAGTGAAAC